>NW_025408632.1:0-600000 GCF_020137385.1 Morchella sextelata
AACTAGCCCTAACTCCTCGGTGTTTGGGCGGTATTAGGAGTTATCGGGGTTTACAGGGATAGGGAGATATGTCAGCATGACGTGTTTCGGCGTTAACGGCCTAACGTTACGCCGAATCGGCGATAAGACGCGGCGGGACTTTGGCCCGCAACCTAACCCTAGGTAACCCTAGGGTCACGCGTTCTCACTCGATGTCTGGCGGTCCCTATTATATATACCGCCCTCGCTACTGGCACTGAAGAGCTCATCATCAAAGCGAAACCTGAAGCGATAGCCTGCCTACCTTCTTGTCTGCCCCTCTGACGATTCTCTTCTCGATAGTTTACGTTCCATTTTCACCCTAACTAATTCTAACCCTAACTAACCCTAACTGGTATCGTTCCCGAACAAAATGAAAATGCACATCAATATGTTTAGGTCTTTTATGAAAGACAGGATTTTTAACCAAGGAAAGAGAACCATTGTTATCACCTCGAAGAATAAAAAAAAGTTTCGGTTTCCGTTCCAATTCATGTGTCGCATTCCTTAGCCATATCATTTGTCGGCTGGTGTCCAAAAGAGCCATGTATTCTGCATCAGTAGTAGAGGTGGCGACGGAGCGCTGCTTATAAGAGCGCCAGGAGATGAGAGCTTCCCCTAGCATAAAGCAGTGGCTGGTAAATGAGCGGCGATCGTCGATGTCAGAGGCATAGCTTGCGTCACTGAAGCCGATGAGTGCAGTGGGTGGCAATTTTGCGTAGAAGAGTGACCAATCGAGGGTATCCTTGAGGTCACGAAGGACGCGATGGACTGCAGCCAGGTGAGCTTTAGTGGGGCATGAGGAAAATTGCGAAAGCGGGGTAACGGTGTAGGCGAGATCCGGTCTGGTACCGATTACTGCATATATTCATGAACCAATTATCGACTGATAGATTGTTGGATCGTCGATTTTCTCCGATTCTGTTCCCTTTTGTAGGTGATCATTGTTGTTGATAGGTGTTGCCACAGGTCTAGATTCATTGAAACCGTATTTGATAAGTACACGCTTGAAATAGGCTTCCTGTGATAGGATCACGCCGGTTTTAGTGTGGATCAAGTTGATCCTGATTGCCCAGTTGGCTGTTCCAGTTTCCGTCATTTCGAATTCTGCGTGGGGTTGGAGGCTGATGCGGTTCTTGCGTTCAATGGACTAGTAAAAGATAAGGATATCGTCCACGTAGATTGCGATGATAACTTCTCCTGTTTTGTGAATGAAAACACAAGGATCGAAGTCCGCTTTTATGAATCCCATTTTGATTAGCGTTTTGGAGAGACGGGGATACCCTTCCCGAGATGACTGTTTAAGGCCATAGATTCACTTGATGAGTCTGCATACTTTGCTGGGAGTGGGTTAGCCAGGTGGAGATTTCATATAGATTTCTTCCTGGAGTTCGCCATATAGGAAAGCGCTAGTAACGTCCATCTGATCGCATTGGCCGCCGGTTTGAAGGGAGTGAGCAAGAAGCAGTCTGATGGATTCATATCGGGTGACGGGGGCATAAGTCTAATCAAAGTCTTGACCAGGTACCTGTGAGAAACCTTTTGCGATGAGTCGGGCTTTGTACTGAATGGGGTTGCCATCGGGCCCGAGTTTAATTTTGTGTGCCCATTTGCAGTCGACCAGTTTTCGGTGATCTGACATGTCAACCAGATTCCATGTATTATTCCTGGCAAGTGAGTCGAGTTCAACTTCCATAGCTTTTTGCCATTTTTCAGAGTCAGGACTGTTGATCGCTTGGTGATATTTTGTTGGTTCTGCAATGGTGGTATCATACTGAATGTTATGTCCGTATCTGGCCGGGGGTTTCCATTCCCGTACTGAGTTACGTCTCGGTTGATCAGTATCTGTATCAATATCATTATGCGGGGTACATTCAAGAGCGGGCCTTGAAAAACCAGGCACCCACTCAACTTGCATCTTCTTCTTCTTATTCTTCTTCAGATTCGTCGTCGGAAATGTGTTCCATAGTTTCTCGAAGCATTTGTTGGTTGAACAAGTCTTCGATATCGGAATCTGAGAGTTTTGCAGGTGGTGTTGGTGGACGTGAGGGTGATTCTTGTTTGATCTCGATTTGTTTTGTTTTAGGGGGTATGTCGGTTTTCATTGTTTCGATTTCTTCCCCCATGGACGGACCTTTAAACCTAAAATAATAAGAGAGAACTACTTACCTTTGTGATGGTATATAAATATGGCAGATTTTATCAGAGTCTCCATAGCCGCAGAATTGTCCCGTGATTGCCCTAGCATCCAACTTTGTTCCTGCTGGTCGTGCTTCGACAGGTATGTGAATAAACATTGTTTCACCGAAGGATCGGAGATGCCCAATGAACGGTTTCTTGCCAGTGAGTGCTTTGTATGGTGTCATATTCGGGAGTGCTTTATGCGGGAGAAGATTCTTGATGTGTACCATTCTATTGATCGCTTCTGCCCATAGATTCCGTGGAAGATCGTGGTCGAGCAAGGCGGATCGTGACATTGTTGCTATTGTTCTGTTAAAGCATTCTGCTGTTCCATTTGACTCAGGAGAGTAGGGTACAGTGAATTCATGCTTTATGCCTTTGGAGCCAAAGAGCTGTTGGAGGTCGTCTCAAGGGGGTGAGTAGCGAGTGTTCCGCAGGGTACGAAGAAGATAAATAGGAGACAGTATGGGAACTCGCAATAGGGGTACTACGGGACTCTAGCGTTGGTAAGGTTCGACGGGGCACGAAGAAAGCGAGGCGGTGGTCTTCTTTTAAAGAAAGAAGAGGACGGTAATATTGTATAGCAGTAAACAGCGTAGATACAGAAGACGTTACGTAAAGAAAGAAGAAGAAGAAGAAGAAGACGAAATACAAACAAAACCCCCCTTAATATACTCAAGGAAATCCCAGCGATGACAAATCCAACATGACTCATACACTAACGATCAACAGAACTCGGTAGAACCGAATAGAACCTTTCTGACTAATCCGACTCTTCATAACCCCGTACCTCCACTAGTCGATCCATGAAAGGTCGTTGGAGATGTACTCACCACCATTGTCGCTTCAGAACCGTTTCACTGTTTTGTACAATTGATTCTCCACGTATGCGATGTACCGTTGTGTGGCAGCTGCTGCATCTGACTTCTTTTTAAGGAAGTAGAGATGAGCGTACTTGGAGTAATCGTCGATGAAAGTAATATTGTAACTAAAACCGCGAAGAGAAGGAGTGGAAAACTTGCCGCTCAGATCTGAGTGGATACGTTCTAGTGGTTGTTTCGATCGTGGTTCGGTAAGAGGAGCGAGGTGTGATTTGGTGGATTTGGCGAGTTCACCTGTGTTGCATGTTTCCATTTGACCTGTTGTGGGGAGAGACTTTGGATCGGCGACCATGTTGCGTAGCCATGAAAGCGAGGAAGCGGGGAGATGTCCGAGTCGTTGATGCCAGTCATAGAAGCTTGTAGCGATAGAGATGTGTGCCCAAAGTTCCTTGGTTTCAAAGATGTAAAGACCAGTACTATTTGCTTTAGCGATCCCAATTATTTCCTTGCTGTTCGGTTTATAAATGGTAAAGCCGTTTTCCTTCCCTATTGTTGTGAATCCCCTTTTGGCAATACATGATCAAGACATTAGGTTGATGTTGCCGAGTTCTGGGATTAAAAATACGTTCTGCAGAGTAATGGGGCCATGTGATCCGTTGATGGTGATATTTCGAATTCCTGTTATCTGTAGTTTTCGCCCGTCGCCAACAGTGACTGTTCCGCTGTAAGGTGAGGGGTTGGTAACCTGAGTTCCGGTCATGTGGTTAGTTGCGCCAGGGTCAAAGATCCATGCCTTGTTGTCAGATATGGAAGGTCCTGCAATGAAGCCAAAGTAGTCTTCCATTTTTACATCCGAGGTATCTGAGAAAGTGGTAAAGTCGAAGGAAACCGGCATAGTAAATACATCAGCTTCTTCAAGTGTGGGGAGGCCAGAGAGGTCAGGAATACAGGAGAGGTCTAGTTTTGTCTGAAATGCAGTACCGGACGCGACGTTGAGGTTGCCAGATGCAGCGGACTTCTCTTTGTCTCTGAAAGCTTTGAGTTTCTGGCAGTCTTTGTGCGTGTGGCCTTTTGCATATTCACCATTCTTGGTGCACCATGTGCATGTGAGATCCTTTTTGTCTTTTTTGTTGTTCCGCGCCTTGCCGACATTGTTGTTGCTTCCATGTCCTGGGTTTCCTCGCCTGACGTTGTAGGCTTCTCCAGCCGCCTGTTCATCGTTGTTGCGTCGTGAGTCCAGGTCCAACAGCTTTTCATAGACGTCATCGGAGGTGAGTTCGGGCTTGGTTTGCAGGTTGTCAACGACTGATTCAAGGGATTCATACCGGAGTGAGAGGAGTAGGAAGGATGCCTTTCCTTCTGAGACTGATGCGAGTTGGTGAAGGTGGTAACTGAGTGGGTCTTTGGTTTTATCCGTAGAGTTACTAGTTCTAGTGAGGAGAGATGACCAAAGAGTATTGAACTGGATTAGATGTTCTTTGATGCCTTTATCAGGCGTATACTGTAGGGTTACAACGTTGGCAAGAAGCGAGTGGAGGGAAGATACAGTTTTTCGATCAAATCTGTCCTCGAGTTGAGTCCAGAGGTGGTGAGCGGTATCGGCCGGAGTAAGCGTGAGAATAACTTCAAATTCGATGTTGGATTGAAGGAAGACGACCGCGAGGTTATCTCTCTTGTCCCATTCGCTGATTTCTTCGGCGTTGTCTGTGGTTTCTTCTTCGTCCTCTTCTACTGATGTTGCTGCTACTGCACCTTCTGCTGGTTGTTCTGTAGGTGGTGCCGCTGTAACCGTAGTAGTAGTTGTGGTGAACATAGGATGCTTACTCGTACCATTGACTAGATTCCACAAATCGTGAACTTTTAATATGTAACAAGCGAGGTCCCTCCAAACAGTGTAATGGCCTTGGCCAGACAGCTTGCATGGTAAAGCGGGAATTTTTACGCTGTTGTTCGAGATATTTGAAGTGAAACGATAGAGTGTACTTTGATAGTAAAAAATGGTTTGGAGTGTTTTAAGCGTAAATAGTCTCCGGGCTCATAACCTAGAGAAAATGTATGTAGAGAATTGTAGTAATTGAGCATGTTATTCCAACTAACTAGAGGGGTAAATACCCCATATTTATACTAAAGAAAGGTAACACAAAACATAGTAAATCATAGCCGTATGAGTAATAGAAAAACATGACTAATAAATACCAGAGAAAGAATGAGTCAGAACCCGTGACTCATGATAACAAATGAGAATCCTCCAATACTATGAAATGTGCTGAGCGTACTATTTCAAGAGCCTGCACATACAGGTTTCTCACTCCCGGAACAGTTACCACCTCAACGATTACATTTTTTCCTACCGCAAACCGGTACAGTACACCTTATTGCGAATCGAAGTTACCGGATCGTCGTCTTCAATCAACCATCTGAAGTCTAGATATATGCGTGCTTCGCCCGGTGAGTTATTTTCAGGCACTGTAAATGTTCATATTTTAACTAGAACTATACTAATCCTATGGTAATAATCAGTACACACATACTTGTATACTCGATGACTACACCTCTACTCATGCTACTTATCTCTTTTCAATGGTCCCCAGCGTTGTCTTCGCCATTGTTCAATAAGACAAGCGATGGATATGAGCCTCCCTTCATGCCCAATCCCAAAGGCCGTGGGACACTCGATCTCGTAACAAACTCCCTCGTCACCTTAACCTTGGCTATATGGACAGTGATTCACCCAAATATCTCCCTGGATATTACTCCGCTCGTCAACTTGAGGAATCAAGTACTTTCCGTCTTGGTGGCTCTATTTACTCTAGAGCTCCTCCTCACACAGTCCTACCATGAATACTCGAGTGCGAGACAGCTTGTCCGAGATATTGGTCGAATTACTGTTAAGGAGTAATTGGAGTTTTTCTTACAAAGAGGGGAGGTTCTCCTCAACCAGGCTATACATAGACATGTAGATGGTATCGGCTCCACAACCAGACGCAGAGGTTATCTGAGAGATGCAATGGAATCTACACTTGAAGCTCACTGGGTCCTAGATGCGCTCACGCAAAACCAGACAAGCGCCGAGGAAGCACAGAGCGGGGATCAGTATATCGCTGGCGACGGAGAGGGGGAAACCCTCCTGGAGCCGCGTGAAAGATTAGAGCATCCGGATTTAAAACTAATCAAGCAGTGCAAGGAAAGAGTCGAAGCAAGCAATAGAAAACTCGCCGAACGAATCAGAGAGTTCGATCTAATACATCTGCCTCCGGGCTCTTGGTGGGGGCGTATATGCCGTTCCACTGGCATACATTCCGTTTGCGTGCGGACTGTTTTTTGGGTTCGCAGATGCGTAGGAAAGGGCAAAGAGACCTCACCTATTGAGTTTACGACGGAAGATGCGTTCTTTGCCATCATGGGTGGTTACACTTGCGTATCTTCCAGTTCTTATAACAAAACCGGACCGTATATCACGATAAACGCAAGCGGGCTAGAGCAATTGTTCCACTCCGGCATTCTGACCACAACTCAGCTAGCCCGAGTGAGGCCAGAAATCACTGATCGATCGAAAGCAGACAGTCTAGCTAAGTTACTCGCCTGTATTCAGGCATTGTGGATGGTCGTCAACTGTGTTTGTCGAGTTATTGCAGGCCTACCGGTGACACTGTTGGAACTGAATGTCCTGGCCCATGTCATATTTGCGGTTCTGATGTATGGTTTTTGGTGGCACAAACCGCATAATATCTTCGACCTATCCTTCTTTCACCTGGCCTTCTTGACAATGATACTTGCGCCGTCCTCCATTATATTTCTATGTTCGCTCCTCGTTTCCGTTACAGTAAGAGAGGCCATTTGGATCGGAGAGAATATACTACCTCCAAGGAGATTCATATAAAATACCCTATGAAAAGTAATTTCAGTCTGCACGCTCGGTTGAAACTAGTTGTGGAAGGGGAAGAAACGGAGTACGCTTTCGATGATGGTCGCAACGAGAGAGATCTGCTAGATTTGGAAGGTCTGCAGGTGATACCTGCGAGTTCTTTTTCAGTAAACAGCAGCAGTATTTCGGATGATATAATACGGGTTACCGCAGATAACAAGGTTTACGGGCTTTACCGAGTGTATGATCTGCGAAACAAAATTGAGATTACACATCTTCCATTCTAAGGAGGCTTTGAGAAAATCGATTTTCATCTCCCGCCCTCGGGCCCCGGCCCTTGACCAAGGATGATCTATCAATAGCAACTCGTGCCAACCGTATAAACAATAAGACGAATACTAATTGGAGAAGGTTCGAGGGTCTGTGGTCTTACGGTTTTAGGTTATCCCCAGTCGAGAGCTTGCACATCGCCTGCTTGAAGCTCATTTTGTCACGTCCGGGACTCCTGTCCACAGTATCCTGATATCCCTGGTTTATGGTCTTATGCATGCCACGGCCTGGAACATGAAATATCCTACACCCATAGAGCATTTACTCTGGAGGCTCTACTGTGTGTTCGCAATATTTCCCCCCATTACTCTTCTTGGTTAATTTCCTTGTTGGACATTTTATCTCTTTTATTTACTCTTATATCAGGAGTATACTTCCTTCTTTCATCGGATGGCTCGACTGTGAGAAGTATCCAAGGTTAAAGAGGGCGCTAAAAGCTACAAAGAGTGAGCTGGAGGTATTCTCCCATTGGCTTGACTCTCGTTATCATTTTTCTGATTACGGGAACAGCTCACTGACATCCAAATCATGAACATTGCCGCAGGATATTACGGTTGTCCTCTTCGTTCTCATTGAAGTACCTGTTTTCGCACTATCTGTCCTCCCCTTCATCTATGGAAGATTATATATCGTCATTGAATGCGTCGTGAGCTTAAGGAAACCCTCGAAGGTTCTTTCCATTCAGTAGCTTGGGAGGATATTATGCCGCACTTTTGATGGACATGGAATTTGGTTCGTTTTACTGTATTCTTTCTGCTCAATTGCTTGCGTAAGGTCGCCATATAATATGATAACGATTAATTAAAATTGCTCCATCATTCTCATTTGTTCACCAATGCTATAATTAATCAATATTTATCCCCGGATGAGTATGGACTTTAACCGGAAAGAGTCGCGTTTCACTTCATATTATGTACAGTAGTTTCTATTTCACCCTCCCTAGCCCTCCAGCGTACGCGCGCTTTCGACGCTCCCGGCGCCCGCACTCCAAACCTACTTTGAATCCGAATTATATTCCTATCTTATTAAAGTGAGGTTATGCCTACTTTGGAGCATTGCGTCAGAAATAAAAACATATTATAATGGGAACTTCGTAGCAAAGTTCTTCTAATCAGTTTGCCACTGGAACCTGCGGCACTCTCACCTAATCTACTCGGTATTCTACCCCATTGTCAATTTGGCGTTGGGTTTGGTCTCTGCGGGTTGTGCCGTGAGGGAAGTCTTGCTAAGGATAAGTAATTCATCTCATTACCTGACGAACAGCAGCCTCAAAGGTCGGAATCATAGGTAGAAACTCGGTTTCTGCCGTGGCATGTGGGTTTACCACATGCTATAGACATTGTCTTTTAGGGCCCGTTCGGTTGCACCCAAATCTATCCTCAGTCACGGCGCCGGTTTTGTATGGGCTGCGTGTAACGCGAAGCTCGCTTAATTTTTTATATGTATGGCGACTACATCGTGACTGGAAGAATTAAGGCAGGTAGAGCTTAAACTAAAGCATGTACCGGGTGCGTCGTCGTCGATAGTGTTGTACTCTAGGGGGTGAGACCTGGCAGGTTAATAACCCTTACCGTCACTCAACTAATGCCGACCCTCTAGAAAAAGGCAAATATTGTGTGGCTTTACTAACATACATGTATCTTTTTATCTCTCTTATCAAATTATGGATCCCCCAAACAAACTTAGTTCCTGGATGATAGGGGGTCAGCAATTGACGGTTTAACTAGGGATACACTAGCTAGCGCCAGAATCGATATTCCTGTACAGTTCTCCGCCATAGGAGATGTTCAAAAGCGTGTTAAGGCGCTAACCAGCTGAGAGAGATCAAGTGACACCTTTCGAGTTTGAAGCTGATTCAAGACAGAGAGGGCTACAAACTGTTTATATACACAGCATCATTGTTGTTAGTTAGATAATTACATGTATGGTGCCCCACGGGGACAGGGGACCGGAACCACGTCGCCTCATTATACCCGCCCGCCCTTGGGACACAGCCTTTCCTCCACCGCCCATTCTATTTCCAAACCCGTAACGATACTCCACCAACAACGCCGCCTGCATCTCCGCCGCCCGCACGCTCTAGTCCTCCCACACGCTCGGCACCTGCGGCCCCGCCTCCAGCAACCACTTGAACGTCTCCACATGCCCTCCCCCCAAGGCTCTCACCAGCGGCGAGGTTCCGCGCCCGCCCCCATCCATCGGCAACCCATGGTAATCCACCAGCTGCCTCCTGACGATTCCCGTGCATCCGCTCTCAGTATCTTAGTTGAGCAGGTCGAGCCTGTGCTCGTGGTCGGGCTCGTGGTATTACCGCCCTGCCTGTACCGTAGGCGAGCTGCGTGGTGGAGTGTGACCTATTATTCCCTATTCGATGTAGTTCTGTTAAGATTCCATTGCCAATGGCCTTGGAGAGAAATGATATAAGCTTCCCTCTTCTACTTTTTGTTGAAGGCATTCGCCCGCATTGCATGTGCTACTGTCAACCCGCAGCCCCCTTTCCTTTGTTTACCGGTTTCCTTCCCTACCTACAATCTGTCACTTCAATCGAACATCATCTCTTTCCCACCATAAACTGGCGGTTCTACCTCTGAGTGATCAATACTTTCACATCGGCTAAATGTGCAAATAAAAGTCCGGTGAGAATTCTTCCTAGGTGAAGTAGTCTAGGCGTGATCAACGGGGGTGTGTAATATAATGCCACTCGATCGAATCTAAAAACGGCTGATGTACTCTAGCTGCTCCTGTTACATTCATGATAATCCTGGATGTGATATACTTCTTTTTGAACACATCGTCAACCCTCTACCTCCAGCTGGTCCACGGCGACCTCACACCGGACACCGGCTCCACGATTATTTGAGCGATGCTCCAACCTAGCTTTAATTTAGGGTACTGTGGGGCTAGTGCTTCGGGAAGCAAGAAAAATGACCCTCCCCCAAATTGTATGCCTACCTGTACGAAATGACTCTGGATTATATAGCTCTTGGACATAAATCACTGCCCCTGCACCAAAATACACTTCCAAGTCTTTTCACAAGATATAGACGTTCCACCACTCATCCGGACACCCCTCTCACCAAAATTCGGTGGTGATTGATTGAGAAGTGGTACAGAAGCGAATTATAAGGTAGATATTCTTGTTATTATAGCCACTGTCCTGGTAAGGAGGGTGTCCGGGTGAGTGGTGGAAAGGTCTACTATAAGTCGTGTCAAGGCTTCCTTATTACATGACAGCTTAGTCATCACAAGCTCGACTTCGCTATAGGAACTTGGGGTTCGGGGTAAACATGTTAGGTGAAGCCTTATATTGGCGCATGAAAAAGCCGGAACACCCATACATTTAGAAAGACAGCAAATCCTAAGGAACAACGGGTATTTCTTGATTGCTATGTATATCAATTTCTTCCGGAGCACTAGAATAGTGTATAATATGAGTTTTCATTTTTTAATTCCGTTGAAATTAGATATTGCACGATTGGAGGAATATGGTTGTATCGGCACAGTAAGCCACGAGCCAATAATGAGAGACCCTCAAACCCGTTACGACGGTGTTGCCTGCATATACATGCAGGACCGTCGATCGGCCCAAAGATGGTATAAGTACACGGTGACTCACCATTTTCACTATTTAAAGACGCAAGCCCGCGCCCCCGCACCCTCAGGATATATAAATTAAACCTCGAGAATAACGCGGCTATTCAATATATATCCCGCAATGCTGCTCAAACTCCCCCTCGACCTATTCGAAAAAATCATTCGACTCGTGTGTAAACCAACGTGACGATTCAAATCCCAAGAATATGGTCTGGCTAACGTTGTATCTTAAACCGGTTTGATGTATGCATAGGTCATCTACCCCATCCGCAAATGCATCAAGACACTCCTTATTCTCCTCCGCACCTGCCGTGCCACTTACGCCCTTGTTATCCCCCACCTCTACCACACCCTCCCTCTCCATGTGGACCTCTCAATGGACGCTGTCCTCCACCCCCTCTTACCTGACTACAAACGTCGAGGCCACGGCCCTTTCCTCTCCTCATACACCGTTCCCCACACCTGCGTCAAGAATCTCCTCATTCTCCCTCAACGCGAGCACCTCAGGGACCGTAACCCCCCATTCCCGAATCGCACCCTCTTGAACGTGTTCACGACCCTCACGGCTATACACACTCTCGTCTATACGCCCAAGAACTGCGGTACGCGAAGGGTGCACCTTCCAGAGGCCATAGCTGCGCTCCACCTCAGATCTCTCACGTGCCGGTACGACAGCCCACTGCTCTCGTCCGATCTTTCCTCGAAGCGCAACTGGGCCCTCGAGAAGCTAACGCTCTATAAAGTCGGTGTCGATCCGACCATCCTGAAGAGCATTTTGGAGGCCAGCGCATGTACACTCCGGGAGTTGTATTTGACTTACACTGATGCGACGGTATCTCATTCGGGGCTGCCGGAGCTACCTGAGCTCCGTGCCTTGCGGCTGCTACGATATGGAAAGGCAGCAATTGAGGGGTTGCAGGGTACAGTGGCGTTTGAGCAGCTGCATACACTTCAGCTTGTATCTCGTGATGGTGGAGGGGCCGGTATTGCTAAGGGGCTAGAAAGCGGGGGACTCGGAGGGTTAAGGAAACTGAGTTTAGGCATGGGAGTGCGGGAGATGGTGCAGATTTTGGAGTTATGTGGCGCGTCACTGAGGGAGGCGCATTTTGTGCATATGGGGGAGAGCGGGACACCGACAGAGTGGAGTGCGGTAATTGAGGTGTTGGCGAGGAGGTGTAGGGGCTTGAGTGCTGTGAGCCTTGATGCGGAGGCTAACATCAAACAGCCTCCGCAGTTTGGGTTCCCGACGGGTGTGGGGGGCTGGGCACGTGAGGATATAACGAAGCTGGCTGTGGGGTGCCCGGACATCCGGGATCTCAGGTTTGCCATGGATCTGAATAGATGGAGTTTTGAAAATTATTTCAGCAGGGTAGGTTTTTGGCGGTCTTTTCAGCCTTGGTATCAGGGTTTGTGCAGAGTTTTCCAACACACATATATCTATATATATATCACTCCACACTCCTTATCACATATATCTTCCCTAAGCTGTCTTCGTAACTAATGCTCTCTCTCTCTACCGCATAATCCAATACAGACCATAACACTAACGAACCCCGTAGCCACACACAACCCCCCCTCCCGCTCTCTTCAGCAAGCTCGAGAATCTGCACATTACACTTGCCCACCGCTACAACTTCAACTCAGACATCTACCTTCCAATGGAACCTGCATTTCTAGATGTCGGCCCCCAACTTCCCGCACAGCTATGGGCCGTCATTGATGAGCTTGGAGGAAGGGAAAAGATGGAGGAGCATTGGTCAATCGCCACATGGGGGACTCTTGTCGAGGTGGGTTCTGACAACATGGTGGCACAAGTGGATACTAATGTTGGAGCAAAAGCAGTCAAGGAAGGATGGGATCGGGAACCCGTTGTTGAGCGAGTTGAGGGAGAAATTTGTGTTTCCAGTGGTGGGAAAGGGCAAATGGACGGAGGCGTTTGAACCGGCATGGTTGGGAGAGGAGAGATTCAAGACGGGGGTGCTTATGTAAAGGATAGGCCATGTATATATACATTATTTAGGTATGCAGGGAAGTCAGGGACTGGACGGACCACAATCAGATAATCCGTCCAGTCTAGGGCGCACTACCAAGACATCTAGAAACATCTATAGCCTGGACCTAACCGTTGCAAGAACTGGGTCACCCTCAGCGAGCTGGTCGTAGTTGGCTCAACAGGTGGTGGTAGTGGCCATGATGTTGTGCGCAAAGTGGTGCTGGTGCTGGACGCGAGTTGCCGCTGGTGGTGGTGGTGAGCGCTGGTTGGTTGGCGCGGGCTGGTGGTCTTGGTGGGCAAATGCCAAAAGCTCTGGGTGGAGCTGGAGGGCGCTAGCTCTGGGTGGAGGCGAGGTTGTCCGCAAACGCAATCGAGTGATACTCCATGACTCACTCGATAGCCCTTGCGTGCGGTGGAGATTTTTTGATTTTTTTGTTTAATTCATTAATTGCATTCAACCTTACAGTTATGGCAATGTGTGCAGTGGAGGTGGTGGGCGCGCTCAATGTAGCGGTTGCGCCGGTGGTGGTGGTGGGTGCGAGCTCTGGGCCGGGCTCTTGGGCGCAAGCTGGTGTACCTCGTGGGCGGAGGTAGGTGGAGCTCGTAGGGGCAAGTTGGTGGTTCTAATGGAGCTCACGGGCGACAGGTAGTGGTGCAGCTTGTAGGCGCATGCTGTATGTGGCGGTGCTGGGCGCAAATTGGTGGTAGTGGTGATATTGCTGGGGCGGCTGGTGGTAGTTGTTGGCACAAGGCTATGAAGGTGGAGGCGGGCGGCGCTGATGGGTGATATATTCCAGATTATACATATACAGCACATTCGGGTATAGAGTTCTTGGAGATCGTAGCATCGCATGGCTTCTTCGTCCACTCAACGGGACTGTCTCTGGCGCGGGAAGGCCGAGAAGCCCGGCGGCATGCTATCCATCAGGGGCGGTGAGAAAGTCAGGACAAGCGTTCTCCGCTGTCTCAGGTTTGTGGCTTGTTCGCTTCCTGTCCCTTCATGACCGGAATTTGAAAGATATCACAGATCGATCAGTATCCCTGCGAAGCCAGCCGTAGGGACTGAGCCTTGCACGTATCTATGTACACACATATTCAATATCAATGAGAAATCCAGCTGTAACTCGAGGCGTGTAGCAAGTGACCCCTCCCATTACCGGTGTGCTCGATGATTCAACTCTCTCCGCATGGGCTGCAGTAATGTCCTCTTTGTGTCCACATATAAAGCTTGTTGCCCTTGACCCTACATGATTACCATTTCACAATGGAGGCAAATGAAATGGGGGATAAAGAGAGAAACGTTCATATCGAAATCAAGCGGTCAGGAAGATACAAGCTCCATTATTCATCACGGCGAAGCCAAAGCATCCTGCAAATCCCAAACCTCCAAAACCCACCGGTCCCGCAACACCGAAACGAAAAGACCCGCCCCCCCAAAGCAACCAACCACAAACGACACCGAATATAAACGTCCACAGAAAACAAAAACACACAAAGCTCCTCCCTATATCCCATCTAGCTCACTTAAGGACTCTCTGCCAAACGCTATCTATCTACCAAACAAACAGATACGCCGCCCCATCACGCTACCACCCTACCGCAGCCACCTTCTTCTTGTGACTTTTACTCGTCATGTGCGACGCTATCCCCAAAAGCTGCCTGTCCCGCTTACAGACCTTACAATGGAACTTATCCCCCATGATTGTCACGTATGGCGAGTCTGCGAATGCCGGAGCGATGGCCTGGGGTTGCGGCACCGGCTGAGGCACCGGCTGAGGCACCGGGTGGGGAGTGACCCGCGGCGCCTGCGGAGGCAAGGGCCACGAGGCCACCTGAGGCACCCGCACCAGCTGACGCAAAACCGGCCGCCGGCCCGGCTGATGCTGGACCTGCGGCGGCGGTTGAGGAAGGACCGCCGGTGCGGGCTGAGGCTGAGGTGCTGGCAGAGGCGGGTACAGCTGAGGCGGGACCGGCGGTGGAAGCTGAGGCGGGAACAGCTCAGGCGGGATCGCCCGCGGCGGGCGAGCTGACGGCACCTGCTGTGGGGAGACCGGCGGCCCCGGTTGTGTCTGCGCCACCTGCGTACTCGGCGGGCCAGCGCCCTGATCTCTCGCGGCCAACACCTTCGCCGCCTCGTTCCTCCTATGCTTCTTAGTCTTCACATGGGCCGGCATTGCCGCCACGCTCTTATTACACACCTCGCAGTACTCCCTATCCAGCAGCGCCTCTCTCTTCTCCCTTCTCCTCTCGCTACGGGTCTTTGGTGGTTCTCTAGAAACTCCCGACTTGGCCTTCGCCTTGCGTTTGCCCTTCTTGCCGGCCTTCTTTAGGTGTTTCTTGCCCTGTAGGTGCTCGTCTTTGTTGACCACGCTCTTGCCGCAAACGTCGCAGAAGAAGAAGTGGTTCTTGGTGCTCTCTGGTGCCTTGGAGGGGGGGCCCTCAGGTGCCTTAGGGGGGTCAAGGCCGGGGCCAGTGAGCGGGCAGTGCCATGCGCGGTGGGTGAGGAGTTGCATGCCCAGGAGGGGCTCGTCACATAGATCGCACGCCGATGGATCGCCCCACTCCTCCACCTTCGTCCTGTCCATCATCGGTACTGCCGGACCCTCCTTCCCCTTGTCGGTCATGTGTGGCAGTGCAGGCGGGAGTGACCGTGAGCCTGGGGGGTTCGGCGCAGTCTTGAGCTCCTGAAGGCGCTTCATGTACCGCTGCTCCAGCTCGATGCGGGCGACCACCTGCTGGTGCTCCATCCCCGCGAGATGGCCCTCCCTCTCGACCGGCGCATAGCTCCTCTGGCAGGCCTGGCAGTGGAAGTCGTCGGGCTGGGACTCGTAGATGCTCGTCATGACCGCGTGCCGTGCGCTCTGCAGATGCATCTCCTTTGCCGCGGGGTGCATGGTCTTTGCGCACAGCGTGCAGTCCCAGGTTTCGAGGTCCGCGAGATGATCTTCTTCCAGGGAGAGATCGAACTCCGCGGCGCAGGTGATGCAGTAGAACGTTTCGCGCAGCTTGTATTCGTAGGAGGCGAAGGCTGGCGGGGATATGCATATGTCCGGATCGTCGTCGAAGGTTATACCCGCTATACCCGCCTCTACAGCTCCATCGTATACATACACCCCCCCACCGTCCTCCTCCTGCTGCCCGGGCGTGGGAGGCGCGTCCGAGGCGCCTGGATGAGCTCCATCCTCACTCTGCTGCTTCCGGAGCAGGCGGAGATGCTGCCTCCCGAGCACATGCTCCTCGCGGAGGAAGACCGACATCTCCTCATCGCACAGCGCGCACCGCCACACGGGCACATACGTCTCCTCGGGCGATAGCGGTGCCGCCTCCTGGCCGGCCTGCTTCTTCCTGGCCGCTCGGATGTGAGGGCGGGAGGCGATGTGGTCGTCGCGCGCAAAGATGTTGACGGTGATGTTGCAGATGCCGCAGGGCCAGAGCATCCAGTCGCCGTTGGTGGGCTGCTCCCCCTCCCCATACCCGTATCGCCCGGGCTCATTATGCTCCCGCTCGTCGCCGTTGTATTGCGCGCCCCCAGAGTTGCCGTTGGCGGACATACCGACGTCGTGACACCCTCGGCCGCTGGTGTAGTCTTCGGACTCGGATTCCTCTGGTTCGCTCTCCTCCTCCTCCTCCTCCTCCTCCTTCTCGGATTCACTGTCCTCCTCCGATTCACCTTCCTCCTCCTCCTCCTCCCCGGCATAACCCTCCCTCCTATCCTCCACCGCTCTATCCCCCTGTGCCCCCGATATATACACCCCACCGCCAAACTCATCCGAGGTATGACGCATTCTTCCGGCAACACTCTCCATGACGGACGACTGTTGCAGCAAGTCTACCAGCTATATATAAACGTGCTCTAGATCTGAGAGGGCGGGGTGCTTCAGGGCCGGACGGTGTATATATGCTGTCTCCAATCGGTACCAAAGGTTCGTGGCTCTTGGGGTCCCACGACTGAAATGGGTACGTACCGCTCGGTGGAAGGACGATCTTGACAGAGGAGGAGATGTGTGTGGTCGGGGGGCCGTCAGTTGTGATATCTCAAGGGTGCACGGATGGGTGCCTATGTATATATAGATCTAGAGCAGCCCACAGAAAGCACAGCACAATCGGGCAAGAAGACGTTTACTCTAGCCACTTCTTCTACTTTATCGAGCGCCTCGACGAGGTGTGGGAGGCGGGGGGTGTAGCCTGAAAGGTGGGTTGGTTGCCTGAATAGTGCCAACCCTAACCCTGCGGTGGGGAGCTACACAGCATGATTTATGTACCGGGGGTTGAGGGTAAGTACTGAGAACCCCTTTTTGGGGAATTTTAAAAAGTGAGGGTTTGTAAAGGAATCTGATTGGGCTGATATAATTAAAATGACACTTGGCAGCCAAGCAGGTATTTGGACAGTCTGCCCCGCAGCTTTTGCAACGCAACCTCCTCAACCTCTTTTCTACTCCTGTTCTTTTCTACTCCTGTTCTTTTCGAACTTCACCAAAACTTCTTTGATAACTTCGAATCAGTACTCAGATGAGCCTGTGAGCAAGGGCTATTCAGTGGTTATTTTTTTGTATTTTTAGGAAAATATTTGAATTTTTAAGTGAAGATAGATAAAACGTCTCGGTATTTTTTTCCACCATATAAATTTTGAGGCCAAGGCCAAAATTCATTGGCTGCTTTTGGTTACCATGGGCGGTTCCCATACAAAATCAACCAATCCTTCAAGGCGTCTCGGTATTTAACGTGCACACCCGGTACATGCAGTCGCCCATACTTGGAAACATCTGATTGTTTCTATTGGCTCAAATCACAACAGAGGCGTGAGATCGGGTACTTGATAAGAATGATAAAGAGATAGATCTCTTACCAGGAGCCAGACAATCTTGGCGCCAGCATTGGGCGAGCTTAACCCTAACCCTGTACCAAGACATTGTTGTCATTGTCATTGACAGAGTGATCGTTTGTGATCCGTAACGTCGATCCAACCTGTCTGCAAAATCCCTCCCTTTTGTAGAGTACATGCATTTAATTACACAAAACATAATCCCAGGCACCACCTGCAGTTGTACTCCGTCAGACCATCCTCCAATCGCCATCGTCAACCGCAGGAGATGGCTTGATGTTAGGGACTATCGCTAGAACTCTCAAGCCCACATGATATTACCGGCCGGACACTTTAATTTCACTGGGCCGATGCGCATCGCCAGCTTAACAAGCACAGAAATTAAACCACCGGCCTCGGAGATTTAAATTTCGTAGACAAAAATCTTGCAACACCCCCCCCCCCCAAAAAAAAAAAACTCCCGGACGCTACAACTGATGATTCCAGCTCGATTGTCAGTTTTAATTTCTGATTGCGTATTTGACTCCTCGCATTGGCAAAAAGAGTAGTCAGTTCAGCTGATTGGTAGTGTATCGTCCGAAGTTACATTTCCGGATATATAGCGGCCCCAGCTATCGCTAAGGTTTATGCAAGGATCAGCGCTGCAGCTGCAGAACGGGACGCCCTTACTCGGGGCAGGTAAAGAGTACCGGACAATGCAGGTTCTTGTTTCACCAATGGGTGCGCGTGCTAGGCGTGAACTACTGCAAAAAAAGCCCAGAGACAAAACTTGCATTGTCCGGTACTTTTTGCCTGCCCCGAGTACTCTACTCGTATTTTCCTGACGTTTGTAAAAGGAACCACTATTGCATACCATACAAATACACGCCAAGTCCACATTTAGTATGGTATGCAATAGTGGTTCCTTTTACAAACGTCGTGAAAGTACGAGTAGATCATGCAAAATGCCTGGCAACGAGTACCAACCGGTAACTGCATGTGTCACGTCACTGGCCGAAGTCAAGAGTGTGTAGACTCTGCTATGGTGAGACCGCAAGGTCCGGCCAGAGTTGGCTTGATGCCATATATACTTATGTATATATATATAGGTGACACTTATATCACAGGAAACTACTTGTAAGTACGCAATTTATCTTTTTTGGCTCCCTTCACATAAAAACTCTCTTAACTCCCTCAACAACGGAAAACCCACCGTGCCGCTCCTCACTGGAACTTCAAAATCCTCGCGCAATGGCAGCACCAGAAATACCACGCCGCCCACGTACACTCCATGCTCAAGCTACCCTCCGACTCCGTCCCGCCTCAATACCCCACAACAAGTGCCGATTTCTACGATCGAGCTTCCACTTGATACGTACTCACAGCATCAATATATGAGCGAGGTCGATCGGAGACGCTTCTTTCACTGCACCCAAAGATACAATTCGGGGGAGACTATTTTGAAAACAGGGTTGACAGAGGATATATATGAGCCAGAGCTACATAGTAAGTAGCTTGGTGATGAGATAAGAGCGCAGTGATTATGTACCTACCTACCAGGATAATTTTTCAGCGGAGCCTGTTGACGAATTTACAGGGTCACCAGTGGGGGGGCATCCTAGGAACATATCAACATCGGGGGTATATATAAAAAGGGTTTCAAGTCATTGGTAGCTGGTTCTTCTCTCTTTCTTCTCTGTACGCAACACCTTTTCTGCACTTCGCAATTCGAGTTCTCTTACATCACTACTCGATCGCTGCACTTCTCCTTTTCCTTTCTGAACACGAACGCTGCGGTACTTTCAACTAATACCATTAGTATTTTGTCTCGCTCTGTTCAAGACACTATTCAATGAACTACGAATCCTTGATGAAGTCTCGTACCCGAACAGCACCAACCCCAACTCGACAAGACACAGAGCGAGTACGAATTGCAGGGTGTATGCAGACAAGTCGACACCCTGTGGCGTGTCCCCGCTGGTATGTCGTCCAAATACTGACCTCTGCCTAGGCATATTCGACCACCGCGGAAGTATCAACCAGGTCGGATAGTGGGAGGGGTACAGAGGGTGTACGTACGGCGGAGAAGGAGGGATGGCCGAGATCAAGTATATGAGGATAACCGCGACTGCGGAGATGGTGTTTAAACGCATACCTTAGTTTCCCAAGTCAGGTGCACATTCTCGGCGAAGACACGCGAGCACCCTTGAAACTACGTGAATCCTTGAGTACCGTCTATTTTCTACGACAATAACGAATATGGACTTTTTCAAGATAGCCGAAATCGCCCGCTCGACTCCCGTGACCTAAACATTCGGTTAACGAACCGGGTTTGGGCTTGCGCGACGCTGAACAGGTCCACCCTGGCTCTCCTCAACCCTGTCAGAACCCTAACCCTGATTTTATTCCCCTACGCTCCTAAATAGAAATGAGCAAAGATACTAATGGAGCTTGAGAACCTACACCAGCCCATGATTGGTGTCTGCACGGGAATAACTATGACCATTGCCGGTAAGGCACGCAGTTATAAATGAGGGTTACGGCCTCCCGAGGGGGGAAGATATGAGTTGCCATCGGCTTCCCCAAAGGCTAGAGAAAATGTATGTGGAGAAGTGTAGTAATTGAGCGTGTTGTTCCAACTCACTGGAGGGGGGGAATGCCCCGTATTTATACTAAAGAAAGATAACACAAAACATAGTGAATCATAGACGTATGAGTAATAGAAAAACATGACTAATAAATACCAGAGAAAGAATGAGTCGGAACCCGTTTCTCATGATGACAAATGAGAATCCTCCAATACTATGAAATGTGCTGAGCGTACTATTTCAAGAAAGGCTAGAAGATATTCTACAGCGAATTATGATTTGGCGGCTGGTTCTCTATCCGGCTCTGCGTTATCAGCGTGTGGACGAGAAGCGTTAACAGTCTGGTATATATTGCATCATGGGTTCTCACTAAGCACAGGTTCGGAATATCATATCCCAAACGGCAACCACGGAGAGGCACATGAAGCTCCTGCAGCCAGCCCTAACCACATGAACGGTATGTCTGAGCTGCAACAATGGGATGCCTGAACTATGGGATGCCTGAACCGCGCCATCAATCAAGTAAATTATAAAACCATCGAGACCCACTACTCCACCGCCGAATATATCCTCACCATATTAACGAAGAGAAATTTAACATCTAATTCACAATGCGTATACCACCCCAACTTCCCTCTCCCGCTTTTATAACCAAATTACTAATCCCCTGTTTCCATAGCCGACATCATGGAACAAGTCTGGTGGCTCCTGAGGAGGCTCCGCCGAGACGGCAAGCGAAACGTCCAATATTACGTTGCCCACCCCAAAGAAGCGTGGGAGGAGCTCGTCGCCTACGCAAAAGAGAACCCGTGGAAGTTCGCCTTCAGCTGCCTTGGTATTGGCCTCGGGATTGCGACCATTGTTCTTCCGCTGGCTATTGGGTTTGGCCCAGCGGGGCCTATATTGGGTAATTCTGCGCCACCGATATATACATTCCGCTTAGCTTATACCTCATATTGATATACTTACTTGTAATGGTGTTACATAAGGCTCTATCGCGGCGGGCTGGCAATCCTCCATCGGTAGTGTGGTAGCGGGCTCGGCGTTTGCCGTGATACAGTCGATGGCGATGACCGGAGTCTTCACCGCTATCGGCGGTGCACTGATCGGGATAGGGACGGCTATTCCACTAATTGGCTCGCTGTTCGGACGCTTTGGCTCATGGATAGGGGGCTGGTTTGGCTCTGACAGTCCTGGTCCTGGCGGTCCGTTTGGGCCTCTCATGTCTTCACTTGATGTGGAGAGGGTCCTTCTCCTGACCGCTGGCCCGGATGCTGTCTCTAGAATAAATGCCATAAAGCCGAAGCCTGGGTGGTTCCTGGAGTCAAAACATAGCAAGGTCGATGTTGCAGGGTCAAGCAAGGAGGGCGCCAAAAGGCGGATCTTGACCACGAACTCGAAGGAGACGTGGGACATGGTGTGGGACGGTATGGATGCATGGAGGGACGGGACGGTGAGGGAACATGCGTTGGAGAGGTATGATGTGGGGATTGTGTTGCTTAGCCCGAAGAAGGGTAGGGGAGAGGAGGGCTTTTGTGAAGTGTTCACGGATCATGAGTTGGATTGTCATCCGGAGTGTTGGTGTTTGGGGGATTCGGATGATGTTTAGTTCGAGGGTTTGTGGCGGTATTTCTGGCGTGTTGGGTAAGGCCATAGATGGGATAGATGAGAATGGACTGGTGTGGTTCGATATGTTCTATTCAGCAGGTTGGTAAGCGTTTCGCGGTTAATTCTTCGCCCTCAAATCATGTAGTAAGAAACAGTTGAACACTCCCCTGTGATAAAAAATGGAAATATGATAAACAAAGCGTTCGAAAGTCATTATCGAGAATCTCGAGAGAGCAATGTCTTCTGTCATCAGGCCGTAAGGCCATCACGCCTCGTGTAATTTGTTTCTCAACCTCATACAATGTCGTAATCCTTTGATCGATGAGCCGGGTGCCCTCAATATATATCCCACCTTGAGCTTTTCTCTCAAGCTCTACGAGCTCATCCATCTCATGTGACGAGCCGCTAGTGTCTTATAGAGGGCTCGAGATAGCTTGGCATATTCGCATCTATTCGTGGTAGTGGTCGATGGAGCTTGAGCAGCGCCGTGGATCCGGATATTGCGCTTTGTGTATTCTGTTAGCTCACTAGGCCGGAGGTCGTGGCGCGAGTGATGTCGTGTGACTAGCTCAGGTAGCGATGTGGTACAGGTTTTTTTTACCAGGGCGTTCTCTGGCCATGCGCGATGATCGTCAATTGTGCATGCGCGATGGTGGTTGTTTTGATTGAGAGCTCAACATTTGAGTGTGGTGGGGGTTTTTTAGGAGCTCATTCGGTCGGGCTTGGTCTTGGCGCGAGTGATGTCGTGTGTTTCGCTGTAGATATGTGATTGTTCATTAACGCTGTGCTTGCATAAAGGCATTATTAATTATTCTTGCGGTAATGAGTGTTGGATGCTGTTCCTAAATTGGTTTGTGGCGCGGGGTTTACTCGGTCGGACGGGGTTCACTCGGTCGGGGTGACTTGGCGTGGGTGACATCTTGTGATTGAATACAGTGAATTCCCAGGCAGGGAGGAAAAGTGGGTGATTTCGCGGATTGTTGATGGAGCAACGGTCGGTGCTGCTGCCTGACGTACGCACAGTGACAGAGTGTTGGGTAACGCCGGCGATTAGCGGTGGTGCTGGGGAACGCCGTAGACCTCGGCTAGTACTAGTGGTGCTTGGAAGGTTCTGCGAGCGTAGTGCTGAGCAACGCAGTAGACCGGGCTACGCCTTCCTTCTACTAGAGCAACGGTGTTGACCTTGTGCTTCATATACGAGCACGGCCAACGAGGGCATTATCATCCCCGATGGTTCAAAGCTCACTCAGTCGGGCGGGCATGGCTTGGCCCGAGTGATCTCATCTGTTTTCTGTTTTCGATGGGGATTGCGAGATTATATAGCTTGGACGATTCCTTTAATAGTGTTGCATTTGTCAATATTGTGGCGAGTAAAGCGGACATGAAGAGTGCGAAATAAATAACTGCTTTGCCCTTAGATGTTTACTCGGTCCGGGGTCATGATCACTCGGTCGTGGCTTGGCGCGAGTGACATCTTATGATTAACAGTTAGAATTTACGGGCAGGGAGGTATAGAGGGTGTTATCGTGGATTATTCATCGAGTGTGTGCGCGGTGGACGTATTGAGCTGACATGTTGAGTATCCGTGATGCTGAGGCCTTGCTTTTTCTGTGCAATGCCCTGGTGCTGGAGCGGAGCCGTGGCGCAGAGCAACCCCGTAGATTTGGCTGCGGTACTGGTCCTTGCTTTTTGCTGGATCAACGGCGTGGTGCAACGCCGTAGTGCTAGGCAACGGCGTGGATTATATGTTCGGTCTTGGCGCGAGTGATACCTTGTGATTAAATGTGTTGATTTTGGGGAGGGATGGGTAAGTTACTGTACATAGGCTTACTGGCGGATATAAAACCCTGATACAACGACTACATGTAAATAGACAGTATCATATGAGTTCCCTGATTCCTCCCTGATACATTCCCCGATACGTTTCTTGATTCCTTTACTTTGCTGGTCGAGCCATAGATGATGCATTATATGGTACTGTGGTGCATTATCATATATTATGGATGCATTATCAATGCAATACGTGATGCATTACTTGATTGATTTTAGGGACTAAACTCGATGCATTTACTGACGAGTTTCACTGATCCATTTTCTACCGTGGTAGAGTCAGCAGTTGAAGTTTTCTTTTCTAGCCAGTATAAGGGCGTACCCACTAGGACAATTCATCAAATGGGGCAACCTCAATGTCTTTTTGGGACTCCCGTCTGTTCAACCTACTGCGGTGCCCTTTAAAGTATCTTTGTAGATTTATGAAGAGGATCGACGAGGAGAGACTCTGTCTCTCTTAATCTCTGTACTACCGAAAGAAATGCATCACATAGAATGCACCGCGTACCACAAAACAGTGGAGTTTGTGTAATGCATCACAGTCTTATTTCGTCAAGAGTTCAATTATAACTCAGGAAATGTATCAGGAAAATAAAAATACAAACCGTGCCGGGTTTGAACCTGTACTATTGTGCTTGTCAAGCCCACACCCCGCCGCCTAAGCTATTAGTTGATATACTAGAATTAAGAGCTATACCAATAGATCAAGAAGTTCAAAATCATACGGAAGATCGTAAGGAAAATCGTAGGTAAAATCGTGCAGGCAAGAAAGGTGATTGTAAATTCATGCTTGTACAGTAATGGATCAGCAAATGTGTTCAAGTATAATCTCATCAGTAAAGTAATCAATAAAGTCGTCAATATATTCACCGTGAGACGACATTACAGAGGCCTTGTTAGATTTATGCATCAATCGATACATCTATGCACCATTTTAGTATGGGCAATGCATCAAGTAATGCATTTTTTGCAATGGTAGAGTCTGGCTTTGCAACAAGGTGGACTATTTGCAAGCTATAACCTGTCCTTCCATCCTAACTCGGCTAGATGTCTAGGCTACTCCTAAGCCATGCTACTCTTTGTCCTCTGTCATATCCCTTACACGGCCAATCCGAACCACTCTACTACGGGAGTTAATGCATCAAATGATACATTTCTGAAATCCTACAGTGGAGGAAATCGATCCAGCGATGCATTTACTGTCGAGGATTTTGGTAAATGAATCAGATAATGCATTTACCTTCACCGGTGATGCATTTACTGTGACTGTTGATACATTTACTGTTGGGACACCGATCCTAATCCCTTCCCTGATGCCTTTTCTGATATCTTGTTTGGATTACTTTCCAGATGCTTTTATGATGCTTTTCATGATGCATTTCCATGATGCATTTCTCTCCATATTTGCTGGACATATAGTGCTCTTGGGTATTAAAGGTGTAACAAATGTTATATGGCTGATATGGTGGAGTATCTGCTAAGGGTTAGGAGTTCACAGGTTCAGATCCTTTTTAAGTCAAATCATATTTTTTTGAGAATTTCGATTTATTTGACACATTTCCGATTCATTACCAGAGGCATTGCCGATTCATTACCCTCCTATTACCGATACATTGCCCTCCCATTGCCGATTCATTGCACTCCCATTGCCGATGCATTGCGCTCCCATTGCCGATGCATTACCAGGTATATGCATTACCAGATACATTAGTAGATACAAAATATAATTGAATACAATTCAAATACATTACCCTACACAATTCCATGATCAGCACATTACTGATGCATTATGCTAACACAATCTACAGATTCATTTCTCTCCAGTTGTAGAGCCATAATCGCAAAATTAAACGCATAAGGCAGTTGTGATTGCTGAACGCCGTGAACGTTTATTCTCTCATTGAGTTGATTACTACATGCAAAGGAGCTGTACTACTTCAATAACTGAATAAATAATGCCAAAGTTCCAAAGAGCACAGTTACCAATTAAGATTAATTTTGTATTTGATTCGGGCTGACCGTTGTGGCGCGTGGCGCTAGTGGAGGCTTAGTATACCTATGTATATAGTCTCGGAAATGAAGGTAAAATTGCTACCGTAGGGCTACGGTATTAAGTCAAGAATACTGATTTAAACCAGCATCGTAAGTAGAATACTATATCAATACCACATCAATACGGTATTCTTACAACATCACTAGTGTATTGACTAGAATACGGTAGTGAATTTCTACCCCTTTCCGGTACTGTAAGCACGATCGAGAGATATAGTCAACGGAGACTAGAGGCGACGTAAGAGAAACACACACCTAGATTTGACTCTTGTAACTCCTAAACTCCTACATAATCAATACATGTTCTGGTTCGTTTTAGTCTACATCAGCTTTGTCGATCGTAATCTATATTTGACACAGTCTAGAATCTAGTGAATACAGAAAACAGCCAGTACCGTGTGAGGGATAATACTGATATATGCTGCCTAGCTAACTTATTTTCAGTATTGATCTTCAGAAGTATTGTTTACCAGTAGTAAAACATCTTTAGTTGATCACACATAGTTACATGACCATACACATCCTAGATCCGAACACTCTCCAACGTACTTACTAATCTAGGCCTAGATCAAAGAAGATCAGGTTTCAATAAACTTCTATTAGGTTGATTGAAGTTAAACATCATAAGGTTGAGTTGAATATCATAGCGTTTTCAATAAACCTCAAATAAATACCACAGAGCTTACAGCGGATCGTTACAGCTAAAGTTCATACGAACAACCGAGGAGGGCTATTATAAAACCCCAATTTGCGGCTTAGCTTAGAACCCCGATTTTGTACTATAGGAGATCGAACGGATACCTACGGTGGGCATACCTAACCGAGAGGTATAGAATCTAGATACAAGTATGTAGCAAAGTTTGTTGTCAATTACTATAGAGCGATAAATGTGTCAAAAGGAATTCAACCAACGGTAGTGAATTATTTACCACCGGTAATATAAGCACTGGATTTCAGTCATTATGTCTGCACACTATCCTACATTAGTATATTTCCCACCGGTATAAACACTCGGTTTCGGTCTTTATGCTGTGCTATACTACATAAGTAAATGTTCAATCATTAATGCCAAAACTTATGAAAATTTCCCACCGGTAGTAAAATTCCCCACCGGTGGACAATTTTCATATATTGGCATTATATGGCCCCTTTTGGCCAAAAGGTCTGTGCTTTTATCATAAAAATTAGGTTTATAGGCACAAATACTGGTATTACTTTCACCGCCAGTGGTAAAATAATTTACTACCGTTGGTAGAATTACTTTTGACATATTTACCGCCCCATAAATGACAGTAGGTACGTTGGTATACATGAAGACTGATATTTTTATGAGTCTTTTTGGCAATCCAATAGATATATGTATTAATCATCAATGACCTATATATATCCATCCTTAGTGAGCTAGATGCAGAGAACCCGAGCTGATCCGGCATGCCCTCCCGTATGAATACTGTACGCTGACCATGTTTAGTTTATGTGTAATCCCTCGCGATGCAGGGGTAGCAGATAAGACCTCCAGTATCCTGACCCGACCCTCCGGTAATGATTCCCGGCCCAATATTGAAGGATTATAGATGTATATTTGAAATACTCGATCTCGCCGATCTGAAGGTTGAACAGGAAACTGTAGATTTCGCGTATAACCTTGCTTTAATCCATAAATACAAAGTAACAAACCTTAAATAGGATTGAGTGAGGACTAGAGGTAGGAGTAGGTAGGACTTGTGGGTGCGTAGGGTGACAGTTCTGAACGTACCGAATAACTTGTCTAACCCTAACCCTGAACCCCCACATCAAGCTCTACCACCGAAGTTAATGCATCAAGGAAATTCATCAAGGAAATAAATCAATGAAATGAATCAAGTCGACAGTATGTGGTAACTCGTCGAGATTTTCTATGGAGAAAGTCGTTTGAAAAGCATCGTGAAAGTCGTTGGGAAATGCAGTAAATTAACTCGTCGGGTAATGAATCAGGAAATGAATCAGGAAATGAATCAGGAAATAGATCCTAGGCCCAACCTAGGCTAAAGGATTATTTTTCGAAAGAAATGAGTTGAGTTGGAATTGAACTCAGGTCATGAAGGGTTTTAACCACCTAGTAACCACTAAGCTTTGGTTTTGTTATAGATAACATATTATTAAGTTTTCAAAATCTATAATTTTAGTTATTTTGATATCGGAAAGTCATCACAAAGTCGTCAGAAAGGTATCAAAAAAGGTATCCCCGAAAGGCATCAAAAAAGTCATCAAAAAAGATATCTCTTGATGCTTTTCCAGTGGAAATGTATCAAGGGGAAAAGCATCGAAACGATGCCTTTCCAAGAGACGCTTGCTGGAAAGGCATCACCTTGATGCCTTTCCTAAAACATTACTATCGTAGGATGCATTTCCTGATGCATTTACTCCCGTTGTAGAGAAGACGCAGGATAAGATAGGAACTATTAACAAAGCCAAATATTTATCAAGCGGTGATATGCCTCCAAAGCTATTATATCCTAATGAATTTGTTTTTCAAGGTAGATTTATCTCTGTAGCTAGCCATCGAATTTCCATTTATTAGCTATATGTATGAAGTTTGCGTATAGTGAGAGCTCTAGCGTATAGCTCGATACTGTAAAACTGCCAGGGAGATTTCTTATAAACCTAAAATAAAACCTAACAAATTGTCAACAATCATGTGATTATAAGGAGATTAATTAATCACTATCAAAAGAACCCGATAGGCGTGATTTAAGCATGACTAACACCCAAAGCCACCCTAAAATCGCCACGGAACTATCTTTATTCTATAAAGCAATGGTTCATTTAAGGGTTGAAGAATATCTAGAGGTAAGGCTTATCTTTTTATTCGTTCAGTGGTCATCTAGTAGTACCGCCCAGGGTCCACCCACACCCCTAACCCAACCACCACCCTAACTCAATTGCAACCACAAGCCCTGTCTCCGCACCCCAACTGTGCATGCCCGACCCAAGTTGACTGACTCCCACATCTCCAACAGTACACACTAATGCCCGACCCCCTCCCACTGCCCAGAACCCCCGACGTCCCCCATCCTATCGACTTACATGTGCTTATACCCCCCATACCAGGGGCCTAGATAAAAGACTCCGGGCCTTTACCACCCTTCTTACCCATACTCCTACCTGGCGTCGCTGGCGCTGTTGCGGTGCTGCTACTCGCGGTGGTGCTGACATGTATGTTCGTGGAACCTTATAGAGTATGGATCGAGGACTGCGCGGAGGGAGAGCCATGTAGTGAGGATTCATAAGTGTAAATTGTTTGTATTTGACTGTAATGTTGAGTAGGCAGATGAGGAAGGTATACGCGGAGTGGAAAATACGTGCGGAGATGCACGTTGTCGCGCGGCCAGGCCCTGCATCTTTGACGTCATTTCATTTATGTACTACCATGTAGGAGTACTCGTACAGACATGAGCCGGAGGTCTATCGCCGATGTTCTCGGCAAACACCCCATCACTGCATGTTTTCGACTTTTGATTTCCGGTCACGGAATATCACTCGTTCACTCTCCATCTCGATATTGTTGTTAGCTCAGTTATTCTATGTGGTATGAAGACTATGACAGTGTTTTTATGCACCGGGAGTGTTAATGTATGAGAAAGAAGTGTAGTCTAGTGTATCCCTGAATTGAACAAGCGATAACAAGAATCCATCTATCCTCATCTCTCTTTACATGCGAGATAGTCGAAGATTCGACTAGGGTACGTCCACAACCTCCAATATTCCGGTTTTCGTCGCATGCCTAAGCGTAGAACCTCAGCAGTTATTGGTAGAAGTGACCGCAAGAACTCTTTTGGGCTGGGTAGTCCTAAGCTAATCCACGGTTCCGGAGGAGCGAGTGGTGGCCGTCAGGAAGAGCTCTAGCAAGACTCGGAAACAAAGTTAAACCCCTTGGAATGAATGATAAATGGGGATCTTCTCTTGGAGTTACCAATCAAGATGTCGAAATATGCTTACCTTTTCCGTGGGGTGCGGGATTATATTATGGCTTTACTAATTAGACGACCTCCCGGGCCATTCGGACACCCCCCTCACTCGGACAGTCAATCATGATTGGTTGAAAAGAGGTACTGAAGCCACTTAAAACGTTGATCGTTTCTTTTCTACGTTAACTGTCCGAGTGAGGGGTTGTCCGAATGGCCGGGGAGGTCGTCTATTCGACTTGAGACAATCTCCCGCCAATCGCAAGCTTCAGTTTACTGTGGCTTATTAGCCGCCAGGCCCACAATGGTTAGCGTTGACAGCTGAACGGATACCGAACCTAAGGAAATGCGCTTCGTTTGTGCGGTCGCCGATCCACCGGATGTGGGACGAACGGTGAGATCTCGTGATTCTCATTATCCCCTGGATGTTCGCGAAATCTCTCTCATGCATTAGCGTGGTCTATCCAGGAAGTGATTGACACTATATAGAGCAGCATCGTGAGAAGTTTATGGTACATCAGCGTACTCCAAAGACCTGTAAATGCGGCACACTGCTTACCCTGACGTTTTCCCACCTAAACTCGAGATCACATGATATTTATGCATGAGAGAGATTTCGCAAAATGTCTCCAACATCCAGGGGATAGTGAGAGAGATTATGTAAAAGAAACGTAATATCTCACTCTCTGGCGCAAGCAAATGAATCAGGAAAGGGATCATCATGATATCGCTAGTAAGGGATACGGATTTACTATGCGTAAACGAATCAGTATAAATCTCTTAGTTCAAATATGTTCCGTTTTTTACACATTAACAACTGAGCTAGTCTTGAAAAGGATTTTATAGGCGATCAATTACTTTTTTGCCCAAGAAAAGCAAAACTATTACTGGCAGCGATAGTTGAACCCATAAGCTCCAGAAACACTTGATAGACTATAATATTACATACGCCAAATAAGACAGAATTGTTGTTAACCTATACGGGAAGATGGTCGTAATATGCAATATTAATGTAACGTGGGTACAGAAAAGTCTACTTTAATGTGTCACGAAATGACACCCGGTAAATCCATTGTAAATGAATCACTTGTCTCATTTACAGACGACGTCCCCTGTAAATGAATTCTATTCAGCTCGCCTTGGCGAATAATACATTAATTGATTCATTTAAATTGCTAGTAGAGTCAGGCTCGATAGTCTTTTATGTTCCCAGAGGACTAGATCTGATATCCTACATTGATTAAGTCTCCCATGGCCGGTTTGAACCCGCTGAAGGGACTCCTACGGCTGGTGCTAGAGTGAATTTCTCAAACGGCGACACGCCGAGGGAAATGAAAAGAAAACGGAGAACAGAGTGAACAAAAAGAGCTAAAAATGGGGCGCGGCGATCTGACGTGGTAGAGGACAAACTTCATCATAAGCTTTAATTAGAGAGATTTCGCACCAGATCTTTTAAGCTCGGATACCGCACTGTAAGTGCCCGTTGTGGCTGGAGGAAGGAGTATACCGTAGTGGAGAAGAGCACTAACCAGAGATCTTCCTGACTCAGTAAATACCATGCAAGCTAAGACCTATCCTTAACCAAGCGTAAGGAGTTCTATCCAGGCCTCTGTAGGTGCGAATTCCAATATGTATTTCCCAAAGTCTCCACCGATCGCCAATACACCTATCACACCAAGGCATTCCCGTATCTGGCATGCAACCCTACCCAAGTTTGAAAGAGCTCCCAGCGAAACATCTCTACTGGAGGAACCTGTCATTATCACTTTTGTTTTGTTTCTCATCTCATATTAATCAAAAAATGAACCAGAGCATGCAGTTAGGCGATATTCTCTCAATGAATTGCCTTATCCATGGACTGCGAGTTTGGGTTGGTCCGCGCCAAGTATACACTTTCCGGTAGAATTATTGCGAAAGTGGGTTCTCCGTGACCCGATAGTCCTATTGGCCCTTAAAAGATTTTTGCTACGAGCACAGACCAACAAAATCCACTCTTTTAGCTCTGACTTTCGCAATAATTCTACCGGAAACTGTATATGACAGGGGTGGTTGGGTTATGAATTGGCTGCATGCAGGTCAAGCCAATGAATAGGCCCCTAACTACATCTCATACTGTAGAGTAGAGTAGAGTAGAAAGTACTTCATCCTTCTTCCCCGCTTCTTCCTTGGTTTTTGAAACCAACCTCCTCTTTTTTACGTGACAACCGTTCTCACACACCAAAAACCCCCACCGTTCCGGCTTCATGTCGGTCGCCCAAATCGCACAAAGGAAGGCCCTCTTCGAGGTAGTCAACCTTAGTTCGCTCGACGAGGTCCTTGGCCTCCCAGAGCTCAATACCACCCTCGCTGCTGAGGTTGAGAGATCAATCGGCGGCAGAGACCACCGCGACTCCAGTCATTTGATGACCCTCCTCTTATTAGGAACTATTCATCAAAACAAACAGCTCGCCGAAGCAGTCTCCAAGCTAGGAGACGACATCGCCTCCCTGAGGGAGTCAATCGCAGCCCCCAAAGCTGCTCCCACCCCCTCAGACCCTCTCATCGTCCAAAAACTGGACACCCTCATCGGGAGAACCAGCCTCCCCCCTCCCGCACCCCAGGCCCCCCACAGGCCTACCCCGCCCGCCAAGCCTGCCCAACCGAGGGCAACCCCCATGTATGCACAAGTGGTTCGATCCACCCCCAACCCACCCAACCCCCCCAGCAAGAAGGCAGCCAAGGCAGCCGCAGCCCCGGCCCCAGGATGTAACGGCAGCCATGTGGTTTGGTTATGTGAGGTGTTAGGGTACGAAGAGGAAGGGTTATATAGTGTGATTGGGATTTGTATAGTGGGTTTCTATTATGTTCTTTCTGTTTCTGTTATGGAGGGTATGAGTCAGTATTGGGATTGGGTATGGATATATAAGGGGGGCGTTGTTTTGTGATTTCTTGTTTCTCTTTCTTTTCCTTTTCTCTTTACGCAACCTCTGTACAGTTACGAATACTATTTGGTTCGCGCTACGTCATAGGGTTTACCCGGTATACTAGACCAGGTATAACCATCCATAGTCCACAGTCCACAGTCCCCGTTCTTGCCTTAGGTGTATCCTTCGGCCCCATAGTCCATAGTCCACGAATCTCCTACGTCTACGTCTTCGCCTCGGTTGTATTCCTTGGCTTCATAGTCCCTACGTCCATAGTCCCCGTTATACTTAGGTTGCGTCCTCTACAGCCAACCGATACAACACCACCTTGCTTAGCTCTGGTCGCGACTATGTCCGACACCACTCAGGATACGCTGTTGCAGCGTCTTTCAGAATTTCTGACCACCTATGGTCCCCTCCCAGCCGATATAGACTTCGGCGAAGAACTTACGGAGGCTCATAGTCTTATTGCTGAGTGTTTGGAGGCTCTCATCAAGCCTCTTGACACCCCTGCGCCATTAGAACCCGTTATCGATACGGCCCAGGAAGAGGTCATTGTCGGCCTCACTACAGAACTAGAAGCAGCCAATGAAAAGGCTGCCGATTTTTGGCAAACCTTGTGCGATAACCAGGAAGATTCTACCGAAATCATCCGAGGTCGCGACGAGGTTATCGTTGCTTTGAAGATTGAGCTGGAGGAATCGAAGGTTGAAGAAGAAGAGCTTCGGTTCCGTCTCGCACTACACCAGGAAAATCTCGCCATTGCCGATGAGAACCTCGCTGATGCTGAAGATGAAATTCTTCACATCACTTCTGTTGCAAAAGCCTGGGAAGTTCAAGCCAATGCCACTATTGCCGATCTTCGCTCCCGTGTCTCCGTTTCTGCCGCTAGAGTTAAAACCCAATCTCGCCATGTTTCCAAGTCTCGCTACCTCGCCCCTCGCTCCCAAGACCCCCGTACCATTAACAATTGGCGAGAAAAGCCAATTGAACAAGTGTCTCAAAAGTCGGCGTTAAAAGGTCAGCCCCTTTGGTAAAAAATGGCAAACCAAAGGGGCTAGCCCCGCCATCAGTCTCTGTTATTTCTGCTGCTACCGTGTCAGAGGACAAGATGTCCGAAGACCCTCTTGTCGTTACCTGTTCGGTTTCTCAGAATTCTGACTCTTTTATACCCACTTATGCCCTTATTGATACCGGAGCCTCTGGATATGCTTTTATTGATGAATCTTTTGCACGCCATAATAATCTCACAATGACCCGCCTTAAGGTACCTCGTCAGGTAGATGTTATGGATGGGAGGCCTATTGAATCAGGAAAGATCACCCATATTGTCAACGTGTCGCTGGATATCCATGGTCATCGAGAGACTGCATTATGTTTTGTAACGAAGCTGGGACACTATCCAATGGTGATGGGAATACCTTGGATGCGACGTCACGATGTTACGATTCGGCCGAAGGAAAATTTACTTGTTTTTGACTCTCGAAGCTGTTGTCAACACTGTTCACTCAGTGGAACGACAGTCACTGCCCATGGGATATCGATCCCTCTACCGGAACATCATACTGTTGTTGTTTCAGCAGTTGAAAAATCCACCGTCGACATCAAGCAACTAGTACCAAAGGAGTTCTACCATCGTCTCCATATGTTTCAAGAATATGATGCTTCAGTCCTTCCACCACATCGGCCGTCCCACGATATTGAAATTGTTTTAGAAGAAGGAAAACGACCACCGTATGGACCAATATATGGCCTTTCCCAGGTGGAACTAAAAGCACTACGGGAATACCTCGATGAAAATCTACCCAAGGGATTTATTCGAGCTAGTGAATCACCAGTGGGAGCACCCATACTATTTGTAAAGAAAAGTGATGGGACTCTCCGGCTCTGCGTGGATTATCGAGGTCTCAATGCAATCACGGTTAAAAATCGGTATCCGTTACCACTTTTGAAGGAAACTCTGGCTAAACTGTCAAAGGCACAGTATTATACCAAGTTGGATTTGCGATGGGGATACAATCAAATCAGGGTAGCAGAGGGGGATGAATGGAAAACAGCATTTAGAACTCGTTATGGACATTTCGAGTATACCGTAATGCCATTTGGATTAGCGAATGCCCCTGCCACATTTCAACATTGGATTAATGATATTCTACGCCCCTACCTCGACCAATTTGTAACAGCGTATTTGGACGATATCCTGATTTATTCCGAAACTCTATCGGAACACAAGGAACATATTCAAAAAGTTTTGAAGGTACTTGATGAGAATCATGTCCATCTTAAACCCGAGAAGTGTGAGTTTATGGTTCAAGAAACGAAGTATCTTGGTTTGATTCTCACCCCGGATGGGAATCGAATGGATCCGAAGAAAGTTGTCGATGTTTTGGAGTGGTCTATACCAAGGAACCTTCATGATGTTCAAGTATTTTTGGGATTTGCCAATTTCTATAGACGGTTTATTTTGGGATATTCGAAAATTGTTGCTCCGCTTACAGCTTTGACGAAAAAGAATGTTAAATTCGAATGGACGGATGAAAGGGAGGAAGCATTTCAGACATTGAAAAGGATGTTTACCACAGCACCGATACTTGCGCATTTTGATCCGGATCGGAGGATTGTGGTGGAAACCGATGTATCCGACTATGTTTCTGCCGGAATCTTGTCCCAACGCGACGACGAGGGAATTTTGCATCCAGTTGCTTTCTTCTCAAAGAAGCATTCCCCTGCGGAATGCAACTATGAAATCTATGATAAAGAACTCCTGGCAATTGTACGATGTTTTGAGGAATGGCGACATCATTTGGAAGGAGCACAATTTCCAATCGAAGTCCTCAGCGATCATAGGAACCTCGAATATTTTATGTCAACAAAGCTATTAAACCGTCGACAAGCCCGTTGGTCGGAATTTCTTTCACGCTTCGATTTCGTCATTCAATTTAGACCAGGGAAACAAGGGGTAAAGCCGGATGCATTAACTAGGAGGTCGGGTGACCTACCTAAGGAGGGGGATGAACGGTTGATGCATCAAAGCCAGGTGGTTTTGAAGCGAAAAAATTTGGATTCAAAGCTAAGTTTGTTCGCGGGTTCTTTTTCAAATGAATCCGCTGAAGGAATGTCCACTGTAGAAGAGTTATTTTTAAATGCTTACCAAGTTGACAGTTTCCCGAACAAAGTACTCGCGATGCTTCGGAACGGTATCCGTCATTCGAATAAGATCTCGCTTGCCGAATGTATGGAAGATAACAACGGTCGGCTACTTTACCGTGGTGCACTCTATGTACCGGACGTCAACGACCTTCGGTTAAGACTTTTGAAGGAATATCACGATAAACCATCAGCAGGACATCCCGGTAGAGCGAAGACTCTGGGGCTCCTGAATCGAGAGTACTACTGGCCACAGATGCGAAAATATGTCGACCAGTACGTTAGGAATTGCAATGTGTGTGCCCGTAGCAAGGCACCACGCAATGCACCTTATGGGGTACTTCGACCTATGCCAATACCCGATGGACCATGGAGGGATGTATCAATGGATTTCGTTACTGACCTTCCGGAAAGCGATGGATATAATGCGATATTGGTGGTAGTAGATCGACTGACCAAGATGCGACATCTGATTCCTACAACTAAAGAGGCGGATTCAAAAGAAGTAGCGAGGATGTACATCGATAATGTTTGGAAATTACATGGACTTCCTGAAACTATGGTATCGGATCGAGGAACACAATTTGTTGCGGAATTCTGGAGGTCCCTTTGCGATCGTTTGGAAATATTGCCAAAATTCTCTACAGCGTTTCACCCCCAGACGGATGGACAAACGGAAAGAATCAATGCTGTGATGGAACAATACCTTCGAAGTTATGTTTCTTATCAACAGGACGACTGGGTTCGATGGTTGCCAATGGCCGAGTTTGCAACAAATAACCATGCTTCTGAAACGACGAGAATCTCTCCATTTTACGCCAACTCAGGGAGGAATCCAAGAATGACTTTTGGTCCTTTGGAACATGGTAGGACGACAGCGGAGGATCAGGCCAATAGTATTGCAAGGGAGATGAAAGATATATTGGATTTTCTAAAAGATGAACTATTTCGAGCGCAAAAGATTCAAGAAGAGTCCGCCAATATACGTCGGACTCCAGCACCTCACTACCGTGTAGGGGATAAAGTTTTCTTATCGACCAGCCATGTCCTTACTAAACGACCATCGAAAAAACTTGATTGGAAACGTATTGGACCGTACGTCGTGAAACGGATCGTTAGTCCTTACGCCTATGAGTTGGAACTCCCTCGTTCTATGAAAGTTCATTCTGTATTCCATGTTTCTTTATTGTCGTCTGCAGCAAACGATCCTTTACCAGGACAACAACAGTTACCACCACCGCCGGTCGAAGTTGAAGGACAGGAGGAGTGGGAAGTTGAAGATATTTTGGATTCCAGGGATCGTCGGGGAAGATTTGAATATTTGGTTAAGTATGCCAGTTATGACGAAGCTTCGTGGCAGCCAATATCGGATGTTGAACATTCACCCGATATTGTCAAACGATTTCACAAACGATATCCATGGAAGCCTAAGCCTACCAGGAGGTAGGCCGTAGAGGGGGGAGTGGTCTGTAACGGCAGCCATGTGGTTTGGTTATGTGAGGTGTTAGGGTACGAAGAGGAAGGGTTATATAGTGTGATTGGGATTTGTATAGTGGGTTTCTATTATGTTCTTTCTGTTTCTGTTATGGAGGGTATGAGTCAGTATTGGGATTGGGTATGGATATATAAGGGGGGCGTTGTTTTGTGATTTCTTGTTTCTCTTTCTTTTCCTTTTCTCTTTACGCAACCTCTGTACAGTTACGAATACTATTTGGTTCGCGCTACGTCATAGGGTTTACCCGGTATACTAGACCAGGTATAACCATCCATAGTCCACAGTCCACAGTCCCCGTTCTTGCCTTAGGTGTATCCTTCGGCCCCATAGTCCATAGTCCACGAATCTCCTACGTCTACGTCTTCGCCTCGGTTGTATTCCTTGGCTTCATAGTCCCTACGTCCATAGTCCCCGTTATACAGGATCCACCCCGAAGGCGAAGCCCCTACCGTCTGCCCACCGCCGCTTCTTCGCCACCAGGACTACCCCCTGCCCCATCGCCAATGCCGAAAGGCTGTCGGCAACCCTCCCCCGCCTCTTCGGTCAAGCTCTGGCCCGAAGCCACCAAGTCGCCCCTGTCACCTCCCTCACCGTCACCATCAACAACAGAGGCACAGTCTCTGTTACCGCTCCTCCCACCGTCCCATCAACGGTCTACGTACCCTTCTTCGAGGCCCTCACCACGATTCTGAACATGGAGGTAGCCTCCCCATAAAACCCCTTCACCACCTTCCGCACCGCTCCCACCAACGTCGATCTCGCCATCCATGGCGTCCCCCTCTACGAGCTCCCCAACCAGGAATGCCTAGAGGAGATCTTGCCCTCCGCGCTTAAACTAGCCGTTGGCATCACCCCCGCTGCCGTCCGTTTCCTAAACACGGACGAAACCTCCCGCTCCTCCAAGGCCACCACCTCTGTCATCGTCTCCATGATGGCGGAAGAGGCAGCAACCATTGGAACCACTATCCGCCTCTTCTCCCGCCCCAGACGCTGCAACGTCATGTGGCGAGCATCCCCCACCACACAATGCAGGAACTGCTGCAAACTTGGCCACGCCACCCAGGGATGCAGGTCCCCCGTCGCCTGCCCCCTGTGCACCCTCCCCCACAAGCTCCAAGACCACCGCTGCCCAGTTGCCACGTGCAAAGGAGCATCGGCGCCTCTTGAAAACTGCTGCGAAATCTCTCCCTCCAAGTGCGTCAACTGCAACGGGACCCACCGCTCCTTCGCCCCAGCCTGCCCCAGCAGGAAACCCACCACTCCCCCGACCCCCCCCAACCCCCAGACCGCGATGGAAATCTCATAAAAACGCCGCGCCACCCCACCACTACCTCCAGGAGACTAGGTTCTCGGAGGCCCCATTAAGGATTTTCCCCCCTCTCATATTTTCCTTTTGTCTTCGTAAGTTTTATATATAGGTGGAAAAAAAACAGCCGGTCGGGGATAGGTCTTTACGCCATAGTTTATACTTTATGCGATTCTTTGTACCTAGAAACAATAGAGCTTGATATAAAAAAAAAAAAAAAAAAAAAAAAAGAGTAGAAAGTACTTTCAAATAAGCCGTCTCACCATGCCCACTAATAATCGTGCGAAGTCGCAAGGCACGTAGTACCAGCATTGTTGAGCATGAGTCTAAGTCCTAGCTTCGATCCTGCAGACAGAGTATTCTCTACTTCAATGCTTTATTTCGCATATAATATCCTGGTAGAGTTCCACAGCCGCCTTTTGTTTGGTCCTTGAGATTGCAAATATGATATACAGATGGTTAATAAATGCTGAGAAACCATTCACACATCCTGGGACCATTCCGGGCACGGTTCAGCTGAGGGCCATGGGTTCCCGAGCCAATTACTGCCGTCGTATTGGATGCTTAAGTTTATTTTGATGCCTTGCCCACGAGGTTTGGGATGTTGTCCGCCTTGGACATCATGCAATCTACTAGAACCGGAACTTTAACCGCAGAGCGTAATTCCAGCTAGGGTTTTTGATTGAATTACGAGTAGAGTAATGACTTAATTCGCTCTATAAATCTGTATCCTCAGAACTGCATTTTGCATCACAATCCCTATCGAATCGCATTCTATAACCACAAACCCCACGTTTATCAGTGTTGGATGATCAAGTACCGGGGGTTCTACAAACTCGGTGGACGGGGTACTCTATAGTGGCGCATCCTGTGGGCTGACGCGTGAACCTCCCAAATTTGCAGCATACGTGTACATACATGTCCCCATACAAGTAGGATCATTCGATTCGAGAATCAGATTGGATTAGAATAGTTATTTTGATCGGTAACTTAATTACCTTTAATTTGCCATAGAGTAAAAGTGAAATCATGTGAAATATCACTCAAAACCAATCATACAGCATCGCCACTTCTCGTAGAGTAGACTACAACAACTCACGCCCTGCATGCGCAGAATATCGCAGTACTCGCAATTTCACAGCGTTTCCGGACGCAACTGCTATTGCATACACAGAAAGAACCCGCCAAGGCTATCTTTTATATGGCATGCAATAGTGGTCGCGTCCGGAAACGTCAAAAAACTACGAGTAGTGGGTGTCATTAAGAACAAGTCCATGATGTGCGGTATGAGTGCGCATTATTCAACTCGATATTAAAAAGTGCATTTCTTGCTTGTTCTCAAGCTAGCGGGACCAGCTCAATACGGCGTCAAAACCGATCCTAGAATTTGCCCCTCAATCCCCTCAATCCACAACAAAGCAGGTGTTGGCGTATAGGCCTACAGAACTGCTGCCCATACCTAAATATTAAAACCCGGAGTTAATGGTGAATCAAGCTGAGCTTGAATCTCATTAGGAAGACACGCCCTTGCATGTCCAACGAAAGGTTCTGGGAGAAAAGGTGATCAGCCGAGTACTAGAATCCGTGATACATACAAGATTTTGGCGATGTTGGTTGGACCCCATTAGTGTTTATGGACACAAGTGCTTTTGCCTTTCATCATTTCAGTACTCTATTCTGTAAAAATAACTGTCCAGTATGCAAATGTTAAGAGGTATGTACAGGAGCTCAGGCGCATATGCAAAATGGCCTTTTCTGGGGTAGGACCGGGGGTGGAGGCCTGTCCAGACCAATCCGTACGTCCACCAGCAGCTATCTACATGTAGGTAGTCCACAAGGGTTGGCACGAATGAGCTTCTATGATTCCTGTTTCCGTACTGGCCGGTCTTACGGCCTGGCCAATTGGGTGGTTTAGCATCTCAATGCCAAAAAGGCTATTCGCCTCCGTCAACTACTCTTGTTAACTAAATTAAATGATACAAGCTTTTATAAGTGAGATCTCGCATTTTCTTTGGTGTGTGATGCGGGGATCGATTTGTGATATCGGATTCTAAAAGAAGGCCAATAAAATCTCATCAAGCATTATGTATACACTGGATCGAGGAAGAGCCTTAAGCCGGAAGGCAATACTTATATATCAGTAAGTTTCCTCGATGCCATCCCCCAGCGTTCAAGGCCAGGATAGCGCTCTAATCAAGGGATTATCAGTCACAGGAAACTTGGGGACCAACGTGCCATCCCGACTCTACGTACGAGTCCTCTTCGCTCCTCGTCCTTGAACTTTCACATTCCTATTACACACCAAGTACAAGTACCTACCTAGCACAAAATCCGTGGCTTTTTCTTGATCTATCTGAACTTAAACTACCAACAGAACTCCTGGAAGGTACCCAATTCCAATTATCCCTAGTCTACCAACACTGTGTTCATCCATCTAATCGTTTAGTGTGCTTAGCTATATATACCCCCGGCCCTGTATTCATAGCTGCTGAGAAATTCCTGGTCAAGCGCTTGACACATCTCGGAAAGGTACAGTTCAGGGTGTCTTCTAGCCCAGAGATCCCATTGCCACCATATGCAAGTCGCTCGTACTCCGCTAGGAGGACTCTATGAGTTGGTGCCTATGGCTAACCTACGTCTTTCAGTAGCCAGCTTGGCACTAGCAGGACCCAACTACGGTCCTACCTGTACCGAGTACATCACTGACAACTCGGTCGCGGGCCACCAAGCAACATGGGGTTTCTCCTACACCCACGCCCATTACTTCTCATCGCGATATTTTTATTCATTGCGCTCGCTCTCTGCGGCCCAGTACCTCAAGGAACAGTTTGGGTAACGGAAACGTTAACAAGCACTGTCGGAGCGCTGGCGCCAACCTCTACCCCCGCTGCCGATGTCACGACGTGCGTTGGAATCAAAGGCAGGGAGACGACGGCCCTTGGAGTAAAGCTTAGGTTTCGGACCGAACCTTCTGGTCGCGGAACTATTGGAATCCTTGTCAGTTGTTCGGCCACTTATATCTTCTGCGTCTGGACCACTGTGGCTCCGGCTGTCAATGAAACAGGGAAGAAAAGGCTCCGCATATGGTACAAGCTAGTCTTGACTTCTATAGCCATCATAGTCCCAGCAGGTGTCATGATATACGCGTTGGACGAACATCGCCAGGCCAGCGATCTGGTAGCTGCATGGGCAAAGTACCTCGGGCCCGACCCGCCGAAAGAGGAGCCTGCCCAGGGCGGTGTCCTGGCCAAGATAGCTGCATGGGTAGAGCACCTCAAGAATGGTTTCCTGGCCATGGGAGCGCGCGTAGTTTCATGGGCAAAGAACCCCGACTCGCTATGGCGCAAGAAGCGCGACACGAGCTCGCAAGAGCAAGAGATCGAGAAGAAGGGCGACTTCGTTCCGCTAGACATCGGCGCTGCCTTTTTCGTCCTGATGGGAGGATTTAGGGTAGAGAACAACCGCCCGGAAGACTACAAGGAGAAGACGAAGATAAGGTCACCAAAGAAGTTGGCCATGGGCGGACAAGATGTCTATGATCGCCCGATACTCACCGCACACGGTTTCGTGGAATATATCAAGGCCAACTATATCACCCCGAAAACCTTCAACCAGGCAGATGTGCTAGACAAGGGGAAGGGGAGTAACATTGCAAAGATATTTGCAGGTCTACAGGCACTTTGGCTTATTTTGCAGTCGTTGGCGCGGTGGGCGGACAATTTACCCTTGACACTTCTTGAGATACACGTTCTCATACAAATCGTCTGTACATCAGTGATCTACTTTTACTGGTTCAGGAAGCCTTTGGACGTTGGTGTGCCCACTACGATCCATCTGTCAAATCCTGAACGTCGACCCTTGAATGCAGCTCAAAAGAAAGCCAAAGAGGACACCGTCAAAGCCAAAGTCGAAGCTGACGCCGCCAAAGCCGCCAAAGCCGCCGAAGCCGAAGCTGACGCCGCCGCCAAAGCCGCCAAAGCCGAAGCTGACGCCGCCGCCAAAGCCGCCAAAGCCAAATCCAAAGCCAAATCCAAAGCCAAAGTTCCAAAAGACAACGCTGAAGCCGAACTAGCGCAAGCTCAGGCTCAACCTCAGGCTCATGCTCAGACGCAAGCTCAAACTGGAGCCCAAACATCTTCTCAAAGATATTCTCGCGGATTCGAAACCCCCGAACCGTACAGCCCCGGCCATGGATTCGAAACACTCAGTCCATACGCACACAGCTCTAGGCCTGAGAGTACCACCAGTCGTGCCGCTTCCCCTTCCTATGCGGGCTCAACGGTATACGGCGGCGCCAGCCGTGGCGGTTCCCCTGTGCCCGGGATGAGTAATAATCTACCCGCGAGGAGTAATACTGTGACCAGTCATGGAACCACCCTCAATAATTATAATCGAGATACCGATGTCATAAGCGCTATCGATCCTAACGCGGAGGGCGCTGGCGGATCCGTGGCAGACTCTGGCAACCCCAAGGGAGACACTGTTATCAAACGTGAGCACCTTGCCGATAGGAATAGTTTGTACAAAGAAGCGATCCTGCTACCGCTCAAGACTGCGGAACAAGTTCAAACAACATGGGCTCCAGTCACAGCAAAAGCTTTTCTTGATGTTGTCGCCCACGTTCGGCCCATTTACAATGATGAGAAGAAACCTGATAATAAAGCTCAAACTGAACATGTTCAACATCAACATCAGGGTCAAGATAAAAATCATAATCCAGAAGAACCTACCCCCTCTTGCAATTGGAAAAAGTTAAACCTGTCCTCCGAGGTCGCATTCACCGCAAGGATGGTCATCATACAGGGGTTCCTCGTTGTCCTCGTTTCTTCACTTCATCTAGGTGCCTGGTTCACTCAATTTCCGACCACTCTTGAGATGTGGTTCTGGCGGGCCTCGTGTTTCGGTATGATTGGATTCCCAACATGGATCGTTGCGGTTATCTGTTTCAGCGACTACGACAAGGACATGTTCGATATTCTATGGCGCACTCATCTCCGCGATCCAGCCGAAACAGCTGCCGCACCAACCAGCTCCAAAAACGTTTTGTCGTTCGCTCTCAGAGAGATCCACGACGCCATTAGAATACACAGTTTCGATAAAAAAGACAGAATCAAGTATGATAATACAGATCCTGCCAGCAAAAAAGATGTTCTTTCCGGATTGAACCCACGTAAAGTAAAGATGGTACAGCATTATATCATGCTCTATAGCTGCGTTATTTCAGCAATTATCTATGTCATTGCTTCTTTGTTCATCACGGTGGAGTCCTTCATCTCCCTGCGGTGGCTTAGCGATAAAGATTTCATGTCGCCACAGTGGAGTAATTTCGTTCCTCACCTCTGATCGAAACGTTTTTCTTTTTTAGTAACGATTTTACGGATGTCTCTAATTTCCTGATTTTATTTCTTTGATTTTTTGTTTCCTCTTTTACTTGTTCAACAATTTCTTGGGGTATCGTGGTATTCCTTTCTCTCCGGCTCCTGCCACTACTTGTCGTTAATTCTCTTGCTTCGCATGTTTCCTGTGTCCTATATGGGATTATCCTAGATTGCTTGTCGAATATGTGCAAAATTATCACTACTAAAATAAAAAGGAACGGATTATGTGACGCGTAGTTGATTTTGTTGAATTACAAGATAGATATCTTTTGCTTTGCCGCACTTATCAACAATACCTTTGACTCATCTCTTTTGGTGAATCTCATGATAAACGTATTTTACTTTGCCGCAGTTGTGAACAATACCTTTCCCTTGTCATTCAATCCCTGTATCGATTACTTACCTCTCAAAATAAATCCGTCTCAACGTACCCACTGGTGTGTGACAATAGGAGACCTGAGCAGCACCGGGATCTTTGAACCTCTGAACCTCTGATACAGTACCAACATGGTTGATCACGTGTTCTTTTTAATGTTTCCCGCACACTCGTTCCTATGGAGATAATGCGTGTTTATTTCTCCGGTTTCTAATCGATAGAGGCTTTTAGCCCACGGTTAGGATAGAAACCGAGTAGTTTGGATTAACAGAAACTCCTGCAACCAATAGAATTTACAGGAGCTTCTGTCTACATACTAGAGTTTCTATCCAAATCATGTAGCTAAACCCTCTGATGTCCACTAATGCGAGCCTCCAACAATAATATCATTTATTAGGCGATATTTTTTATCACTGTGGATTATCAGCCAAAGGATTAATGCAATCCATGGTGCCGGGGGTTCCCCGGTAGCTCTCATAAGCCTCTCGACCGCCTTGTCATATCACACACAAGAAAAAGGTGCCAAAGTAACTGGAGCTATCTAATAGTGGCCAATTTATGTGCTTCACGATTTGGCTTCGGCTACGGTCCCGGCACACGGAGAGCTTTCTTACCCTGCATAAACTAGTAGGTATTGTAATATTTGCTGTAGATACGTACTCTAGAGTAGAGTATATCGGACGCGCACAACAACCCAATTGGCCAACTTAATACTAGCTACATGATACATACATACTCTACCTACATAGAAGGCGTCAATCTGTTCTTACCCGGTCCTCTTGTCTTTTGCTTTTTTTTCCTCTGTGTATGTGTATGTATGTGTCAATTAATTGCAGATCAAGAGATTGTGTACAGCGTGAGGTAAAATTATTGTAGAAGTATGGGAAGAGACCTATTGGCCGAGTCAGCCACTTAAACCCTGTTTTTGGACCCCAGTTTCTACAATAATTCTATCTCTCGCTGTATGTACCGCCAAAACTCGAAAAATTGGCTATCTCTGGCCAGGAATTATTGTTCGAGTGATTGGTTGAATGGCATCGATCTGCATCAGAGGTTTCCCATACAACTAATTTTGATCGCTGGAAGCTAGCCAATTTATCGAGTTATGGCGGTATGTAGGCGGTGTCAATTCGTACGGACCCTTTATCAATGTGAATACTACAGGTCACTTGTGTCAGGCGTGTTGACCAACCCCGCACCTGACCCCGGCGGCGGGGTTGTCATTGGTAAATATCAGTCTTATCAAGCTTAAGGCTACATGTGCCTCTACGATGAGCAGCCAGTATCGATGCGCAGCATTCAACGCGCAGCGTTGTCACGAAACTATTAGCATTCAGCAGACGCCCGATCGCAATACAACGAGAACTGTCCCTACGATCGAGCCAAACAGGGGTGATGTGGTAAAAGGAGGTTGTTTCAGACCCAATGAGAGTATCAGCAGGTATGTAGAGTATGTTTGCTGAACGACTTCCAATATCAGGGATTACTCGATTTCTGCTTGCTGGTATTCTCCAATATATCTCGTGTATGTGCCACTAGCTGTATAGAGTATACTCGACACATGCACACACTCCACTAGACTAGAGAGCGAGTACATAAATGTCTGTACCTGCACACTGGCACTGGCGTGCACAAAGCTTAAAGTGTAGTAAATACTTTTTTGTTGGCTACACGAGGAACGGAGGAGGGCTCTGCATCTTGAGCTGGCTTCTTTTATGCATGAATTCCCATAGAGGAGGTACTCGGTTCGTCGTGCAGGTGAGACATTGCCAGCCTCTCCCGTACAGCTGCAGGTTGTTGTCTTAAACCTCGGCGACATCCCGGCCCCCGGCCCAGCACCCACCACCTACCACCACCCACCCACCTGGTCGTAACAGGTCAGGGTCACAGTCTCCAGCCCATATGCGCATAACACGCAAAACTTAGGCACCACCGTAATTAATTAATTATATACATGTACTTCGCAGCATGCCTTCTATATAGGTACTTAGTTACCTACTCTACGAGTCCTTGTAGTAAAATTGTACACGTATATTGTATAGCTACAAGCAAAACTAAATATAAACCTATGAATCAACTATATGGATACGTCAAATACGTCAAGTACAGCTTGCGGTAAGATTATTGTAGACGTATGGGAGGAGTCCTATTGGCTTGCCCAGCTGTTTTTAGACCCCTGTTTCTACAATAATTCTACCTCTCGCTGTATTCAGTTAAAACGCCATGCCTGCAGTCGCGGTTGTGGGTTGTAGATACTTGTATGTATATAGATGGTACTGTCAATTCTCTGTCACATCCGCTAGTACGTATAGAGCCTAGTGGGTTTTTATGTGCAAAGATTACATACTTGTATACTACTCGCAATTAAAACCCCTGTGGATATGTGCCCAAAGATCATTATACATGAGCGAAACCATCTGTAAATAATTCTCCCACTTGAATATCTAACTCTGGTCTTGCTTCTCTATCGCCCCTCGGCCTTTCCCTTGCTCTCGATTTTGGCCTGGTAGTCGCTGGCTGTGAATCATGGATTATCACTCGCATACACCTCTTACTCTGTCAATATATCAATTGCTATCTCCCTTTATACACAGGCTTTCAAATCGAATAAAAAGATGTCTAAAGAGGGTTCAACAGTTCCTGTGAACAAGATCGTCGATAAACCTGTGCTAAAATAACGTCTTTCATGTAGTATTGGCCACGAGACGAGACCGAGGTTGGTCCCGAGATATAATGCAAGACTTGGCCGCTACTTGTTCAGACCCTACAGATCCAATATTAGTTGATCCATGGTCCAAAAACTTGCACTTGATGGGTCACGTGATTATATATATGTCCAAACTCAAATATTCTCTCAATTGGATCCGTTTTCCTTATTCTGTGAGAGGTGGAGGAAGTGATTGGGAAGTTCTGGGGTAGTGCGATATTGTCATAGACTATAGTCTGCATACAATTAATGAATTAAACAAAAAGAAAAAGAATTGGAGCAGTTTGGTGCTAGATTACGATATTCCCGAGACTCCCGCCACCTATCCCTCACCAACAGGATACGAGACTAAACAACTCTCAATCTGGTCTCGTCTTGTCTCGTGGCCATCACTACTTTGATGCCGATCGAACCTCCTCTTGAGTGCGCACGTGATCATGATCCATTTCAACGTACCACGACGTGAATAAACTGGCAATTTTCCGATTATGTCCCAAGTACTGGTCTGTAACGTCCCTACAAAGACCTTTCGTATCAAAATGATCTTACTATGGATGTGGTTAGGAAAGTTCTAAGGAAGATTTTTAATGATTGGAATATTTATGTCTTCTACTATACATAGTACTCCATGAGAGATTCCTCCCAATGTTGTGAGCTGAAGTGAGGGCAAAGTTAGGGGAGAGGCAGAGTGCTCCAGCATATACCTACATTGGTAGGGACAGTAGAGACGGAGAAGCGCCCACCGCCCCCGCATAAATATACGGGCGAGCTTGGGGTGTAAAAATGATAACCCTTCTCCCACAGCATCGACAAATAGGAGCTAGAGTTGAGAGAGATAGCTAGAGAACCTTCCCACGCGCTGAGTAAATAGGGCAGGTGCATATATGGTATGGGCGGCTGTGCGGGGATATATATATATATACGCATACCATGCCAAGCCAAGCCTTTCGACTCGGTGGCGCGTACCTGCACTATGTAGTTGTGGCCGTCGTTGCATGTTGCACCTATCGGAGTGCGAAATACAGACCTCATTGAAGGAAGGTTCTTAAGCTTGGGTGTAGTGAGCACCGGGATGTGGAACAGGACTGCGGGAGGCCGGTAGATTATCCCGGATCCCGCCGTGCATGCATATGACAGGAAACGTCTTCCCGGTCACGTACTCTGGAACTCACGCGGGTACGTGTGTCGATCAGCTTGCAATTGACCAAGATATGAATGACTTGAATGGGACTGTATACGTAGAGATCTGGGGCAAACTAATACTTTCACTGTCGTATCACAGTTGATATATACTGGAGATCTGCACTTTCATGTTTCACCCCTATAGCTAGCTACTGGTCCGTGCCAAGCTTGTGGCCGTTATGATACATTATAGATAGGTACGGTCGAGAGATCATAATATATACTTGGCGATCGATTACATTAACCTTTTAAATATCAACCCAGCTATCATATATGTACGTACATATCTCACTCGGTTCCTTGCTCCACCTGCTGGTAGAATCCTGACATCCCCTAATGAAGCCTTCCAGCTCGACTGCATATAACCCACATCAGTTCATGCCATGATCTCACCCACGCCTATATCGATACCATTTTCTATTCGCAAACGCTACTCATAAGAGATTGGCACAAGTTGCACCACCACCATACTAGGTTCCGGGAGTGCACGATGCTCCAATTCCCACATATTCCGCCGGCGGCATCTCATCTACATGTAATATCAATGGATATATACATACCACTCCATCAACGTCTTCGCTTCCATCGACCCAAGTTAATATGTGCCTCTTTCTTCCCCGGTTTCCCCGACGATCAGCACCATTTATATACCATCCATGACACCACAGAATGCACTTTCCTGCCATCCCTCCTCTCATTATCCTGCAAGCTACTTAAGATGCCACCCTCTTTCTAACACCCAAAAATGTAAACATAAAAAGGTACATCCTCACCCTACCAGACTTAAACTTAGAAACCTACTAAGCTCTCTAAATGGGAGGATACTGCTGTCGCTGAGGTCGCTGCTCTACAAGGGGAGTGTTAGCGCATCATTCCCTTGCTAGTATTGATAGCGACTACTCCTAGTTACTCTCGAACTTTGATGGCCTGAATTATAGGGTTGTTCAGGATAGCGCTGGCGGTAGTAACGCTTGAGAACAGTGGTGGGAATGGTAATAGTGACAGCTACAGTGGTGACGACAGTGCGAGTACTGGGATCGGGAGTGCGAGCGTTATCACTAGGGGTGGCATGACCTTTACCAGCAGTATGGGCGGCGTCAGGCGGGCACAGTGCAATGCCATTGGCGGGTATATATGCAATGGTTGCAGTTAACGTTGTGGGGGCGGGGTCAACCTTGTGAATCTTATAACCAATCGAGTGGGATTTATCGTTCATGGGTTCATGGGTTAGGATTACAGTCGCTGCGTCTAATTATAATTCATCTATATGTATATTTATATAAGCAGTGTCTGTGTGCTAGCTTTTGATTTGAGAGGATGATGTATATCGCTTTATCAGCTGGTTTCTCTAAACTTCAACTCGATACCTATATACATGCAGTGTCGATCTTTTCTTGACCCATGATAAACATGTAGGAATAGGGCTTCCTGTAACCTCTCTCGAATGAATTCTAGATCCCTTGTACTATTCGAGAGCTCTAATAGCTCTGCACGCACATAAATGAATCAGCAATTAAAGCCGCGGCCGGCAAACGCATCTTGCGAGAAATATGTTCATAAGTCATCGGAATCACCAAGAAAAATCTTTGTAAAGTGGCTTCTTTGCAAAATATTTTTGTGCGGGGAAACCCACCGGTAAAGCTGTCGTGATCACGTAGTAGGGAAATTTCTACAACTTAACATGGACCCATGCGAACCCTAACCCTGACTTCCAAGACAGTGAATTTAATTGAACCCTGACGATCTCTTAATAATAGACTCCCGCAACTAGATAAATGCACTACACATGCAATCGTGTTTCTTTCGCCTTGGCTATATTTTGAGAGAAGCCAGAACTCTTTCGACGACGTCCCAACGTAAAAATCCAGGGACAAATTTAGGTCTACACGTATGTAGGGTAGAACTGAACTCGGACTCGGAGGGAAAAGTATCGGTGGACGTATTTACACAAGTCATCGCTCCGTGTAAATATACATATCCATTATTACCTTGTTCACTTTACCATTTTACTTGTATGGGAAAATGGACACACAATGGATTTACCGGCCGGGCTATTGGAGGGGCCGGAGCTACATTCCAGTTGTAATCAATAGCTGTTGTTATTCCAATCGATACGTGGTACTACATAGGCTGGAATTACAATATGTAATTTGATTGCTTACTTACCTGACGTAGCATGCATATAGAGTGACTAATTGTGAATAAGCTTGATAATCACTTTCTCCATTGTGGTTTAGCAAGCTAGCTTAAGTGCCCATAGCTAATGCAGATTCGAATCTCATGGGCGACGTTGAAGAACGGTAACTGGAGGCCTCTCCAAGGCTCCCACTCTGGGCGGCGAGGAAGAAGAAAGCAAGTACATGTATGTACGTAACTAGGCAGCAGAAACGCCACCTTGAACTAGTGTGACGCAGCAGTCTGGCATATGAGCACCTCTAATACAATTACCCCGCTCTAGTAAAAGCCAGCTACTCCAAAACGATAGGTATCCGAGTTCATTACCAACAAAGTGCCAGGACCAACATGACCACGTAGGAATTAACTAATTGGCAGCTAATTCTGCGGCCCAAATATTTATGTGTGGATCGAATCAAACTTGATACCGTGTAGGAAGCTCGCTAGGCGGGGGAGGGGCGTATAAAAACCCTCCAAGCTGCCCACGGATATACTTTAGCTGGAAAATCTAGCACATAGCCATTCCACCACACAGTAACAACCATGCGCATCTCGGTCATCCCCGCCCTGGGCCTACTTCTTCTCTGTGCTCACAGTACTGTAGCGGATGTTACGAAGTATGTGCTGTAGCCCCCCGCCCCCCCCGGGGTCTTGCACTGCCGGAATAAAAAATGCGAAGAGTAAAAAGGACTAAATAAATGTTGCCTACAGACGGGACCCGGCTATGACCGAGTACGACTATCGTTATAATCAGTGTCACCGCTCAGATATGGCCGACATGATCGGTGATGGCGAAAGCTCGAGTGGACCGGCCTATTGTGATTTGTCCAACTACGGGCTTGATTCAAGTGGGGGTGGTAGTGGTCAAGGTTCTGTTGCGCGTCTATTAGAGGAGAGTGGAGCGCTTACGCTGGAGGGAAGTTGGGCTAAAGTTTTTTTTGTTAGCGCCGTGGTGGGGATTTTCTTATAAGTATGTATGTATGAACAGTGTAACGTGTCATGAATTATAGTTATGATTGAGATATAATAGTACTTTCACCAACCTTGGATAGCACTAAAGCTTAATTTCGCTTTCTAGGATTGATATGAGTACGTTATTTGATACGCTTTTTAGGAATATATACATGGAGTGAAGTAATATCCCCCGCTTTAAGTGTAGACAATCTGGTGTAGTTACAGTACCGACGTCAAACAATGGACAGTTGTAGACATAAGCACCAAAAATACATCCCCTTTTGTGATTTTAGGATAAGGCCAATCTGGGCTAAAACACGGGTGATATCTTGTGACTGCATTCTTAACTGCTTGATTACTGATCAAATAATTTCTTCTCCTGAAGTCTGCGGATATCACGGTGTTCCCTATGTGTATTCACAGACATTTGTCGCATACATGTATGTATGAATTGAAACGTATACCACACAACGGTCGACCGATCTGGCCATACACAACCCTTAATCACCCTCTATCTAAAACTTGCATGTGCTATTATAGCCTGGTGTCTACGTAGTTCTACTGAAAATCGATCTTCTCGACATTTATTACGACTGCCGCATATATACCCCTTTATTTCCTCGATATCCACATAATACCTTTTCCTTCCGAGTTCATCCCCGTGTAGAGCCTACGCGACGAATCTCGACAACGAGGTGGATACAATCGAATAGGTGAGTAAATTAAAAACGTTATTAAGAGGTAATCTAAGGATAATTCGTGACCCCACGGTGGCCTTTCAATAGAGGGGGTATATATAGGGTAACTAGCTTGGTTGATCTCTTCGCGAGCCAAGTACATATGTAGTTATACGTATGACTCCCGCCATGCCACCACTCCAAATATCTAAATTCAGATATAAACACATATTGTACATGCTACACATAAGATATTACCACGCACCTATTCTAACAAAAAAACCAAATCCACACCCCTCTCGCCCGCCGACTACACTGCGCGTGCATTACCACTCCGGAGTGCTCGACATGTTTTTTTGCGCTTCACGTGTCGTATGGCAACATCCGGGACAATAGAGGCTTTTAGCTATACCTAGTCGGCTTCAACTTTCATTATTTGCCCATACAAAAATGCGCCAAGATGCACCCACATATGATAAACTCTAGAGAAGGCATTTCAGGCTTGTCATAAAGTGCAAAGCCAACTTAGGGTTTCTTATAGCCACTGTACATGTGCCTCCAGTTAGCTGCCAGCCCTGGAAAATGGCGTCTGACAGGGTGTGGATTAAGCATAATTAAGCGAGAGAGCGACCCCTGTGAACTCTAAGCCTACGACCGTGGTGGTACAGCCTGGCAAGCTGGTCGCACAGGCTAGGTACTCTGCATATGTGCGACGGGCAGCACCGCGTGCCAAGACTGCCAATGCTGTTCGTTCGAGTGCTGGCTCATGCAGCCAAGGATTCATGATTCACAGTACCTACTCGTATTTTCCCGACGTTTGTGGACGCGACTGATATTGCGTGCCTTACAAGAATACGCCAAGCTCATGATTTTGGGTGTATGCAATAATGGCCCAGTTCAAAGACGTTAGGAAGATACTAGTACAGCGGTACTGGTGTGAACTGAATGCTGCTCCCCCCCACCCGCGAGACGGGGAACAAGAGTGCTCACCTGTGTATCATCTTCGGGAAGCTAGCTAGCTAAGGGTGTAGATACTGCTTCTTGAGGGATCATGACAATGCCGTTGGCCAAGACAGAAATATTCTCTCGCTCATCTTTAAGCTAATATTGACAATATATCCGCAATAACAACATGCCCTCTCTCTCGAACATACGATAACTACACAATATAACGCCAGACCATATATACACCCCTCAGAAACCCGGAACACCGTGTATATTGTATGTACATGTATGCACAGGTGACATTCCGCCAAGACGTAAACCAGCTACTCTTCTCTAATAGAGTTATATTACGTCAACGCCAAAAGCCCGTACGTCCCCAACCATACCATACCTACATGTACTGGGCCTGGATCTCCCCAAGGCTGAAGACGGTCTTGTCTTCCTGGACATTTTTTCCGAAAAGCTCATATGCGCCCTCCCCCATTGGCCCAAAACCTTGTACCACCACGAAAAAAAGCGAATATCGCAAGGGATTCCTGAGCGCTCAGAATTCTAAAACTCCTGTGTAACGTCGCGACCGCCGATCTTGGCCAGAGTTAGTGATTGGAAGTGACAAATAATTAGGCCGAGTTTGTACTAGCGCGGAGCCTCACCAGCCAGCACTCACTCGCCCGGGCGAGTGAGTGTGAGTGACTGCAGTTCGAATATGGCAGGAATGGGGGGCACTCTACGTCTCTACCAGCAACTATCATATGCACGCATAGGTACCGTTCATTCTCGAGGAATCCACTGTCTCCGCTTCGTTAAATCTTGATTCCCGGTGAGAAAAAGTGTGTGTGCATGTGCACGAATCCGTGAAGTTTGATACGCCAATTCGCCTTGGCCCGGACTTACCACATACAAATACGGGGATAGTGGATTCTTCGAGAATTAACGGTACTTTAATTTACAGAGACGACGATTGGTGGTTTCCCCACAATTGATGAAGTCTCCATTCTGTGGCTTGCATGCAGCGTCTGGTGCGACCATGGAGGCCTCGTCCAGGAAGAGCAATGCTGTCCAGGTGTGCGTTCAGCTCTCGACTCGTCACTGGTGTGTCTTTTGGTGTGTCTTGTGGTGTGTCTTGTGGTGTGTGTGGTTGAGATTAAGCTTCGCTGCATGTCGGGCTGGGCATTTATGGCTGTTGTGCGGTCGGGTCTCCGCGTGGGAAAAGAAAAATATACTAATTAAGGAGTCGGTGGACGAGAGGTTCCTTCATTGCTCTACACACCCGTCGATACCACCTGGTTGATTCCTCTTCATCTGGCTACACGCATCATCCTCAATTATGTAGTTGGTTCTCTACCGCCAGGTTGATATACGAGATAGTTATGCCTTGCTTGTGGCGCTGCAAGTTTAATTTACAAGGCTGTTTCCCGCTGTTTATGTTACTAAGATGTAGGTTCTCGAGAGAAACAGCCCTGTCTGCGAATCTGCTCTACCGAGCTACTACAGGAGGAGCACAATGGAGAACAAAGAGAAAATAGCGACTGGTACCCGGATAGGCGATGCAGGATAAACCGACATCGACGTTTGACACATGGGACCGTTGACATTGTGAGGTTGTTGGTATTGACAAGGTCGCGAATTTACAAGAGACGGAAGATTGAATTAGTTATCCAAAGAGACGGAAGATTGAATTAATTATCAAAAGAGACAAGAAGGAACAGGCTGCTTTTATGGCAAACAAAGCCGTGATAGACACGTATCCTCAAGACAACCAAACTTGTTGTCTTGATACAGTACAAAAGACAGATGGCAAAGACTGTAGAACCAACAGTTGGATTAGTGATGGGCACGAGACAAGCCGAGACCATATTTTCGGGGTGGTTTTGTCTCGTAGTAGGTCTTGTCTTGTCTCGGGACATTCTACAAAGCTTCGAGACGTCTCGAGACTTTGGGAAAAATCCCAAAGGTAGGAAATAGTTGAAAATACTCAAACATCTAAGCCATGTTTTCCGATATTGCTCCAACTATATATGCTAATTATAATCTTGTAGGAGAACTATTTTTGTAAAGGGTATAATGCCTCCAAAACCTTTCCGAAAGGTCCAAAATAGTCTCGCGGGACGTCTCGAGACCAACCCATAACAGCCCCGAGATAGTGGCGAGACTACTATCATTGCTCTTGTCTTGTCTCGTTTGGAGAGCTCACAGAGACCTAGTCTCGAGACCTCAAGTCCCGTGCCCATCACTGAACTGTTACTGTTACTGTTGGGTATGTTGCGCGTCGGACTTCACCCTGTCTCTTTCCCTTGCTCGGTCTTTGTCTTCTATGACTTTTTCTACTGGCCATGGCAGGTACTAAATAAACCTTCGCCATTAGGAATATACCAGTATCGAGAATTACAGCGGGCCAGTCATGCGAGGTATCGAAATCTCTATTCATGGTATATATAATGAACAAACGAAAATAACAAGGGAAACCTCCAAGTAAAGACAAACGCCGTCGCCCAACCCGCCCATGCACCGCCCATAATATATGCCATACAGCCGTGATAGAAACATATCCAAAGCACACACATCACACCAGTCATCCCACATATTCCAAACCTAAACCACAACAATCGCCGCCACCGCCATCACCGCCGCAAACACCACTCCCGCCGTCCTCCCCGCAACACCGTTCTGCTCCTCATTGCCCGCCCCCGAGGCCGCCCGGCTACTGCCGCTGCTAACCCCCGGCCCCGTGCCCGCCGTCGTGTTGCTCACGGTGTGGTTCTCGAACTTGGGCAACCACGTAGCCAGCGCCTTATTCCACAGCTCGAACGCCGGACGCCCGCTCAGGTTCCAGCCAATGCCGAGATCAGGGCAGTGCGCGCCGCCCTCGACGACCATGCCAAAGACCGTGTCGGTCATGACCTGGCCCGCCGCGGGGACCACCTCGGTCCTCGGGCGGCCCTTGGCCTCGGGGATCTGGCTGTTGACGGTGCCCGCGCGCCAGGGGTCGAACTCGCCGTCGACAAAGAGGGTGTTGCTGCTGGCCATGCTCCACCCGCCGTACTTCCTGTTGAGGTCGCGGCCGGGCGTGGCCGTGATGTTGAAGCTGTCGACGCACCACCACTGGCGCATGTACTCGTAGCTGTTGAACTTGCGCGGGTAGAGCGAGTCGCCCGTCGGCGGCACGGTGAGCAGGTTTGCAAAGTCGGTGCACACCTGGTATGTCCAGCTGTTGGTCATTGTCTGCAGCCACGGCCGGCATGTCTCCGCGTCTGCGGCGCAGGGGTCAAACGTCTCGCCCTGCTGCTGCTGCTGCTGGCGCGCACTCAGCTGCTGCCCGCTCTCTGCTGCTCCACGCCTGTGCAGGATCTGGCGGTCAGCAATATGGGGCGGGCCCAGCAGGTCACGCTTCGAGATCTGGCCGTTGTTCAGGCGCAGGATGCGGTCGAGGTTCTTCCCGGCGGCCTCTGCAAACACGGCGACCGCGCTCTCCTCGGCCATGGTCCCGAAGACGCCCCGTGTGGAGTTGCCGCTGGCCTCGCCCATGAGCCCGCAGAAGTACCCAAGATCGCCGCGCGAGTACGGGGTCGTCTGGAAGGCCACGCTCTGGTACTCGAGGAGGGCCCCGACGAGCACCGTCGTGACCATCTCGCCCAGCAGCTCGTGCGCGTTCTCCGCCGTGCCCAGCGAGTCGAGAGCGCCGCCGGCCGCCCCTGCCACCGCATCGCTCGTGTTTCTGACCATGTAGACCCAGTCAATGATCTGCGTGTTGTTGGCGGCATCGATATACTTGGCCATGGCCACCATGTCGTCCGCACACGGCCTGTACCCGTTCTCCCGCAGCGCCTGGAGCTGCACCTCGTAGTACCACGGGTTCTGCGTCGCCGCCTCGACGACGGCGCTGCTGGCCAGCGAGGCGTACCAGATGTCCGGGTTCCGCTTCCGCGCCCACGCCGCGCGCGCGCCGGGGTAGCTGCCGCCGACAAAGACCCACGGGACCTGGCCGGGCGAGGTGGCGGCGTCCTTCCACTTGAAGGTGCGCGCAAAGACGGCCACGTCCTCGAGCGCCTGCTCGACGGTGAGGAAGCGGAAGTAGGCGGCGACGTCGTCGGGGCTGTAGGTCTCGGGGAGGCGCGACGGCCACGACTGCCCGTAGTAGCGGTGCTCCCACACGATGATGAGGGCGTTGTTGGCGCGGGCGTGCGCGGGCTGGTGCGTGAGGCCGAGGGCCGCGACGGTGTCGTCGGCGGCTGCTTCTCCGACGTCGAATACTGGAGGCGGGGGGGGTCAGTCAGTACAAGCTATGCTATATATACGGTTTGCCAGTATGGCAGCAGGCAGGGTAGAGGGAGCGGGAGAAAGACATACGCATTATCGGCCCGCCAGGCCTCCAAAATCTGTCATCGACCCAGTACCTGTTCTCGAACGTGTCTGTCGTCGAGCCGTTGTGGTCCACCGGCAGCGTGATGTTGAGCGCGGTGATGTTTGCAAAGCTTTCGACGGGAGCGCTGTACACGTCTGACTGTGCGGCGATGGGGTTACCAAAGTCCCATTTCGGCACAGCTGATGCTCCTGCGAGCGCCGTGAAGAGGAGAGGAAGGAATCGCATCATACGGTGCTATGCTGTGCTGTGCTACTGTGGATGGATGGTGAGGTGGTGAGGTGAGAGGTGGCCGTTCAATGGGCGGGCCCAGAGAGTATTTATCGTCTCTGTGACTTGCAAAGATTCGATACATCTCGAGATGGCATGGATCGATCTCGAGGTAGCCTTCAGCCCTATGGCTCAGCCAGCAACGGGCAGCATGCATACCCAGTCTTACTGTGCCGGCAGTGGAATATTCCTGTCTGCGGCGCAGAGGTCTTGGTGGGAGTAGGTATCTGCTGTCAAGGGCCGGCCCTGCAAGTAAGAAGCTAGATCCCATCTCCCGACTGGATGGGGCCGTTACTGGGTGTCTCAGGCCTCGGGCGGGGATTGGTGCGTCTTGCATATATCCTAGAGCCATGGAAGTGCAGGACAGGGATTGGGCGGGGGAGGGAGGCACTGCCCGGGTAGGGTTATTTCCAGCCTCACGATGAAGGTACTTCTGGGAGATGCTGTTAGTTGGAATGTACTTTAAGCTTCAGAGTGTAGAGCTAGTGGATACAGCGTGCCATGTGCAGTGAGTGCAGTGACAGTTGAATGTCTTAATACTACTAGCTACCCTTACCAAGCTCCATACATACATACCTAACCCTTGAAGCCTAACTAATCGGCAATTGTGAGTACATACCACGCGATTGATATCGTTCAGTAACTGTGCTTCCATCCTGATCTCCCTCCAGATCGCTGCATTTCGTTGTTGAATTAACCAATCAGATCAATATCTACCTCCAGGTCGCGTTGAGTGGTTGACACGGAGAAAACTCGAACCATGCGAAATCCCACTCTTGAATCATTGGCCACCAGTGATGTTATGCGCTCTCCCTGCCAAGCCCCAGGCCACACCACACATTTAGGTTAAGAATAGAGCCCATGCACCTTCCCAGCAAAGAAGAATAGCCGAGGAGGAGGAGGAGGCAGGGTTCCCCCGCGAGACTATGTATGTAGAGTGCCGCAGCCACCCGCCCCCCGCAGCCTTGGCCGTTGATGCTGTTTATATCGCATGTGGCGGTGCGCTGAGTCTTGTCACCGAGACGAGTATTGTGCTTACTCTCGAGGCGGAATACCTAGTGGTAACATACCTGTAGGTGATTAATTATTTCAACACTGTCCTTGAATTTCCGTGATGCCGTGAATGCGTATAGTTGAGGCGCAACCAACTGAGGCGCAACCCGCCAAGCCCGCACCTGGAGAGTACCTTCTCAAACTAGCAGACTAGCACTCCCGCCCCCACACGCAAGAGTCAGCATTCCATCCGTCTCATCCCAGGGAACATGTACCTAGAGTACCTGCTCTACACGTATAATGGCATGCATCACTTTGAGTTCAGCCGCGCCAGTTCGTATTTACATACATGTAGGTAAAGTACATGTAGGTAGTGCTTACTACACAAGCCTTAAGCTAGCTAGCTGGAGGTTTGGGGTTGTAGTTGGGTTTAATTACAGGCTCCATGATGACTCGCCGGAGTGGGGCATGGGGAGAATGTTCAGCCGGAAACTTAGAGATATGCTGATGGTGTCATGAAGGTCACTGCTATGCATGTAGGTAGATACAAGTATTGCACGAGTGAGAATCAGTTTGGAGGATCAGTGTCCAGAAGACGAACTCTAGGTTTCTTCATGTGGTATTCCGCGTTCAATAAGTTTCGTAATTCTCTCAGCCTATCTAGGTTTCCCTCCAATTGCGTAGATCTAGATGAGAGCCCATCTTCAAATTTCCTATTTCTAACACTGAGTTGGTGGTTCGAATCGCCTATGATCTCAAAGTCGCTTTTCCGAGTGATCGGAAGAGCATGCGTTGCTATGCAACTCGCCCACGCACAACCAGCCAATAAGAGCGACAGCTGCTTCCTCCCTATATATTCGAAACCGGCCCGAAGCCCAACAACCCCGCCCTGTCCCCCGTCCTTGCTAAAAAAAGAAAGGCAATTACATATAATCCATTGACTCTTAATAAATATTTATTACCTAATAAGTGTCTCAACTGTTCAAGTATTGGATGAGCTCTGACAACGTAATCATAGACCAGAAGGGAAGCGATTATTGCGATATCTGGATAATTCAGTGATGTCATGTTGGTCACTTCTTGTGTCCGTCTAAGTCTTACATGTAATCCTCCTCCTCTATCCCTTAAGCTGCTACTTAAATGCTGCCAACATGGGACATGGTAACATCAGGTGAGCCTCGCACGAAAGCCACACAGTTGAGATATGATACTTGGCAAAGTTGGCAGCTTTAGCATCATAAGGGATAGGGTGGATGCGAATGCGTAGTAAGCGATGGGACCTGTTCGTCTATGACTGATGGTAGTGGTGATGGGGGATCGGGTGCTTCAAACCCTCTCCTATGAGTCTAGGGAAGTCATCCGCCAAGATATATATATATCGGTTACCGAATTAATGAAGCTTATCCGAGAGACCGGGGATAAAATTGCAGTGCCCAGGATCCTAACCTTAACTAGATGTCATGCGGTTTTGCTGCACAGAGTACCTCACAGGTTTCTTAATTTTTTGCTGGGGAAATAGTGTGGCGCAGGGACACAAGGCGTTAGTGCAATAATTGAGCTATAAATAGACAATATCGTCTCTGACTTTATTACTGTCCTCTTTGGGATTCGAGAATGGAATTTAGTTAGCTTTACGACCCTTGACTTCGATTGTCATTCTACTTTTCTACACGTATTGCCAGCCTAAAATACGTGACATCAGTACATCTACTCTAGATCTAGGTGGCTTGGTTGGCTATTAGATCTAGAAGAGGGCAGGGCTACACCACGCGCCACAATGTACTGCTCGAGTGTGACTTTCCTTTACCGAAAAGGGTTTAGGTGAGGACGGGAGAAGCTTTTGAACACCCACATATGGAACCCGAGCCGGGGCTGGAGTTGATCCCTTGTGGACCCCCGCCCCCAGCATTGGAGCACAGGTTATCACTCGAAAATCTGAAATCCGGATTACAAGATCTAAGCGTTTCAACAAGATCGCGCGCGACCACGCTGCCTGTGATCTTCTAAGCCTGTTGGCGTAGTTCAGTACGTTTTCGAGACATGGGAAATTACTTTGGTAATTGGGTATGTGATGCTATTGAACTTTTCAAGGACCCTTCTCAATCTGCATGCACGATCGCCGGAAGCCATGATCTATGACATGAAGTGTTCAATTAGAGGGGGAAACAGCTAGTTTTCGGTAACACATAATATTAATAAGTCTGTTTCGGGGCATCCTCAAGTATTACAAGCTTTGATCTTAAATCCCACGGCAGTAGAAATATTCATCCAACCATAACCCTAGTACAGCCTCTCCGATAATAGATTACGTACCGAGAGATTTTAAAACCTTTCAAAAAAAGTCTGAAGGCAAATACTACGTAAGCAATTAAGCTAATGATCCTATTTACCTATAGCTAGTACAATACCCATAAAAAATCACCCTTTTTCTTCCGTGTTCTGGTATTCTTCGTGTTGCTACAATATTTGTAGCAGGGGTATTCTGAGAGGTTTCCGGATGATTATATATACTGAGGAACATAGTGAAAATAGCTTCAGTTATCTAAGTCCTGAACCTCGCTCCCTCACAAGGTATAGCTGAGACGCATACTGAACGGCTGACCTAACTCTGCCTTGTAAGCAGTGGTGTAGGGAAGTGCAGTTTAGTGAACATACGTGGTCAAAAGAAATGAAAGCATATGTGGCAGGTGTTTGTTTACAAAGATCCCTTATTGTGCAACCACCCTGAGTCTCCGCTCTGAGCTGCATAAAAAATTACCGTCAGCCTTCTCTCACTCCAACAGCCAAAGCGCCTCATACAGTGACTGATCTCAGCTTCAGTTTCATTGCCGCAATTCTTCGCATCAGTCAATCGATCATCACCTACAAAGGAAGCACAACTTAGTGAAAGCAGGAAAAGGTTGTGAATTCGGAAGACAGTATCTCACTAGATTACCTCTGCTATACGGCGGTCAGCTATATACCCGGGCTCGGGGGATTTGAAGCTCCGTACATCCAGAACTCAACTCCCTGACTGACAGCGCTCAATCACCGAGACTCTGGATATTTCCTATTTGGGCTTCAGCCTTCAAGCCTAATTCTATACTTTTGCTAAAGCTACGAGTATAACACAGACTACAGCCGGCGAGTCATCCACTGCCGCAAATCATTCCCAATCTACAGATGAGAAGCCATATGGGCTGAAGGTTTTATACGAGGGAAAAGAACCCACAGTGGAGTATATATCGAGAGGACCTCCGCTACTGCGAATAGTACTAACCCTTCGTGGACAGTCTTGTTTGCATTCATGGATTGAACGGGCACCGGGAACACACATGGACTGCCAAGAACGGTATATTGTGGCTTAGAGATTTACTACCTGGGGAAATACCAAATATTCGTGTTTTGACATACGGCTACGACAGTCGAACAGACGGGTCTACCCAACTAAGCTGCCAGACTTTACATGATCATGCGGTTGCTTTGATAACGAACATGTGTCAGGAAAGGAGTGTCACAAATGTGAGTGTATTTGAGTGGTGTGGAGTGTGCGTTCTAATGAGAAATAGAGCAAGGAGCGACCTATTATATTTGTTGCGCATTCTACCGGAGGAATCGTTTTGTCAAAGAGGTAGATGTCATCACGTACTACTACCGTTTCTGTGGAGGTTCTGACGAGTGATCCAGGCTTTGATATACTCCAATTCAACCAACAAGAATAACTTGGAACATCACAAGGATATCAAAATCTCGACTTATGGAATTCTCTTCCTCGGCACATCTCACCAAGGAGTCATTAATCTGGATGGGAATCTAAGTGGTAACGTGCAATGGAATAAGAAGTGGGTTAAAAGAGCGTCTGAAATCAACATAAAAAATACAACTCTTCGAGATTTGGAGGAAAACTCCAATGCAATCCAGAGACAACTCACCGAGTATAGAAGTATTAGCAAAGGCTTCGTGACAACGTTCTTCTACGAGACTTATCGGGATACGGAGGATGGGAAATTTGTGAGTTGATACCCTTACTTGAGTGAATATTGACTGAAGACATATTATATCTGGTGTTGAAACTAGCTTGTATCAAGCTATTGAGAACATTGATTATACATCTACCACTTAATCTTTAGGAGACTAACAAAGTCGATATGATATAGTTTGTGCCCCAGTCTTCCGCGGTGGTTCCAGGCGCTCTTGGCACAGAGGTGTTCGCGGTGAATTGTGTTCATGAAGAGTTAGTAAAGTATCACTATTCGACGGATCAGGCGTTTCGTCAAAGCTCTTCGTGTCTCAATGAGATGGTACACTCAGCCCCCAGATATCATAAAACGAAATGGCTGGAATGGGCGCAGATAAGAGGTAGAATCGCTCACACCCGATAGATAGTTTATATGATCTGAAGACAATACTAAAAGTCCAATATCTATAGATATTGGTTCAGGAAACAAGTTCAGTAGTGGGAACTATCCAGCATTACGTCTTCCCGAAGATCAAGGTAGTATCATAAAGAATTATTTTTGGGTCAAAATGTCGCTAACTCTCATGCTCATCAAAGGAACCGACCCAGGCACGGTTCTAAGGTGGCTTTCCAAAGATAAAGTAGAGGAAGACTATGAGCGCCTGTATATGAAAAGACATAAAGAGACTGGGTCCTGGCTGCTTAAGTCCAAGGAATATCGGTAGTGGCACAAGGCACCAAGAAACTGCCTACTTTGGTGTCACGGAACTGGTAACACCTCTTTACTTCCACTTGTATAAATTCACTGACAAGACTTTAGCCGGTGTTGGAAAATCAGTTCTTGCGCAAGTTAAAAATATTTACTCCCCTTCATAGCACCTGTTGAATCTGATCATGCCAGACAGATCTATCGCGGTAAAGGATATTACAGATAGATACCCGGACACAGGAACCGGCATTGCTTATTTCTATTACAATTTCCAGAAAGAGGCTGCCCAGACCATAAAGAACTTCTTCGCGGTTCTTGTAAAACAGCTTTCCGGCTAGAAGACTAGGCTTCCTCCCTCGCTTTTGTCGCTTTATACACGATGCTCTAGGAAGGACCAGATTCCTAGGCTCGAAGAGCTTCAAGGAGAGTTTCACAACATTATCCAGACCTTCAATAACGTGTTTATCGTCGTTGACGCACTAGACGAGTGCAAGAAAGATACCCTGGAAACAGCCTCATACTACCAATGCAACGAAGTGGTCGAACTGCTGTTAGATCATGGTGCCGATGTAAATATGCAGGGTGGTCTTTTTGCGAACGCTCTACAGGCAGCTTGTGCACACAGAGCCCTTAGTTTTGCAGAGCGCAGCAAGGGAAAAATAGTACGAGAAAGCATCGTTCAGTGTCTCGTCGAGAGAGGGGCAAATGCCACCCTCCTCGGCGGCATCTACGGCACAGCTCTCCACGCTGCCGCCTTTGCTGGGTACAAAAGTACGGTTCTAGTACTCTTGCATCTTGGGGAAAACCCTCATATTCAAGGTACCTGGGGTATGAATGTTTTAGAGATAGCGTTTTACGCAGGCCATATACTGCGAACGATAGATAGAGTAACTACGACTGACCCCCACGCGGATAAACCCGGTCGATATACGGATGATCTATTGGAGGTTGATCGGCCCATCATCACCAACGCAGATTGGGATGACGATGACGACGGTACGCAGAGGTTTCAATTATACATATCCGCATACAAATCGTGGCCGACGGTGAGCATATAACCCTAAACAAATAAGCTCCACGCCGAAGAAACCCTTCAACGGTGATATCTAAGGAGGATCACTGGGAATAGATTCAGCGTTAACAGGTACTGGGATCGATAGAGAAGCGAAGATTTTCGAAGAGGCATGGATACACTAGCTTCTCAAAATCCACAAATATCACCGTGGCAAGGAATAATCAACGATTTATTGAGCATGGGTGCTCAGAGTAGTATCATTAAGGATCTGTACGACCCATCATTTTCTCCTAATGGTAATCCCTTTTTCCCTCTCGAAAGTTTCCAATGGAAGAGGAATCAGAAGCTTATCGACCTATACCATGTGAGTGAGGAATTCCCGAACTTAATGATGCTAGATGTTAATAACTTATGATTCCAGGACCCATATTCGGAATATTACCGTCCTTGAGCTATAGATTAAAGGCTTGCTGGGATTGGATAGTAGATAGAAAGTCAAGGTTTTTGGGTCTCGTTTGGCAGTCTTCAGCGGAATTAAAGTATTAGGGCTAGATTCATGATCAGATGAACCTCATGTTCACTATAGTACTTTGATTCCCACTAGAGTCTCGTGATCTAACCAGTGGTTCTCCGTAACATCAATACGTTGTACTACTTCTGGGTTATTTCACCTAGTTGGAAAGCAACTAGCATAGCCAGAGCGCTCTAAGCACTCGGAAACGCGCCTGACGCATAAAGATGGTTTGGTCCATGCCTCGAGCCAGCTAGATCTTTAGCTCATTTGAAGTCAATCCCGCCGTGCTAGTGATGCTGTCTCAATCTTATATACGATCTCAAGCGAGAACCGGAGGCCACAGGTTTTATGAAATATAGGGTGAGATATGAGGGGCAGAACCAAAACGTAAAGTGTGATAGCTTATCGTTTTAAGGTATGGGATGAGGATTTCCACGGAAGAAAGATAGACGGACAGTGGTCTGCGGAGTCGGAGGTACAAGTAAGGGCGTGGAATGGGTGTACAAGTTCCCTCTAGCGCCGCAACCATGTGACCGAGTGATGCTTCATGATTTTGCCAAGACGTCGTGTGTCTTGGCGTAGGACCGGGTCCGCGGTTCGCCCCTGCAGTATGATGAATTAAGAGCCTACAATTATACAGACAATGGGAAGCTCGGAATAGAGATGTTAATATAGAGATAGGCCCCGCCCCTCGACTTCCCTAATTCTTGACATGACAGGAAAAAGTCATCTTACCTGAATCACATTCTTATCGTCATCAACCTCGACACCGAAGCTGAGAAACCTAGGACAAGTGTTGGTCATTAATCTTAGTGTCAATGTCACATCTATTCGTATCTATACACAGTTGCTTTCAATGGTCTAATAAATCCTCAAATCCAAGATGAGTACGACTACAAGACGAGCCCAGGGTTAGGGTTATTGTGAACGATTCGAAATACTGGACTTAATCAGCAAGCGTTGATGCGGAGAGGTACATACTTAGGCTTGGTTTAAGGTGTTATATTCTAATCCAACTAGAATAAATCGGCCTTTACATTTCGTAGAGCTATTCCGAGCGCGCGCGTATACTTCTTGAGCAACCCACAAGTTGATCTAGTCTTGACTACAGCCAACCAACGTCATCCAAAGACGACAGGTGTATCACGTACGAGCTACAGACACCCTCGAAGCTTAAGAAAGAGCCAGTATCTCTGGCCACATGGCGAGGCGCGGGATTACCAAGTGTGCCGCTCGAATGTCGAATTATACTGAATCGTTCGCAACTCGGCACGAACTCGATTTGGCGTTGGACAAGGAGGTCTATATCATATCAATCTTTTTGACTAGACAGTACCTTGTAAGTGGACTGCTCGGAATCTGGGGGCAGTTGATAGGTAATGATACTCACAACATAGCAGGATAGGATCATTGTCTAGCTCCGTTGACCAATGAGCTTCATGGATTGTCACTCGGATTATGCAGACCGCCTATATATTGGAACCTAGGTACTCCATGAGACGTGGCTTTTCGAGTCTATATCTCCGCATCAACCGAAGTCTCCCATGGCAGATGGTAGTGGAGACTACATCGCAGTCTAATGATGAGATGAGCATGAGAGTGACCACTGATCAGGCGCAATAACAACGGAAGCCTTTCGTCATTTTGCGGGGATTACTGAATACATAAATCGAAATCTCCATTCTTTGAATCATCATACATAATAAAATTGCAAAACGATACTGTCAATTGCTCCATTCTCATACATAGTCCTGGATCTATAAAATGTCGGTGGTCGCGCCCGCGTGGCCCCTATCATCTGTATCCTACTGTGTAATGTGGTCTCAACTCACCTGTACATACATCCCGACCGGCAGCACAGTCCCTGGCACCACCATACCAGGAAGTTGTGCTCTCATCAGCGAGTAGTTCCTTCCATCATCTGTACCCCACTCTGCAATCTGACCCGGAGCCACCTGGGTGTAGATTCTGACTTGTGGTAGGCTCCTTGGGACTATTACTGCCGCTACACTGGACTGCGGGATGACTGTAGTCAACTGCTTCGTCTCTCCCCAGTTATTACTGCCGGTAATAGACTCCGTCACGCACAGCTTGTTGTCCCGATCTACTGTGTACGCCATTCGGTTATCGTTTCCGTAGGAGACACAGGCAATAGATGCACCCGGGTTATATAGAAGCTGTGATTCGAAACCGCCTGAGATGTACCCCCATCAGCATAACTTGCGCATGTGTAGCCAGGTACTTGGGATGGATGCTAACTACACGCCTTCCTTTGTCCTTCCAGCTATGATTGGCTGCTGCTCGGTCAGTTGTGTATTGTCAAGCTGGAAGAGCACCCCCGCGGGTGTGGCCAACTGTATCTTTTGAGGTTTCGAAACCGCGATGCTAGTTCCAGGGATGGCCATACTAAGCACCAAATCTCCATTTATCCACTCGCTGCTGCGGTCCTTGCAAAGTTGGCGACCAACGTTGTCGCAATCTTGGTAGTAAACCCTGAGGTAGACTTCGCTGCCGCCGACCGGACCGCATGTGACAGCTAGCTGCGAGTAGTGGGCGACAGGGAACATGCCGGTGAGTTTGCCGTCGTACCAGCCACGTCTGCCTTGACTGTGGCAACGCTGCATGGAATTAAAGGTCAGAATCAGTGCTAGAGAATTGAAATGAGAGAGTGTAGATACCTCTACAAGTTTACCCCCGCTGATGTAGTACACACGCTCCTGGAAAAAAGAAAGGGGGGGGGGCGATTAGCTGCCTGTGACTATGCCCCTGAGCAAGAATCGATAACTGGGAGATATATATACCTCTTTCCCACCGTCCCAGACCGTGGCGGCAATACCGGTGTTGAGGTCCGCACGCCCAACGACGCCATGAGTGCCTGGATGCCATCCCTGGACGTCGTCGTAGAAGATCTGGCCGATGGTGCCATGATGGTCCTGGTAACAGACGCGAATGTTTGCGCCCTCATCGTTGGAGAAGCTGTAGGCGGCCAGGGGGGAGCGAGAAAGCATCGCTTGCATTTTGAAAGCGGATGTTTAATGGGGGTTTGTTTTGTGGAGCTCTGTGTCTAGCTAGCGGCCGGGTGCTTGGACTAGTGCGGGGTAGAGTTGATGATCGGCACATGGATGATGGATGTTGATGACGGCCCTCAAGGTGCATATGCGAGGTATCCTTGGCGTGCGGAAGGCGATCATGTCCTCTCTGCAGCAGCCGTGGCCATGGGTACCAAGTGTATTTTTTTAATTCATTAATTGTATACAGCCCTTAGGCTATGACAATATCGCACTACCCCAGAACTACCCTACTGGCCTCCTCCACCTCTCACTTATACAAAAGAAAATACAACAAAACAAAATATAGTAAAATAAAACTCGTAAGTACACAAACCCCGGAGTAAGTATCGAGAACCCGAGTGTAGATCTAACGTTCTTGGCCGAGTACCGTGTCAGACCTAGAATCATGTCGTCTGGCAACAGCACCCAAATCTTGACTTAAATTTTGGAGGCGACCAAATTTGTATGGTAATGACCTGATCCCCGGTCTGACACGGTACTAGGTCAAAAACGTTACATGTACTCGCAAAAAAATAAAGTCTGTGGATGAATTAAGCACCTGACCTAATGGTTGCGTTGCAATAGTACTTAGTTCATCCACAGACTTTATTTTTTGGCGAGTATATGTATCTAACCACTTTGAAGTAGTGAGCAGAGGTATAGAGAGACTGGTCACTGGTGCAGTCAGAATTTACTGTGTTATGGACAAACATGTGAGGCTCGATATCACTAATCAAAGTAATGACGCTGTCCAGTTGTGCAGCGATTCCCGGCCGGAGACGTCATTCTTTAGATAAACTCAGTTCCGCGAAACGAACTCTGTCTCTGAAGTATCAGTCCTATATACCGTCTCTTGGACAAAAATATCATCCCTAACGATAAGTATATCTTTTTGGTCAGGGGATTGCGGTCCTTGCAGATCGGAACAAATAATTCATCTTTCGTTAGGCTATCAAATCAGAACCCTAACCCTGCATCAGTCTCAAAGCCATGTGCATCCTTGTACTCTCAACAACCGGGGACATCAACATCTCCTGGCTCTCATGGATTATGAGAAAATAAGGTTGTTTTTAAATCTCGAACTCGTGTGGGCTGTTACCGCTGAATAGTACGCCCGCTGTTGATCTGTATATAATAATTGGAGTGCGAAAATACTAGGATACTTTAGAGTCGGGTTTTTAGTGTTCGATTAATTCTATATTTGGATCCACCTATGTACCCTCTTTAGAATACATGAAAGAGATCTCTTATCTCTCTTTATATATCCAGTTCTACCTCGGCAACGAGTCTTCCCGTTCTCTCGCTCCATATATGAGCTAGAATATTTAAGATTCATCGAGTGCTATTCTATGACTAGTCATTCGCGCCTTGAACAGCGGTCATTGTGATACCGCGCCATATAGGATTACTGTTGCGGTGCCATCTGTGATATAAATCTACTCTTGATCTGGGGTTCGAAAGAGGGTTATGAGGAATTACGTATGGAGGCACTATGCGGGCTGAGAAAGAAAAACAGACGTAGATACGTCTTTCCCGGCCGATGAAAAGATCTAGAACAAATACACAGAGCGTCCAAAAACACAATCAACTGCTGTTATGAATCATCACAAGGCTTCCTTGAAATATTGACATCCCCATGTATTGGATATGGCGCGAAGGTTTTGATATGGTTGATGAATTGATAATTCATGAAGATTTTGAAATAGTATGTAATTATCTCTAGTCCATAGTCTAGTATACTAATCCGTAGATCGGAGACAGTCTACTACCGCAGTAATTCGTCTCAGCGGACGGTTACACAGACGTCAAGGTTGCCTTTTACAGCGCGTATGAGGGAAGATTAGGGGGGCGTTTTCAAGACAAATGACCAGATCAAGGAATTTCAACGTCAATGTGAGCGTCCGTTGAGACGAATTACTGCGGTACTGTGATACCGACAGTTAACTGGAACTTAGGCGAGTAAAACATTTAAAAGGAGTATTATAACCTAACCCCGTTTAAATTAGTGGAAGTCAGTTCAGGCTGAGCCAGCACAGGTAACACGGTCTAGAACACCGCAGTTCGGCATAAGGAAAGCTTAAACTCACATTTTCCTACATTGTCTAAGTACATGTATTTAATGAAAACTCTTGAGAGTAGTCTGTGTTTATATAACTTCCTATTGTCATAGTATAGTTCATAAATTATAGATTTAATATCACTAGGCCGTGCATAAGATGGGCGTAATGATGGGCAGGAGACTCCGATTGGTGCTAAACTATCAAAAATAAGGCCCCGTTATGACCAGACCTCCTCTAATTGGGTAGAAATCAATGTAAACGTTCGCCTTGAATTCAGTCAATGATTGTTCGCCAAGAAGACCTGATGTTATGTCCAGGTTCTTACCAAAATCCGGATTGAGTAAGCGTATATGAATATCGAGAGTCTCAAGGCTTACCTCAGGTACGGTCTCGAGTCTTTCAAGAGTGTTATGAGACGAGATAGGACGGAACGAGACTTAGCCTAAAACTAATAGTCTCCTCTATTAATGAGGCCTTCAAGTCCTCTCCTTTAAGACTTTCTCCGATGTTTTGTTGTGTCACAGGGTTAGGTTTTCCAGATACTCACGCGACTAAGCACCCTGCATCTGTCGATCAAGCGAAGTGTGTCAATGTCCGAAAGGGTGGTTTTTTAAAAAGTACGGAGATCTGAGGTAATGCTTTACTAATGTCGTGGGGCAAGACTTAGGCAGGCTAAATAGTGAGGCTAGGCAGGTCAAGTTGCAGCTGCTTGTTCTTCCTGCGGAGTATGAGGCGAGACGAGCATGATGTGGACCTGGTCTCATTCTGTCCTTTCCGGTCACAGGTACTTAGGTATCATGAAGTCCCGACTCCCGAAATATTGTCAAGTATTTACAAAGTCTCGATGTCCTGGCCGCGGGATTACTAGTACTACATGTAGTTCAAGATATCCATCAAGTCCGATTACGTCTATTCCTTTTTACTTGAGTCTAGAGTAGCTCCTATCCGCCTGAGTCTTGTATGCATTAATTATTAGTATTTGATTTGAATATCTTTACACATTAAGGTCATCGAAGCTTTCTCTTACCGTCCTATCATTCCTGGAAACTCCCTTTGGATGTTTTTATTCGATTACATTCAGGAAATATCTGCGTGTACCCGAGTCCTGGGTTTACATTGAGGGATTTTGAACATTGGTCTCCAGATATCTGGTTCTACAGACACTGGGTCTTTTCTAGTGAGAATTTGGTCTCATCAAGCCCCGGTATTCAGTCGGTCCTGATATCGTGTCCATCACGACATGGAACTCATCATGAGGTAAGACGTATAGAATATACATCATTAGTTTGAGACTTGGAGCTTTAACTTAATGTTGGGACGTGCTCAGTGGTATCATTTACCAAAAGATACTAATGTCACGTATGCAAAGCTAACAGCACCAAATTCAATATTTGTCCAGGTTTAGGCCAGTGTGTATATTCTTTGTAACATACTCCACCGGATAACCCTAGGCAGTGTGGCGGAGCTGGGGGCATAAGCTTCCCCAAGTCCCATAAAATACAACCTGGATCCGATCCCGGTGATGATGGAGACATCATCGGTCAAATTGAAATTTCCACGGGCCACCTATATAGATACTCGGGGCAGGTAAAAAGTACCGGACAATGCAGGTTTTTGGTTCACCAATGGGTGCGCGTGCTAGGCGTGAGCTACTGCAAAAAACCCCAGAGACAAAACTTGCATTGTCCGGTACTTTTTACCTGCCCCGAGTACATGTAGATGTAGCTATAGCTACATGTAGTTTAGCCTTTAACTACATGCACTTGATTCCGGATCCCAACAGATCCGCGCCAATACTATAGCTATAGAGCAACTGTAAATTTTAAAGACGCCAACAGTCCACATATCTAGGGTCTTTTCCGAAAATTTAAATCCACGATTGCTGATCTTTGGTCTGCCCATGCACCCTCTCATGTTTGCAATTGGCTCAGTTAATGGCCAAAGGTCTTGGCGTGCATGAGGGGATCCGGACCTTAGTGTTCTTAGACGATGGCGCTTCCATTAGCTTGGATTAAGCCAATATTGAATAGCCTCGTCTTTAATTCGACTCCATGACTGCCACATCCGATGGCCTCTCAAGCCAAAAGTTGTCATGAAAAGTACCATTCTTACATGTACAGTCTTCATAGGTAAGAGGCGCCGGCGTGGACCGCTTATCCCTCCAATCATACACCTATTGCATGCAGGTCACTTTCTCCTACATACACGGAACAACTCCCGGGCGGCTCGGCGGATGCACGAGTGACTTAGAATGGCTCATTCTCCGCATATCGCCTATCGACCTTGATGTTGAGGTGGATCCATGTATGTACTTAGGAGTGGTCCGCTATATAATACAGTCGCACCTCGCTATGTCGTAATTCGATATCTCGGATCTCTTGCTGTCTCGTACGGATTTGTGGGATAGGTACTGCCCTTCTCCACCAAAAACTATTTGCTGTCTCGTATACTTGCTATCTCGTAGGGGTTTGGCTCCCAGAATACGCTAACGACATAACGAGGTGCGACTGTAAGTGCAAGTGCACACTTTTAAATACCCCACTAGACTACGTGGATGTAGAATCGCTATGTTATATATGAGCGCTCTCTCTGCCTGAGCCTTTCACTGGGTTTCGATTCGTGGACAGGGATGTCATCTATGGTAGTAGCCGGTCAACCTGCAAAATCGCCGAATCCAAGAATCTTGGCCTTAACTCCCAAGGTTTGCCAAAGCTCGCGAACGGCTGTATGCCTACTCTACAGCGTGTGGTAATATCATTGTAGAAATATGAGAGGAGTCCTATTGGCTTAACCAACCATACAAACACTGTTCTTAGACCCCTGTTTCTACAATAATTCTACCTCTCGTTGTAGATATAACTCTATATTAGATTGGTAATCTTGATCATCCATGCTGATGCAGGGTCCGGTTTGCTTATAATCGCTTGGAACCATTTATTATCTACTCGAGGAAGCATGGAAATTCACATTTGCCACTAGTGTGAGCTGGCCTTCGGATCCATACTCTACAAGTGATTCTATCCCTCGTTTAGAGAGGATGGTACTTTTTAGAAACATTCTCCAAGTTGCTTTAGCTATGACCCTGATGCTGGTATATAATAGAGGTTTAGAGTGGGGCACATCTCCCGTTTTCATTCTTTCAAATCTGCGCAGAGTCTTGCAACTTGCAACGACCTTCCGGGGATTCAATACTCAATAAAATAGGTCACGTATTATTCTGGTCAGCTGCGGGGTGTGTCCTAAACTCACTAAGGCCACTACCACTCGATTCGCTTCTGGTGGCAGTTTAGGTAGATTTGTGATAGGAAAGATCGAGGAGGGGGGTGTTTCTGATCATATGGTAGGCAGTCCAACCTTACCTGCATTAATTGAGCGTGTCAGTAGCTAGGCGCGTTGGCCAGCTATGAAGAAGGAATTGATTGGGTATATGATAAAACCATAGTTATACGATCTTTCTAAATAATGCTTCAGACTTGACTGGGACTCCGCTCATTATAGTAGCAGGATAATCTAGTTCGATCGAGGGTAATTGTTGACGGTGCGGGGTGGTCTTGTAAGATCATGCGCAATTGCGGTATATAGCTGTGGAAATCTCCAAACTGTGATAGGTGTTGGTGTCTCGGGGGTTTGGTAGCTGCATTTAACAGGGACAGAGGAGTGAAAAAATGAGAAAAATTGAAAAGACCTTAATTTCACCGGCCTAGGGAGTAAGTTTCAATCGCCTTGGTAAGCAAGAGTACGAATTTCCAATCCGGTTGGGTTCGCTACCCCCGGAGTTTTGAGCCTACTACATATATAAATATTCTCTATACAAAGGTTTCATATACATATCCGTACTAAAATATCCTCCGAACGATAAAATACAATATATAAAGAATAAGCCTCACCTTCGGCTACAACTAATAGAGCTCCCGGGAGTGATCTTCATTTATGGAGTTGGGTAGCAGCAGAAACGGAGAAAAATGAGCGGAGACAAATTGAAAGGCTGTCTTGTAATTATAAAGATGCACATGTGCCTAGGATCAACGTCAATTGCAAGATACCACATAAAGCTTATGTAATTAAAAGTATATGTCGTCACTACATGTACGTATGGTTCCCATCATGAACTCCTAGCTCGCCCATGCAAGCTCTAGTGGTACACCCAGTGTAAAGTCATAACAAAAGAGCAGCTAGTATCCAGTGATTCCAAGTCTCGATCTTTAATTCTGCACTTTCACGCCGCGCACAATCTAGGCCAGGAATCAAGGAAATTAGAGCAGCTTGCTTCCAGAAATGTCGGTATTCAACCACCCACCAACGTATCATTGTGTTTCTACTAACAGTTCTTTGGTAATAAATTCTTACAGTGTTTATCGTAAGCTGTACCGCCACCTTTGTCTTCTGTATCTGGACAGCCGTTCACCCAGACATCGTTCCCGGCTCCACTACCAGCCAGCGCGTGTACTACAGGGCGGTCATGATGATGTTCTCCATCATGGTACCCGAAGGCATACTCATATGCGCTATAGGCGAATACCGGGCTGCAAAGAAAATAAAAAAAGCCTGGAATGAACGAAACTGGCCGGGGGATACTGGTTATGCTGCCAGAAAACAAATGAACATGCAGGTGGCGTTCTTTGTTGTGATGGGCGGTTTCGTTGCAGATGAAGCGATCCCTCCAACTGGCGTTAAATGGATGGAGAAGAGAGACGCCGAGCTAGCAGAACTCTGGAAACTAAGGGGAAAGGTCAAACGCTCTTTAAGATTTTTGACGAAGGCAGATCCCAATCCTACCCCACAGGCACCTCGCCCATTTAGAGCTATTGTAACGCCAACGGGATTCATCAAGTACATGGAAAAGGGACTCATTCATGAGGGTAGTTTTGACAAGGCTGCTATCACTGATAAAGGGAAAGCAAGCACCATCGGAAAGCTCTTGGCTGGCGGCCAGGCCCTCTGGTTAGTGGTGGCTTCGATTTCACGTTGGAGGGCGGAATTGCCTCTCACCCTCCTGGAAATACATGTCTTGATTCATGTTGTACGAACCCTATTGATCTACGCCTTCTGGTGGAACAAACCTTTAGACGCCCGTGAACCGATCAGAATTCGACTTGGGAAAGATGACAACGGGGGAAGGTTATCTGGCAACAGACCACCGAATGGTACGTTGCTATTTCCATTCCGCTAATGAGCCCGCAGAGAATTTGCCTATACATAATCTCAATTTATGCAGTGCTAATACACGGATGACGTAAATATGCCCACAAGTCCATACTAATTCACTCTACTTGTAGTGACTCTTCCTTCAGCTACTTCCTCTACAACTGATCATGGCCATAACCCGACCAAGATCGACCATGGCCAGACGTCAACAGTAATAGTTGTCTCCAAAATCTCGTCTATCCCCGCTGTCCCCGAGCGGAACGAGAGCTCGGCCGAGATCGGCCAAGCACATTCAAGGGATACAGAACATTATGCCTTGTATCCGAAGGATCTAGACGAGTTCGCATTGGAACCTCTTCAAGGGAACCAAGGGGTGCTAGTAGATGGCAACAAAACGAAAACCCTACTATAGTGTCATGCCGATGAAAGCCGCGAATACAGAAAAGAAGAACCCAACTTCATCACTTTACAATCGCCACGAACCTACATCGCATTCCATCACAAAGCTATATCATTATTCAACTTCATATGAGTGAACACCATGATCAGAAGGATGGTTCTACAATGCGGCCAAGGTTCCGAGTCGGCGTACTCTGCTACTACTTATGGAAGTTCTTTTTGTATGTCTGACAGGCGCGCTGCATGCAGCCGTTTGGAATAATGAATTCCCCACCAAAATCGAACAAGTGCTGTGGCGCACATCTGCGTTGGCAATGTGTGCTTGCAGCTTAGGTATGTTCCTTATTTGCAACTTCACGGCATATGAAAAGGATCTTATCGAAGTATTGTGGAGGTTTCATACGACTTCACCCGGATTTACTAAAATCCTCGGGTATATCTTTAAAGAGCTTGACGCGGTTTGCCGAAAACATGCCAGCGGCTATATAGCGGTTAAGAAGGCGGGTGAAAACGAAAAAAGCAGGACTAGAAGCTATGCTTTCCATCAGTGTGTAATCTGGCTGGCCTTTTGTATTACTGCTTTTTATTTCTTTTCTGTTTCTTATATCACCGTGGAGTCCTATTTGAGTCTGCGAGAAGCTTCTCATGAAACCTGGCAGACACCCCAATGGACAGATTACTGGCCACATGTGTAGCTGGCTCCGAATTTGATGGGATTTAGCATGTGTACTATTTTTTTTCTTTTTTTCAGTGGTTTTAGCTACCGTGTTTATTTCATAAATAGCTTTGTGGGGCATTGTTATTGCACCTGCATGTAACTATCGAACGTGACAGAGAACAACATGGCAGAAGGACATCAGTATATATAGTGATAAAATAGGCGATCACTTGAATAGAATCATCATCCTCCTCTCGACCTTCATTCTGACCCATTTTGAAGAACCCGGGCCACAGTACCGAAACTAGCTGACTAAGGTAACTAACGGTGTTAGTAGATCCGATCGATCGAGCTGATCGATTGGCGGAGCAACCAAAATCTCAACCTCTTGATAGGTACTGTACGGACTGTTCCTAGGCTCGGCATATCCGCCTCGCGGTCTCCATTGGAGTGATGGTTCTGCCTTGCAAATTAGAATAGATGTGAGTGGTGGTAAAGTTCAGTTATTGGTTCCACCCCACTGCATATATGCACACATTGCAGGCTCAGGTGGGTATGTGGTGCCCGAGTCATAAGCGCCTCATGACTAAAGAAGATCCCCATGCGCATTTTCCCATGTTAAAGGATAGGTCGATCATATAAGTCCATTACGCCGTGAAAAACGTTTGCTCCGATATGAAGCATGCCATCCCTTCATCTTTAGGTGCATCCAAAGGAGTGAATAAGGTCTCCTTAGAACCTTTTCAATTATCGTATAGCCCCCGGAGCACTCATCCAAGGATTTTTATCTGTCACGGATATCGTACGCAGCTGTATCAATCTCGAGATGCAAAAGGCCTACGCTGAGCTCAACCGAGAGCCTCGCATCTTAAAGAATTCCTCGAGCAGTCAACTGGGGCTATAATTCCCCAGTTGAGATACTTTCATGGTGACGGCCTGTATCCCGCTTTGTGTACGACTCTTTGAGAGAGCGCGGGGGTGTCGGGGCGAGAGTAAAGTTGCGTAAATCGAGTCGACATATCGATCGCCAAACGTGAGCTTTGAAATAAAGAAGGAAATGATGTTTCTATCGAAAAGGTCCCTCTTATAGTACTAAGCTTACTAGTTAGTTATCAGCATGTAAAATTCCTGCAGAAAGCTGGGGATAATGCTGGGGTCGATTGGAACAAAACAAGTTAAGTTATAAAGGGCGGAAGATGAATAATTAGGATGTGTAGAAGCGTACTGCGAGCAGCGCGATGATGATGCTCGTTCCTTAAAGACTGATCATATGGTGGGGGAGGAGGATGGATGTGTACCGGGTGTGGGTGTGCACGTAAAGTACGAAGACACCCCCATGTCCGTTTTTTTCATTGGTTGACTTTGTAACAACGCCATGGGGTAGCAACATAGCAACCAATGATGCAGTACCATTTTTACTTAGACTTATGTGGGAAAAAAATACCGAGACGTTCTGATATATTTGCACTTAAAAAATCGAATTAAATTGTTAAAAATACAAACAAAAGACCAGTAGTATCGCCCTTGCCTACCGCTTCATCTGGATAGCATTTTGAGCTTCCAGACTCTGTTGGGGGTTGTTATTTGATGAAATTGGAGATAAATAAGAGTCAAATTGAGGTGATGGAGGTTGCTGGCAAGAAGCTACCCAAATACTTGCTTGGCTGCCAAGTGTCACTTTAATTCATATCAGCCCAATCAGAGCTTTTTTCAGACCCTCATTTTTTTAAAAATTCCCCAAAAGGGGGTTCTCAGTACTTACCCTCAATCCCGGTACGTTCAGCTGAGATGCACCCCAACCCCAACCCTTAGCCCCGCACACGCCAAGAATTCCTCGAGTGACCACATATGATCCAACACAATCCCAGTTCCTACGTATACTCTACTCGTGGACAGGACCAGGGTGGTGAGTCGTTTTTTTCCGTTCTTCATTTCAACCAAATACTCTGAACGACTCTCTTCACCTTCAGCACCTCTCCCTCTCCTCCGCCCCTATCCCCCGCGCCCGGGAATACCTCCCTCCTGCGAATCGTAGTCTCGGCGCTATCTAGGCGCGGTCATTTTATCCGATAAGCCTTTCCAGCAGTGGCCCCCTTTCCCTGTCAGCTTTGTGATGATGACTACCCTTTCTTGAGCGTTTATGTCATATACCCGGTCCTGACTACTTCTTTTGCTGCGTGTAGTAGTTTATAAACCATCGTCAGACTCGCTAGGACTAACCCCTCACCTAGCCTCGCTCCACTCACTAGACGAAAATGGTTACTTTCATGACTTCCCTCGTCAACATCCCTGCATAGGTCGATTACCTTTATGATGTGGACTGGAGAATATCGCTGAACATCTTCCCGGATCGATTATTACCGACCCCATTTGAACTGGGGCTGCTAAGTGGTAGTGTATTGCCGTGTGAGTAATCTGTCAGCACCAGCCAACATGCACTGGGATGCAGAGGCCGATCGAAAAAGTTCAAACCCGGTGTTGCTTTGTGTATAGATTGGAAACAATCAGGCAATACAACCCAAACCCTTAGCTCCGCACACCCGAGTGACGTTTCATGAGTCAGCTCGTAAAGGCTTGGCGCGGCAAATGGGAGCTGGACAAGGGAAGAACGGTAATGGGTAGTCGGCTGATACGATAAGGTGCTGCTTGTGCTGTCGGGTATACGGAGTGGCGGGCTCTGCGTTTTGCGCCAACCGCTGGGTGAAGGGGGTGGCTCGGAGGAGTCGCCCTCGTAAGTGGAGCTTTTAAATTGGTGCCTTAGTGATGATTACACCTTCCGCCAACCACGATCCCCAGAAAAAAAACTTAGTTTGTGCTTCCTCTCATCCGACGGATCTCGTTGATAACTTGTGCACTGGTTCAAATATACCTGAATCCCTATCGAGTGCTCACTTCCGGATCGAGATCTAGAAAACTTTTCAGATGTTTACCCGGATGTAAGAGCACCCAAAGGTTTCGGAGTATTACCGAACCTGTAATATATATCTAGCTGCGGAGTCTATGAAAATATAGCAGGTGTATGTTAGCACAAATGCCAAGATAGACGAGTGAGCGTTCATGATCTTTCTACGGGTTAGGGTTACTTGGTTGTGTCAACGGGGCCAACCAACCAACAGAATGTCTCCCGCACTACAGTGCACCATAAAAAAAAACCCAGAATGTTCACCAGTAACTCCCGCTCGCTGCGCCGCAAACCTAACTACCATCGAACACCACCACGATATATGTCCCCCAAAGCTTTGCCGTCGTTTCCTTGCACCGCTTCTTTAGCTCCGCTCACGTTGCGGCCTAGCGCTCTCATTGACATTTTAGCCTCTTCGTACGTCGCCCTATTCATCAAAAAGCTGCTATCGTAATACTAACTAGTTGATAGCACCCCGATCGCGTGGGCCTGTTCCGGGGAAAAGAAACAACCAGAGAGATAAAGCACTCCCATGAGAGGTCGGCCGATGGATATTATGGATGGCACAAGGAGAGAGGGCATCAATATACTAAAGGACATTAAGATCGGCCGTGCTCAGAATCAACTCGAGAGTATCTAATGGTACAGCTAATTCTATATCGACATCGAAAGAGAGTCCAGGATATAGCTCTACCTATCTGTCAGCTCGATTCGCTGGATTCGCTGCTAAAATAGATCACTGAGTATTTTGATAACTGGAAGTGTCAACGGTGATGAAGTGTCTCGGGGGATTGGTAGGAGAGAAGGTTGGTTTATGAGAGGAGACTTGAGCGACATTGTCTAAGCGGAACCCATTGGAAACCTTATTTTTTGCCATTAGTCACCACGCAACCTAACTTCCTCCTCTCTCTCAGCCGCACATACGAAAGAAGGGGCTGCTTATTTGTCCCGATATAAAATGTAGTCGATTAGCTCATAGCACGGACACGCGCGGTCCCGCCAGCTCAAGAGCTAGAGGACACGTTCCATTCTTCCCGTTTGATTTTGCCATCTGCGCTAATGTCCTTGCAAACCTCCCTGATTTGTCCTTCTATCCATGTAGTTGAATACAACAGGTTCTTCACCTCCTAGTATTACCTTTTCATCGCTTCGCCCTTTCTCAGTTTACCAACAGCTCCCGCTCCTCTGCAGACCAATTGCAAGGGTTTGCCTTTACCGTACCACACACAGAAACCTACACATTGCCTGCATCATATGCGGATTCACTAGATGCGGATAAAGAAACATACCTCGAGGAAACGGACGTTTAATTGCGAAAGATTGGGAGAAATGTGTCCGGAACCGCCGCTGCGAGGTTAAATGGCTTTCTTCTTCCTCGTCTCAGTCCTGGACCAAAAAGCCTTCTCCGGAAGATTAACAGTGGGTTTGAAAATTTACCACCAGTTGATCATTTAAAAGTTAACATTGACTAAATTTGTTCTATTAGATCGCACTAAAGATTCTCTCAACTCCAACTCTCACTCGACCTTGTGGTCTTTGGTTACATCGACCTTTAGGTCATTACATGTATTGATTGTCAAGCGATGTAACCACGGTGGTCTCGGCATCTTTGGAGACCTCCTAGTTAAGCCTATTTACAGTACCAGGATACCTGGCAAGACCACCCTGAATTCAACCTCGTCTTTTCTTGCGTCATTACTACCGGGAATTAAACAACTGGAACCATATCACATATGATATGCTCGTCACAATAAGAGGCTATGGTTTTATAATTTGTAACCCCTCCATGAAGATCCTGATAACTACATTCTGATTACAATGGTTGAAATACCAACCATTCGTCAAGATCAATGGATGACGAAGATTGACAGTGGATTAGAGTACATGTAGTTATAGGAAACACTGAGGAGTGCCTTGACTGGTCTTTCCGGTTTTATTTTCATCCGAGGAGGTTTCGAGACACAAAATAACACTCGACGCCACGATCTGATAATAGCGGTTGTGTTGCAGGCAGCTCGCGAAAGAGCGGGCAATACAACAATGAAGTTATATCGCAATTTGAAACTGTGGTCGAGCGGCTCGCGGATATCAGAGAAAGATATTGTCTTCGACGCACCATAGAAAAGAAACATACCATACCGAAGGCACAATTAAGACTAATTTTTCGTTTGCTTTATATTTACTTTTGTTAATTGCTTCACACTTGATATTTTAACCAGTGATATTCTGTCGAAGACCTATGATCGAAGCGAGGAACAAATACATGCCAAAAAGGAATATCACACACAGACATGCAGCTCAGCAGCAACCTCTCACAATCGTTTGTCATATCGTCTTCCCTATAATCCGCGCCAAGATATAAAACCTAACCCACATAACCACCACCGCCAAGCCCACGGCGGCCAAATCCATAAACCCACCCATCTTCTCAGCTTCTCCTAAAAGCAATAAGGATCTCTTTGTCCTTTCCTGGGGCAGAGACGGTTGCCTCAGTCTTTGGCTGACCCGCTCCCGGCTCCCCCAGTGGTGGGAGGGTACTCCATTGGGCTCCTTAGCCCTCAAGCTCCTAGTTGGAGCTTGAGGAGGCCGGGGTCAATGCCTGCCCCCCCTCCCCGATAAAGGGAGGGGTTAAATTTAGAAGGTTTCTGCGGGTGTGTGTGTGTCCGCCCTCTCTTCCCCTGGACGGAATAGGGGGCACGTTTTGTAGTCCTCTCTCTACCCTTGATGGGCGGGAGGGGAACGGTCCTTATATAGCCGCCCTCTATTCCCCTGGTGGGAAGAGTGGGTACCTTTTTAGCCCCCTCTCTTAAAGAGAGGGTAGTAGTTCTTTCCGGCGCTCTTTCTTCCCCCGGTGGGAAGAGAGAGGAAAAATCTTCAAGTCTTTTTTGCGCCTCTGGCCCTCCCTCCTTCTTTCGAAGGAGGGAGGGCCTTTTTTGCGTTAGGTCGCGTCGTCCGCTGCGCTGCCCTCTCCTCTTCGCAAGAAGGGGAGGGGGCTTTTTTGCGTTAGGTCTCTGTATGCTTCCCCGCCGCGCTGCTCTCCGTTGTGTCCCTGCCTGGTCCCGGGTGCTACCGAGGGCCTGAAAGGAGTAGACGGATCGCAGCACGACGCCGTGTCCTGCGCCTGGGCGAGAATCTTACTGCCCGGCGAGGTATATACACCGTACATGCACCCAAAGAGACCGGAGAAAAAGTAAATTCCGGACCAGTCAGAGCAGACGCAACTTTGTCTACCTTTAATTTCTCCTCTTTTACTCCCGATAGCCCTTCTCAACCATACCACCGGCACCAGCCAACCAGACCCCCGCCCCCCCCGCCCCCCCACCCCCCGGACCACTGCCAAGATAGCCGAGTGATCACCTGTGATGGCAACGTCACCCTCACTCTCCCGAAAAGCACTTCTCAAACCGTCTTTCAATACAGGGGCAGATACGGAGCCTCAGCCTCTAATCACAAGATTGCTTCTTATGCAGCAATGTTGTTTTAACTAGGGGTGCACCCGGTGCACCGGGTGATACCACCCTGAGCATGAGGTCCTTTCCAAAGTTATTTCTATATACATATCTCTTAGAGCCTGGCCTATGTCATTATGAGCTTATCATCTACCCTACCAACCCCCTGTCGTAATTCTAGACTCCATTCAATACTGACTACACTGGGTACAGGGTTATGGTTCTTGGAAGTTTTGTTCTTTTCGATATATATGTACATGGTGCGACATCATAGAGTTCTTCTTTAGCTACTTGTAAATTTGCACTCCTCAGCGGAGCTGCCGCTATGAAGCTAAAACCGGCCCAAATTTGTCAAGACAAAAATAACCAAGCCAGAATATACGAAACCTGCCAACGTCTGGGGATATAGTTTTCAAGATTGTCTTTGATAAAAGTACCACCACAACCACCCCCTCTCAGGAAGGCCCACGGGTACAATCATAACTCGATGCTACCGAACTAACAACCATATCGTTTTCCTCCTTGATACTGCCCCCAATCGAAAACCGGAGGTGATGGCATGTAATTTTCGGACGCCAAACAAGTCCCCCTTCGATGCTAGTCGCAGCCTTGGCCAGCAGAAGGCAGCGGAGAAAATACATACATGTAATTTCTCCTAGATTCAACAAACGTCAGCAAAATAATTCCAATTGGGTTAAAATTGAAATCTTACCTTGACGCTATCCGAATCAATGGCCTTTGTTCATGCATTTGCCGGTGATGAAGGTGAAGGTAGTGATCTCTGGTTCCTCATCAAAGGACACAGAGAAGGCCAAGTAAACACCTCCGACAAAAAGCCCTCAAGCTCAGAGCAGAGAGTGATGGATTTTCCCCTTGTCCGGCATGCGATAAGCGAGGAAGCCAGACCAGAAATAAAAGGGTCAAGAGATGGCTAGGCCTCGTCCCGAAAAAGTAGAAAAGTGCATCTGGGTTGGCTGGAGATCGCGATGCACCTCTTGTCTCTTCGGTGATACAAGATTTCCCTTGAGTCGGAGAGATGCGAGAGGTCGGATGAACGATGTTTCTAGCACCGATGTTGAGCGACTGAGTGAGTGAGTATAATGAAATAACAAGAGTATATAAGGGAGATACTCTTTATACGGGCTGAGTCTTACCTCGGCGCAGTTGGTGTACACTGTACAATTAGCCGATTTTGTATAACACGGCGGTAAATACGCAGGCAACCGAACAGTGTTCTCGTGGGTTCAATTGAATCTTAAGTTTTGACCAAATCGGTCTTTGCGGTAGAGGTTTATGCATGCCAGATATTCATAAGTTATAAAAGCACTTCACGGTATCGATCACCAAGCTAGTAGATCTCGTCGATCCTCGAAGCGCCAATCTAGCTCAAAGGTCTGGGAGTTGCCACAATACCAGCACGGTTTATGAAGGAACACCTTTCCCATACATCTCTAACGCCTCTATTGGTGTGGAGACGATTAGAGTTGTACAATCTGACATCCATGACCCTCCCAAGATTTCTATCCATCCGCCGCGTCAGTCAGACAGCCCTTCCTGTCCCACAACCTCCCGTCTCACGCTTCCAATATCTCCACTTCGAACAGAGTTTCTCGACCCAACCAGGGCCCTGGTTCCAATTAGTTCCTCCCCTCCGAGCATGCATCACGGCTAGTAGGTTCTACATTCTGCACCAGCTTGGTTGCACATCTAGACATACCTGCCGTGACAGGCGACGGTGGGACGAATTCACACACATTCTTCATCTACAATTACTGCGAAAGACAATCTATACCGGGAAACAGCTATGGTGATGCAATAGTACCATAGCCAGAGAGCAGTTAGTCATACCCACACACTAATTTCCCGAGACATTGGCGGGTAGATGGCCGCGCACGGGGAGATCGTGTCCTCTACTGCTATACTAGATGCTGATAAACTTACTAGAAAATATTGCGGGTTTGCTGTGCTAGACCCCTACAGGACTTTCACTTCGTGTCAGATCGTCAGAAAAGCTACATCTTCCAACTATAAAAGCCATTGACCACTCCGAGAGCCCTAAAGGACACTTCCGTTAATAGACAACCACGATATGCTCGGCCATGTATGCGGGGCGGATGAACCTTTAGCCAGGCCATGTTACCAGGCCTTGCATGATCACGTTAGATCACGCCGAATAATGCTCCTACTACACAAGCTCTACCTTGCTTCATAATTAACCTCTCTAGGACTTAAGCCCCGTAACACCACAACCCAGTTTTCACTCCCTGACGGAAACTCGCCCGCCTAGAAACCTTACTTTTCAAGCTCAAAAGGCTTAACGGACTCTCTATAATAGAATTCACGCTCTCTATCATACACCCCACCACCCATTGGCTACCGCGGCAAACATACTCCCTGAGTATTCGGCGGCCAGCTAACTGCCCATCACTCCGATATATACCTCCACAACCCCACCCAGCTACATATACATACATGTAGTGTCCCCGTACCACCCACAGTCGGGAAACCCCCATCCGCTACCTCTTCACCACGTTTCCTAAGCACTGGGTTCCTACACGACACATGTCCTATCATCATCGCACATTTGTTTGTTCGCACACGCGCATGATCCCCGGCGCTCGACATACATACATACATGCACACCTGCGTTGCCTGCACCCGTACGTGCCTGTACCTGTACCACGACTGCAATAACAGTGCCCGCTATCTATAGCAGCCTCCCTCTATACGTACCCGCCGTATAAATCCGACACTCATAACTCAGTTCTTGCTCGATATCTCACACGCATTCATCTCGTCCTCAACACCCGTAACTAGCAGCCAGAGTACCTGAATGTGCATCTACACCAAGACCTACTACGAAGTGTGCGGTACGTACTTACTTCCCTCGCCCCTGAAACGTAAAATGCAGAAATTGATGGTCCATATAGGGCATAGCCGTACGCCTATATCGTTCTGTAAGCAGTATCTCGAGCACTCGGGGCCCAACCAGAAGGCGTGTCCGTCTATTACGTGGGGGTCACCTCTTATAAGGCCTGGCATCTGCAAACGTACTTTCTGCCCTTATGTTGCGTTATAAGTCCAAACCTGCTGATGTTCCACTTCTGGTGCGCAGATCAGGACTGTCGATATACCCTCGCCGGAGGTACACTAGTATAGCTCCATAGCCTTCACTATTCCGAGGTCGGATGGTGGTTCAATACTTCACTCTCCTCCCTGGCCGTTTATATGTCGATACTTCTTCTAACACCTACGGTAAGAACTATCTTCATCATAACCAACAGGGTTTGGTCAGGGTTAGGGTTTTCATGATATTATTTTCTTTCGATTTTTGAGATATGGGTGTTCCTTGTGGCTAGGGTATACTTAATGATCTTATCTGAGATCTTCATTATATTTTTACAATACGTGTTTTCTTAGAATTCGTAGACTAGATGGTTTTTCATTTCTGTGGTCACTGCTCCGTTTTTTTTTTTTTTTACGATACAGACGAGATTATGTCGCAATATATTGATTTATGTTTTTGGTGCATCAACACTAGTCTATGTGAGCTTATAATTATATAACTCCAAATCTGTAAATTACAGCTTAATCCATGACCCAGTCCAAGGGTCTTGAGGAATTCTGAACGCCAAGTTCAATCTCAGCCAAGATCCCACCCGAGAAAAACGTCCTAGAAGAACTTAACCTAATCGCTCCACTTCAACATAAAAGCTCGCGCGCAACGATCCATTCCCGACACACTGTGATGCCCTTGTATCAATTCCGAACATGGGCCGTCACTCGAGTCATCTTGCCAAGACCTCTCTGTTCCTGGCTCAAGCCTGCGGCACAAACGCCACCCCAGGCGGTAGGGAGCGCAAATTCGCTTCGATTAAAGGTTACTCTTTGAATGAGTAGTAGTCTGGTACTTTTACCACTATATTCGGCGAGGAAATGGACATCCTTAAGTTGCCGATGGAGTACACATTGAACCGGAACTTGCGTGGCCGGTACGATTCGATCTAATACCAGGGGAGAATGTAGCCAGAAAACACGCAGGCGTATGGATAATCCCCTGGCAGCCAAATAGTACTCGGATTCCTTCTTCCAAACCGACGTCCTAACCTCCACTGAGCTGTCTGACTCGGTTCCTTGACGAGAAACGTCAGCGTCCTCAGCTTAGCAATGAAAGGAAAGGGATGGACAATTAAAATACAGATGAGTATAGGTGGCCCAATGCAGAAGTACTAAAGATGGCGACCAACTTCATTGCGCTATCTAGACGACCACGCCAACCAGTGGCACCCAGCAGGAGAAAGGAAAAGGCGCCAAGTCTTCAAACGGCCTAAATAGAAACACTCTCTCGACATCTTAGGCGCGTGTAGAGCTTTGACTGCTGCCTGTAAGTCGAGATTGCCGTTAATGGTTGTGGGATGTTGATATTCTGCATCAGGATACATCCCGGAACTTTCGCTGCTTTCTTGGTTTTTTTTTTTCTTCCAGGTGACGCCATATAGATGTTCACGTTAGCACCTTGATCGAAGTGATGCTATATTGGAATTTTAGGTGCTTTGTGTCTCTATGATGCTTTTTCGGCCCCGTCCCACTGCCATATTATATATTCTAAGATTGAACTTAGAATACCGATGGGAAGACTGTCCTGTCGATAGGTCCGATGGCAAAGATTTATAGAATCTTCGACACTGCTTCTGGCGGGAATGATTATTTTCGTGGCGTGTGGAGGAAGAAGAGGTGGCTCTCGGTATGATAGTGACTCCGACTTTGCAAAATAAGGTTTCAGTGACATGATGGCTTCAGTGGATTTAATCTTTGCATTGTGAAATGTACATACACATATATAATTGAAAAGAGTCAGATCAGTCCAAGACTACAATTCATGAGTTATTACTTAGCTACAGCTACAAATTTTAAATGAATTCCCACGGCCAAATGACGTACTCCCGAAGTGAACATAAGATCTCCACTATGTCGTTATCTTATCATCCTTGTCTTATAGTCTTATCTTATCTTAACATTAGTATCTTGATTGCTTACTCCATATGCGCCAAGGCTTGAGAGAAACTCAAAGCCGGGTCACGATTTATCACTCGAAATTGACACACACACAAGTAGAATAGCGAACACCCGTAATATAGCTCATTCTCTACTTGAATGCTTTGATTCTAGCTATATAACTATGCCTCACCCACCGAATAAGTCGCAAATGGCTTACTAATTCTCCCCTGACCTTGGATAGAGGTTTTAAACAGAAGTGGGGGGGCCCGGGGATGGAGCTGACATCCGCCCCCAGGGAATCGAACTTTTATGACCATTACAAGTACTAGTTTGCTATTCTTGCTCCGGGCAGTATCATATTTGGGAGAACAGTTGTGAGAGGCCTCTATGATCAAGTCGATTCTAATGTGGTTAAGGGCAGAATGACCGGGAAAGGCATTATTAAACTCGCAAAATTGTGGAAATTTATCACTATGATATATGTACCTTTAACCTTATCACGAGCCGTTATATACATAGTTTGTGAGGTCGTTGCTACCAAGAATCCTCAGGACTTAATCAATGCATGAGTATACGAGTATACGTATATTCTGGTTATACTGCAAGCTCGCGTCTTTTCTTTATCAAAAAGAAAATAACAATGAAAAAGCATCAGGCGGAGATGTTAGAGCCGGAGAGGCTATGATCAGGTTTTGGGTCAACAGGATCTGGCTTCAATATTTTCTTTAAAACTCTACTTTCGTCGGGATCCGTCACCCGGCCGTATATTTGTTTTTGGTATTTTTCTTTTAATAAAAAAGCCGAGCGAGTTTAAACACTCTAGTCCATTTGTCTGTTATTACTAATTTCACTAGCTTTTGGTGCTGTCTCAAGTACTATATTGTACTACGTTCATCAACATGTACATGCACTTAAGAAACATATAAATACATGTATATCCGGATGGTGGTGATACATGAATTTGGGCGCACGGGACCGGATTTGGGCGAAGACTCGCCAAGAGATATTATGTATCAGGCGATCCTATGTTCCTATATCACCGATAGAAAGATACAATAATAATAACTCGTTTTTTTCGTATTTTTCGATCTATTTAATTAAAAATATATCTTATAATTTGTTTTTATATAAATAATTCTCAAATCAAATATTTGTAACGTTCTTAAGATAAACCAGGGTTAGGTGTTTTCCGGTCTTCCCGTCTTCGCTGTCAAGTACAGTGGTGACGCTACACTCTTCCCCACGACCAATACCATCTCTTTCATCCGTTTCATCAGCATTTGTTTGTTGTCCTATATAACCTAGCCATCTCAATTGTCTGATGAGCTTATAGGTCTTGATACGATAACCAAATCTCGAGCCCATGAAGTCGAAGCGGGAATGACATAGCCTCACAGATTCCTTTCCTAACGAGGTCCCCGTTTCTTGGGAACTATGGCTCCTAAAACTACCGACTTCAGCGGACCTGAAAAATGCCTGGGATCAGCCTTCTTCTCGTCTCTATCCCGAGACGAGTTATCACACGCGATTCATTAATTACTAGGACTGATGCGCCTCTCCTGAGAGGAGGTTTCAAAAATCTCAACAGATTATATCATGAACACTGCGGAGGGGAATCCTTATCCTTTGTAACATCACTACGCACAAAGGCTTGTCAGTGCAGAACCGCTCGCTTCAAGTTCATCGCGGGTGACATGTGGGGGCAAAGGTGAAGCCTTGCAAGGTGAGATTTATACAAGCTGATCGGGTCTTTATGTAGGTTTTATCGATCTTATAATCGCAAAAGTACATAATAATCTTCTGCAGTGTAAGAGTTCCACATAATGAATGAATGGAAATTGCCACATGACAGTAGTGGCTTGCATGAGCGTCGTCACAGTATAGGAAGGAATAAAAGAAGAAAGAATAATTCAAAGTGTTGACCTACAGCAAGGCCCATTTTTACCTTATGGAACAGCCACCAACGAATTAATAGAAAAATTTAAGGCACGTGGATTCAGCTGCAAGCCCTTTCGGATCTCTGGATATGTGTACTATCATGAGATTGATATCATGAAAACTCACTCGATGGCTCCATGGTTCTAATCGAATTGGTTCACTAGGTCAAGATCCTGGTTTCATGATTAAATTAATGTGGCGATATTAGCTGATTTATTTCACATATCGACCAATAGTCGTGTCCATACTACGTGGCCCTGGCAGCAGAAGCATATATCCACTCAAGTCGACAAGGCCAGCATTCAATCACATCTTATGTCCATTTTACACAATCAATTGCGAGCAAAATGCATGCCTTCATCGCACTTTGAAACAGCACCTCGCATGTGACAGTGCGGCCAGTGTGAGGTTTCCGCCTTCCGTACCCGACTGGTTTTTTGACTGTAGCTTTGAACTGTTGGCCAAGATTACTTTCTACATTCATGAGGGGAGGCGTTCTTCATAAGCTGGGCAGAAAACAGGCTCACTTATAGGGAGACATAAAAGTCATGAGCACATCCTGCACATATCTTATTCCTATTTTGGATGATACCACCAAAGCCGTTCATGATCAGGTTTGCGTTGCGCGTTACCAATTGAACTGTACAGAATTATGGCAGAGGTTTTTATTACGTCCCAACAACCTTGGGCGGGTACCCGGCCCCAGTCGGCGAATCCTCCGTTCACATGCCAGTTTCCCTGTAAAAGGGTTTAGGAAAGGGTTGAACGGTCTCAACAGATCTTCAACATTTACATTTCATGAGCTATAGGCTGTCATTTTTTTGAGTGGATCATACTTTCTGCCCAATTTGCCCTTCATTACCCCTCACGGGACGCAGGATCTTAGGCATCCTTGTTCACGGGCCCTCACTCGTACTCCAGAATAATCGTTGGCCCCGCATGTTGTCCGTGCACCCGCTCACTTTCCGTTTGTTCCTTCCCATGGGCTACCGTCAGTTGTATCTTTTCCCCCGGATTGGTTACTATTGTCTCCCCAAGAAATCGTCATATCTCGTGCATTGTGAGGCACACACATATCCGCTTGCTTTATCCACTGAGATTACAACCCCCCGTATACTGTGATTTGATTTATAGTCGAGATTCCGGGGGAAAATAAATGGAGATGGGCAAGACCGATGGACTCAATAGATATCTTAGAATCGCGCCCACATCTACATATCGTGCCACACATAAACACCATGAAAGTGGGGGGCCACGTGGCGGCCAGTCGACTTGATCCCTCGGAAACGTACACAGACATTGGCAAGAACTTTCCAGTCATCCTTTTCTATGCCAACTCCGACTGGGCCCGCCTCTCCTTTTTACCTTTGATACTTTCTCTATCCTCTTACCTACCTCAGTCAAGCTTATAGGTCTCTCTGCCTTCTAGATCGGCATATGCCTAATGGTAAAATTACCAGCCCCGTTACTGCAGGATTACTGTGCTGCAATCGTATTCCATTTTGTTTATGATTTGTATGTATGTACTACTCTATTCCCACTCTAGATGTAGACCGCGTACTGGCCATGCACCACAGTCATCGCTGATCATTCAATGCAATGTCTTAGAAATGATTCTCGGTAATACACAATGTCTCGTAATTGGACAGCACACTCGCAACCAGTTCATTGTTTCTAAGACATCATTCTATCATACGTTCAAAAATTGGTTTCTTTCGCGCGCGGCTATCAGATGACAGCGGGTGTAACCAAAACTAGACCTGGTATGTAAACCTTGCCCGATGTCCCTCCCGCTGGCTCCCCACAGAGAGTCCATCTTATCTTCTACTATATGATTTATACAAATTGTAAATCTGGATACTGATGTTTCCTCTCCCCTCGATTTCATGATGACATTAATGTTCATTGCTTGGCTTAGCGTATATGCAGACTGCGAGAAAACCGTAATCCCTGTCAGGAGATGTTCTACAATGGTGCGCCGCTTTCGTCTGGCTTTCTACCAATAGAACTAACCTTCGTCACCCCCGCCACCACCCTCAACTATGTATGTAGGTACTACATACCCAAATACTACAAGATGGAACATTAATTGACAATCCCAAACCCGCTAGCCAGCAAACAGATTCGCTCAAAACTTATCGTCCGAATCAAAATAAGGCTGTGCCAACAGCAAACTTCGCCTTCAGTATACACATGTATGTATGTATGTACCTCCGGTACTTTCTCTTACTCAGGCTAAGTTTGTCTTGCAGTACTTAATGAGATTATTAACTTCATTTCACTATTTTAAACTCAGCCTTGTTGTCTACACAAAATCCTGTTGGGAAACAACTCATCAGAAATAATTTATCTCACTGTACCTGAGCACCATCATTATATGCAGCTACACACAGCGCATCTAGCCCCCATTCTTGGTGCTAGTTCCAGAGCTGGTCATAGGTGATAGTCAGTAAAGATTGGGTACAGCTTGACCACGCTTATCGTCATATGACTACCCTTTGAAGAAGTAATTCGGGAATACCCTTGATCTGGAAGTTTGAACCATTGCGATGTCTTTCAGTTATTCGCTAGGACCCCACACATTCTTCACCAGATATCACTCGCGTCAAATACGAATGGTCAGATAGGCGTTTGATTTGATTGATTACTTCATTGATTGTATGCAACCCGGAGGTTATGACAATAGTCAGATAGGCGTTGAAAAGGGCTTCATTCTCAATGATCGAGTGCTGAGAGTCGTGGCATACTCTGAACCAAAGTACCTTCGGGTCGACCAATTTTCTGGTCTGGTGGAGTATCAGCGATAATCTAAAGGCCGTTTCATCTTGCTCAATTAAGTCTAGGCCCAGGGATATGTGAGGTTGAGAAGCCGATAACTCCCCGTGAAGAACCAAGTATGGGGGCCTTGTCATTGTTGCGGGTCTTCTAGGGGTAATCCCCTGAATCTGTGCATGTGTTCTATTCGTCTCATAATATGCACTAGGATCGAGGATACTCACCGCGTGTCACTCGCTCAATCAGGTACATGAAATAATCCCTGTGGTCATCATATGGCAATGAAGATCTGGGCTAGGTTCTAGCTTCTGGAAGCATGTAACGGTCTTGATCGACATGTCAAAATTTCCCCAGGATTACTCTATCATTGACCCATAAGAACTAATGATACGCAGATCATCGGTCATTATTGGCACGCAGTAGTATCTTACGCATGCGAAATTCTCTTCTCGGCACTTGTACGCATAGGCATCCCGCTCATCCAATAAAATGCCAAATTAAACTAATTCCACGCGATGAAGCAAGAGTCGCCCCCCAAATTGGAATAGAATTCCTTTCGTTACTCGAACGCCAATAAGAATAAGAAATTAACCCACATCAAGGCCAAGGATTGAATAACAGAAAAGAAAATAGCGAACCAATTATAAAGAATATCTAGGTCTCATGAGAGAGCGATGATTCTGCAAATGCCTGCTCGACAGGAAACTGACGAGGGTTCAGCCACCTATCCTTGAATGAATGCACCCGAGATCGAAAGGGCTGCGGCACCTGATCCTCCTGAGCACCACCGCTTATAGGAACCCCATCCAACTCCCATGAAATATCTAAAAACTGCGACTGCAGGGTATTCTTAAACCACATCTCGAACTTTAAGTCTGCTGGCCTAATGATCATATTCACTAGATATGACGCCTCGTAAAACCTCTTCAGCCCTAGATATCTCTTCCTCCTGTCGAATACCGAGTTCGGTAGTTTCCGCATGTCGGTTTTAAGCCGGCAAATGATTTTGACGTCTATTGCTGGATGTTAGCATTAGCGGCATGCATTTACTTCAGTAAGCCACAGGGATTAGCACTCACCAGGTCCCAAACGCCCGGGAGGCTCATCTGAGTCGCAGCGAACTAATATGTCCTCCCAGACGCCACATTTCTTGAACGTTCGACGCAGTTGCCGTGGAATGGTGAGTGATCCATTGGTGATTTCAACACCCTATTCCCGAGTAATCAATACCATTGGTCAATTACATGTAATTCTACCTTCATTGATCCCTCACCTTCCTGGCAAACCATTCCACTTGGTTCCTTGCAACCGCTTTGCCGGTATGTTCGTCCTTGTGATAGTCTGCTGGGTCGTGGATATTGGAGTCAAATGCATGGGAGACTAGGATTCCATAGTGTGCTGGGCATCTCCTTGATTCTACTGTGGTTGTATGTCCCTGCAGGTCTCTAACCTGATCACGGATACATCCGAGCACTGTGGCGCTTGCCCTGTAAGAGATCAGACGTGTCAAAAATATACTTTCAATGGAGGGGGAAAAGTCAAGTGTGCGGCCAATACGTGTCTGTGGGCTGAATCACTCGTATTGACTCTGATCTGAATGCTTCTTCAATCCGTTGCTTGAGGTACTGCGAGGATCCCAGGCCTCCGGCAAGGAATATCTTCTAGAATCTTTGTCAGATCTTCTTACCTTACGAGGAGGGATCCGGAACTTTTACTTACTCCTACTTTGACTCTCTCGATACGACATTGCCTCAGATGTTCCCGAAGCAGAGTAAGCGTCCTGCTAATTGAGGGCTCAAAGAACTCAATCATCATTTCTCTGAATCAAGTGTTCAGTAGGATTGATATTATTAGAAGACTTGGTGGTACTTACCGTGAAATCTGCACAAATCCTGCTACAATAAGATCTCCTTGTATACCTTCTCGTGGCAGTTCAACATGGAAATGTGGCCTAGATTCATCATTTGTAAAACTTTCTTTTCGAAGGATAAACTGTTGTCGGAGCTTATATCTCTCATCATTGCTGAGTTGTTGTAGAATGCCACGTTCCAACAAAACATCATCGAATGCTTTGTCAATGTATATTGAACCGCAGGGAGCACCTCCATTGATGAAACGGTCAGATAGATGGTTTAGGTAACAGAGGGCACGTTTGGGCATACCAGAAATAATTCCCATCTGTTTGACACGCGGTGCTTGTCCTGGCTGCAGGATTTGATAAGATGAAACATCCTGGACAAAAACCAATGTTAGTTGTCAGACTCGCGCGAGCTCGGCGCCTGTGCCACGCTATCAATTTTTCGGACGGCAAACTCACAACAGTGCCACCACCCGCATCACAGACTATAATTCCTTCGCCCGTCTATGATACCATATTAGCTTTCTCTTTGCATAAAAGTTTCGGGAATGAAACCGGATGTTTCCGTCGATTCCTCTGCCTATCGACCACTCAATCACTTACAACAAAATCCTCCTCCGAGCGCTGGCTGTATAGAGTATGAATAGCCGCCGCCTCAGGCTCCGTCAAGGTGACGTTGAATCTATGTTGGTGGAAGGATGTTTTAAGAATGATATTCCTAAACTCCTCTACGACAGGGTCCGAATACGTCGCTGGAACTGTAAAGGAAAATTCCATCCTGAGCTTATCGAGAGACTCCTCCTCCAATCGCTTCCGAATATGGTCATAGACTGCATTGAGAAAGTCGCTGATCATACCATGGGCTGTTTTGCTGGACATATCTGGGTATGTGTGTGCTTCACCAGATCCCAACGAAGTCTTGAACAATATTGACCGGCCAAAGCCTGCTTTGTCTGCCACGAAGCCCCATTCGTAGTCCTTACTACCTGACATATATCGGAGAACAGTGGGGACCTTGTGCATGAAGTTCTCGCACCCAGGCCAGCGGCCTAGTTGGGTGGGCATCGGGTCGCCGGGTCTCATATACGCAACACCTATAAACCCCCCGAAGTTAGCTACAAGAGTTCTTTTTATCGACAGGCATCTGTGGACATCCCTGTGCGAGTTGTTCCGAAATCAATTGCGACAGCAAGTATCTCACTCATCCTCGTCGCATGTAAATCACTATGCCCGTTGTTCATGTTCATTCTGTCCATGATGATGATATATCAGCAGCTATCAGTTATCAACAAACTCTGGCCATACAAAAGCCCCTCACACAATGGAGTCTTGGTGAAGAACCAACTTGGTAGAAAAATACTGAATCCTGCAGTACTTGCTCTCGTTGAGGGGTTGGTGCAATAGATTGATTGATTCACTGGAGTAAACGACCTGATCCCGGCAGTCTAAGCGAACTGGTCAGCTAGTGATCAAGGCAGAAAGAGTTTAATGGTCTGTCAAGCCGAAGGCAATATACGCAATTGAAAGTCAACGGGGGATACGTACTTATGTATCGATCTTGGTAACGTTCATTATACGACGTGAAGTAGAATGATAGTATACAGTCACTGTCAGTCAGTCATTAAATGCGCATGCTATGGATACATAGCATCGGGATTGCAGAGATAGATGTGCTCTGGTTTTCGCTAGATTATCCAACTGCGGGCTCCTTTCTATTCGTCACATGGAAACACTGTGATTGCATGAAGCGGAGAGGGCCACAGAGCGCTTGACAAGTATCTAGTCACGACTGCAGTGAAATTTGCAGGGAACCACCGCATATGCATACACGAATTTTGATTTGACCTAACAATCCGTTATGCAGGAACTCGGGATACCATAGGCGTTCAAGAGAAAAAATTGATTACAGGTTATATCCTAGGCCTTAACTTATACGGCTCCGATGTGGGATGAATTTATTGTCAAAAATAAAGGCTGACAGGTTTTAATTTTTTGTTTTTGTTTTTGGCGCCCCGCAAGACAGCCTGCAGCCCAGAGCATGTACGTCCGCACGGTACAGACTGACATCAAAGGATCCAACCTTGTTAATAAAAACTAAAAGGTTGTGTGATTTTATCAGTCGAATAACAATACTGAATCGTGGTGTGCCCACTCGTAGGTTCGCAATATGTAGCACTTGAGAGAGCTAGGTTAGTTCGCATTTGCAGGTCCGCCGATGGGGGTACCTAGCTAGCTCCTCAGAATGCCTAGGTTATGTAGTTATCTCTGTTGGATCATATTCATCTTGGGGGTACATACCTATCTTAATTAAATACTGCCATATTGTCTTTAAAATACGATTAGCCGCCCCCGCCACAAGATACCTTGCAATTGCTATTTTATCACACTCGACAATTCACGGTCGGGCCTCTCAGATTCCATAAACGATAGGTCTATAGGACGTGAGTCGTCGTCGTAGTCGTTCGGCTCATCTATAACCAAACATCGACATCCGCCTCAGTTTTCCAACAAGCAAAGAGATTGTTGTCTTCCTATTATATCAAAGTACATACCTCACTCGACGAACAAAAATAACTCTCCGCAACTGCGTTAATACAAAAGCCTTTCCCGGTCCCGCTGAAGAAACACATTCTCCATCTTCAAGGTCACAAGCAAGCTAGGGCGTGATTGATTCAGCCCTGTAAACAAAGCCACTTTCTTCTTTATCTTCATATTTTTTAAAAAACAGAAGCCACACACATGTGCTGCTTTCGAAGAAAAAAAAACGATGCTGGCTCATCGGTTCCTACTGCGAGACGGGGTACTCTACCTACAGGTTCGTAATGTTTTCTTACATTTGAAATGTCTTTTTGTTGCAATTGTACACAGCTAATTCCAAATTACCAGAAACTCCCCGACTAGTGTCCAGGCGACCATCTCCTCCCATGTCCCCTGTCACTACTATACACACCGAACAACCCAAAGATGATGCGGCCATAATCCGTCTGTTCAACTTAATCGACTCTAGCATCACCGACCATGTTCTCAATTACTATATAACCAACACCCTAGGGGTGTCCAACTGCGAAAGATTCGCTCAATTTGGGAGAAACAAGAGAGAGTTCGTATGGGTTCAGAATGTCACCTTGAATGAGCCAAGAATGCAAGTGGTCGTGATTAGATCAGTCATTAGCGCGGAGATCTTCAAAGCAGTTCGTGATGGCATGTTTGTTCCCCCAATGCCAGGTATGAGCCAGAACCCAAGGAGAGCCGAGTCGAGGAGCAGACAAACCCCAAGAAGTAAGTGTTTCACCCTCTTCTGAAGGTTTTCTACGGTAGATTCTCAATATAAGCAAGCATCTGCCCGGGGCTTAAAGTTACGTGCTTTTACCGAGTTTCTACTTATTTATATCGAGAGATCCATCATCTTCTGCGACGTGTGAAGAAGCAACTTTGCGCTCTCATTCAAATTCATATCCCAGATCATTCCTCGCACAATATCTACAAACCAGCTAACCCTCACAGACCCTCCCGCGTCAAGCATAGACCAGAAAGCCCGCATCGACTTCTTTCACAACCTCCCGCGAAACCCTCACTACGCTGCGCACCGCAAGAATGCTATTACCTCTCTCACCGACGAAATTATGCGCCTCACATTCCCCCTCATCGCGGATAGAAACAGGGAAGAAGCCCGCCAGCGTAGCCTTGAATTAATCATCAACAGCGCCGCGGACTTTGCAGTGACCACTGGCAAGCAGACACCATACTTCCGGGTCTCTTTCCCACAGCTGAGAGGTGGAAGCACCAACGGATCGAGGAGGGGAAGGACAGAGAACACGGATGCCCCGGTAATGGTGCCCGAGCTGAGAAAGTACGGGGACGAGAAGGGACTCGGATATGACCGGTATATCCCACTGGTTCCCGTTCAGAAGTTACCAGATAATCTATAATCCTATAAATCTCCCGTTTATGGTAAATTCCACACCTCTTATCAACCCCCCCCCCCCCCCCCTTTTTTTTTTTCCCAGGTCCCACCTGCAGTTCAACAGTTCAACGAGCCAATTTCTAACTTCTCTTCCTCTCGACAGAATTTAGTTCCTCTGTCCCGGACAATCCTCAAGATCTAGGGATTTCATTTTCACGCGTGTGCACGGCACCTTCGTGCTTAAAAATTCCATTTGTTCGTCATATTAATAATTCTCAGGAAGAGGGTGTGGTAGGGCAGCGCTGGATACGACTGTGTCCTCTTCTTATTTTCCTTCTTTTGGGATGCAGCGCATGAGCATAAGCATTTCTATAACTATAGCGGAGCTACCATTCTTTATAACCATTTATAATCCCCACGAGACACGAATAACGACCGTTATGGCGTTATGTTTTCTTTGTTTTTCTTTTCGTTTTTTCTACTTTTATTTTCTTTGTATATATATATATAATATATGAGTACTTTTTGTGGCGGGTTGTAAAAATAGCATATAAAATCCATGGAATACTTCTTTTTTCTTTTTTTTTTTTTTTTACTCAAACGTCCCGATCACTGTATACATGTACCGCCCCCATTAGCCTGTTGGTTATAGATGCCTCCAATTCGCCTATGACGTCTTTCTCCGCGAAAAAGCTTGATTTCCTGTGCTCGGGAATGGATATATATTTCGTCCGTGACCGTTTCCCTGCATAACTTCAGATGACATGAGCTGACTTCTTTTCCTTCCGTGAGTAAAATTTTCCGCCGTATGTATGTATGTATGTACATATGTGGGTTGTGCACGTACATATCCGGCCATGTGCCTCCGAGTCGAAGGAGGTATGTATGTACAATAGAGTATAAGTAGACTCTACTGGTACCTACATGATACCTAACTACAAGTTAGTATGACATTCCCAGAATGGATTGGTTGTAGTACACGTTCCTCACCCCCACAAACCCCCACAACCCCCCCACAGTAGTACCACGGAATATTAGTACCCTGCATTGAGTTATTATCCCACTCCAACTGTCTCGCATGCACACAGGCTAACCTAGCTGTCAGTCTTCGGAGAAATGGTACAATTACTTGCAGCATACATAATTTCCCGGGGTATCACGGCTATAAACCAAATATTCGGAATGCCAATAAAATATCATTTCTCATATATAGATACATGTGAGGCCTCCCAGAAGCCAAGAAAGAAAACGAATGATGATAATAATGCGCCTTAGCCCGAATCCAACACCAAGTCTGACAAAGGAAATAATTGAGGGAACAGCATTCAATGCTGGTATGTACACCTGCCCGAAAGAGCAGGTCAAGAAGACGTCGCTAAAACAAAATGTGCCCCCTCCCAATAGCGTTTTGAAATAATACAAAGAAGCGAAATAAAGGCCCACTGGGCTTTTATACCTTTTCCAAACAGATGTTCATCGTCGGTTCGTTGACGGTGAACGCGAATGCTGAAGAACAAAACGATCCAGGTTGAGGCCCGCTCCATTCCTCGATCTGGAATGCCTTCGCCGCAGCAGAGTAAGTCTGTTGGATATGAGCCACTGGAATATTCTGCCACTCCATGTCCTGCAGTTCCTGTGCGGCCCGTGCATATTCCTTTCCAAGTGCCGATAAGGTTTCTTCGTTCGACATTACCGGACTTTCCGGGGCTGGAGACGATGATGCAGATCCACGCCCAACCTGGATCGACTCGAAAGCCAAGATGTTTACTTTAAGGCTGAGTGCGGCGATCGTGTTGTAGAGGTTGCCGTTGAGATTCTTGAGGTTTCGTTGGTGCTTATCTGCATCTCTCCCCCACTTGATTTTCCATGCCAGGCTAGCGAATCCCTTTCGTTTTGAGTACCGGAGGTAGCGGTTCAAAGAGCCTTGAATACTTTCAAGCTCACACTGAAGTGGTCGCATATTTTTTATATAATCTTCCAGAAGATCTTGTGGGAGATGGCTAGACTCGAACATGTGCTGGAATTGAGAAAGAAGTCGGCGGGTGGAGGAGACTGTTTGCAAGCCTTCGTCAAGCTCAGATCGAGCACCTCGAACTTTTTGCACCGCGGCGTCGATCGTCTGAGCGAGGTCGATACAGGTGGCAACAATAGAAATAAGACCGAGACCCTCCATGTCTAATGGGTCGGGTTAGGAAAAGGAATAATTAAAAAAGGGCTTTAAGGTTTTGTTTGAAGTTGTTGGTTTTCACTGAGGTTGAAACGGGGAGTCTTTCCGAGGGGACCTTCGGCTGGTTTTATCTAGAGCAACGCCTCCCCACCGCGAAGTTCGTCCCAAATTCCAACAACTTCTGCGCACTGAGTATAACCCCCCACATGGGGCTGGCACCACGTTCGTTCGATGATCCCCACAATTAGAGCTGAATTGCTTCATTGCTCTATGACATAGGCCCCAGCGTCCCGGATCGTAGAGGTATGTACGAGATTCTATTCAACTTTACTTGCATACGGACACCTGCATCCTATCGTTCAAATCCCCCGTTCACACGTCTATCTTCCAGGGAGTACTCTAGGTACGTACAGACCTTCGTCACCTACGACCCGCTTCATGCGCAGCATTACGCCGGTTTTTTTTTTTTTTTTTTTTTTTTCCAAGGGTTTTTTTCTTTCTCTTTTCGAAGCGAGGGGTATCGATAGATAGTATGTTGGGTTAGTTGAAGGTGTGGTTGTTGGTCGACAAACCCCCGCTATGCATATGAGACAAGAGGCTCTCGGCTATCCAATCAGCAGGATGCGCTGGATCATTTTTTTTCTTTCGCTAATGGTTATGTTCCTTTGGTTACACCATCCTATTTTTCCGAACTACTTTAGGAATCGTCCCAATTATCCGAAATAGAAGACGGCCAGCAGCGATGTGTACCCGTTTGATTTGATAGTGTCACCACCAATGCAATCTCACGATGAATATTCGGATGGTTCGTGGATCCCGCGAGCGACTCTCGTATACGGCGTCATTGTACCACCCACGAAGTGGCATGAACCTCCGAACAAGAATTTCAGACGTGATACCCCGCTTTAACTTCTCAATGATGCCATGTCTGGAACCGGTAACGTATCATGTTGAGGTTTTGCCCTCTCAATATGTTAAATGTTCACAATATCACCGACGGTACCTGGGCTAGCTAGAGCCATGCGATGCCCTGCAGCTTATCGGTGTTGGTGGTGGTGATTGCTGTCCACCGCCTCCCCCTCACAGTCAGCACGTACTAGAGTACGAAGCCTATGGTGGTCTTTCCGTTTAACTATTTGTTTTCGTCGTTACTGGACGGGCTCTGCCGTGTTCATAGTCACAAGACACTACATCGGAAGCCCAAAAGAAAGAACAAAACCTGAAAAGGATGGGCGTAGGTAGAATACGTCCAAATTGTCTTTGAAGCAAATCATCTTTGAGGGATAAGCCATTCCAGCCTCGAACGATTTCATACGCGCAGAATTGTAAATGCACACTGCGCATTGGACCATAATTCGGTTTAGCCCCCTGGGTACAATTGGTGGATTTTTCTCGGTTCTCGGAAGTCCATCCCGAAATATATCAGTCGAAATACAGCATGCGAGTGCTGGATGAGCGCTATTGTGGTCCACCTATGCAATTTATGCCAGCGGAGAGAGCAATCGGACGACATGCGTCAACTGGACCAATCACAGGGTATGTCCACCCCCCCCCCTCTGTTTCTTTCTTGAACGCGCTTAGTCTCGGTCAGGCATTTAGAAAAAATCGTCGATCATGGTTTTATTGATAAAAGCATTATCATGATCTTCGTTGTCTCAATCCATTGACGTTTCGGAGAAAGCCTCAACAGTTTCAAAAGACTTTGCATACCTCTACCGCCGATATCAAAAGACCAGTGCCATCACTGCTAGGTATCTGAACATAACCGGAAGAACGAAGAAGAAAATTCTTGAGCTCATGAGGAAGCTAGTGACGGTAAGTTTGTGGTGGTTGTTTAGCCAGCCTTAGCCTTGAAGAGCAGGGTAATGTGTAAACCGTATCCAGGTCTCCGGGTTCCAATTTTGTTTAAATGGCCCAAAGTGGAGAAGCAGCTCCATTTGGAATCGACACCACGTATGTAGTCTTGAATAAAATCCAATAGGCAAATCTAAGACACAAGCGATTTTCCCGGCGAAAATGCGTCAAATTGAATCAACCTCAACTATACCGACCAGCTTCAATAGCGGTATGCCGGTATTTCGAATGAGAAGTTAGAATGCTTTTGGTCTTTGCTTTTCTCTTTCTTCCCTTGCAGAAGTGAGATTTCTAGTGTTCCATTTGTCAGGTCGCTACTGCAACAGCGGTTCATCGTACCAAATCTAGGTTTAATGTCCAGCTAACCACTGACGAATATCTCCTGCAACACGAATCCCCACTAGATTGAGGTCCGGTGAATGTAAGTCATGTCTTTCATTTCTTTTTCTACAATCCCACCTTCCTCCCATTTGTCGGGCAGTCCTTGGGATATCAGATGTATTTTGAAAGAAAAGATTCATCACCAAATCCGATGGGATTGCGGGGAGGATACACCCAAAACATGGAACTGGGATAACCAAAAATGACGTTCTTTAGCAGCAGAGAAGAGCCGTGCACTGGCTACTGCTGAGCATCCGAAAATTAAAAATAATAAATTCGATTTAGGCGATTGTATTCGTCAGCCCTAGCTGAGAGAAGCTCATCGAGAGAATGCTGACTCCTCTGGCGGCTTTACTTCTATTCGTAGGGCTTCTCCTCGGCCGTGGACATGCATTTCGAAATTTCTATGCGCATCTTCTCCGCATAAAAATCTGAGACCAATGCTATCTGCAGTGACGTCTCCATCAATGATCTGATTAATTGGTGCATGTCGCCTAGCACAGCATCAGCAGAGACCCAGCCTCCTCCTCTATAAATCTCTCGGCACATATCTAATTTCCATCAGGTGGATCGGCAATGGTGAGTGATATACTGTGATCGCGGGTCATCTACAGTGCCAAGACAGTCGTGAATGCATGAGGCTCGGATATATTTGAAAGTGATTTCAAAATAACGTGCGCTGGTCACATATCGAATTTATGTTCCTCACGTTGATCTTCAACATCAATGCTTCACCCGCGCTATGCATATAGTGCTTGAACGCTCAATCCTGCATGTCCAGGATATATTAAAGAGTACGTAAGTACGTGCATGCGCAGATGTACTCTGGTCGAGGATCGGAAAAAGCAAACATATCACGAAAAGTTGAAGGGTGTAGATCCTCTATCGACCCAATATCTTCCCCTTCTATTGCCAGCGAGAACGTTGAACCTATCCGCCCTATGAACATCCTAACATAGAGTTGTCAGCAACTATTTCTCGTCATATGAGCAGTTAAATGAGCAAGGTTCTGTAATTCAGAAGGGTTTTATGGATGGGGAGGCATGGCAGGAGAAGAGGCACAAGAACAGACGAATGATTGATGTATCAGGGATGGTCTCCTACTCCTTTGTGGTAACGGAGCACGTAATCCTGTTGTATCCTGTTGTATCCTGATGAGATCTTGAGATAAAACGGTGCAAGACAAAGATTTCCGGGGATGAAAAAGATAAGGCTCGAAAGGCTCGATGGTGTTTACACAACAATGTCAGCGGCGTAAACAGAAACGTGTCTAGAGAGCAGGGCGATGAAAAGGTCGGTAGCTACATAGTCGACTGCAGCCTCGCGCCAACTCTACGCATGCCACACAATGCTTACATACTCAACTGTGCGAATATCCAGAGCAAAACAGTATTAATTGGGCACTCAGCCACCTAGCCAAACTTCACACTGCATGATCACGTGCTCGGTGAGCTGATCAGCTGAGCTTGGCTAAGCAGGCACATCAAGCACAGAAAATCACTCGCACACCGCATCTACCACAAATGGCATCACTCGCTGCTTCTAGACACTCTACCCTACTGATATATTGTAGCCGACGATCCTTTCTGCATTGCACAAGGCAAGCTACTATTCTTTACACCATTTCGAGTGAGCGAGTTTCAGTTCCTGCATCTCTTATTTTTCTCTTCTTTGCTTTTTCCTCATACGGGCCGGCCGGCGGCGCAACGCGCCAATTCTTTCCTTTTTCCTAACCCTGATCACACACCACCACTTCGTTCTTCGATGTTGGGGACCGATCTTTGAAACCGTTGGTGTCGGAAGCTAGGCATGAGAGATATCTTGAGAATCGAACTTCTTTTTAGTTCTAGACGCGAGCCAAACACTGAGGCGCGCATCACAGAATATCAATCGTTTCGGACTGAGGTGTGAATTGAGGATTCCGTCACTTTTGCTAGTATCGACAATGTAACAGAAAAAACTGCTTTTTTCTTCTATAAGATTCCAAACATTTCCAGCAAAGGTCTTGGCAACTTCTATATTTCTATTGAAGGAGCTTTCTCTCCACCGAACGAGTGATATATTATGACTACCACACCAGAGGCACCCCATTAAAACACACACCAAACATTACACTCCGGGCCAAAATTTTCCTATCAAGCTATCTCCCATTCTAACTCCCCCAAGTATCTCCTCAAACAACGTAATGCAGAAACCCTAACCCTGACACATTATGTATATTCATCCGGATTCTCTAAAAAACAAAAACCAAACCCGCTTCGACAGTGAATAGGCTTCCCAACTTCTTACTCAAGATCCCAACAAAAGAAGCCACGTTTCAAGCAGACTATTTACACTTTTTCGACCATGTCGGCCATCACGTATGTACCCCAAAACCTCGCAGTGCATCCCTCTCTTTCTCTTCTAAAACCCCCACCAAGCACCTCGATCAACAGTGCATACCTATATGCTACCTACTTCAGAGTCACTCGCGACAGGCATGAAGTACCCGAATATGCAGCTGCAAGTTTTTGGTGTATTTTTGACTTCTACTCCAATGGAAATTGCAGATTAGGACGTGCATTTTCGGGTACTTGTTACCTGCTGCGAGTAGCTACATGCTTATTACGCACAAAAGAAATTCCTGCACTGCACTGCAGTGCAGTACATCCATGTCCGACGTCGTCAAAATAAGCAACAACAACAACAAAATAAGCAAACAAACGAAAAAAAAGGAAACAATCCCGCCTAAACAACCGCCGTCATATACCTTGCTCTCTGGAATATTCCTGGTCTGGGCATAGCATAGACGCATCCACTAGGCCGGCACATGGTCAACATGTGGATAAGCTGGGGTGATAGTATGCGATACAGTTGCAACTCGATACATGTGCCGGATTGCCAAGATTCAAAGCATTTAGTAGGGATAGCGGGGAATCGGAGATACATAGCAAATTGATTTTTGCAGTAGGAAAAACAATACCCCAAGAGGACCTCGCACGGGTAGCGAGGGGTCTTGTGCATCCCCAGATCACCTCGCACGGGATAGCGAAGGGTCTGGTGCATTCAGTTCCGGCATAGTTACCTAGTTGTGACTGTATGCAGCTGCAGCCAGTAAGTCGGTACTTTCCTTAGGTGCTCACGGTCACTCGGAACCTTAAGGTTTTTATAGTCAATCGCGGTAAATTCAAGGGCCGGGGTTTATGTCAACTACAGCACCAAAAAAGGCTATGGGATTCCCGTTAATGCAGCAAGAATTCGGTATTAGGACGTATACGGTATTCTTCGTGCAAAGTCGGTTTCATTCCGTATTCCTCACTACATTCGGCAGTCCTATGGTAGCGAGTTCACCCTTTTTTTTCATACTGCACTATCTTTCATTCTATATTACCAAACACCCAGAACATCTACCCCCTCCCCGGCCTGAGATATTGCATTAATCCAGTACCAACTCCTCTAACCAGAATCTGCGATGTCTGAAATTCGGAGATACAAGGCCACAAGCTAGATAGTTATTAACAGTACTATTCCCTTCAGATACATGTAATTCAAGAGGAATGTTCCACCGCTAGAATGCGTCGGTAACCGGATATATTTCTTTGAAGTCACGAGGTATCACTCGGTTTACAGCTCTACTACTTACAGCAGTAGATCCAAGAGCCTAATTTAGAACGGGTTAGTAATCGAATATATACGCTCGCATAGACTACTTGAATCATCCCACTGGTCTTCCTCTCACGCCTAAATCCGAACAGAAGTATCCCCTCAGCATATTTCCTAAGTAGATAGGTAGGTAAATATGAGCGGCATTGATATCGTGCTTTATATTTTGATTAATACTACTTTACTACTATATATACAACCTCCAAGTCCAAAGGTATCATTACCACACCACCACCCCTCAACTAGCCCCCACATAGCCCACAAAAGAAAATAGTACACCACCCATCCCAATATTCCAGCCCACCAAACGCCCAAACCCCACTACCAAAAAGAAAAAAAACCCAAAAAACAAGTCCTATCAAAAAAAAAAAAAAAAAGCAACCTTGGTCTCATCGCAACTTTCAACATCACAGCAACAATCTCCTCATCGCTGCCCACCCAACAATCCCCCAACATCATTCAGCATCATCTGTCCCCCCTCCCCGCTCTCCACAACCGTAGTCGCACCCGAATCACTCCCAGTGCTCTCGCGCCTCTCACCAAGTAGTCCTCCCACGTCGTAAAACGAAACCTGCCGTCTCCCACGGTTACTATGCATCCTCTCCGGCACCGGAAGGTCCCGCGGCTCCCCACCCCACTCCATGTCCGGCTCCTCCTTCTTCGGCGAGGTCGACGGCGGGGTTTGGTCTTTATCGTTGTACCGCGGCAGATCCGAGCGGTTATATGTCGGCGCCTTAAACGCCACCGGCGACGGGAACCCCGACGACCTTGAGCTCCTCTGTTTTCACATCAGCACCGCAATCATGAATACAAGGAAAGGGGGTATGTACCTCAGCGAGGCTCAACAAATCCGCATCGATGCCCATGCCCACGTCTCTGGCAAGGTCTTCATCGCTGCCCCAATAGAGGTTCCCCAGCATGACGCTCCGCCGGTCCATGGCGTCCTCGCCATCACTCGGTGCCCGAAACTTCTTCTTCTTGGGCCCGCGGTCGCGGGCGTAGGAGTTTAGGATGACGGCGTTGGCGCAGACGCATGCTGCTAGGCTCTCGATTGATGCCCAGAGCGTGCGGTATGCTTGGGAGTAGGTTCCTTGGAGACGGATGATGGAGGGGACGCGATAGAGTGTTGTTGCAACGGGGAGGAGGGAGAGGGAGAAGAGGAATATCATGTGGAACTTTCTGCAAGGGGGTGTTAGTAGGGAACGTGAGGAAAGAGGTGTGCGGGGGGGAGTGGGTGCACAAACGTTCGTGTACGCATCCCGGAGCGGCAGATGGCTGGAATGGGGAAGATGACGAGGAGGAGGTCGGTGAAGACGTTTAAACTTCCAAGGGTGACAAGAGGAACGTATGAAACACGGCATTGCGCTATTATTGCAAACATCGTTAGTAGGCATAGGCATAAACACACAAATTAAAAACAAAAAAAAGATGGTGGGGGAGAAACTCACGTCCTGGGTCTGGTTTAACCTGCCCTAGAGAATAGATAACAATGATTAGTATTCATTCGCATGATATAATAGATAGCAGTGCCACACTCGGTTAGTAAGACTTACAAAGTCTAAAACATACATAAGTCAGTAAATATATCTATAAGACCCAGTTATATATATATAGGGCTAGGGTTATAATCTGAGACTCACTTATGGGTCGGCCTACACTCCGCGAAAATACTGATACACGCTGCTGCAAACGTAACGAGTAAGCTCCACCGCAGGACCTTTAGCCCGATCTCGTAGTGTCGATCCCACACATGCACCGTAAGGCGCTTGTAAAACTCCGTGATGCAAAACTTCTGGCTCCAAATACTGCTCACGTGCCTCTTCATCAGTAACCATCCATCAACCACCAAAACCATCCGTGAAGAAAAACCAAAGTAAAATAAATTAATAATAATAGTAAAAAAAAGTCATCAAACTCACAACACAGCATACCACACCCTCGCTGCCAGCACCAGCTTACTCCCCAAAACCCTCTTCCTCACCTCCTCGTCAGTCATTCCGGTCGTGTCCGCATTATTCGTCCCCAGCACCAGCACCGCATGGATCAGTCCCATCCTGATCATCAAGGGCACCGCCGTAGCCGCCATCCATTTATCATCATTGAAAATCTTCATCGTCCTCGCGAACCTGCCCACCACCCGGGACACAATGATGAACAGGCACAGTGACGAGCACCACCATGTCACCAGCAGCGTTGGGCGGTCCTGGTGGGAGTTCCGGGGGGGCGGCGGGCCAATTGAGGGGTCGTAGAGACCCTTCCAGTGGATCGTCATCGAGGTCGTGGAGTAGTAGTAGTAGTGGGAGTGCTGAGGTGGTGGTGGGTGGTGGCATGAATTGATCGTGTGTGCCCTGCCTGGTATTTCCCCGGCGGTGGAGCTTTCAGTTGTTGGGGGATTGGGATTGATGAGCGGTAGGGGGGCAGTGGGTATATATCTGTGTATTAGGAGGGAAGGGGAAAGGAGAGCGAGAGATTCAAGGCTGAATTTTAGTTCTGTTTGAGGCTACCAGCTGAGGCGATATATGCACTTGTGGTAAGCGAGGGATCGAAAGCCTGGGATCGGTAGAGTAGTGCAATAACCATTCGACTAACGGGACAGTAGCCAGCAAATAGATAGAGACGAAGGGCAGGCGAGCAGGTTGATGAATTGGTGTTTGGGGGTAGGTAGGACCCTAGGTCAGAGGAGGCTTGGTGGGGAGGGGGAGCAGTAGTAATACAGGTAAGCAGGCAAGTACTATAAAAGTCTCGGCCCCCCAGTGCAAAGAAAAAAAAGGCCCGCCTCGAGAGCAAGCAAGAAGCAGGAGCCGAAGAATTTAGCAGCAAATAAGGTAGATCCCTGCGGCAGCAACTTATAGTGCACTAGGCATTCACTACACAGCCTTTTAACTGCAAGCCCTCTAGGCTCTAGCTACAGCTACAATTAAAAGCTGGCCAAAACTAACAGGGCCCAGAGATAAGAAGGCTTCCCGGAACGAAGGTGCTGGAGCGCGAGAACCGAAGGGAATTATTTCGATTCGGGAGTGGCACAGTGCAGTTGCAGTAGGTACTCTACTGCGAACCCTAACCACCAACGGGTGAAGAGACCTCGTCTATATAGGGTGTGATGGGGGCAACGTGCAACCCAGGTAGAAGCGCATGCACAATTAACTGTGGTATGTAGATGAGCCTATAGCGCCGGAGTAACTGAGGCGAAAAGAAGTGAAGATATTCCCGTCCGACTGAGGTCCGACCGAGACAAATTGAGATCGGAGAAGACGTTGAGCTCAGACGCTGGAGGCTAGCAGCATCGACAAGAGAGGCGGACAGACAAGGAGGGGTAGATGAGGTTGATATGGCGAACGCTTTTTCTTTTCTTTTTGTGTTCGGGAAAACAAAAGAAGAAGGGGAAAAAAAAGCACAGTCAGAGAGTTTGACACCCGGCTCAGTCGTAAGGCTACTGTTACTCTGCAGTTTGCGTTCAACTACCGCCCATTCCGCAAAAGTAGGGCAACCAACCAGCCAATCTGGTGGGACGAACTGGCGCGTAGAGTAAGCCCAACGTCTCAATTCAGCATTGTAGCCACGGCGATACCGCCTAGATATCTACATCCATCCATACATGTGTGAATGACCGTTGCACTGTGCTGGTGGGGGTGGAAACAACAAAGCTCTCGCTCGTGTGATCTTGGGGTGCACTGAAGTTTGATCAAACACACACCTTTAGTTTTCTAGCTCTGTTTCTCTCTCCACCGGCAGCGGTGATATCTGACCTCGAGCGCACCGGGAAAGAGTCAAGAAGAAGAGTAAAGAAAAAAGAAGAAAGAAAAAAAAACTCGTTTTTAAACTTCTTCCATCACGCCTCACGTCACAAGTGACAATCCCAATTCTACATGCCAAAGCGAGAATAAATCGGCAAAGACCCAAGACCCGCGCGAGTGAGCGATCGGGGATATGGTCGGAGAATCCTTGTGATGCCCATCGCACGGAGCAGGGACAACTGGCAGGGGCCACATTTGCCAAGGTTCCTGTGTTTTTCAAGCCGTGTGTGCGAGGAGAGGGAATTTGGATATGCGCTCTTGGTACATACATACATGTATGTTCTCGAGAAAAGATTGAGATATCCCGTGACGGTGGTTGTGCGATGAATTGGGCTTTAATTGCATGGCTGAAAATGAAAAAAAAGGAAGGCTGAGAGGGCTGATGGTAGATGTAGTAGAGTAGAGTAGAGGTTTGTTGGTCCTACAGACACAAATTTGCATGAAGCCGGCGCCATCATTGGAAGTCGAACATGACAGTAATCATCATTTGTCGTTTATGACAGATAAACCTGCACTTGACAGCCGCAGATCGCATTTTTCACCTCGCCAGGCCTCGTCGCACCAGTTACCGTTACGCTAACACACAATAACCAACAAATCCTTATTCGCTTACCCACGCGACATCGACCAGCGCTCTCATCTTGTGGAAGCTGAAACCAGCCTTGGCATAATTCTCCTATTTAGGAACATAGGAACTTGCAGGTTGGCCAATTGGTGGAAGTACGACTTGATATCGATATATCACGGTATGCACTCTACATCTGTAACTACTTACTAGTACCTCTCAAGACCGCGAGATGCCAAAGTTCAAATAACATCGTCCCATGTTCCTAAGATCTCCCCGCAGAGATGGGCGAGGTGAGACATTTGCCATCGACGGTTTCGCCGAGACATTTTGCGCAATTGCCTTCCTGCCTTCCTGCCTTCCTGCGCATCTCTGCGCATCTCTGCCTGACTTGCCTCACCGCCTTGGTCCCGCCGAGCAGGTAGACACACGTACACCGGCCGCGACTTTTCATTTCCTCCGTCCGGCCCCCTTCTTGAGGCTCGAGCTCAATATCGATCCAGCTCCCCTCACCGCTGGATAGATTCGGCGTCTTAGGTTAACGATGGTGCCCGTAATTAGGCACTATAGGTATAGGTCATGATCAATCACCGAGACAATTGATGTCTTTCACCGGACGGGCTTTGTAGTATGTTTGACTTGTACCTTTTGATCTGATATCCGACCTTTACCCGGCCCGTCCTGTACCTACATACGTATACCCCACAATAGCATGTGAAGCATGTGAAACATGTGAAAAAGTAGAGGGAAACAAAACCATAACAGTGTATTATTTAACTTACGCACAGTTGCACACAACATCTCACCGCACCTCATGACCACCCCCAATCAGCTCTTAGGGATTGAGCAATGTATCCATCTCACCCCATCTCATCCCCCGCCCTGCCCCAATGCCTCTTCGTCTCCAAGATCTCATTTTCCCCGCTATCCACGCAGGAATATTCCGTCGTGCGCATTTCCGTAAGCAGTCGTTGTTTTCCAACCGCGGGGGTGGCCCGTGATGCTAAGCGAACACTTAAACGTGGGGTCGCTGCAAGGCTTTAAACTCTCGAGTCCGGAGATGGCAGCTGAATGTGGATGTAAGCTTTTCTTGGTATTTGGACAAGAAGGGTTCATTGATGACTAGTTAGTGGGAGGTTAATTCCCAAAGAAGACCAGGCAACAAGACAGGAAGTCAGTTCTTGATATCCAAGGGTTCAAGGGTTCAACGCATGTTTCTGGAAGGTCAAGGGTTAGGGTTAGTTGGGGAGTTGATTGTCAAAGCCGCAGAGCCGCAGAGCCGCCACCCATCTCAAATACGAAAGACGCACAAGGCACACAGAAGATATACGTATACCTATGGCACACCATCATGATCATGATAGCCAAAGGCAACCCATATTGGCCACCATAACGAGTTCGAGCTATCTATCACGGTCGCCCTTCGTATCTTCAAAATACATTGCTATCTACGCGCCTCACTTCTTGTTTATCAGCATTCCAGTCAGCTTCTCGACAAGGGCCCGGAAGATATAGTACCTATTTCACTCACCTCATTCATTATATTTAATTCATCAGCATCCTACCTACTTCGATTTCTAGAAATACCTTCTATCCCTCCAGCAGCAGTGGAAATTCAAATGCCGTCCTGCGCTCTTTCGAATCCATCGCGCGCAAAATCCCTCTCAAATTTGCCGATGTGATATCGCCGCGATTATGAATGGCATGTGTGTAACCCCAGTTAGCTGGTGGAATCACCCTATCTTTATCTCTACATGTATCTAGTGTGTGACCAACAGCTTCCCCATGCCCGCTGGTATCTTTTCTCAAAATAACCTGTACTCCCCCCCAGCCGCATGCAGAGATAAGTATCGAATAGTTCGCCTTACTACAGTTGAAACGACGGGGCTGTGGTTCTATTTCATGCACTTTACGCAATGGTGGTGTGAGAATGCGTTCTAGAACAGTCACTTACTCTACCTAACTGCAGTACATCGAAGTTCTCAGGCTCATAGAATAGGCAGAGTATACGTAGAGTATGTCCAGCACATGCATTGTACATGATGTAGAGTATCCTACTTATGCTCGAGGGCAGAGTACATGTGTGGGCCCAATTTCATCCGGATACCTAGCCGCTGTACGCGGGGGAATTGACGTACAGGGCACCTGCACGTGACGGTGTTTTGCAGTTGAGTACCTCCACTGTCCCAAAAGCTTCTACTAACTCCCTTGGCTAGAATAGGTATGTAGAGGATGCGCCGCGCGGTGCGGTGAGGGCGTTGTAGGTTTCATATCGGTGTCCTCCGGTATCCTTTTAGGAGTTGACCACTCAAGGAGCAAATATTCGGCCATCTTTTCGAATAAGCAATCATTGAAAGTGTCACCGATGATTGTAATATGTATCTGACAGCTTGTGCCCGTATGCTCCTCCCCGTTATGTGTAGCAGATTCCAGCCAAGCCAAAGCCAAGCAGCCACTTCATGAAGTTCCAGTTCGGGGTAAATACCGAAGAAAGAGGGGTGCGAAATGGAGAAAGAAAAAAAAAACAGCAAAATTGGAGGAACACCTGAAAATCCAGGCAAGGAAGACATTGAAGAAAATATGGGCGTTGTTTTGAAAGCGTTCGAAAAAAGGAAGGTATTTAGGTTTTGGGCACACATGCACGATGCAGGAGGAGCTCTTGTGCATACTGTGGGGGAGATGGGCCGGGACTATGAGGAGATAGGTATCGGCTTTAGTCTTGAGATATCTGCAGCTGATGTGCCGTTACTCGTTTTTGAAGGTGTCCTCTACCGGTTGTTCGTTGTAGGCTTTCTAGACGGATCCCCTAGATAATACGTTGTTATCACCGCAATCATGGGTTTGGGCTTTAAGGGAAATAAGGCAATCTTTATGTTAGAATTAACCACGTTCTCTAAAGATCCAGAAGATTGAGTAGATATGAAAATAGATAGCTTTTCCCATTTGTTTGGTTCCTGGTTCAATCACTATCCCTGGTATTAGAACTATCGAAGAATATCAAAAGTGGTTAGTCAGCACTCGACACCTTCTTCTTTTGATGCGAGAAATATCACTCACCACTCACGTGGGGTATAGTAATAATTTTACCGAAAGTTTATGGAAAATCGTCACATGAAAACCACTCACAGAATAACCCGGTTGGAATAGCTTTATAACTAAAAATCCAAAACCCGAGAACGCGGAGAAAGTTATATATACTCTAAAATAGATATTAAACTAGCCTTTCAAACCAGATGGATATAAAGTGTTGTCATGAAACGACTTGTGGAGATCCAAGGGGAAGTGCTACGTCAGATTCATAGGGTCTCATGGTTAAATGACTAAATATCGACCAGTATCTTTTAATACCAAATAGTCGGGACTGTTTGAAGTAAGCAGCTGTCAAAACCTGGAGAATTAGGCGTTAGGCTATCATATTAAGGTTCCCGACGGAACGTACCGCGATATAGTATCATGTAGACTACATACTTTCCTAGAAACGGCCAGGCAAAGAGAGATATTGCACCTAATTAGCTATGTATTCAAATGTAATGACATTAGCTACTTAATTAGAGGCAGACATGTAGGCATCTCCCTGGCACCCGTTATCTACATTCGTCGGCGTAATTACGTAACTGCATCTCATTTACCCTTGCAGCTTGGCCATGCATGGCTACCATCTTCTAGAATACTGGTCATGAATATGCCGTTTCTCCTTTCTCCATATCCTGTCCTCGAAGTGGTGATCGGTAGCCACTATGGGTAACTATGCTTGTCATCTCCTTATAGTTTATGATAGTGAGTTGTCTAGGAGCGAATAATTTGTTAGTTTAGTGAGCTTGCAATTGAATGATTATATTAGCTAGAGTAGGGACAACCTTTCGAGTGCTAGTGCATGATGAAGGATCATCTATAGTGCTTCCAAGAACTTTCTCTTTATCTCAATCATGTAAGTTAACTACTGCTTTGGCGGATATATGTTTAATCCTGCTGGTTGGAAGCTAATAGAGCCGGCAATAGCCGTATAATTGGCTTGTCCTCGTCACAATCCGTACTGTAAAGGCCTATTAGACCTTTCGGAGAACCGTGGCATGATAGTCAAGTGGTTTCTGAGCTCACCTAACTAATCTAAATCTCGAGATACCCATATATCTCCAAAGTACACCACATTGCTACCTAGTACATCTTTCTAAGTTTCAACCCGCCGCATTACCGAAAGTTTCGTTGCTCAGCAATAGACAGGCAGGTAAGGAGTATCTTCGAGTATCAATTCTAAAAACTTTCATGTATATAAACGTATCAACACTCTGCTAACTTGCAACGAAATTTCTCAATTTTTGCGGTACCATGTCTAGTGAGCTGTATTCGCATCATAGGTTGTCACTCACCGAGAAAGAAACCCTGCCCGGACCACCCACCGCCAATCTCTAGCGCCGCTGGGATGAACCGAGACGATCGGTGGACAATCCCCGCGTTATCGAAGGAATGCATGCCTAATCACAGGATGACGCTCTTTCCATGTCAATTGGGGTACTGGTGCGTGTAGTGCCGGTGTCTAGAGTTTCTTCTATCGCGTCTCATGCCTAAGAGTAGACATTTAGGGATCATGGAAGTACAGTTTTCAGGGATGGTCTTGAGAGCAGCTGCAGTATAGAACCGGTGATTTAAAGTCTTAATATTGTATGTAAAGGCTGATGATTGAATCAAAAGAAAAGGGCCCGGGAGAGAAGGTTCCCTCTTTATAGGTACAGTTTAAAGGACAACATGCTCTAAGACAAAAGTACAGCTGCAGATAGTTTGGGGCCACGTCCACAATACATAATGAAACGTTGACCGGCTGCACCACTCGCCACGTACACTATTTCGCAAAGCCCCAAAACTAATGTCTAATAAGTCAATACTTACACGCATGAATTCGAATACTCCTAACCCTGATGTTATGTGGCCACTCTTGCATCGAGAGACACCAACGATTCCCCTGGGCGCCACCATCAACACCATCACTACATAAGAGCCGGGAATGTCCAGTTATATCTCTAAAGACGACATTATATCAGCATCATGGGCCAATCCCTCTCGACGCCCTTCCATTCAGGCCAACGGGGCAAGCAAGAACCACCGTTGATACCTCCGACTCCGGTCGTGGTAGATCCAGCGCTCTTTAACGCCTGCCCGAGCATCTTCTCAGCCCATTCTCCTGGATACGTCAACTTGACCGGCCTTGAGGTATATATTGGTCATAACAATCCATCTTAATATTTAATTCAACCCCAACTCCCCACTAATGACACCGAGCTTTGCGACATTGTTCATGGCTCGACGGCCGGCACTGTGGCACGGGTATTTCCCGTGGGACCGGTCTACATGTTGTGCTAGTGCCAAAGCTTAATTCAATTGTAGAAAGCGGCGAAAATCATCGCTTGCAAATGGCTCTATATCGCCAACAAGGGATTTTCGATTTTCAAAATGGAATTAACGTCATGGATTATCACTCGCGCTGGGATCATAAAGTCTGAATCCCAGACACAACCACACCCGCACCTACCCCCCCAACCACATAAATTATACCATCTCTGTCCCTTCCAGAAAGTGAGCCCAAGGAAAGAAACTCCGGCTAATTCAGTGGATAGTAGAAGTCCTAGAAGCTCTGTTTCTTGCTGGGTCTGTTCTTGGCGATTCGCGGGTAGGCCTTAGTACCCATGAAATGATGACCCGGTGGCTTGAGGGAACTGTATTCTTGTACAGGTTTGACAAAGCGCTAACTTTAGCTGTTTGAACTAACGATTGACCACTGGCAATATCATAAGTTGATATAAGCTGGGCACGGTAGATACAATACGAATGTCAAATAATCAAAACACTACATTCAAAGGATATATATGTATACTCCAAGAAAAATACAACTACCTCACGTATTCACGTTTTTAGTGTTTACTTCAACAGTGGATGGGGTGAGACGCATATACTTCGCTTCTCTCTTCCTTTTGGCCTAATCTCCCCTAAGTGAGTTTAGCGAGAAGAATTATTGTCTCCAATCAGCTTACTTAAGACAAACTGTGCAGGTAATTTCTTGAAGGTTTTGTACCAATCTCATAATCCCGCAACACAAATGATTTCCGCACGAAATAATTTGTACAAACTGATTTCCGCACGAAATAATTTGTACAAACTGATTTCCGCACGAAATAGTTTGTACAAACTGATGCTTTTACCGAACCACATATTCTAGATCGGCATAATCATATGAACCATAAAAGTGATTGTTTTTGCAAAATATCCCAACATACGAGCTGACTGTGAATGTCTAGAACATATAATTCATTGATGAATAGCCCAAGCGCATTCGCAAAAAAGCAGGGCCGTTTAGAGAACATCATTCTCATCACAACGTAGTCGTGGCGAACTTTCCCGCTCACGCTATCATTGACCACAACCACGAGAAATTTACATACATACCTCAATGGCAAGATTAGTTACCACAGAGCACGTCATTAACTATATCTATAACGTAAGAAGAAAATCGAAGGACAAGAACTCCACAAAGGAAGAAAATAAAAGAAAACACCAACACCATAAACGCCCAGGCTTGCGATAAAGGCAAAAAACTCAAACCCGTCGATCACTAATCGTCACGGCAACCTCCATCTTCCTCACAATCCCCTGACCACCGCCCGAATCAGGCCGTGGTGCAAAGTCCTCCCGCTCATCGTGCCCCGTATCATATCTTATGTCATCCTGGTTCTCGAGATCCTGGCCAGCCTCAATTTCGGTAATGGTCCTATTGATCTCATTTGGTCTGAACCGCTCCACTGATCCCCCATCCCGCATTTGCAGTCGCACTTTTGATTTCTCGGGCCGTTTGATGCTCCCGAGCGCGAACGATGATTTTGTGCCGTTAGCGCCGGTTTTGGTTGTTCGGAGATCGCTGATGGAGTCGCGGTTGGATTTTGTTTTAATATGGAGGGAGCAGATGTGGATGTTCATTCCTTTGAGCATTGGGCGAATTGCGGGTGCGCTCACGGCAATGATTCCCATGGCAGCCTCAGCAGCGGCCAAGATACAGATAGGCACAGCTTCCCCTAAAGAGCAATTTCTGTAAGTTATCAATCAGGTGAGGAGCAGGCGTTGAGTCTTACATGTGTGATCTTGGCTTTGAAACCCCCGGTGGATATAGAACAGCCGCAAACCGCTTGCCACGCATGCACTTCAATAAGATGTCAGTATATAGGAATTAACCCAACCAAAGCTCAAATGAGAAATGTACTACATACCATCCTCCCAGTCCTAGCATCCCCAAGATAAAAGCTTTACTCTTTGTAGGTAAACTCATATTCAAAACCATTCTGACCGGTAATATGGCAACTGTCAAATCCAAAATAACATTCATTGAAGGTACAGCCACTGCCAGACTTTGAGCGTCTAAACACTTTGAACGATAGTCGTAGGGTGTAGGCGTGAAGACAGCATGGATAGGGCTGCATTGGAATGCAACCACAAGGCAGGAACCGACTGAAACCAGGACGTTGATGACCACCACAACAATTAAGATCCTGCGGAAAACCTTATGTGGGAAGATCCGTAATAGGAGGAAAAGAACCGATTGGCGAGTAAGACCTGTTGCAAATGGGTAAAAGATACGACCGATGTAGGCAGTCTGTAGGATATTGTTAGATGTTTCAAAGAATTACAAAACAGGTAGATTCAGGTTTTCGTACTTTGAGGTTGGCAACTAAATCTTCATCTCTTGCGTGCTCCAGGTCCCAAATGTGCAACCCAATACCATGACGTGTACCTAATTAATTAACATTAGCTTCTTCTTCAATGACCCCCATAGACACAAGACCGGCACCGTCAGGAGGGACAGTATACTGACCTAGTGCGTGTACGACCACCATATTGATTAGAATTATCTAAACACAGCTTGCCATGTCAGAAATCGTTATAAGTACTACTATATATGGTCTCAAGCGGATCTCACGGTAGCCCCAATACAACACCAATCCTCCATCCTTATTCTTCCCATAGTTGTCTTCCTCAAACCCGTCCTCAGTGCCGTAGCCAAAAATGCCAACACTAGTAAAGATATCTCAACGCCCAGTAGTAGCGGCGCTCTGTTGGGCACTGGCTGTAAGCCGCCGGTAGTGTCCATGGTAGTCATTTCAGCTTTCGTGAGGAGTCGTCCACAGATACCACTCTACATCTGCCAGACGCGCGCCGTTGCTAGATAATGTTTCCCAATGGGAAAAAAAAAAGCCTTTCAAGAGGTGGTCCCTGAAGGGTGCGTGAGGTATTTGTATATAATAGGGCCAGTGGCGTTTTGTCAGGCAGATATGCTTATTACACCATGATTGCCCTTTTCTCCACAATCACACTAACTTCATAGCTAGCTGTTAGCCTTCAGGGATGCATATGTAACGCTCTGGTCCCTTTTTTTCTTTGCTTTTCATCCACTCACCCAATAGTTAACATTAGCGCAGCTTTCACTCGGGATTTACCGTAACTAGGTACCTGGGTTCTGCGACTCTGTGGTATGGTACGGAGGTGTGAATAGGTAAGATTTTGAGTAGGTACTTAAATAGTTTAGTCGAGGATCGTCCAGGAGATTTAGAAACATTTTGGGCACATTTCGTTGGTTGTGGGTGACTAGAATGTGTCAACTCATCAGTGTTTATGGTCTAGGGCGTCGGACAAATAGCCTAATACTCAAAGAGCCAAAAGAGGTTAACGTTAAGAAGAACCGACGCCCGGCAGATCCTCTAGAGCCGCCCCGAATATCTATGGACCGAGACCTATCATATTAAATCTAGAATCCGTAAAGTAGAACACTCTTGATCATTAAGCCTCCGCTTTCGCTCCCAATACCGAGATTTTGTTGGGTTTTGATATTAGAAATCAACGACAACAGCTATCGAAATCTATCTCAGCTTTGTCGGGAGATATCACTAAGACTTTGCACAGAGCTTTAGTAAGTAACTACATACATACCTACACAACGACATGTATGTATTTTGATTATCATCGTCTGCGCTTCCGCAATAGTTCAATGACTGCATGAGATCATACCCAATCAATTTTACATCAACTGCCGGTCCAATGGGTTTGAGTGTAATCGGCATTGCTTCCAGAATTCTAAAATTCTCCGAACCTCCGAGTTTTCTTTTTCAGATGCCACCAAACGGAGCATATACCCACTCGTGGCTTCTCGCAAAGAACAATTTCTCTGTCTCATCCTGAAAGCGATCAGACGATCCCATTGAGTTTGATCCATATGCACCTACTCTACTGTACTCTAGAGTAGCGTAGATGTACCTAGTACTGTCCTATTGACGGACAAGGGGTGGGGGTTACGCCAATAGAAAGAGCTTGTATGTCTACTCTATTTTTTCCTCTTTTGGTTCAATCCATCAATAAATGAGCGTGCACACTCTAAAACACGTAGAGTACATATGTGCTCTACTCTAGAGTAGAGTAGGTGCACTATTCTAACTGTCTCATTGTCGATCTCCCACACTTCAGACTGGGCGGATGAGCTAAATATTCCGCTTGAACTCCCCCTCTCCAGTGGGTCTTATACGGAAGGCCTTACCAAAAAGTTAGCTCTCATCCCTGAACCATTACCTATCTTCTGTAAGGTTAGATCTGTGAGTATGGGAAATCCTTTGCCAGAATAACAGCGGCCAGAGAGCCTAAGATTGATGTAATTTTAGAACAGAGGTGGATCCTAGTTCCTACATTACTAGGGGTGTGCCAACTCGCGACCGCGAGCTGTACTTTGGATTATGGGTATCAAATAAAATTTAATTCTCCCTCTACAATCATGAGGGGCCTTCGGCCCCATCCTCCTCCTCTCGTGGGTGTTCAGTACTTTGATGTGTCGTGCTTACGAAACACCCCTGTCACTGCCGACCAATCAGACTGCAAGAACTATAATCCAGTACATAGTAGACGCTGCCGCTCTCTAGAATCATGGTATAGCAGAGACTTTAGGTTTACAGGTGATGACTGCCATCGTTTCATCCCCTTCACCGTTACCCTCAATGTCAATTTCATCATGCGCAGTCCATTTCAAATGGCGTAAGTGGCGTAAGACGCATTTGATGCGTAGAGTACCAGATGAGTTCGTCTTATCTCGGTACCCCTTTTTATTTTGTTATTTTCACGTCTCAGACATCTATGTTCTCCCTCAGTGTCTACATCGCGGAGAAGACCGGGCTGATATTTCTCCGCACGTTCTCCGTCCGATCTGTTTTTCGAACTCCCACTCTTGTTCATGTGGGGATGGAACACAAACGTGGAGACCATGTCAACGACGGTTGATAAGGTGTTATGGGCGGTATGTCGGCCTAACTGGGCGGATGCGACCCTGCGTGAGTTTGGTCTCCATAAGCATCCACTCTGCAAATGCCAGATGCTCCCATTGGCCCAATGAGCGCCACAGTGCCAGAGAAGAACTCAAGAATTCCTTCCAGCGCCTGAAGTGGTAACTGTAGACTAGTGGCGCACACGGTGGTGTGATGGAGGGGATGGAGGGTTCGCTCTCTCCTGCACTTGTGATGTGCAGCTAATCCCGAACGATCTTAAGCTTCCCCTTGGTAAAACGTGGCGTTCCTTTCTGGGTTAGGTGTCACGCGCCAAGGAGATCCAGCAACTGCAAGAGCTGCACCGAGCGTCACTTCTGTTCGCTTGAGCATCTGGAATTCGAAGCTGGGAAGAAAGATTTTTCGATATGCACCTGGGAGTTTTTGTCGGTTTGATGGATTCCCACTGTCGTGAAGAAGCAAGCAGGTTTTTCGACCTCTCGCTTAGAGAGAGCGAGGGGTCTCACTTCTGTACTTCAGAAATCCAGCTAGCAGAAGGTCTAACGAGCATAGAGAGGATTCAAGGATCTCTAATATAGAGTGGACATTCACATTCGCAGTGGACAAGATAAGATGCGGATGATGGGGAGGTTCAACGAAGGAGTAGGAAGAGGTAGAAGAAAGGACTCGGCTGTCACCTATTCACCAGTTGAGGCCACGATACATTGAAATATATCTGGTTCCAAATGGCAAAGGGTACAAGCTAGAGAATCTCTCACAACAGTAGCCAGAAGACTCAAATTAAAAGATCATCGGTCGCACAAACTGATGTCGAAATTGTGATCGTGGGTTGGTCTTGGTTTTTATTGAAGAGGAAGCCGCAACGTCCTACTCGCTACAGGTTATTCTTCAATCGGTTTGGACTATATAAACCGGGACGAAAACCAAGAGTGCCAAGCTTCCAGTAATAATTCTGTGTCTTGCAATAGGAAAAAGGAAAAATAACTTATATAACTAGCAGAACACTGTGCGACAGTCGGATAGCTTGCGATTTGTTAGGATGCAGTTTCAGCCCGGAATTAACGATTACATACTCGCAAGTACCAGCTCGGGGTACTCAAGACCCCAACATGCAAGAACTGGTAACTATCACAGGTTTTATATCGTGTAAGCACAGCGAGAGGCAGACTCTGGAAACAGGGTTTGTATGGCTGGTTGGGCGAATAGGATTCCTCTCATATTTCTACAATAACCTTACCACTCACTGTACTCTATATATATGCAGGGAGCTGTTCCATTATACATGTGCTGAGCCTATTATTCGGATGGGAATGTGTGATGTCCCCGAAGCAGGTATCACCTCTTAAAGGTATGTAGTCCATACATACCTGGTAGATCTACAGATCTAGACAGAGGATGAGAAAATATGCGGCGAAGCCTGTGAGCGGCACATAAGAAGTGCCAATTGTTTGAGTTTTGCTGATCGATACACGGAGAAAAGAGAAAGAACGAGAGATCGTTGGCCAGCCTAGCTAGCCCTCGATTACATATGAAGATTACTACCCTGGCTAGTACGGCCCCGAGTCGTTCTCCCCCAGTCATACCCCAACATTGGATATATTGGATTCCTTGTGCAAGTGTGCATACAGCAACTATGCCAGGTACCCCTCCTCCGGTCAGCTGCCGTACAGTGTCATTGACATCCTTTCCGGCGGATCAGGTGCGCTCCTGCCCAATCACATCAGATCCACTTCTGAACCGGGAATACCCCTACATGGCCCCGGTAGGCCCCTTAGTTCGACATCAGAGGATCCAACCCATATTCCCATACATACATAAGCCGTCGAGACAATGCTGACAAGGAAAAAAGGTGGCAAGAGCCTATTGTTTTGTTGATCTCTTGCGCAATTGTGCTGTAGCCTTGGATCTCACAAGGGGTTGTCAGTATCGATGGTTTGTGGGTAGTCTTCTCTTGCCGTATGTACAACCCCATAAATCCCGGTAAGTTAATCACACAATATCACTCGCTACTAGTAATTTTGACTTTTACTTATTGCTTGGTCTAGCAGACACAGAAAAAACTACGCACAGTGCAAAATAGATTTTCTTGGTCCTCCTAAATAATCCAGCTCTAGATGAGTCGGACGTATATATTAGTGACCTAGATCTAAGATATCCGGCGTTCTGCTTATACAGGAATCTATAAACGCCAAATTCCTCAGTTACCCAGAAAGACTGGCTTCTCACAAGTACGGGCAGAAAAGAAAGAACTGTCCAGCGCACACTATTAGCCATAGCCACGGTTTTGACTGCTTCTGCTCACCGTACTGTGCACGCTGGAAAATATTACTATCATGTCCGAAGTGTTTATAGGAAACGTCATGAAGTTCATGAAAATATCTTCCACTACTAAAATAAAAGACAGCATGTATATTCTACGCTCGATCGTTTAATGACACCTGGAGACTGCACTATTCAACGTGGAGCGAGTTCTTCCCATATTGCGGCGCGAGAAGTACTTAATGAATTAATCAATCAATATCGCGGCGCGAGTGATATTCTGTGATTAACTTGCCCCAACGTGTTGGCCAAAAGCTATTATCGTATAAAGACGCTATATTTGGAGCGTGAGATCTTGCATTATATCTTCAGCAAAAGGACGATAATCGGGCAATCTGTCTAGACATTATTATCTTTTGAACATGCAATATACGGAGGGTTTCGGCTAGCACCAGAAGTTTTCGGTGATCCGATGGTAGTGATGTTGATCTTGTATGGATAGCCAATTTCGAGCCTGACGGTATACACATTGTAGAAAACGAAGTCCGGCGATAAATATTGATACTGTGGTAATCCCATATTACAATTCACACTAATCCGAATAAGTAATGAGGGTTAGGTATATATTCCTGCTCAGGGAGACTAGAGAATGTACGTCATACGTGGCTAGGGGTACGGGTAATACATGTAGTTGTCATTGGAAAGCTCTGTACTCACACGAGCAGAGAGGTCCACATCTCTCTCTCCTCTTGTCATCATGAATGAAAGTAACTACATGTAAGAATCTACCTCCCAAGTCACTTCAGAGATTGTCCACTGAAATGCAACCTAACATGGAAAGAACCAGGCTACTTAACGGACCGCCGTAAATCCACTCAGATGGCAACATATATCTGAGGCGTATTCAGCACCTCACCGCGACCTCATGAGAGCTCCAAACTCAGCAGCGATTGGGAGGAAGTTACCGGGAATTAATTTGAGCCCCCGTTTAATTGCAAATAATGAACCGCATGATGGGATACCGCGTGTAAGTAAATAGTGTAAGTGAAATGTCCCCCCTCCAAAGGAGAGAGAGTTGTCGACACTGACCTGGATAGTCAATTAGTTACACACATAAAGGAGAAGAAGGTTTTGCTCTTGTTTGCTTTTTTCTCCTTTGGGTCATTCAACTGGTTACCTACGTCGTTCGTCAATTGCTTATTTCAACCGCCGAATCTTAGTACAGTCGCACCTCGTTATGTCGTTAGCGTATTCTGGGAGCCAAACCCTACGAGATAGCAAGTATACGAGACAGCAAATAGTTTTTGGTGGAGAAGGGCAGTACCTGTCCCGCAAATCCGTACGAGACAGCAAGAGATCCGAGATATCGAATTACGAGATAGCGAGGTGCGACTGTACTCGCCCCCTAGTCAATGCAGCGCGTGTTTGCTTGGGTTCCGGTGCTGCGGCGGCCAGTAATATTGGTGACTGAAAATATTGTGACCAAGCGGACATTATATGCACGTGGCCGAGCTGGAGCATCTCTGGTCCGTTTTCTGACATCTGGCCCGTCCTTCAGAAGAGGTCCCTAAGATGTGACGTTATCGGTCCTGCACATATATCTGTTCACCCCCTGGGTTTTCCTCCAGCACGTGGAGAGTGTTCTTCCCCGGTTACAGTTGCACAGTTTCACAGTGTTCCCCCCATACTCCAACGAATTTTCGTAGCTGCCAGGGCTCTGGAATGAATGTTGATCCTTTACCCCGACATCTCCCGCAGCATCTCATTGGTCAGGAGATACATCTCCTGGGTACGAGTGTTCTAGCAGGTTAGTTTCTGCAGTAGTGTCAGTAATTGGTCTTTGGATCCGGCCTAAATATGTCCCTCCCGAGAGATTAGAGTACCCAATTTCCTAGGCTTACGGAGTGAAGCCGAACCAGGGTTGCAAACATGGCGAGAAATACATGTAGTCACTCTTCCAAACCGCTTTTTCCTCGCTGACTTTGATTTTCATCTTTACCCCATCCCTTTTCCCAACACCTCACTCTCCCCGAAACCCCATCCTCACCCAAAGAATTACCTCCGGAATTACCCAACAAGCCAAGGACCCCCTGTCCTCTTCTGGCCGCCTGCTTGCGCGTGTCCGTGTCGGCGGCCTCTTGTGCCCATCCACCCGTGCGCGGGCGTGCTCCCGCCGGCGGCGTGTGCCGGCCCGAGTCCGAGGTCCTGGTACCAACCAGCCAGTGTACCGGGTGAGCAGGCAGGGAGCGAAACACGAGTTTGGATCGTCCCCCGTGGGTACTTGTTGGCTCTTTTCTTTCTTTCGGAAAAGCTGGTGCCGGTATTGTAGGCGTCATGGCATCCTTTTTCTTCTTCCTGAAACAAAAAAAAAATATTTGTGACTAATCGATGGAGGAAGAGAGGGGGATGCTGCGTCGTGGCAAGTACCGGAAAAGGCTTGAAAACTGGTTAGCTGCTCTCCATTCAACCGACCTCCGAATGATTGGACCAGGCAACTTGCAGAAACTTCGTTCGGAGTTTTGGGCCTGGTGTTTATATGATATTTCCGGTAGACGGGAACCTGTTTCGGTCCATCTGCCAACTTCCACAATCCGCTCAAGCCACAATTAAGCATGGTGACGGCGGCCGTACGTTTTGCACTTTGGCGCCTCCTTCTAGATCTTGGCAGGGATATATTCTTTTCCTAACATCTCAACAACGAACGCCCTGGGAAGTTCCATCGTCGTCACCTTTCGTTAAAGAGCCCTATGATATGGGATCAGCTGCTACTAGCTGTCTAGACAGACAGGCAGTCAGCAGGTCGGACATCCCCGGTGCTGCGTTAGTGGTTCGGGTGCGCCGTAAATTTCAAATTTCAATATCATCAGCTATGATATGACAGCGACCCTGAAGAAGCATTATGCCGATCACCAACTCGAACACCCATTCCGTGCCGCGAGCCGATAGGTAAGGTACCTATGTAGAGTACGTATAGAAAGCCACATAACCAAACATCCCGAGTTCATGAGCCGGACCGAATATAATGCATAAGCCAATGACTGTGCGCAGTAGTCTATATTTGGATGCTCATCCGTCAAAGATTTTAAGATGGAAAAAACAAAAACACTAAATTGAATTGATGAATTAAATTGAAATAATATATACCCGATTCGACGCCACCCCATGTACAAAACCACAAAAACAACCCACTAATGTATGTATGTAGAATATTGACAGTCTCAAAGGAATTACAACCCATGCATAACCCTATGTTTGGATAACCACCGGCCCCCACCCCCGATATGAAAAAAAAAATAACTACCAAATTAATCAATTAACCAATTAACTCAACTAAATCTCGTTGTTGTGGTTTTTTTTAAAGCAGCAGAGGAGCGGCTTTGATATTTACAGTTTTTAAGAACTAGGGAAGAAACGAGACGCTCACGCCGGCCACAACTAGGTACTACTGTCCATTGGTTTTTGCCCGTAGGTAGCTCTTCTATAATCCCATTAGTATTTATGAAAGCAAGGAACTTAGGGAGATATGTAGCTTACAATGACCAATACGCATGCACCTTCCTATTCCTAAACTCCTTTTTGATTTTTTCTAAATATACGAGCACATCGTCCTTTTCCCACCCCAACACCCTCGTAAACAACGCCATACTCCAGCCCTCTAACCCTTCAGCAATATTCATTATCTCATAGTGTCCAAGCTCCTTCATCTTCTTGTCCTTTGGCCACCGGTTGATTGGCACTTTGAACAGCTTGTCCTTCACATTCACGTAGCCTGCGCGCTCAAGCCAAGACTTGAAGTGTTGCGTTTTTATGAAGGGCCTCTCGCTGGCGGTGGCGGCTTTGTTTATTAGGACGAACCACTCCAGAAGCATGCTGTCAGGTGGAAGCGTGTTGTCATCGCAGTAGAGCTCGATGTCACATTCTTGTAGTTCGATCCAGCCCCCGGGACGGGTATGTCTAAAAGGAAAATAAGTAAAACAATATATAGTAGTGAGGAATTAATGTTAAAGATAATATATACCGGTATGCCTGTTGGAATAAACGGTCCCAATCACGTATTGACCCATTGAGATACCGGATATGTACAAGTTCAAAATAATCTTTTTTGTAAAGCCAGTCATGCTCACAGTCGTCGACTTCGAGTCTGCAATTAGGCGGACACCTGGGATGCGTAAGAGTGAGTTTTGTACCGAAAATAGGAAGTGTAGGTTTTATAATTACCAAATTGGCTCCGTCCAGCTGAGATCTACTCCAATTACTTGCGAGTGAGGATACATTTCGGCTTTGTCGATCGATTAGCTATAAGTCTCAACAGCCAATATAAACCGGTCAAAGACAGGTTTTTTTTACCCATACTGGCAGCCCAAATTCCTAGCAATCTGTTTGTTAGATTTGTTTCATAAAGAGTTGGGCTTTCGGGGAACAATCATACCTGACCCAAAGCCAATATCTAGAATCGGCGAAGGATCTCCCTCGCCAGTGGTAATGGGCGAAAAATGAAGTTTACCTCCAAAGACCAGGTTCGAGATGTGATGTTGTAGGTCCATTCGGTCGAGCTCTTGCTATCAAGGAGGTTAGCAATCTCAAATCTTAGGTTTACGACAAGATCAGTGAAGTGATTGAATCATACATTGTCGTTCGGGAAAGCGTATTCTATATACCGAAGCCGTTAATAAAAGAGATGGTAGGATTACTGATAGTTGAGGTGTGAATACATACGTCCTTCATGATACCTATGATATCTTCTCCCATTCTCATACTTGCATACGTTTGCTCTCTCATGGGAGAGAAGCGTCAAATCTTCGACTGGCCTATCGCTAGTATGTGTCAGTCAATTTATAGTCCAATAGTGTGTTCCAAAACGAACGGTAGGGGTTTATCAAATACCCGCCATCGTCGTATGCTGAGTCGCTGTCAAAAGACTATTTATCCCAGTCACAAAAACATAGTTAGCCTTTATTTTATCACTATTTCACATGAGAAGGAAGAAAAAAGTCATAAAGCCACTCTGAGAGTATACTCAAGTCAAAGCTTACATCAGCTGTGATAGTCTCGTTTCCATCCTCGTAGTCCCAGTACGACATCAAAGGCTGGGGGGTAATGTTTGTCATTGCTTCAAACAATAACAAATATAAAGTGTGCAATTGAAAACGATAATGTGGCCCAACTACCTATTGGAGTGCCGGTGCGTTGGGTAGGAGAATATTTGCCAGGGGTTAGTTCAGTAGTTACCGAGGGACCGGAACCGTGGCTGATTTATGTAAAAGCGGGGGTAACTGGGGGAGCGATGAAGACTGCGCTTCCCGCCCACTTTATCGCCCCTTAGTCCATGGTGGTTAGGTGTCATAAACGCGGTTGGCTCGGAGACGAGTACAGTTTAGAAATTTCATTGGGTTGATCTTGCCCTGAGTGTGGGGCTTGGGGGATTGGAAGGGGTTGTTATTGCACGGAGTGCTGAACTAGTTAAACGCACTTTATGGGTAGTAACGTTTTTTCCTTTGCCTACTTGACGTGGCTGGCTGCTGAGTTGATGGGGAAGCAGGGTTGCGATTCGCGAGGTTTCCAATACCGATCCGACACACCTCAGCCTTGAAGGAACCGGATTGTTCCTTGCTAGCCGCGTGAAAGTGCACGAGTTGGATTTGTGGTGATAACTGAATAAATAGGCGGGCTTGTGGCGTGTGGCTTATTGTGGATCTTGGTTTGGAAGTGTGGAGCAGCCACTCGGAGAACAGCATCTGGGGCTCCACATTTTGTCTTGAGGCCTCAGGAATAAGTTCAGCACAGCTGAGTAAAAGTGTCCTTGATTTGATGTGCGCGGAAAGATAGTTCATTTATAATCATACAGTTACAATGCATATCTTTCCTAACATGATACTCTGGAACAAAGTCCATAATATTCACACTAGAGTAGGGCACTAAATGGCAACCGCCTTGCTCTAGTGTCAATTCTTGACAGTCATAGCTTGGTATGGAGAAACCGTGGCAGATGCAATCTTCAACGGACACGGCAGTAGTGAGTGATCGACACAAGTTCCAGAGTATTAGACAGTCCGTTGCACAAAACTACTGAAAGGAGGTAAAATGCATCGTAAGGGCACTACTCACAGAGCTTCGTATCTTATTTCCATGTATTTGGGTGTGTGTAGCGGGTAGTTTTACCCACTTCAAGGTGCAATTGCTACCACAACTCCAGGTCAACTGGGTGTTGAAGTTCCATCTATGATCCGTAGAATCGTAGACTATCCCCTCTCAGTACAGCGGTGTTGCTCGCTTGAGACGGTCTTGAACTCCTCCGGTGGTGGGTAACCGGGGGATCTCCCGAGCTGTCTCTCATTTTGTGATCACGCCCCGAAACGGTTAACCCCACAATATCGGGGAGCCATAAATTCCGAAGCTCCCTTTCCTAAATTCATATCGTGACCAATTCCCATCTCATATCACATTAGCGAGGCTAATAGTTATGAATGCCAGTGATACCATCGGTTTTCACGCTGCCTAGGCCCTTCCACTACTGACTTAGCCTTGAGTGGTTTTCTGTACTTGTACGGCTCGAAGTACCGGAAGCTATAATGACGTTGTAAGTCTTTGGGGTGCATAGATGCTCTAACAAATTTTAGGATGAGTTCTTTTCTGTAGAAGTACCTGGGGGGGGGGGGGGGTGTACTGATGACGAGTAAAAGAAAAAAGAAAAAAGAAAAAGGGATTCCCTTTCGTTTGGCATCTCGGCGATCTCTTTTGCTTATGTTCGTACTAACCGCCGATGAAGCACGCATGTGCCTACATGTAGGTACATTGCCTCTTAGTTGCTGTAAACTACGGGATTGATGAATAGACTAAGTCGAAATCAAGATTAAGAGGAGGTTTGAAGTGGTGATTGACAAAAGGTGTTTACCAAATTGATCTCGGCACTAGTTGTGACTTGGGTGACTACATGTACTCGTGTGATGTGTGCTCATCCCAGGTACTGCTAGCGGCCCACTTGGAGTAATAAACTTTATGGGTTTGCCAAGTATAGTACCGTAACCTCTCCTTCCAATTAAAACATGCACACCTCACCTCTCTTAACTACAGCCAACGAGTGGACATGGAACTCGGCTTCCCCCTGTGACCGAGCTATACATACCATCACTAAGAAGTATTACTTCATGAAATCCTCCAGTTCTTTCCGTCCTACAATACTTATATGTATGTCACTGTCCCACAACATCTGCGCCTTACATAAAACCCTGTAAGCCTGCTCTACACACTCAACTCCAATCAACGCGAGAGAAAGGGTCCAACGCACAGTACACACACATGTCTCTCCAGGGCATCTGTGCGGAATACAGAACATAATATACTTCATTCTTAAATCCCCTGTACCCCAAAAGTACATGTACTTACATATACCTACATCAAGCTAACGACTAAAAATTCATAGCCGGATACATAAACCACAACGACGTTGAAAAATTACTCCTTTTCAATGTAGGGACAACAGACTGTTATTTGAAGCGAGCTTCTGTGCCCGGGATCGAGTGAGGATGCATGACGCCGTGCGACTAACCGACCGATCGGCGAATGCCGCATGTGGTGCATCGACCCGCAAAGCAGGATGCCAGCAGGACGATCAAAAAGGGCAGTAGCGATTATTGACCTACAAGCTCGGATAAGAGGTCAATCGAGTAGGGGTCCACGGAGAAGCGAGCAGATGTCCATTCGCCCTAACGTCGCCGACTAATACCAGCAGAAAAGCTGTGGTGGGAGGAAGCGATTACAAATCGACAAAGCGACTAGCTTGAGGAATAAGGGGCAATGTGCAGTCCACCACTCCATGTTCAATTCCCAAAGATTATTCTTCTTTCTTGTGCTATTTTACGGTTCAATATTTCTGGAGTTCTATCCGGGTTTTGGATTGTAAGACTTGTGATGCAGGTTCACGTCTAGGACATAACTAGGTCTTGGATGATGATGCGATGCAAGGAACAAAATCTCGGATCCAAAGACAGATGAATTACATATCTAGGGTCCTCTGTGTCGGTTTTGTTTGTTTGCTCCTGTTGCTGTGAGGCGAGTGACATTGCATCACTTGGGACCTTTATCTGTTCTCTATCAAGGTGCTGTACCCGGCACAAGGGGCCGGGAACAACTTAAATAGGCCATCGATTGAGTTTCGAGAAGCATGCAGATGAGGGGCGATGGTGATGGTAAAGTGCAAATCCCACCCACCCATTCATTATCAGTGGTGATCGATTTATATTTTGGCACGCTGGGTCGCTTACATCCAGATTAAGTACGGCTTACCTTAGTAGGATGGCATACACTCCATTATACATTAGTTATGGCTCGTGATAAATCGCAGCAATTTCCACATTGTACAAAGTTTAGCCAATGATTTTTAGAGCGTAAAATAAAAAGTTCTCTGGTGACACATATCGTGTTGTAATCTCTGGCACAACCTTGTTCTCATCGTCTCCCGATCCTTAGCAAATGGAATCCGACGGGAACGAGCATGTACGTAACGCTAAGTCTCGAAATAAGAGCCCGGGTTTGATGCAAAAGTACAGAGCGATAAGTGGTGGCAAAGCGCAGAACAACCAATCAGATGACTTAGATTTGATCTTTGAACCCGGGCTCTTCTATCGAGAATTGGCGGTAACCGTGACCCAAGTTGGTATAAGAGATCGTACTATATTAATAATTAATATACACTTTAGCAGTAACCAAGTTGCCGGTCTACATAGGTCACAACTCCTGGATCCCTAGATGGGACTACCGATATATCCACCTATACTAATACTTCATGTACTTCATATCAACCTTTAATTGGCTACCGTTACTGAGTCCTGTCGGGACATGTGCAATTTAAAATGTGTAAGCCACGGCTACTCTATTAGTTTATCAATGCTAGGAGAGGTCGGAGGATATTCTAGTTCTACTCGAAATACTACGAAGCCTCTTCATGTTTCTCCCCGTGTTCAGGTTACGCTAGGCATTTAGGGACATGATATAGTTCGCAAGCAGTTTTATATCCCACGATATACGTTTTTATGATTTGGGATATAAGAAAATAGTAATGAGCTAATTACATGTATTTCTACCATTATAAAACCTGCAACCTCGACCTTATATTATAAAATTCTTAAGCTAATTATTGATAGACCCTTTGAAAAATAAAAGAATCTACTCGAAGAACATATCATCTAAAAACGGGTTGGAGAATCGCTCCTTCAAGTCCTTCAACTCCCAGCCCTGTTCAGCCCCAATCTCACCAAGCACATTCAAAAACTGTGGAATCTCATCCTTGTATGAAACATCCTTTAGATATTGCTTCCAATCGGTACCATTGATTGTCATCCCTTGCCTATTGATACAATTCAGTCAGTAAGGGGAACAAGCTCTCATCGTGGAAATACGTACCATTCCTTGGCCCAATGCGGACGGGTATTGATCAACGCTCCATCTTGTGTGGTATAGCTCATCCATTTATCTGCAATCTTTTGAGCGAATGGAGCCCATGAGCCATCATCTGCAGCTGGCATGGTGGTCAACACCTCAATACTAGCCGTCCCAAAACTGTTTCTGGTTTGCGGTGCCATGATTATATCACTGTCGCCCATAATTCTCAATTCAAGCGCGATTCTCATAGGTGCACTATCATCGGCATAGACAATCTCGATAGCGTCCCACCATGCCTTTTGTACGACTGTCCAATCAGGCTTGGTTGGGTCATCTGCAAGTGCTGGGATTGGGATCTGAAGCTCAATGTCCCGGACTCGCATGTTTTGAACACCACGACGGAAGTGGATGGCGTCGATTAGGTATGTTTTGACATCTGAGTCTGGGAGACCAAGCATTGCAGCGGTGGCTACATAGACAATTAATTAGGGTTGATTAATTATAGGATAAAGAAGGACTTACAGAGTATAACGGCCTGCCAATGCCCCGGGAACGCTCGGAAAAGTAGATCATCATTAATGACACCTCCGAGCCATCCTTGGATCCATTGGTTGAACTGATCGGGGGCAGACGGATAATCGATGGCTCCTGTAGAGTCTTCGGTATTATTCCTAAATTAGGATGCAAGAGTCAGTATATTTGCTTTCCACTTTGTAATATCCATACTAACCAGACGTTGACAAAACTTCTATCCTGATAAGGAAACCAAAAATATTCCGAATAGTAAGAGTTCTCAGCTTTGGAAATCCAGTCTAGTCTTGCTTCCTCGAGCTGTGCATCAGTGTAGGTTTCTCTGATTGCCTTTGGAACAGTATATCCCTCGGGTGGTGGAATTGTAAGGCCAATTTCGGGCTTAGCTGGTTGCATGTTGGCGTAGGTCATAGAATCTAACTCAAGTGTTATATGGGTAACGACACCTGCTAAAGTCAATAAAAAGTCTCGTAGCGTAGGGCACGTAGCACTAGACTTACCCAAAAGTCCAAAGGCACCAGCGGCAGCCTTGAGTTGATCTGGATCAGACACAGTTTGATGCACGCCGTTGACATCAACATATTCAACTTGACGAACAAGGTCACTGAGGGTTTTATGCTGAATTCCTCCCCCATGGCATATAGGTGCATTCGAACCCCCATATGTGATTCTGTTTTGGCACCAGATTAGTTACACCGACCTATTTCCTCCGAGAAGGAATTGACTTACTCAACCATGACAACATTAACAGGTACTGTCCAAGCATTATTCGCAATAGCCCATCTTCTAAACTCCTCGTTTGTTACTGCAGCACCAAGTCTCACAAGTCGTTTCTTCCCACCGGAGCCTGACACATCTTCTGATGCTAGTTCAATCTGCTTGAATTCATTTGCAGCATTTGAGGCGGCGTTCGGGAGAATAGATGAAGGGTCAGGGACAGTAGTTGCAGTTTTCGTATCTAGCATGGATACGAACACATGATCGGTTTCGGAATACATATCGCCCCAGGTATGTCGATATCCAGCAGCACGTACCCTAAGCTTTTTGGTCTTCGCCCAGGTGATTAAGTTCTGTAGTCCCTTGACTTTGGTGGGGACAAAGGTATATGCGGGAGTGTTGGAAACTGTGAGACCCCAGTTCTCGAACTCGGCAGCAACATATACCTGAGGGGTTAGTATTCGATTTGTGCTTATATTTAGAGGTTTTGAGTGACTTACAGTCATGGGAGATGTAGAATTACTTGTGTCCTCGTAGATAACAGGACTTGTATCCCTCTTTGCATTCAACCAACGCCTTGAGATTGGCGTCGTTCCGGATTCCTCCATTCGTTTGAAGTGTTGTTTCGCAGCTGGGCTAGGAGGAATGTAGAAACCCCTCTTTCCTATGATGCTAGAGGCCGATTTACCACTAATAAACTCAGTGACTTTCTCTTGCAGATCCGGATCCAGCTCATTATGAGCGGTTATGAAAGCAGGGTGCAGCTGAATTGCAGAGAGTAAACCCCGATTAAACTCTTCGCAGGTGACATTTTTATCCTGGGCACTTTGGAGGACTGTGGTGAGACCGGGGAATTTAGCACTGGTCAGAGGATTCAGAAGAAGGTATGAGACAATGTCGCCAAGGATCTTCCCTCCAACAAGATCATCGAGGGCTACGAGGACATCGCTAATGATTGGAATATCGAGTAGCTCTCTATCCTCGAGGCTTGTCTCTGGCTGAGGAAGAGCTGTGATAAGAGATATGAAGGGAAGTAAAGAGAGAAAAAGACCGGAGAAATGCATGTTGCAGAATACGTGCAAACCCACGAATGAAGAAAGATGCTTAATTCGAGAAGGTTGTAAAGATCATATCAAAGGTATATGTATCCTTATATGTGCCCACAAACCTTTCAGGGAATAACTGCGCTCGGCCTCTGCGGCGTTGAAGTTACGTAGGCCATTGTTATTTTCTCTACTTTTCATCCGTTCCTCTCATGAACAAGGATTCTAACCATCTACCAAACGATCGTCATTATTGGGACCTGAAGCGAGCTCCCACGTGCACATTGTTACTAGCATATAGATAATATTAAATCTCAATCTGGACTAGCAGAAATGTGTCCGGCAGGTTATCCCTACATGTTGGTCCCAACTGAGCGCTTGAATTAATCCCGGGTAAGTGAGTCGATTTCACCGGCGACGAAAGTTGACGTTCCAAGAGATACAATTAACATTTTTGTCAAAAAAGAGACATTCGAGTTCTGCTATAGTATTCTTCCTCTGGAGTCATTGGCACTGGTACTACCGATTCAGCGGCTGCTCATCGGGCGACGGGAACGGAAGTTAACGGGGCTTTGCGCTGGGTTTGACAGGCGTTGGACACCTGTCAGATGCTAGTGCAATAGTACATATTCTCCTTTAAGGGCACTCGATGCGTAATGTGCCTAGCATAGCGTCATTTGCCGACCTATGGAGATACTCCGAACTTCAACCGACGATTATTCAAAGGGTGAATTGACAAACATAAGGATCCATGAGTATCTTCGAATTCCCGGTTGTCGATCATAACTTCAATAGATAAAAAGTTGGGCACAGACGACATGGCAAACCTGGTCTTTTGAAACTGCAAAGCACTTTATAATTTCTACCCATCCATTAAAAATGCCAACCTCTACGCAAAATTTTGTTTTGAGTGTGGGAAAATTTTCGTAAGAGAAACCTTCTTCAAAAAAAGAAGAAAAAAAAGAAAAAAGGTTTTCTAACCATGATCATAGATGTTATCTTCCATACCCCCGGCTTTAAATCAAGAATTCGGGTGTCATATGCCCCCTCCAGCTCGACGTACTTATTTCTTGATATCAAGCCAGCTAGAATCTGCGTTTTTTTAGGGGTCTTGTTTGATATGTGGTGAGGGCTGCAGCAAGAATCCAGACTCCAATAAACACGGCTCCTAGTACTTGACTGAAGGTGCCCCTGCTGTGAAACTACATTCTGTATTACGATGCCTGGAAGGCAATGCTAGTTACCGCCTTTGCATCGGAGCCGGAGTGGGGGATTTTCTAAACCCTGATCTAGTTAGATCATTTAATACCCGAGAAAGGTTAGGATCTGTTCGGATGGTATGGAAGGTCAATCCGCGCTTCCTACAGATATATCAACGTCGGTCTAGAACTAGGTACGGTAACAGAATATTTTAAGTACGGTACTTTTATCTCACAAAGTCTGCCAAAATGAGAGTTAAAAACTCACAGGACCAGTCACTATCCTAGTATTCTCTTTTAAAGTATCTATCCGGGATCTCTCAATCCGGGCCGAGAGTTTTCGACTGGGGCAAAGGAGAAAACAGCTCACCCTTGACACCTCAGGTCAAAAAGTCCTATAGAAACTCACTCCTCCGTAGGAATTAAAGACGTCATACATCGTGCACAATTGATTTTGAGGGAACCCACCTTTTTGGCCAATTGATAGCCGGGAATTCATGCCTAAATGATTATTATGTACGACCTGAGATCGGTCAAAACTAGTACTTATTGATGAATCTCGCTAAACGACAGAAATAACTATGCCAATTACCGTGGCGGGAGAGGAGTGGAGAATAGGTATCTATCACACACTGATCGTTATCACTACCGATACTACCAACTAGTCTCGTTCCCAGACTGGTTTTGTTGTCGCACTTCGTGGAGACACACATTCAAATCAAAACAGGTCTGGGCACGAGACTAACAGCCAACTGTGGATGATGGCTATCCTGTGTGCGGAATTGACACGCGTCCATCCAGAACTGGTCATTCACCACTAACTAGCTACGGTCCATGTCTTCCGGAATAACTGATGTGTAGCATCAAAATGCAATTTACTGAGCAAAATCAAGGTCGAGTTACTAATGCAATACGGCCATGGGGGTATCGAATACGAGAATTGCCATCTATTTGGCATGTGGGAGGGTGCCGGCAGATGGAAACCCAGGGGAGTGAGAAGGGCTTAAGAAGGTTCGAGGAGTTGGAATAAGCTTGCTTCCTTTTCCTGTGTTCCTGCGTTCTATCATTTGATCAAGATTGGGCATTGAGGGGTGCATAAACAGCATTGGGGTAGCTACGTAGGGAAGGATGAGTATGGGTTACATGTATGTATGCTATCCAGCAAAGAACGACAGAGGGAAAACATCTTACGATATTTCATCAGTAGATCAGGCACACAACCGGTCATGCATCCCGCGCCAAACTAAAAACAGAACGTATCAATTAGATAACCAGTCCGAATTAGGGTGCTGGCGCCGGGAAAAATGTGTACTACGCTCCAATGATTAACGCCATGATCATGATTGATTGTTCATTCCCTCATACTAGTTGTTAGTTATCCCCCTCCAGCGTCGTGCCGTAAAGATTTTACTGAGAGGGAATGTGTAGAAAATTTATTAGAGCAAGTCTGCCCACAGTTGCAATTCGGACTAAGTGTTTGGGGGGACCCAAATTCCGGACTTGATATGCTTGGTAGCCAAGAACCTGAGTACAGGTATCAATACGAAATAACAAAAGAATACTAAAAACTCCATGCAGATATCTATTCCTAGAGAATTATATACGGAAACGGAGAAACCCTCCGAATAAGTGATCCGGTACACTCAGTTCCGGCATATCAAGTTGCACCCACAAACCCACTGCTCGATCTTCCGCAGGGCCAAAATAATCCGCTTAAAATAGCCGCCGCAGGCAACGATGATCATTATACAAGCTAACTAGCCATCAATTTCGTGGGGGAGGGAGAGGAGGGACATCGGGAACCGAGGATGACATGGGTGCACGATCTCTCATCATATTTTGTGCTAGACAGGGGTGGTCTTGTCGGGGTAATTTTACCCTGATTGTAATATGATTTAACCGTAGTTAGGGGCCCGTGGTCGCCGGGAGGTGGATTTCGTGCTTGGAGAAATGTACCTTACCGGGTAGTGATGGCTTGGTTTTGTTGTGGTGTGGTGTGGTGTGGTGTGGTTCGGTGTCATGGGAAATCACTCGGCGGTGTCACGTGGCGGTTGGTATGTATGAGGTAGTAAGTCGCTTGCCTATCGATATTGGCGACGACTAACGAAGTGGAGAGGGAAAGGCTTCTGCATTAATTATGGTAGAGTGGGGAGTGGTGAAAACAGTGGAAGAGATGAGGACTCAACTTTAACTTTTGCCAAAAGGCTGGGTTATCCCTGTGATCTTTAGGCTCCGTCCGGGTATCGATGTCTGTCGTTTAATATGTTATTGGGGATTTTTTGTCTCTAAGACGCCAGGGTAGATAGAGGGAGGCTAGCTATCTGGGATCGTCTTGAGTTGTCCGCCTATACGTCTCAAGCTTCCTCTCGAGGTTTGACAACCATTTTGAAACCTTCAATGAAGGTGATATATATGCTTAGATAATCATTCCCAAAACCTATTTGTTACTCTACGCGAGACCTTGAGTTACCTCGAGAAGATTAGGATATTTTCCATCAGGTTTCACGGCTTTTGCTACTATACTGCTCAGACCGCCTTGAAGTACCTCTCTGCCTTGTGGAATCATACTGTCCAAGATCGAGATTCTGTCGGTTCAAGGTGAGACTAGATCATGTGTGAAACTAAGTAAACGCTGAACACCCAATCAAAAACGTGTCTTTAGCTTGTGCCATATGTAGTTTGTTTGGTGTTGGCGTTGTGGCAAAGAACACATTTCTCGCATTTTCATATCCGTACTACATACTCGCGCGTTAATTAAGTCCTGAGAAACTTTGTGAGGTCGTTGCTACCAAGAATTCTCAGGACTTAATTAATGCGTAAGTATAGCGAGATTGTTCTGTTTCAGTGTGAGTATACCATTATAGGGAGATTCAACTGTACCGATACTGCTAGTGCTAGGGTTGTGGCCCAAGTATCTATCTTTTCCTTCGGTTGGCCTCTTTCCGGCTATTATAAGCGTTGATACGTAACGAAGTTTCACTGTAAGTTTCGGGGATGCCGAGGTAGCAAGAATTTGGGGATGGTTCACTGTCCAAGTTATTTTCTAGGTCCTACTGGCAGATAGGCTTCCTAATCCAGAGTTCTCCATATAGGTACTTTTATGGACTTCTAGTGCGGCACCCTTTTTAGAAATGGGCTTGCGATAGATCTCACGATATCTTTTCCCGGGAGACTCCGATTCTATCTAAGTGCTGTCTAGGATTAATAGCGGCATAAAGATCGATCTGAAGAATTATTTAACTGGAGTAGTGCGATGACGGAATTGTCAAACTCGCGGGTCGGTCCACTGTGGCATATGCATAAGTGCATGTAGCCTATGCATGTGTACTCTAAAGTCGAACAGCAATGCGGGCTTCAGACCGCAATTCCCAGGGTAGACGAGGCCAGTTCATAGCTAGGAGAAACGCTTTTGAGGCTAACGATTTAGAAGCATCGAAACCGGATTTAAACGGAGCGAGACCAGGAGAAGCCAAAAAGTCGGGAATAAACATGGAATTAGATACTACATACGGGAGTATCCCTAACAAGCTTAGGCCATGTCGGGTTTATGCTAATGAGGTGCTGGTGTAGCATAATTGAAAGAAACTAAATAACTGGACTATCTTGAGGCACCCCTTAGCAGACGACCAATTGCGCGCGTGGAGGCCAGATAAAGCCACAGGTGAATCGTAGATTTCGTCTAATATTTATCGCCGATAGTTCCTAATGACGTAGTAAGAAAAAGCATAGTGCACATATCAATATCGAGAGATGCATAAAAGCTGAACTAACGGAATAATCCTATGTAGTACGACTCGAGTGCTACCTACTACTTTTGCCTCAAGTGCTAAAACTAGGCCCATCGGCATAATCTGGTTTTATACGACGGGAATTTATCCCCTTCTGCTTTTATCCAAGCAGCGCAGGTAGTTACGCGAACGGTGGCGTACCCGGGAAACTCGCGTAACTGATTCAGGTGCGTGACTGGCTATAGCAACTCGCCTGCGGTACTAATACCCGCCCCATCCAGCACCTGGGGCGCTTTCTGGTGGAAAACAGTTTTTTCTGGTTCCACACCTTGGCCCCTTCCTTGATGTGACCAATAATTTCGAACTTCGAAGGTTCCCTTTGCGCCAAATCTATCTGATCTGAAGTTGCGTGCAGCCGATCTGCAAGGAACCATCAAGGTTCTAGATCTGGCTAAAACTCTTCATATATCTAGCGGTCGGGGGTGTCCTGAGCAATCAGAGCTCAGAGTGATGATATACTCTAGTTAGTTAGCTTTACAACTCAGGGTTAGGGACTAACTATAGTCTCGAAATCATTTGTTATTTGATGTTTTTCCCCTCGGGGTACGGTTATCATGCGATAGACCCATGAGTTTAAGCACTTCCTGGAATACCTGCAAAGTTGACTCATTAGACACACACTGCTCGCTAGACAAAGGGGATGTTGGTATTGTAAATATATCAGGATTGGTAGTGTGGGTGGAGAATATGGTGATCACGTAGATACTCGGTAAATGGAAATTGAGTTGACGAGCGAGATAAAAGGACAGGGTGACTGGAGGGCGATGCGGCAGCTCAGGTAATGTTCGCGGCCCGAGAGCTGCTTACCAGGAGAGCTCGTGCGTTGCGGGAGGGAAGTGGGTGGATGTACGTAACGAGGGCTGGGCATGGGCCTAGTACGCAGCTAACCGTTGGTTTGTGTATCGGCATTCTCAGTGGCTAGACACATTACTGGGTGAGGATGAGAAGCCTAGTGTCTCGGGGTGTTAATGGAATCAAGGCTTCGTCAAATAGCTTACGGTTATGATGAGGAGAGTATATTTGGGTGGTATATGTACTTAAGGGAAGGTATGTTCAATAGGAAATCCGGCAGTTTACATGTGATGTAAAGTCATGCGTAATCACTCGGACTTCAGCGCGCGATCTGAGTGCGAAGTACCTCGGCTGTTAGGCCACGAGGGCCCAATTAGTGTGGGCGACAAGCTAGTCGAGTTGTCTCAGGTCCTCGACTTGAGCATTTCTTTCAAGCCCTACGAGCTCAGGTAGGTCATGAGTAGAGTTGGCTTGAGTTTTCTCGATTGATCGACTTGAGATCATAGCTTGATCATGATCAATTGAGCTGTTTGTATGCTTCTGTTGTTGGGTATTCAGGCTCAGCGGGGTGGTTTCTTTTGGCAGACTTTTCTTATGATCTAATTTCTTCAGCTCTTGGGCAGGGTGGGGATGGCTCTGGGCAGATTTTCTGATAGTATACATATGACTTATTTTTCATCGATAAGTCCATCATTTAGCTCGAGCGTAGCTTGAGAGATTGAATTCTTTTTCCCACGAGCACTCCTACGAGATAAGTTGGCTCGAAGTATGGTTGAGGTTAGTCTCGTACCCATCCCCTACTAGCAGCAAGCTGCTCACCAGTGGCCAAGGCTCGGCTTAGGCCAGCTCGTCGACCATACTAGGCACAACAGAACAGAGTAAACCCGTGCCAAGAAGGAGAAAGAAAATTGAAGTCCCTCTGTCTACACTTATGATTACGTAAGAAAACGCTGCCAAATGCCTTACTCCTCTTAATTTTCTTCCGTCCTTCTCCTTCCCACACCACAATTTTGAAAATTACTATTCTTATTTTTATCACTCTTATCCATCAGAAGCAGCCTCCCCCAATAGATTTTATTAGGCTCGCATCGAGCGAATCAACAGCATCGAATGCCCCATATTTACGAGGCATAGCCTGCATGCACCGAGCATCAGCAGTTTCTCGGTCCTATTCCGGCTTTTCCGGTGAGTCAATTACTTGAAGATGTTGGTAGAAATAGTAGCTAATTGATTTTTTTGATAGACTATTGGATTGGAAAGCCGTATGGGGTTTTATCTGTTGAGGTGAGTTATTCCTTCCTGCTTTTGTGTGAGAATTATCAACTCATCCATCCAAGAGAGGAACTGGAGCAAGGCTCCATCTCCGAGACCACCAGTCAAGCCCTTCTGATCAGCGAATACAGAAACAGCAAGATTTCTGTTTCTGGGCTGGGTGGCCCGAGCTGGGTCGGTCCATCCTAACCTCGCCCTTCATATGCTCCTGCAGCCCTCGCAGCACTGGGAGATATATTCTGGGGCTCGAGAGTAAGCAAAAATTCTACTACTTTGTGTTTTGTGTCTGTTCTAATGGGCTAATCTCTGTTTGTAGGAAAAGCACATCCTATATATAGGTGTGTGGGGCTGCGGGGATACACGGGTTCACAGGAGGCTGCTTACAGCCGTGCACCGACGAGATCACCAATATATTGGTGTGTCGGTAAGTAGAATCCAAACCATTAATCCATCTATCATGGCTATTTGCGTGGTCGTTACTAATCTAATGAATTGTGTGCCACGTATAGGTTGTGGCTAGGGCACATTCTCCCTGCGGGGCCGGCCGCGGGTGGAAAGGTGTTCCTGTACCTTGGCGAGGATAAGAGGGCGGGCTACACCCTTTACAGACTTCCATTTTGGTGGGAGCCTGGTGCAAATCTTCGGTGTTTGCATCTCTCCAGCCCGTACTCGAAATGCATTCTGGTAAATATACTGTTTAACCTGCTGGTTTTGATAAACCTTGCTGATAATTTGGTAGATGAAGCAGGCATTGACTGTATTGTGTGGTGGGGCTGTGTTTGCGCTTGAAGCCATCGCCGTCTGGTGGATGGCATTGGGTTCCTGGTGGGGGGGATGATAGAGGGAGTGCAGGATGTCACCGGCCCTGGGAAAAACAGTGAGCGTGATATTGCATCGGAAAACCTAGATAGATAATATTAATATAACAACTTAAACAATTTCTGCGAGTCTTTGAAAGTGATTATCAATTATTCATATTAGTTTTCTTTCTCTTTCTTTTTTATTGACCGATCGCTGGCAAAGAATTTATATCAATTTGTATCAGTGGTGTGATCGTTAACTTTTACAGGATGAGAGGATCATTGACTCTATATATTTCATCTGATAAGGATCTCGCGCTAACACGAATGAATTATCAATTGATTAATCAATTAAACTCCTGCGCTAGCGTGAGCCGAGTGATACTCTATGAAGAGTCGACCATCCATAGCCCCACAGAGAATAGAGACAGTAGATATTTTATCGAGAAATGCAAGTTATCCGATACTCAAATAAATGTATTCATTTTAAATTTGATTACGGTTCATTCTGTGCATTTAATCTGCACTTCATGTGTGTTGCGCAACCGAGTGATACCCTATGAAGATTCAGACCAATGATCACGTAACAACAAAACCATAACGTAGTGAAGATGAATCTGTTATTACGCAGTCTATTTATATGATACTCAAGTATTCAGTGGGGGGCTTAGTATGTAGAAATGTCTGATTTTATCTGACAAAATACATTCGACAGTCTCGAAGGCATTAGAAAATTAGTAAATAATACAGGGCACTATGGCTAGTTCTTGGTTCTGATGTACTGAATTCTGTAGCAAATTGTACATGCGTAATCGAGTAACTTCTATTATTAAATGTAGACGCGGGAATACCCCTGGCCTTCCTGTAGGCAGTCGGATTTTCTCAGGCGGGGTTTATATAATATATTTTTTCCGTCCACAAAGTTGCAGGTTCCCCCTCCACTCATCAGTGACGGCACACAGGCCCTTGTAAGAACAAACTTACGCACCATATCAACTCCCCACACTCCCTTTCTCCATCCATTCCCCTCTCTCACTCTCTCTCTTATCCCGGCTTCTTCTTCCTCTCTTCCCTCTCATCAAGCCTTCATCCCCGTTTATCTGTACCTCCTCGAGATAACCTCTATTCAGGTCCCAACCCTCTCACTCTCGATCGAATCAACAGAATCGAATCCAATCCTGTAATCTCTCCACCCCCCTCCCTCACAAAGATACTTTTGACAACTGACCGTCTGTGTTTTTGCGTGTTCAGAGGCAGTCGGGGTGGAGCGGAAGGGATCAAACGTAACGACACTCTATTCCCTCGAGCGAATCAACAGGGTCGAAAAATACGTATCTCTCCAGATGGGAGGGGCTGTGTGTACTCACACACCAGCTAATGCAGGGGCTGTGATGGCCCGGGGAATCGAATGGGACGCATACTGGGAATGCATCCCTCCCTGGGTGGGTTGGCTGGGTGGTAGAAGAGAAGAATTGGGGGTCTAGGACCGAGAAAGACCTCTCAATTATTGGGGTGTGGTAAGCACTGACTTCACTAATGTTTGCCTTTGTCTTCTGTTTCATTGCTGATTCATATGGTGATAGTGTCTGCGTGTCTTGAAAAACTGATGGAACTGGCCATCATCCCCCTGGGTGTGAGCATTCTTTTTAGCCAGCTCTTCTTTTATTCGGCTGCTAACATAACTGTTCTTATTAGCAGCCGACCGGGCAGGGAAGTTACCTAGCGAGCAGGTTTATGTGCTTGCTTGGCCTGCCCTGGTTAATTACTCTGATATCCAGAGGCCATAAATCCAATCCATCGAGCGAATCAACAGCATCGAACGCACCTGCAACTATCCCATCCGTACATATAGATTGGTGTGCAACGAATGCAACTCGATTATATCTGGGTGCACTTGCTGCATTTTATCTGCAGCAGCAGCCAGCCCTTGAAGCTCCATCGAGCGAACCAACAGAATCGAACAAAGACATAAAGCAAGAGTCCCTCCAAAGGGTAGATAGATAGACGGATGGCCATTTTCTCCGCCGCTATCTGCTCTGGTTTCCCCCCGGTGGAGTCTTTATTGTGCCGAAGAGAGGAGAATGGAAAGATGGTTCCTCCTCGCTGTCCTCCAGACAGGAAGAATGTGGGGTGCAGGCCGAGGTTAGTATTTTCCTCCTTCTTGAGTATTTATTCTGTGCGGTGCTGATAGACCACAGCTTCTTCGCAGACTCATTGGGTCGGTGCTGGCCTGAACCTGCATAGATGTTCGGAGGTGGGGACAGTTGCATGCAGACGAGAATACGTCGAGAAGCCGACATAGGCGGTTGAGGTCGAGGTTAATATTTTCTTCTTGCCTTATTTATCTTGAACGTGGCTAATCGACCACACTGTCACACAGATTCTTCGCAGACTCCATTGGGTCTGTGCCTGCCTGCAACCATGGTTGCAACGTTATATGGCGGTGCGGCCAAGGTTAGTATATTCTTCCTGATCACAGTTTTCTCTCAAGCGGTACTAATAGATCACAGCTTCTTTACAGACTCCATTCGATCGCACTGGGGACTTATCGCATTCTTCTGGGGACTCTTTATCTTTGCAATTATGACATCCACTGTGACTATTTCTGGTAACTAAGATATATCCCTCTTCTCTCACTAGTCAAGAATATAACTAACTTTCTCAGCTTATGTACTTGACTGCTTCCCCACGCCTGCCTGCGCATGGGGGTAAAGATACAGCAGTGGTGGCAGTCCTGTATGGTGGTGCGGCCGGGGTTAGTATTCTTCCTGGTCATCTCTTTGTCTCAAGCAGTGCTAATAGATAACAGCTTCTTCGCAGACTCCATTGGGTCTGCCTGTCTGCGCCCGCATGGAGGTGTCGGCGGTGGAGACATTCTCATGCCAGGAACATGTAAATAGTCTAACCAGTATGTGCGGCGTAGCTTGGTTAGTGTATTCCTCTTATTTAGCTCTTTTTCCTAAGCGAACCTAATAGATAACAGCTGCTTTGCAGAATCCATCGGGTCTGTGTCCGCGCCCTCAAACAGACATCATGTTAACTGGTGCTGGAGCACGTGCGAGAAATGTGTTAGGGCATTCTGCCGGGACCACAGTGCCTCAGAACTAGAATTTAGTTCCTTCTTTTTTTCCTTTTGTTTTTATTTTTATCTTTAAAGCCCTATCGAGCTTTGTTGACCCCCACAGAGGTTCACTAGAATTATCTGTTGCGGGCCTCTGTGTAGCTCATATTCATGTTTTAACTTTTCGAGCGAAAATAAAAATCTAGCTAGACCAACTAGCGTTGGTGCCGTTCCTCTTGCTGTTTTCTGTGCTATGACTTAAGCTTAGTAATCGAGTGAGAGACCATGAACTGTCATGTGCGGTAAAGCCCATTAGACCCGAACGCCTAGAGCGGAGCTAGATACATGGTACAATGGAAGAAGATCTGCTCATCTGATATAACTTTGGAGGCTGTTTGGGTTATGTACTTCATGAAGTGTTTCTTCTTGCCCGTGAAACCTCAATTGTAATGTGGCAGCTTGGCATTTGGCTCATCCTAATCATTTCCTCCACTAACCCTTGAGGCCCTAACCTCATACTCCGAGCCCTTACTGATGCTAGAAAATTAATCAACCTGCCTTATATAAAAAACGAATAAAGTGCGCTGCAGCGGTAAATAGGCAGGTCTTTGGAGAGATCGGCAGTACCAACCCAGTATATTACGAGTGATAAGAGGTACAGATTGCTAGACTTAAATTTAGGGCTATAGCGGTCTTGTGGTTGGGTTGTTCAAGCTCCTATTAAGATCTTTCCAAGGTGATAAAAGTGGTTTAGCATACTACATGGGACTGAAACTATGAGAACCATAAAGACTTGCACTCTGTTTCTCGATATTTCTATCAATGTAACGCGTAATACAGCTCGACACACACAACATTTTGCATCACTACTACATATATATACCACAAATAATCTACCCGCATTCGGTTTCATCCCATTTACTAAATGAAAATCAATATCTATCCTGAGAACACCGCCGGTCCCGGAATAGTGTAGCTCGTCAACTTGGGCCAGTAAATGCCGACCAAAATACCGGGGTCCGATGCCGAATATGCACTACAGGCCGTTCATTAGCACATATCCACAGATTTAGAGTCCCGCCCACATTGGAGGACTTACCCAGGTAGACTGACTGTCGCCGGCGACGCCGACCCACCACCAGTAACAGTGATCTGGGCGCATCCCATGTAGAACTGGGCACCGCCGGTGCTGCCGGCTCCGTGCAGCGCAATAATCTCAGACCTGAGCAACTATAGCTACTGTTAGTAGTGCAGTGTAGATACGAGGAGGGGAGGGAGAGTACATAGTCTCCGGCGGGGATGCTGCTGGGAATCGTGTGGCTGTATTTCCCGGCGTTAGCGTTAAGCTTATCGATAGCCCAAGTCTCAGTGGTGCCGCTGAGCGTGAGACCGTCGTGATAGCTGTGTAGATGTCAGCCAGCGCTCTTTATATAGCAGTAGGAAGAGGGTGGAAGTACATCTTGAACCACTTCAAGCTTGAGGGGCTGGTTGCAGTCGTGGCCTCGGGGACTTTGGCCAGGTATGTCAAGACGGGTCCCTTGTGCGTTGGGTCGATGGCCTGCGAGGTACGACCTTCGTGGTGCCATTCGATGGTGACGGTGGAGCCAGCTGTGGGGTTGAATGTGAGTGTGAGTCTGGAGAAAGGTTAGAAAGGGGATATAATACGCACCAGCAACGGTGAGCTTGCTGGCGACGGGGGTACCGCCGTTGACATTGCAGGCGAGGTCGGTGGAGGCGACGTTCTGGATCGGGCTGTTGCTCGGGGGCTTGCGGATTACGCTACGGCAGGTTAGTTTGGGAGTTTTGAGGAGACGAGAGGGGGGAGGTACGCGGAGTTGTCGTTGATGTATTGCTGGTGGGTGGGTTAGTTGAGTTTTATATTGGGATTAGGAAATATGGTGGCACTCAAAGAACTCAGGAGTATATAGAACCTAATATCCTTAGAGTATTCTCATAGGAATAAGAGGTAAATAACTTCTGGAGTCTCACGAGTACTCCCATGTGGAAATATATTGGTTGATGGAGCACTTACGAAGGTGGCATGCGCCTGGACAGCTGTAGCTGCAGCGAGCAGAGAAAGAAGGGCGGAGAGCTGCATATTGAAGGTACCGGTATCGAGATATATAATTATCAGACAGACACGATTGCGCTTGACCGATTCACAAGTTTGCGAGAATCTCGGGGGCTTTTATGTCTTTCTGGCAGAGCGAAAGACTCAAGATACCCTATACTGAACGGGCCGCAAACCCGTTGTTGTGAATAATTTCAGCTAGGTAAAGTAATGAGCCAAGAGACTTGTTTATTAAAAACGTCTTTTGCACCTTCCATCACGAACAGCCAAGTCGGAACTCTTCATCTCTCTATTTGTTCCGGGCGATCCGCAGATATTGCGAATTCGTGAATGGACAAGAGAAATTCGCGAATAGACTTGAAGTATTCGTGAATAGACTGCTAGCCACATACATCTCCCAGCAGACCAGTCTATTCACGAATGGCCCGCTAATAATGTAGTTCTAATATCTTGATGGCCCACAATAAATTGAGGTTTAATGCTTTAATCTAGTTGTTGTATAATGCACGATCACCCCCACAATGCTTGGCGACCGATTAAAAATCATAGTGCGGAAAAATTTTTCCCTCTAAATAAAATCTGTATCTACAAGAGATTTTTACCGATTCTTCAGCACCATTGAGTATGCCTTTACCACCTCCCTTTACCGAGTCAGTCAGGGCCGAGTTTATGAGATTTCTTCAGAACCCCAACCATGTAAACCGTTTTCGTATTTCTCCTACTAAGCACAAATTACTCACAATTTTCGCATCGGATCCTGAACACAGACCTGCAGCTGGGAATGCGGTGGAGTCAAAAGCAAAGTTTGAAGCTCTCAGGCACTTTAAAATGATTGGTGGACGGCTGCATAAAATAAGTAGCAAGGACAAAGTTTTTAAACAACCGCTCTATGTGGTACCGGAATTGGAAGCCTTTGAAGTTATAGTAAAAGTATTCCATACCGATTCTCCTATTTCCTGTTGAACTACTGATAATTTTATAGGTACATTGTGATCTATTGCATCCCGGAAAAAATAAATCTTTCAATGCAATTGATGAAAGATTCTATGGAATCACACGGTCGGAGGTTGAGTGGGTGGTACGGAATTGCTTGACTTGTATTTCTAACAAGCCGAAAACTACAACTGGGCCCCTGCAACCTATTAAGGTCGGCAATCTCTTTGAACGAGTACAGGTGGATCTAATGGATATGAGTATGGAACCAGATGGTCGATATAAATGGATAATGCATGTCTGTGATCACTTTAGTAAGTTTTCATCTGCATATGCATTGACTGCCAAAGAGAGCGAGCAGGTTGCAAATGCAATGGCCAATTGGTTGAGTCATTTTGGGCCTCCGAAAATCTTGCAATGCGACAATGGGGGAGAGTTTAAGGGTGCACTCTTAATTTTACTCGAACGTTATGGAATTCAGGTTATAAATGGTAGACCACGTCATCCACAGTCTCAAGGCTTAATTGAAAAAGCAAATGGAACCTTTAAGCGAAAGTTACGGGCATGGATTAACGACAATCCCAATCGAGCAACTCAATGGTCTCTAGCTTTGCCGGAGATTTGTATTGCGATTAATAGTCAACGTCATGAAACAACAAAACTTACACCATATGAAATTGTTTTCAAACAACCGATGAACCCACACAAGCTCTCTTTGAGTGAACGAGTATTGGCAACAATTATTGATGAGGTTGAAGAATCAATTCTTGATACTGAACCTACGTCATTAGTTCCTAGAAGCTTATATAGGGATAATGCATCTTTAGGTACAGTCTAATCCTGTCCCGATACTACTCTATATTCCCTAACGTATTACAGATACCGACAGCTATCTAAATCTTGAATCAAATTCAAGATCAATTACTCCAGTTCAGATACCTACTCTAGAGCCAGAAAGTGACTACTTGAGTGCCCGTGGAAGCGTTACCCCTTCAGGTTCTGGACTATTTGAAACCGGTTCAACGGAAACTGGATCAGTATCTATTCCTCTCAATTCTCAAATCAATTCGGCGGAACATATTATCAATTCATACAGCGAGGATATTCTGGAAACAGTGAGACGCAATACAGCCAAAGCACAGCTATCAATGGCTAAAAAATACAACATTCGGAAAAAAGTTGACATTTTTAATGTTGGAGATATAGTAGCATTGGCAGTTCCTCCATTATCCCGTCGGTCAATAGATAACAAAAGAATCTTTCGTCGAATAATCAATAAACCGCATCCAGACAGGCACCAACTGCAATGTTTACATGGTATTCTAGAGCGTCATTACCCAACCACAGAACTAGAAAGAATCCCGAAGGCTCTTATTGCAGGAATTGAAATCCCAGACAATAGAAATAGCATATCGTTACAGGTAGCATCACAAATGATCTCAGCTGGTTTACGTAATGACGGAAATGTATAAAATATATTCAAGTTCTATTTATAAAACTATTCATATACTAATTTTTTCAATGGATTATAGGTACCATGTAACTGTCGGAAAAACTGCAATCTTCGATACTGCCGATGTTTTAAGGAAAACCGAACTTGCACCTCCCGCTGTCACCCCCGGTTAGAAGAATGTACTAATACAACAAATATTCTCAACGAAATTGGTATTTAGTCACTTTCTGATAATTCATATTAGGTATTAATTTTCATATAGAAGAAATTCCAATTGATCCGCTACTATTATCGGATGATTCAGATGAAGCCACCGAGAATGAAAATCAAAGTAGTTCTCCAGAACCCTCTAGCAATGACAGTCAATATTCATCTGCTAGCAATAATATTGAACAGAGAATTATGGAGGAGAAATTAGACCGGATACAATGGAAATACGGTGAGAAGATTCATGGTGCAGTGATATATGCGATGGAGAAAAAATACCCGCTCCTCTCAGATATTATTGAAAGGACAAAAGAACTTGTTATAGAAGAACGCCTACGTCAACATGAAAATATTATCAAACGCACTATCAAGAATTACCAACAGTTGGATTTCTATCAAGAGTTTATCAACCGAAGAAGAAGGAGAAAAAATGGGCCTTCCGTATCGGCTAAGCGGACATTTGAGCAGAATAAGTCTATTCCTTGTGGATATTATAAATCAGGTAGAATGATTCCAATTTTCCTAAAATTATTAAACTAATCAAACTGGTCAAACAGTACTTATGGAAATCACACCGGTCGCATTTTGGGTAGGACATTCTGGACAATTCCGGAGGCAAATGGAAATTGAAGGAGATCAAAACGAGGATCCAGAGATATTGTTCAGATCTGTGATTGCTCCAGAGATTTTAACACACTTTATTTGCTCTGATATGCATATACAGTATGATGAGGCGTTGGAGGTATTACGTGACCCAATTGCACAGGAGTATGGTTCTTTTATTGATGTGGATATGTTGTTAACGGATCTCGAGGGTCTTGTATATAAATCACCTCCACCACAACAACAAAGTACAAAGAGGGGACGTCAGTTGAGGAAAAATTAAGTATTTTATTATTTGTACCTAAAATGATTGAATTCTACATAAAATTTTCTATTCTTAATTTTTCTCTTCCCATTTTCTCATCATCTCGTCCACCAATTCCTTCAATTTCTCCTCACTAAAATCTCCGGAACGCCTAAGCTGTAGCTCAGCCTTAACCTTGATAGCACCGAGAGCAGAAGATCTCTTTGCTTTTTCTGGATTTTTAGCCCTCCATTTAGCTGAATTTGCGCGCTCTCTTTCCTTCTTGCTCATTCCTAAAAAAAATTAATTATTAATTCAATTCCCGGAAAAGAGAAAACCTAGTACCTGATGCTGATTTGGCTTTTTCCTTATAGTAATAATGAGCTTTAGTGTGTCCGTCCTCCCTAATTTTTCCCTCCTCATATCTTCTAGAATAGTACCGGAGGTGTTGCCAAACAGCTTTCTCTGGGTTTTTCCGGTATCTGAAATCTCTTGCACATGCAGGAACAGGGCAAAAAGTAGAAAGTTGATCAGGTATAGCAGGCAGAGTTGGTGCAGTTTTACTTGATTGAGCCTTCGTTGGCTTCTTTCTAATTCTCCCTGTAGCTGTTCGCCCATAGGGGGCAGCAGGATCTGAAGTGTTGTCTGGCATGTTGATTATGAAAGATTGATTATCACGGTACAGTGGCACTCAAGAAGGGATTAAGTACTAGGGCCGCGCGTGCGACATCAACCAACCCTCGCCCAAAATCATTGCTGGTTGAGGTCGCGCGCGCGCGCGACTGCAACCAGCCCTCGCCCAAAATCATTGCTGGTTCAAGTCGCGCGCCCTAGCAACCCTCGCCCTAGCAACCAACCCTCGCCCAAAATCATTGCTGGTTGAGGTCGCGCGCGCGCGACTGCAACCAACCCTCGCCCAAAATCATTGCTGGTTCAAGTCGCGCGCCCTAGCAACCCTCGCCCTAGCAACCAACCCTCGCCCAAAATCATTGCTGGTTGAGGTCGCGCGCCCTACTAGCAGCCTTGGTTGCTGAGCGCGCTCATGAATCATGATCAACAATTTTTTCCAAACTACATTTTACCAGTCCATTCGTGAATGGACCGGTCCCCTCTCGAATACATGTGTTAAGCGGTCCATTCACGAATTCGGGGTATCTGCCAATCGCCCGGAACATATTCACCAGTATCATTGGCTCGTTGGGATATCCGCACTTGGCCCACTCTGTTTTCACTCTTCACGATGCCCACACCGCAGCGCCGAGAAACTTTGATATTAAAACCTCCGGGCCAACTCTGTGGTGGATCCGGCGGTGCTAGTGGGGGGAGCTGCCTAAATAAGCACTTTCTGCAAGGATTGTCGGGATATTTTCCCGAACATGTCGCTTCCCAAGCCCTTGGCTTGGGGCGAACTCATCTATGCGGGGTATATTAAACATAAGCTTATACTTAAAATTGGCGGAGTGTGGTTCCTGGCTGGCGATTGTGAAGACGGGGATCCGGGAGGACCGAGTCAGTGGGAGTGCATATGACTCTCTTGCTCATTTCTAGAGATTATATATGTATGTAAGGTAACACTTGGCTTTTCATAAAGAAGACAGTTAGCAACTTTGGGTATTCATGTTGAAGGGAGCTTCTGTACCTAAAGACTTTCTTGATTTCAGAGATAATGGAGTGTATTGTATCCTCGTCATTCTGGCTGGTTCTAGTCTCGTGTTCACCCATGCAGAGTGGTAATACGCCAGCTAGATAAGACGTCAATGGACGCCAGAGTGATAGATACGGTAAAATAGTAGTTTTTTTTTACTTTCAGCAGATAATTTCCCTATGTCGAATTTCTTTGCTGTGAAAATTGAACCTAGCCTGGCATTAATAGAGTTAGGTGTGTGCCCTCAACCCAAAATCTAGACGGGTCAAAATCAGGGGACATGTTTGTTTCTCGATCAGACCCGGCCCAACAAGGACACGCCTGTTCGAAGATGCTGGGCACCCCCGAGGACTATGCTGTTTTGAAGATCTAGACTTAAGAGGTAGGCTACCCGAAGTCATCGCAGTACCTACTAGATAAGTACTGCCCTGTTTTGTGCCATGATCTTTATCCAAGCTGCATATATACACGTGCGTACTACGTATCTGTTCTTCTACACTCGCTCTTTCTAACAGTTAACAGACAGAGTGCTGATAAGGGTACCAACTATTGCCGTTATCATTCGTCCAAGTTTTATCAGACCTCCGTATGCTTTCTTTTCTTGAGCACTTCCCGCCAAGACAATCTATTCGTTCCGCCACTTTCTGCTACGAAAAAAAGGAATCCCGCTCGAACCAGACGTCTCTCAGCTTTGTATGATAATTTTACATTTCGAAATACAGCTCTCTAAACACCGAAACAGACCGATCCTCATCACATATAATCCTTACACACTTCTTCGCAGTACTCCCACAATTTCTTCCCGTTCTCTGGTAGCATTCTGTTTATATCATCTCGTGGAGATATTCCTATCCGGCACCAAGGAATTATATATTTGCCATTATACCTCTCTTCGCTAACCTCGGGAGAAACCCCAGCAAAGAGGTAATTTATCGAGCCCCACTCAATAGGGTGCATGAATAATCGCTACCTAGGGATCAGAAACGTATTCCGGAGGAGATAAAACGATGTCTGGAATAACTCACAATGCAAGATATTATCCATTTTGAATGTTCCGGCAGTATATTGGTATCGGTTATCCAGCCTGGGTCAGCAGTCTACATATACGTTGTCAGTGATAATATCCAGACTGAATGTATTGATATTAATATTGCATTTACCAAACTCAGGACACCCTTCCCAGCCCACCGCTTTGCTGCCTCAATACCCACGGCAATATTGGCTGTTTTGCTTTGTCCATATTTCCAAAATGTGTCCTCTTGTCGTAGCAGAGCTTCCATTCGATTCCCATGCCAGCCGTTTTGGAAGTTGATATCTTCCCACAGAATCCCACCATTGTAAGGTGAGTTTGCATGCCCCGAAGAACCAACCTGAGATACGTTAACGTCTACAGAACATTAATCTAGGTCCGATAGCAGGAGTCTCACCCAGATTACCCGCACACTATCCTTTTGGGTAGATGGCATCTCAGAGGTCTTTGACATCAATGGAGTCAAGAACGACTGCAATAACCATGGTGCGATTGTGTTGACAGACAGGTTTAACTCCAGACCCTGTTCTTTATTTCTTAGTTATCACACCCGTCTGATACTGGATTAGAAAATTAGGCATACCTGCTTTGTTTGGTCTGCTTTGACTTTACAAATGCCGGCATTGTGCCAGACCACGTCCAATCGCTCTGTCTGCGCGAGAATTTCTTCGGCGGCAGGTTTTATTGTTGATAAATCCGACAGGTCCACATAGATGAACTTTATCGTGCCCTTTGAGTTCAGAGAAGCTGACTGTATCTCCGAGATGGCCTTTTCGCCATTCTGATGGTTGCGACCAGCGAGAAAGATAGTTGCATGTTTTGAGTACAGAACCTGCAAAGCTTGCTTTAGTGAACAATGTATTCAAAAGGAAACACAAATGCTAACCTTACAGAGCTCCAACCCGATCCCGGACGCGCCTCCGGTAACCACATACACCTTACCCCTAAGACTGACGACATCTTTCTGGGTGAACTTAGGAGCGCGAGTTCCAAACATCGAAAAGCATACGGTATGGGTCCTGTTGCAGATATTTGGGAGGGACAGGACTTTCAATTCCTAGAACTTTAAGAGAGATTGATTTATGACCGAGTAGGGGTTAAATACAATGGGACACACTGATGCGGCGCGAACAGCGACGGCCATATGATCATACTCTATTAACTGCCGATACCTATTCTGTCCCATAGTATGTAGCTAGGAGGCAAAGCTTTACCTGGTCAATTACATGTAGTGTCTTAGATGTTAGATGTCCGATTTGACAAGCATGTCCACGCACATTTTGCCTGTTCAAGGATATTTATCCGATATCCGTGCGTGTGCGCTCATGGAATATCACTCGATCACGCCCATTCTTCAGCGGGATTGGTTACGAGATGTTCGGGCCGATTGGGAATGAATGCCTCATCCCCGGCGCTGGTATCGTTTCATCGACCGGTTCTTCTCTGGAAGTTTCAATAGGTCTGCCGATCTTTTATAGTGATTATGCATTCTCAGCCCTCCATCACGATGTAACTACATGTAGTCAGACACCCGCGCCTCCGATCAACCTCGCAAAAACTACACCTAGTCATATACCCCGCCTAAGGCCCTAAATATTCATCACAAAGTTATCAGTCGATCCTCCACCCAGGCTTCCAGCTCAAATCTTTAGTTTCAGCCCCCGTTGCTTTCGTTCCCACCATCATTAAGTCTTTTCTTACGTGTTATAACTGCGCCGGTAGTCTCTTAAGAGAGCACTCAGTCACTCGTTGGTAGGGGCAGCTCACAGAGTGCTAAGGATAGGTGTTCGGTTTCCATGCTCTTTACTATCACTTGTCCTTCTGTCAATACCGGACAACTGCGTAGTGTGCTCTCTATCCTCATCTAACGGACGCTGTCCCTTCTTCTGGATAGCTAGAAACTCCCGGTTGCTCTCTCTAGACTCTAGAGAACAAAACAGGCCCTTGCGCAATTGCACCATGTTGCCGATCATCGTCATGGCATGTGAGAAAACGTATAGATGGCGCCAAGGAAACAATGTGGTGCGAGATGCGGTTGGTTTGGTGTTTTTCGTTAATGATATTCCTACTATAAGAGCTCTCGGTGGTTATATAGGTTACCGACCCAGCTCAGAGACCTGGCTGGATTCAAGAGCTAGTCAGACTTATAGTACGTGCAACCAGGAACCTGAAAACCCTCCGTCTCCCCCGCCCGCTATCTAAGAACCCAGCTGTACCTACATAATAGAGCCATTCCTCACCTCCCCCCAACCTCCGAAGTGCAACCTAGAGCAGAATTGGCCCGCTATTTACATACGGCGGAAGAATCATCGGCCCGGTTCCAAATTCGACCAGTTAAACCCACGCCCCGCCCCGGCCCGTCACGTCATGCCGAGCTACCCATGCCATCCCTGAAAAGCCTTTTTAAAGAGCTTAAGTGTGATATATGTAAAGTATTTACCTACTATTTACCCCTGTCTGAGACTGAGGCTTGAGCTCTGGGTGTGACAACTACTACTGTCCAGGGCGGGGAATATATGGGGAGGTTGAGCTACCTACATCGCTAGTAATGAAGTGGGGGTAGATTGAGCTGTCGGCCGCGGGGGTCTATTAGGCCGTGCACACTTCAGCTTCATTGCAGGGGAGTATTTAATAGTGATCCAAAAACACCCCCTCGCAGGTAAGTCAGTATGTAGCACGTAGCACGAACCACCTTCACAGATTCTCACTCCGTGGGTCTTCATGCTCCTTTTGAGAAACGTCGAAGAGGCAGCTGGACCACTCATCATAATCTTCATAGCCCCCGGGCTATACTCGGGGCAGGCAATAAGAACCTGAAAATGCAAGCTGCAAGCAGGGGCTCAATTTGGTGTAGCTTTTCGCCAGCCACGAATCAGAGGTCGTTACCATAAAAAGTCATTTTCAGGTTCTTCTTGCATGCCCCGAGTATACCTGAGTAACCGCCTAGTCGCTCTTCACCCTCCAGGTATAGTTATCTGGATATCGAACTCCCAGCCAGTTCCTCACGATCCCTGGCACTGGTGGATGGTTCTTAACCCCTAACCCTGACTGCCATCGACAACCGAGGCCGAGGCACACATGCGACATACCCGGTCTCGCTTAGACAGACACAGGCGACGATCATCTTATCTTATCTCTCGGTTAACTACGGCACATGAAGATAACCACCAGCAGACGAGATTTTAGGACCGGCGTTAGCGGAAAGATTGCGATATGTCCCTGCCTGTTCTCTTGAAGAGAACAAAGGGATCTCTCAGTCTCTCCCATCAGTGGAATGCGCGGGACCGGATACAGAATAGCCCGGACGCCGTGACAGACGTCAATGAGTGACAGGGAGATCCGGGACGCGCAGGGATGCCGAACATGGACTCCCGACGGACTTGCAACGGGCATCCGTGAAGTTGTTGTATTGCCTACGGAGACTTAGAAGAAAGACGACAGACTGAGGAATGTGGCTATAGGATAAGCTTACTTCGTGAACAAACAGCTGGAGATTGAGATAGTGGTTATTTATAGATACTTTTTTGATTGTTGCCCGAGGAGGAAAAGAGATTAAGATACGCGCACACTCCACAAACCATCCTTGGCCACATCCTGGGGCATCTGGGCAGTTGAGGTCTGCACACATACGTACCTGTGACATGTGTTTTTTGGGGTCTGCCTGCTATCTGGGTCGAGTTTCGTCTGTCGTATAAGTATCTATAGAACCACCACCCACTGCAGTACTGTTTCTCCTCACCATAACCTCGAGAACATCGCAATGGCTGCTGCACTATACCAAACATACACAGAGATCCTCCCCCCGACACCAGAACTCACAGAGACGTCGCTCCCAGATCTCTCAGGAAAGGTCTATATCGTCACTGGTGGCGCTTCAGGCGTGGGATTCGAGCTCTGCAAGGTACGTACCACACGCCCGCTCGCTCGCTCGTGCTCGTGTCACTGCGGACTCACATAACGTGCGGGCACACACAGATCCTCTATCTCAAAAACTCAACCGTCTATGTCGCCGGCCGCAGCGCCACCAATGGCGAGACCGCAATCGAGGCAATCAAGAAGGAGCACCCAACCTCGACGGGCACGCTCAAGTTTCTGCACATCGATCTGTCGGATCTGGCCACGGTGAAGCCTGCGGCGGAGGAGTTCATGCGCCAGGAGAGTAGGCTGGATGTGGTCTGGCACAATGCGGGGATCATGCTGCCGCCGGATGGAACAGTCGATAAACATGTGAGCAGCCCCTCTTCCCCTTCATACCCCGCTATATGCCTTATGCGCACCCTCTCACAGAAATGGAGTTTAGGGGCATGAGATACAGATGGGAACAAATGTGATTGCTCCATGGCTGTTCCAGTCGTTCCTTACACCGCTCATGGTGAAGACGGTGGCACTGCCAGAGACACCGAAGAACAGTGTCCGTGTACTTTGGCTTGCCTCGCTCGCGAACAACAGCTCGCCGTACCCTGGGGGTATCAATTGGGATGACATCAACTTTGAGAAGCCACTGACGGGGCTCAAGTCCACGATAATGCCAGTGGAAGGGAGATTTCTCAAGTACGGCCAGAGCAAGGCCGCGAACATTATCCTGGCCGCGGAGCTGGCAAAGAGGCTGCAGGGAACGGGTGTTTTGTCTCTTGTAAGTACTATGTACCCATCAACCAATGATATCTTATTTCGTGTGCGGGGAACTAATACTAGATGTTATGGTAGTCGCTTAACCCCGGGAACCTGAAATCGAAGCTAGATCGCACCTCGCCGTGGATAATACAAGTCTTCCTTCATACAGTTATCTCGTATCCGGCCTATTACGGGGGTTTGACAGAGATGTGGGCGGGGCTGTCGCCGAAAATTACGGAGGAGAATAATGGCGCGTATGTCATCCCATGGGGAAGGTTTGGGTCGCCGAGAGTGGATATCACGAATGGATTGGAAGAGAACGGAAAGAAGCTGTGGGAGTACTGTGAGGGCGAGTGCAAGGATTATATGTGAGAGAGAGGGGTTGTGTATATGTTACTTTTCTTCTTGCTTTTTTCTTTGTCTCTTGCTTTGTTTTGTAGTACCTGGATATGACTTCGAGCGTCGATTGGAACACTTTAGCTAGCGGATAGGTGTCATTGAATTAAAGTTCTTTTGCAGCCTGCGTCTTGGGGTATTTCCCGGTGTAATGGATGCGACAGATGATTAGGCTGTATGTAACTGTCGCTTTTGAACGACATCTGCATTGATATCTTCTGTCAGTTATAGCTGGTGATTTTAGCCCCAGTTATCAGCTAAACTTACCTACACGATACCTTTATTATTTACTACTCGTTACTAGCCAAGACCGTCTGATCAAAACATGATAAATACGCAGATATTACCGTTCATGTGTTCCTGTTCTCGTTTTCGGATGGTTACCTTATTACTAGTAGGGCTATGCTCGATGAAGTGCTGGAGATAAGAAAAAACAGTTCTAAAAAGTATATTAAGACAATTCCACGATAGGGTGAAGGATTAAGAAAACTCTACGATAGGATGAAGGTTGGTCTATGATTTGGTGTTGGGATTTGTTATTTTCACCCTGAGTACCTTGTCCGTTTGTAGGTTGATAAAAAGGAAGGGTGATTTCATGGCGGCTTTAAAAGGCCACCTAAAACAAGTGATAGTGGGGCATACGTGTGTTAAATACATGTTAGAGCTACTTCCCTCGACCGTCCAGTCATCTTTCATTGTCCCTCTCTAAAGACAACACATTTCAGGAAACGCGCAGAAATGCAATCACTCCGACAGTCCAGTCATCTCAGATCCTCTTTCTCTACCCCATTTCTTCTTCGCTAGGCGCGGTGAGATCAACACTGCATGTAGCAGCGCCCCTAACTCCGAACCGTTCGACGGGACTTATAAGCTTATCTGAATAGTAACTCCCCAACCGCCAATGGGACTCCCCACGATTTCGGGGGCTCATGAGCGGAAGGACCACATATTATCTCTCGATACGGGGTGTAAAACCTCTCTCCCACGTCTTGCACCCCATGCGCCGGCACCCCCACTCACAGGTCCGGGCACGCAGCGCTAGCTAGTAGCTACTGCGGAGATCAGTTGAGAACTGGTCTGTCTGTGTTAAGGTTGGATGGAACCAATGAGAATAGGCCTTGGCAGCCTTACTGGGACTCAGTGCTGATATGGCCAGGGGGTGAATAATAATTTATTTAATTGTTGTAGTCTGCTTACTGGATTACAGTGCGATTATTAAACACCGCGGTACGCCCCGTCTGCTGATCATGACCTGGCGAGTTTGTGGAGAATATATTCGCTAATTCCTGATGTGCTCAAAGAGAGAGAAGTCTCTCAATACTCAATACGGATGCAATGCTATGCAAGTATCAGAACAGGTCATGCCATGGTGAAAGGTTCGTTACATACATGTACTGTCATGTATCAAGCGAAGAACCTACTATTTGACCATGGGCTCCGCGGGGAAAGAAAACTACTTTCTATTTCAAATCAACGGTTTTACACTCGTCTCGTTCCACTATGACTGTGAGATTCTTGAAGAAAAAGGTAGAACATGAAGAGTAGGTAAGCTGATCCCGTTCCTCTCCGAACTCGTGACTAATCGTACTCCCTTCATCCTTGAAAGCTGGGGTAACTTTTACGCAATAAATGTGCGAGAGGCGGTGGTGTTGCGATGTCTATGTAACTCCGGGCAAAGTTGAAGGATCTCAACGGTCAGGTAGACCCGGCTTTCGGCTTCTTTTCACCGTTCGGAGTAGACCTCCGCGGCGGTCCGCGGAGTTCTACAATTCGGCCCTCGAAAAATTTATTACCGAACCATCCGAGATGGAGGTTCTCATTTTTTTTCCACGACAAATACAACGTCATGTCATCTGTACCTGACTCCTAAGCTCCAAAATCATGCGATTCTAGTTTTCGATACTGTGGTCCGTGGTTAGAGTGGGAAAAAAAAGGCGGGTTCTCCCGCGACTGAGGTGAAACGGTTTCTTGGCTGAGACAACCACAATCTGTACATGTAGGTATGTAGGTACAACAATAAAGTGGCTCAAGCATCTTATCTTGCATAATCTACTACTGATACTCGAGTGAAGTCGAGAGAGCATCAAATCATAGCCGTCAGCGCTGTCCTACCTCAGTCAAAATTAAAGTGTTGTCAGTGCTTATGGGCCGGCTCTCTTGAAAAGCAACCCCCACGATTAGGTCGGGCTTCTTCGGGGAAACGTTGTAGCTGGTACATGAGTGGTGGTTGTACCTTACTAACTAGCCTCACGAGACCCGGAGAAATACTCCAATAAACCCTGAGCTATACGCCACAGGGCCCTGCATGGACCTGCGAATTTTTATAAAAGGTTCTTAGTCCACCTCGTGGTAAAGTCATTTTCTTATATTCTATACACATCACTGAGCTCACTTCACTTCCAACAGACAAATCATTACACCTCAATTTCAAACCTTTGAAACAAATCCTCCAAACACATCTACCAAACATGCAACATATCGACCCAGCATCCCTCGACACCCTCGAGTCCAGAATTGCATACGCAAAAGCCTTCGTCGGCTTCACCGCCGAAGACGCACAAGCAATCAACGCCTCAAAAACCGTGGTAGCAACCTTAGTCCCCACCGTCGTAGATGCCGTCTACAAAAAGCTCCTCTCCTTCGACATCACCGCAAAGTCATTCGTCCCCCGGCAAACAGGCTATGAAGGCGAAGCACCAACAGCAGTGGAGGACCTCTCCCTCGAGCACCCGCAGATCAAGTTTAGGATGGGCTTCTTGAAGGGGTATCTTGTGAAGCTTGTCAGCATGGACTACGACCAGGCATCGACTTGGGTAGGTTTTTCACGCCCCCATGCTATAATTGGAATTGTTTTGTAGTTTGAAGCTGACTGGAGGAATAGGAATACCTGGACAAAGTAGCTCTCATGCACACCGGAGTAGCCGGATTTGCCCACCGTGCTAAGAAACCCGGTTTGCGTGTGGAATACATCCACATGGCCCTGCTACTAGGTAACCCACCCCCTCACTCCCTCTATTTCCACTATCTATCCGTACAACTTCTAACCCACAGCTTCTCTGGGCAGCCTATGTAATCGACGTCCTCCTCGGCGCCGTAATTGAGCACCCCGATCTCGACGACAAGACCAAATCCGCCGTCCTCCGCGCATTCAACAAGGTCCTCTGGATCCAGAACGACCTGTTCTCCCGCCACTACATCCCAAGCGAAGATTCACCTTCCAAGTCTACAAAGTGTGCCGGTCTCGGCTCTGGGGCTCGGGGCGTGCTGTTTGGTGTGGCGACGGTCGTGTTTGCGGGGGTCTTGCAGGCTCTGTATCTGCGTGCTAGAGCCTATTAATGTGATGATGATGGGTGGAACCTGCGACTTTGTTTTTATTTGGGTTTGGTTATCGATCTCCTGTCATTGTTGTATTTTCTTTTTATTTGTTAGAGGCGTTCTTCTGTATACCATTTTTTGTAGCTCAATACCATTTGTTTATCATTTCTTGCAACGGCAATCACCACCCACCCAGGTACATTTATACAGGGTTAGGGTTTATATATATACCTACCGAGATTTGACCCATCATATGTATCCCGAGGCCGCAGGATACAAGAATATAAACCCGGGTTTCATGGCAGTCATAGAACTTTATCAACCAGTCACAAATCGAGAAGAGGTAATTTAAGCTTAAACCGCATATTCCATTCCATCTTATCGAAAACAAAACTAACTACCACGTGCGAACGATAATAAGACTATCCCTAGCTCTAAGCCCGAGGATGACCATCACTGCTAAAAGAAAAAAAGCAAGAAAGAAAAAAACACCCAAACTGCCGCAAACTCCACCAAACCCCCTTACTTCAAGAAATGTATCCAGACCCCATTCTCATCAATAGACGGTCTCCCCACCCCCACCTTCCCCTCCACGCCCAACCTCAGTGCAATCTCAATGATGCCCGGCCCCCTCTCCAGCAACCGCTTCTTCTCAACATCAAGGGTTGGCGGCTCCACGAACACCCACGGCTTTACCAGCCCCGGAATATTGATGGGGGTCTCTAGCGGCAACCGCGTTGTGCCAAACATCCTGACGGGCTTGCTGTCCATGATGGACGAGTAGAGGTCCACATACGAGTCCATCTTCCCGTCCGGTACCAGTATCGTGAACTGCGCAATGCCCTTGACACCACTCGGGTGCGTAACGTTCGCGGCAACGGTATCAACCCTCAGCTCTCTCCCGGCGATGTCATGGCACCAGAACGGGATCTCCCCCCTTCGACTGATATCTGACCCCGGGACTCCCGCGCCAACAACGTTCTTTGGGAATGTGACCTTCCAGCGAACGTCTACCCCGTCGTCGCGCTTCCTGCCGCCCTCGATGGGCTGGTCATAGTCAATCCCTAGGCTCCCGCTCTTCTGGTTGATTCGCCCGCGGAGACCGGCGTAGTCGAAGTTACTCCCGGCGGGGGTTGTGAGCGCGAAGTCGATGAAGCCATAGCTCTTGTTTCCCCAGGGATGGCCGCGGCGAAGGCTGGGGTTATCGTTGATGAAGGCGATCAGCTCGATGTAGGTGCCGTCTGAGAAGACGATGAGCTTGTTTTCGGTCTTGCCGTCCGAGTGACGGCCGCCGGGGGTGAGGGTAAAGTTCTCGGTCACCCATTTGGGAGGGTCGATGAGGTCTTGGTACGGGACTAGCACCACGACGTGATCAATCTGGGCGGGTGCCATGGCTTTGACTTTTGGAGTCTGGATGGGCGTGGCGGTAGGCATTAAAGTGTTGTGGAGGATGGATGGTAGATATTTCTGGTTTTCTGGTCTTTCCTTATATAGTAAGCTATTTATAATCCGAGGTAGAAGTAATAGTGTTAGTACTAAGTAGTACTTTTCTGCCGTCAGGTATCAGGATGGAGAATAAAAATAAAACCAGAGCATTATCTCAATGTTTATTAACAATTTCAGAACAGTGTGACTCCTTCGTTAAGATCACATCATTTAGGCGAGGATGATGCTAGAGCTCTAGCTGTAACCTCTCGGCGCAGTGCTGGACAGGGAGAAGAAAGACTTGTCCGCATCTCATTGCTTTGATGAGCATAATGAATGAGTGCAGCACGATCGTTGTGCTGTTCTCGTTTTTCGCCCGAGAAAAAGACATGGCAACCATATGTGGTGTTATGTATATGTAGGTAGGTACTATGTATGTACATATGTACTCGCATTATTACCGGGAGATTCGTGCCTGACATTAGTACTAGCTGTCTAGCTATGCCGGAGACAGCTTGCAGTTGGCGGATAAGTGTAGAGACATAAGGCTAGAAGTCGGTGTTGCCATGATGTTCTATGGACGGGAGACGTGACTAATAAAGACCGGGCGTATGCTATTCGGGGAGCAGGCGAAAAGTGTCGTTGACGTTGACCACTACTGTTAGCGAAAAATCACGCCTTAATCCCTACCTCTTTCGCGAATATCAGTTTAGCCTGCCTGTGTGGTCCTGCATGCAGAGAGTCAACCCATGCTTACAGTATAAACTATCCGAGTGGACACACCGCTCGCTGTATTCACACATACACCCAATCAGCAGAGGAAGGAGCAGGGAGAGTTGTCTTATTATAAAGATTGGCGACCTTAAACACAAGCTGCTTCCCCGGCCGGAATCGAGCTAACGCAACACATGTTCGATTTGGAGTGGGGGAACAACCAACTTGATACCAGGAAATCTAAGATTCCTACCCCGTTGATCGTATCTACCTAAACCCCGAACCTTTGGTACGATGAAGGATGACGTGCTTGTGTCGGTAATCGCATCTTCATCTAACGCCCAAGAAAAAGGAAACATAGGTTTCAATAGCTTCAGCGTCTATAACAATAGCAAAATATGGACTGTCATCCAGTAGCCACCCTCCCTAGAGAAACGGAAAAAAGGCTTTTAAGGGTCCTGTAGTCTGTTAAGCCAATTGTTATCAAGGTTCGGCCAAGCGAGTATGAGTGAGGTGCATGATCATGAGAATTGCGGTGCTCCTCCATCTATTCTGCGCTAATTATAAAATAAGTAACACCAATTCTAAAATAAAGTTACCATGATGTGGCACATTAACCTCCGTGCGTGGTGCGCCGTGGACCCAACCGGTGAACCTGAAACTGCCGGATCCAATCGGGGTATACAGTCTTTGTGCAGAGCCTGGAATTCGATGATGGTGTTACAAGCGGTGCTTTATATATATGCAGCTCTATGATAAACCGCGGAGAAAGATTGCTTATCAATCCATAGCCTGGGATCGCATAATAGAACTAAATAATTCCATAATTATAGCCATTCTTTGTTAGAGCAGAGACTTCCTTCTCTATAAGCAGACAGTCATCCATTCTCACTCGTGGCACCATGGTTACCACTCGCAAGGTTTGAGTCCCTCCACTGGTTGAACTAGTTAAGCATAAGTTTGTCCGTTGATCTACGGCGCTGATCTTCCCCATAATGCTGGTATGTCTGTTCTGGCTGCTTGTAATCAACTGAGGGTTAGTTCCTAGGTAGCGTTTTTGACCGAGTACCATGTCAGACCTAGAATCGTGTCGTATGGCAACAGCACCAAAATCTTGACTTAGGTTTTTGAGGCGAAAAGGCTCGGCAACAAACACGACCAAATTTGTATGGTGATGACCTGATTCCCAGTCTGACACGGTACCAGGTCAAAAACTTTAGTCTCGTAGCCATCCCCTACTTTTGGTGTGGTAGTAATTTTGCGTGGTAGTAATTTATTGTTGTCCACACCAGTTGTTCCTAGGATCCTACCTCGGCATATCGATGTAATCATTCAAGTAGCTACCCGCACATCTCGGGAAAGTACCAATGTATACATGCATATACATCAAGCAAAAGCAGCCCTCAAGTCCCATCCAATGAGACGTAACATATGATTTTAGACAGCTTAGAAATCAGAAACATGACGCATTTTCTGCTGATAAATACCATTCAGCATTTCTTCACCGAATAACATCGTTAGATGCGTTGAGCACACATCGATCGATTGATTCGGGGGAGGTGTATTGAATTACCGCAAGACAAGCGATCTCAAGATCCCTGTGCAGTGAGCATTCCTTAGAGTACTGATATATACACTCCAACTAAGGGGTATCGAGAATTCGGTAGTGCCGTGTAGTATATGGAGGCCCTCCAGTACGCTCATTGATTCCGAGTATGTAGGATAAGACGGAGGAGAGCAACGAGATCGATCAACATATCTTAGGCCTGATGCTTAGGTGTCGTGTCTTAATAATAAATATAGAGCTAAATGTTCGGTGTGGGCCATGACAAACAAACCGAAGTCTTACAAGAGCAACATTTAGGGTTAGGTTTATTCGAATTGCCCTCCTGCATAAACCTTAAATGCACACTTACATTGTTACCATTAGAGGTTTTCCCGTGTGTCTTTATGATCTACCTGGACCCTGAACATCTACATCTAGACCCTGCATATCTCCGAAAACTCAACACGATCCTCCAGAGGTATGGATTTCAATCCCATCCGTCGCACACCATCTTTTTTTGTAAAGTTTGCATATATACCACCACTCGGGCCCCTCCCGTGTTACATGAAGTCTTTCCGCGATTGGGGTCATTGAAAAATCTGGTTCGACGGCAAACGTCCATTGGTTAGCCAGTTCTCGAGAATATATATGTGGTAAATTCGCTGTGTACTGCCATATCGAGATATCCCAATGCGTAGCCCCCCTTATTTATGTATGTACCTCTAACGAACTCATCTCGATTCTAGTACATACTCTAATTTTAGAATCCTTAGAATTTCGCTCTAATATGCAGAATTTTCCTCCATGCGCCCAGCGGATTCATCTACCTTCAGTTGGGGGACTTCTCCGGATCCCCTCCGAAGAACAAATGTATACGTACAATAGCTCATCCAACGACGATGGCGTCAGGAAAGGAATAGGCTTTAGCCAATGGGAGAACTCTAGCACACCTAAAATTTATAACATACAGCCACTCTGCAAAAGTGTTCGTGATTCCGATTTCGGAGTGAGACATTTCTCTATATGTAACCGTGGCGGACCATCAAAAACCCCCCAAGAGAAAACTTTCCCAGTGACCAATGGAGACGGACTCAATGAGGAATAAGATCAATCGCCGATCTTCTTTTATATATAGTCACGAACTATATTATATATCTTTCGTTGTTTTGAATCTCTACATTAATAACATCAACATCACGGGTGCGCCACACTGCGCACTGACATTAAAACTAAATCACGAACACTTTTGCTGAGTGACTGTACATATCTACTTTTAACACGGTCCGAAAACCTAGCACAGTATCTTTAAACAGACTGAAACAGGTATCTTTAAACAGACTGAAACAGGTATCTTTCAAATCAGTTCTATGAAAAGGCACATTCTGCTTCCTTCCTTCCTTTTCCTTTGGTACCTTTCTACCAAAATTGCGTGAAGCAGGATTTCCGGGAAGATCAGCTATACCACTCCAATTTTTATCAAGTGAGAATCTCTGTTTGCGAATAAAAGGAAATATTCTACACTAGATTGATACGGGCTTCGGCTCATGCTGTCTTCGAATACCCCCTCCCCCTATAGCTAGCTGCTATACACGGATATGGTCCGCGCATCGCAACTGCAATTAGAATCATACAAATTGATTGATTGATTGATTACTTGATTAAGAATCATACAGATGCTACTAAGTACAGGTTTCTCCATCTATCACACTAATCCCTTGCTCTGCTTATAATTGCAAGTCTTGTGACGAGGCACAATAGCTTCTCAGGGTCTTTTGAACTAAAGTTCAAGTATTCAACTCTTGGGCAAAGGACTTCCGTACCACGAAGGTTATTAAACTTAGATACCAATACAGTTTCCAGTAAATTTTTTACAAAAGTGGGTTCTCCGTGACCCGATAATCCTATTGGCCCTTAAAAGGCTTTTTGCTACGAGCACAGACCAACAAATCCACTCTTTTAGCTCTGACTTTCGTAATAATTCTACTGGAAACTGTAGGTCCTATATAGCATTACTTTCAGTGATAAAGGACTCACGTGCCATTAAGGTCTTATATAACATGGTTTGCAGTTATAAAAGACTCAGATACTATGGATTCCGGGTAGTATTAACTGCAATTAGTCTCGTACTTAGACTGCTTTCACTCCTTATCCATGCGGTTCACGACTTGTTTTTTCTTATGACCTGATAGCCCGCAAGTCGAACAAAGTTGAACGTGACGAATAGCTCCCTTACGATACTACAAGGTCCCAATCGTTCTTTCATATACCAGTCCTAGACACATCTTTCGAAAGCATCAAAAGTTGAAATAGTTGTTTATTAGGTATAGAAGGCGGGGAGCCAAAGCTATTATTCGTGAGGTGGACCAGTTTCTACAGAGCACAGAGCCCATACCTACAAGGCAAGGTGAAACAACAGTCCTGTTGGTTTCTTGTGGGCAACGACAGTTCTCGCTATTTTTTGGTGGACAACGACGATAGTTCAGAATGCGGACCGTTTGTTGGGCAACACTCGGTGATACAAGAGTTCAAAACCTTTTCCGAGGGGTATCCGAGTCGTGTTTTATCAAAAACCATGGTACGGAAGTCCTTTGCCCTCAATTTTTCCAATGGTCAATTGGGTCACGTGAATCATCGAGCAATTAAACGAGTGATAGTTGATGAAGTAAATTGGAGTTTTGCTTCCGAAGTTCAAGCGTGTCTGAGGGATTGAGTAAGGCAAGATATGAAAAGGTATACTATCCAGTCTTAAAATAGAGCTTATCTAGATCATAACAGTAACCATCTGTTTATTAACACAATACACGCTGGGCAGAACAATTGCCGCCAAGCCAAGCATAAGTAAGTCGGCAAAACATCACTTGAGAACGATTTTACTACAGCAAAGAAAAAAAAGGACCACCGATGATACCCGAAGGATGAAGGGAATCGACAGACAGCTATGATTGGTTCCAGAGGGGGTCGAACCCTCGACCTTGGCGTTAACATGCTACCCCTGACGAGGTATGATATTAGCACCACGCGCTAACCAACTGAGCCATGGAACCGTGATCGACGCGCATCAGACATACTTTATCACTCGGCTATCCTAATAATGGCTGGAAATCGTTACACAAGGATGATGCGCGCACACCGCCGTTCACCGTCTCTACCAATTAACGAACAGGAGACTTTAAGCCAATAGAAATTAAAAGAACTAGAGATCTCACAACTTAGCTATTGCTTAACTATTTCTTACCATACTTAGAACCCCTATTCATCAAATAGCAGTATTCGTCAAGAGACAGTAAACGACTATACTTAATTTACTTAACATTAACACATAGTTCAGGACAGGTTTAAAGTAAGTACGCTTTCGGGATGAGGACACGCAGTAAGAAAGACCCCATATAAGCGCAGACTAGAAACAGATCAAACTCGACGTTTAGGCTTCTTCTTTTACCTCTCCGCTATGGTTTAGAAATATTACTGACACCAACATGAACCGACAACATCCAACCCCGATATTTATTAAGCGTTCGTTTTGGAACGAATACTCCGTTACTAAACCTCTATCACCGGGTTCAGTCGACTCTTGATAAAAGGATACGGTCGGGACCGAAAGTCTATATCCTTACGGGCGAGTATCATTACAATAAGTAAGAACGGACCGGTAAAACAGCATTTCTAGATTACGAATTGCTATCCTAATGGTAATGACGAGAATATCACTGTCGATTGTAGTAGAAAAACAGATTTCAGAATAGTGTTTCAGCGAGACTCGCTGTTTGGGAACCACCAAATCCGGTTCGGATTAATATTCGACAGCATGTGACGGCATTGGACACTGCAGCATTGTGAAATTCCCTCGGGTCGAGTGATCATTCATGAGCGACTGCAAAGTACCTATATTGAATCTCTGTTATGCAGGTCCCACCCACATTTCATTCCGATCTAGATTCTGGAGTATGTACCTTACTCTAGAAACTCAAGCTTCTCCACTCTCCGCTAACTACTAGCAACTACTCTAACCCAGCGGACCACTGGGACCAATCAAGGATACGAAATTCCAATCCACTCGCCGATGCATCCGCGCTTATCTTGGTAGAGCCTCACCCCTCCACCCCTCCACCCCTGGGGAACCTGAACGGACCCTTGTCTGACAACAACAGCACAAGAGGAACGATGACAACAAACATGGCATGATGCCGTGCGGCCCGAACCGGGATTATTCCCTCACGTCCTCACCTGGACCTGGTTTTGTTTTTCCAGTTACATATTTTTCTTCCTACCCGGTAGGAGTAGGGGATATATCGCGCAGCGGTTTCCTCGCCATCTTCTTTTTTTTTATATTGATGTTCGGGCGGGCATCTTTCAGAACGGTGGGATGATGGGACTGGCATCTACACAGTGATGCGCTCGCTTCATACTTATCCTTATCTCCCCACATCACGTCTCCAAGAGTAAAGGCTGACATTCCCCCTCTGATCACGCACGTACTGGTGCTGTTAATCCCCCATATGTTTATCTGCTATTGCGAGTTTTATAGCCTGACGTAAGTCATCATCCAGCCGACATCCATTTATCGGAAGCGAAAGGTATTTCTCTCTCTCGGCGTTATTCCCGCAACCGCTTTCCCCCAGGCCAATCCGGAAATTTGAGTTTCAGCGGTCGTGGTATTCGCGCAAAATAGTAAGGCGGGTTCCGCCATTGCCGGCATCCAGAGCAAGCAGAGCAGAGTGAGAGAGAAAGAGGAAGAGGAGCATCAGGGTTAGGTTAGGCCGGGTCGAAGCCGAATTCCGGGAATAGTAATCATTATTGCGATGGCAACGCAACAAACGTCGCCGCGGGGAAAGAAAAAACAAAGCAACCACAATAGGTTTGCAAGAAAGAAAAAGAAAGTCCTGACACCCTCCCTCACCATGAGAGGGGGAAACTGTTTCTTTTATGTTATCAAACAGCAGGTTGCATGATGGTAGTGAATCGATGATGTGATGTGATGGATAGCATAGCAGAGACGGGTTAGCTAATTCGTTGATGAAAAGTCAACCGGTGTGTTGCATGTTGGTTGCAGCTGTCATGGGTTCGCCAAGAGCTTCCCCAAAAGCTTAGCAGGCGCCTTCGCGCCGCATCGGTCGCTCTTGTGTCTCATTACGGAAGGCTCGGCATTCATCATCTGCCATCTCCACATGGTGGTCACGCATTTGTCTCGAACGCTGCTGCACAACACACACATGGCTGGCTGGCAATGGACGAAAAGTGCCAGAAGGGGGTCTGTCATGAGCATGTGGCTTTCTCTCTTCAACTTGCAGGCGCCCCAATAACTCCCCATTCGTGAATTGCAATTTATCAGTATCTTCCACACCCCCCCCCCACCCCCGGGTGCCCATATTGGTGTAGATTGTGCCTAATGAAGCACACAACGATTATCTAACTATCTAACGCCAATCTCCACTCTTTTCCCTCGAAGGAGAAAAGATGCGGAGGCATTTTACAACCAACCAACCGGCCAGTAGTGGGCCCCCTCCCCGAAGCCGGTGTGAACCCACAAAATGCCTCAGAGCTTGAAGCAGCAGCAGCAGACAAGGGAGAGAGAAGAGGGGGGGGGGGGGGGGGGGGGTGGACGAGGGAAAGAAAGGAATTAAAACAGGAAAGGGTAGATGATACATAGCTGTAGAGTATTTTGAGGAACCGCCGAGAATTTTTCCCTTCTTTATCCCCCTCTCGTCCTCCCTTCTTGCTTCCCATTCCTCTTCCCTCCCACTCTGCCTTACTCAACTCAGCTCAATTCCTTCCATCTCCGTCAATTGCTGCTGTCGCGTGCCATTTATTTGCTGCATTCGATCGATTGAGTAGAGTCGCTGTTAATTGTTCTCCTCCTCCTCCTCCTCCTCTTCGTCCTCAATCACCTATAAACCTCGCACGTTTACCGAAGAAAGACAAACACGGTTGTCAATTCGAGGTGTGTATCCAAGTGCTTATATCTACATTACCTCATAGCTCCCCGAGCACATGTCAGCCCACTGAGACACCACCTGTCCTTCACTCGCACAACCGAGCTCCCCTCACCTGCCTTATCTTCCTTCTCCTCCTCCTCCTCCTTCTTATCCACCCACTAACAACCATTTCCGCACTTTTTTAGAAAAACCTCATCTTACCTACCTCCAAACCAAAAAAAACCAACAAGCAAAAATGCCTGCCCTCGAAGCCCACTACTCCGCCCTCATGAAGCGCGGCGCCAACTGGCCGTCCAAGAACCGCGGTGTCATGGTCGTGTTTTGCATCATTGGCGTACTCATCCTCATGGTCATTGCCCTCATGCTCCACAAGAAGCTTGCCGCGCGAAAGAAGAGACGAGCCGAGGCGGACTTCCAGGCTGGGAAATAAACATGGCGTGGTGTGATGTCTGGACGGATGGATGGATGTGAGGGGGGGATCCTTGTAAGATTTTTTGATGTGGATTATTGTTTTCTTTTTTTGTCTTTTTCCTTTGTTTCTCATGTCGATATGGGGGGACGATGCTTCAACGGGAATATGTAATGAGGAGGCGGACCTGGAAAGGTGGAGGGGTAGAAAAGTGGGGGAGGGGAGTGCAGGATGCGCGGCGAACGAACGAACCAACGAACGAGTGGCCGTGTCGTATCGTGTGAGGGTGGTATGATGGGGTGAATGGAATGGAGATCGACTGCCAATTGGGAGGAGGGGATGCATCTCGTTCATTCATCCATCCAATTCAAAGCCAGAAAACTACATACTACATAGGCGAGCCAGTCGGGTCATGTCAACGGACGCATTTTTTCTTTCTTTTCGGAACGCGAAAAAAGACCGGCGACGGTCGGTGGTGGGTGGGCTGGTGGTTACTGTCTGGTAGATGGATATTATTTTCAACCCGATAATAATTTTTATAAAAAAAAAAAATTCTATTCCATTCCCATACCGTTCGGTTTTCGTCTTTTGCTTGTGTTTTGTTTGTTTGGTGGGCGGGTGGGTGGGCGTTCATGTAGAGTTGATTGCGTGGTGTTGACTTCCTTTCATCGGTTCTTCTCCGACAGGATACTAACAATAGCCCCCCCTCTGTCATCTTCTAGCTCTCTCCTCTCTCCTCCCTCTGTCATCCTCCTGTCATCCTCTCCATCTCCTCTCCTCTCGTCTTCATGCTTCGTCGACATCACCACCTCGCATCACCACTTCCTATCTCCCTATCAGCCCACGCGAGGTAAGCCACCACGTTGTTGTCGCCTTGGCTCAACACACACCACACACACTAACCGCAAGTTAGGAAGGCGCAACTGTCACCCATCGCCAAGTACGGGAAGGGAAGGGAAGGGAAATTATTTAGGCGAGATCGATCGTGCATGTTATCCGGTCGTGGCATTGCTTGGCTGGGGCATTGGCGGAGCCAAGCAAATATCCAAGCCATATGTGCGGATAAACGAGAGGACGTGCGCTGGAAGGGTGGAGCTGGAGAGCGTGCGCAATTTGTCCCGGGCGCTGTACTGGTGGGAGGGGGTGTTTGTGGTTGGGTTGTTGACGGTGGTGGGTCCGAAACCGCAAGACAGCATCAACCACGCAATGTCGGCGCTGGTGTGCCCCCCTGGGAGTAGTGGTTTGTGGATTCGTCCCGTGTCGCGAGATGTCATGTTGTTTTCTCGATTTTTCGGGGGGGGGGGGGGTGCTTGGGGCATGCGCCAAGGCTGGGGATAGCTGGCGCGCAAGTGCGGCCGCGGTGGTTTTTTGAGCCCTTCTGTAGGCAACACTGATGGTGTACTTGTTGCAGTTGGGAATATAGAGGATGGCAGTGTTTCCTGAGCAGAAAGCTGGTATGGATAGGTGGTGGTCGGCATGTAGCGTGATGTCCTGCTCGGGGGGCTTTTTTCATTGCTCTCTGAAGTCCTCTTTTCTCACCCTCTGGCCCAAGCACACAGAGCAGTTCTCGGCTTGTCCCATATTTCATTTTCTCCGGGAATTTTTCTCTTCGTTGGTTGTGTTATGGCGGTGCTGGTACGTGCGTACCTGCATGTAGATCTGGAGGAATCATGGGTGATCACGCATACCTATGTAGTAAATACTAGGATTTCCATGCCACTTTTCCCTGTTGTTGGTCCCAGTGAACTTGTGTTTGCCAATAGATGTAATCAATGTCTCACTTTTTCTGTCTACTTCGATGGTATTTCCACTCACCGCGATGTGTCCGCGCCATGAGGAATGCGTTGAAAGAGTGCCCGAGTGACCGATCATGACGCACTGACCTCCAATTGGCCAGCAAGATCCACGAACCCACTTGGTCACGGTATCATGATGTTTGAAATAGAAGAATCTAAGTATATTCAGCCTCGAAGGTCTCAATTCGGATAACAGGGAGGTGAGTGAGTGCTGGTTATTATAGTTGTGATCATTGGTGATGCGGTGTAGATTTTAAATTTTGGTCTTATGGTTTTACCAAGGCACCCTCGTCGCTGGCTCCTCGCTGGAGGAAGATGTTATTAGCGACAGATGAAGACAGCGTACAAAGACAGCTAGTTTCGATTGGGCGAAGAACACGTACATACATGTAGATGGAGCTCTAAAAGGGAGGGCCGAGGCTGGAATAGGCATCACTGATCGGTAACTAACTACACGCTCAATACTGCTCCTACACCCCCGAGGATTCGTACGCACACATCGTGGATTCGCACACAGAAAGCCCGTTGCTCTGTGGTGAATTGCAAACCCAGATAACTCAAACCAGGCCTTGACTTGCAGGGGAGAAACCGAGTGATAACCAATGAAGAGCCTAACAACACTCTTCCTTGCTTGCCTGTGGAGAGCCAAGATTCTAGCTATGCGCACGCACACACGCACACACACACACACCCTCTCTACCCCCACCCTGAACCCCATTTTCAGAAACCCCACAAAAGACTGCTGCGACATAGGGCCCCTAATCTTTAACTTTAAATTTGCCAAGGAGGAGAGAAGATTTGCAGATTCCACTGCGCTGGGCTACTACTCCATACATGTGACTGAGGAGGTTTTCACCTGCACCCCACCCCCCGGCCCATGCACATAGAAAGTGACCTTCCGTCAAACGCACAAATAAACACCCACTGCACCCTAGGAGCTAACGACCAACCAACCGCCCGTACATACAACGACAACAACCACAACAAGAAGAACTCTTCAACCTCCATTTCATCACAGCATTCAGTCACTACAACCATTTTACCCCAACCACCACCACCACCAGCACCCAGGATGTCGGAGACCTTCGAAGCTCTTGCAGCCGCAGCGACCCTCGAGAAGCTCAAAGCCTCGGGGGAACCAAAAATCTCAGAGGAACCAAAAAGCCCCCAGAAGCCAAAAACCCCGGAGGAACTAAAAACCCCGGAGAAAAATAAAGACCCGGAGGGACCGAAGACCCCAGAGGAGCCGGAAACCCCGGCTCAGCAACCAGAGACGCCAAAGAAACCGAGAATTCCAAGGGCCGACGCATTGACCGAGTTCCTACTAGAGTCTGAAGAGGTAACGGAACATGTGGAATCGACAAAACTAGAAAATCCCAAGACTCCGAAGACCCCCGAGACTCCCAAGGCTCCTGAGACCCCTGAGTCTGACGAGAATCCCGAGTCCCCCGATTCCCCCGGCTTACCAGTCCCCGTCTCCAGCCCGGACAATTCTCCTAAGCCTCCCTCACCCAGCCCCTCCCCACCGCGCGCCCGCACCCGCCACTCTCGACACTCCCGACGACTCAAGCTCGCCCCCATTTCCGCCATCTGCCGCCACACCCACGTCACCCACTCGGGCTGCATGCACACCGAGTCCAGCGTCGGCCGCATCTGCCGAAAAGTCGATCTCTGCGCCGACGGCGTCCTGAACAACTGGCAGCAGCTGGGCGACTGTGACATGTGCGACGACTCGAAGAATCTACACTGGGACATGGAGAGCATGGATGGGGGCGACAGCGGGAATGAGTGTGAGAGCGAGAGTGGGTGGGAGGACGAGGAGGAGGAGGAGGAGGAGGTGGCAGTTGTGAGGAAAAACGTGGAGGACAAGCGGACTGAGGAAGTTGCCGACTCTCCCGCTGGGCAGCGGAAGTCGAATAGGAAGAGGGCTCATGAAGAGGAGGATTCGCAGGAGACGCAGCGTAGGAAGCGGAGGAGGGTGTCGTTCGATGCGACTCTACAGGTGCAATACTTGCAGTCTCAAGCTTCTGTGTCAAGAATTTAGGTTTTTCTGTACGTTAGAGATATCATGGTGGAAATAGAAGCTGTTTGTTTGGGTCTAGCTGTGTATTCTAATGCGTTTTCGTCAAAGATGGTATCGTTTCAAGACGGGAAGACAGAGTTTGCATTGGCTGTCACAATGTGGGATTTTCGTGCACGATTCGTAAATGCGTTCAACCGTGTATGTAACCCACAAATCTCCAACAACTCAGGTCACGTGATGAGCGAGTGATTTCATGTGACGCATCAGCTCTCAATAGATTCAGTGATTGATTGATGAATTAAGAGCATGTAACATCCCGAGTGTGAGACACACTTACTGGCACGTTTCAAAGTCTCAGAGTAATTGTTCCTATGGGGGGGGGGGGGGGCGGGAGTACATTACTACATGTAGTTGTGAAAAAATAATGAAAGAAACACACATCCCGAAAAGCAAGGGAGAACGGAGGATAAAATACATAATTCCTAATTGTAATTCCCTTGAATATATGTAGCTCCCACAGCACATGAAACACATCTCGCACCTCCGCCACGAATTCTATCCATTGCCATTGTCATTGCCATCCCCATCCCCATCCCCATCCCCATCCCCGCGCATGGCGCAAAACGGGGGAACTATCAATGCGTGAATCCACGTCCGCCCAAACACAATGCAAGCTCAGAAAGACCCCTCCATCCAAGCGCAGCACTAAACTACACGCAGCGCAGTAGCTTCAAGACTACATGACCGTGCAGTTAGTGTCCATCGCCACACCGCATCCCGTACCGCGCATAGAATCATCCGTTTCCCCCACCACCACCCACCATCTTACACACCCCCCCCCCCCCCCCCCCCTCTCTCTTTTTCCTCATCCTCCTCCACGAACCATCCAAACATAAATACACACAAAAGCAAAACCATACAACATGCCACGAACCCCCGCCATGTGCCACCACATCACGACCCGCTACACCTGCGGGCACAGCTTCCTCCCCTCCCCCGACGACCCGCCGTGCACGCGCAGCTACGCCGAGCACCAGAAGGTGCTCAGCTACTTCAAGGCCAAGAAGACGGGCGAGATCTGTCCGGGGTGCAGGACGGGGCGGAGGCTGATTAGGGAGGAGGCGCAGGAGATGGTGGATTGGGAGTATGCTCAGAGGGCGAAGAATGCCGGCGCGGAGGGTGGTGGGGGTGGGGGGAAGGTCCCGCAGGGGGCGTTTTAGGGGGGGGGAGAGTGCTCTTGTGGGTGGTTTGGAGGGATTGGGGTTGCGGGTGCGGGATAGTAGAGAGGATTGGGTGAGTGGTAGAGGTGGCGCCGTAGGAGAGAATGATGTGCTAATTCCTTGGGCAGTACTTCATCGCAACTTCAATAACTTCTCGACTTCTTCGGCATCCTTCGAGGCGTATAAATGGGCGACGGGGTAATCTGGGCTAAGGAGGATGAGGAACAGACAAATTGTGTAATGGTTTCCATAATTGTTCATACCTGCTGTCTTCTAGAACTGTAGAAAGCTACTAGAAAAACTTTGTTTCCTCATTGAACTGTCCCGAACATCCAGGAGTTGATAGAGTGGTCGAAGTTGGGGAGCAGTGGGTGTTAGATCTGCCCTCTTTGGGTGGAGGTTCTTGATATTGGAGCCGCCGGGGGTGTATTGTGCTCGACCATTCGAGGCGAGCAGTGACCATTTCTTCGGGGTGATATCGTCACTTGGACTTGATATCCGCCCTAGGGGCTGCAAGCGGGTCAAGTATCTCAATAGAGAGAGACGAGAGTGATAGTATATGTTAAGATAGATATTCTTCGCAAAAGGATCCGAAAAGGTTATAAAAGTACTATCATTGAGTAGATCTCTCGTTTCTTTGGTGACGGTTGGGGGGACCCGCATTGAAGCTCTCCACGAATTAAGGCCCCAGTCAGTGATGTCCTATCCCCGAACTTCTTACTTCTGTGAATATCATTTATGTAGATATATGATTTAACTATTCGCCTATCCTGAGATAAAGATTGTAAATCAAGGTGGAATCTTTTTCGTATGTTGAAAAAGTTTCAAATAAAGGAGACAAGTCTCCAAATGCCGGCTCCTATTTTGAGGAACTCCAGTACGAGGGTGTTTCCTCGTTGTCGGCTGAGCTTGTATTCCTACATTGCAAGTAAACACCACCGATGTCATGCAGAAAACCTCGTGGTAGCATTTATACTGGTAATGATGTTTGATATGACTTCCTATGTGGAAGACCACCGTACAGCTCCTAAGAGACTGCTATCTCTGCATATAGTATCTATAACTGAGATATGGCGTTCTCACTCGCTCTTGGAGATGATTCGACTTCCAACATGCCCCGTATATGGAGTGAAGAAGAGACATAAATCCCTAGAGATCATGTAGTTGGGAACGCCTTATTCTCAATCGAAACAAAAGAGGCCAGAAAAATGGTGGAGCAAAGTATCGCAAGTAATCATGTTGGAGATAACAAGGCCAGTAGATCGTGGTGAAGTGGGATTGACCATTGTATGCACTAGTGTGGAGAGGGAGGAGGTGTAGTCGTTTCTGACGCCTTGTAGCTTTGTGTCTTGCTCACCGGTTTCCTGTAAGGGGATGGTTTAGGCGCCCCGCAGAGGGATGCGATCAGGCGAGAATGAGATTCGTGTTGTGGGCGGGGAGTTGTGTGTGGTGGGTTTCGTAGAGAGTCAGAGAGCTTGTTCCTCGCTTATGCACTTTTTGAAACTACATGCACGGGCACGGGCCAGTTCCTGTGGGTGTACAAGATCCTGCGCGGGACAACGTCAAAGTCGCAAATCAATCCCCTGGAGCTCAACGTATCCGCTTCCCCGCATATTTTGATACTCATTGATATTTCGTCTTGACTCTTTACAGTTGAAATGTTGGATAGTATCCGATGTATCAAGTTGTAACCATCACTGTTGTGTAGAAGGGATGTAGGACGCTGACGAAATGCTTTCTTTTTGCACTCGAGAAATCTTCCCTCTCTAATCAGAATATTGGAGAGGGAAGAAATGCTGACATGCAGTCATCAGTACGGGGATTCATAAGAATCAGACAGGACGCAAGAACTTTCTATGAGTGGGGATTGGTCAAACAGCCAGCAGGGCCCAAGCTCAAACTTCGCTCGGATAGAGTTACGGTGGGACAATCAAGGAGGAGAACTTCGATATGGTTTTAGAACGCCTTTGTTTGACAACCCATGTCCTCTGGTGATGTGCTAAAGATATGAATGCCGCGGTATCTCCAACATTGTGGGTTTTTGAAAACCGTTGGAATAGTTAATCTGGACCAAAAAGGTTAATATGGGTACTATCAGGCTTTCGATTATCACCTCAAGTATTGCTACATATAGCTTCTGACATTTGACAGATTAAAAGCTTGATAAATTAGATATAACTGCATGTATATAGGAACACGGTTCATACTGTTTGAAGATTTTCGCCTTCCGGCACAGAGTCAATGATTTTTCATTGCCTTATCGGTCCTCAAGCTCTTCGTGTAGTCCTTTTACTCCTAGTTCTGGTTGGTCGAACGATATAATGCTTTTACCGCCAAGTACGTAACACTAAGCGTATAGCATGTACAGTAAGCTTTAAAGCAGAAACTCTGACTGCGTACATAACGATGACTGGCACCCCCGAAGTATTGCACGTGTTGGTGAGTGCACGTGTAACCACCATGAGAGAGGTATGTATGTACAGTCGCACCTCGTTATGTCGGTAGCGTATTCTGGAAGCCAAACCCCTATGAGATAGCAAATATACGAGACAGCAAATAGTTTTTGGTGGAGAAGGGCAGTACCTGTCCCTCAAATCCGTACGAGACAGCAAGTGATCCGAGATATTGAATTACGAGATAGCAAGGCGCGACTGTAGTAAAACAACTGCAATACGAAGCTTTATATCTTATTAATTTCTTCGTTAATATATGGTATGTAACCCCTACTTTATTTTTCTTTTCCGCGCACTGATTACAATCCTTATCATACTCTGTCCATCCCCCACACGGGGCGCCTAAGGATAGACATACATAAATTCAATGTCGACCATACTCGTATCTCCGTTTTTGAACTGAACTATTATTGCATACACACAAAATCATGAGCTTGGTGTATTTTTGTATGGCATGAAATATTAGTCGCGTCCACAAACGTTAGAAAAATGCGAGTAGACATGAAACCGTTGTCTCAGCTTATCTGTGGAGGCGAGACAATTCTACTAACTGTAGCCGTTGAGACAGCCCAGAATTTGGGATATAACAATAGTGTAAGCTGATCACCGGTTATCCTTTCGTTTTAAAGTATGGGTCCGGGGTAAAAAAAAAAAAAGATGCGTGGATATAATCGTTTGAGTTATGATCGATGAACCAATAAAGTTTGTGTCCGTGGGACTCTGCCCGGTTTCACATTCCACATTACTGCACTGTAGACAAAGGGTATCCAACAAAGAAGTAATAGCCACATCCGCTTCCGGAGACCCCCAGCGACAATATATTGCATCAATTCCGGATATAAGGAACAGGAAATGCCCACCGGCCACTGTTCGATATCGTCAGACCGGCAGTTCAAGTATTCATGATGGCAGCTACAAAAACACCCCTCGAAAATATTGTGGAGAGTTTGGGGCCGACACTAAGCTCTAAAGCTCAAATTCACCTCATCTCTGATGCTAAAATCTTCTCTGAGACGTTCACTTCCTGGTCCGACCTCAACAAGAAGGTGCCCTCTGCAATCATCAAGATCCACACAGTGGGCGATGCACTCGAAACCGTCAGTCGCCCCTCTCCCTCATACCAGAAACCAATGCTAACCCCGGAGTAGATTCTCTGGGCAACCTCAAACTCAGTCCCTTTTGTTGTCAAAGCAGGTGGTCATAGCAACTTCTGCACTATCGGGAAAGAAGGAGTAATTATCGATCTTTCCAACTTCAAGAAAATCACCCTCCACGAAGACAGTGTTACTGTCCAAGCTGGTACCCTGACGGAGGAGTTGATCTCCGCCGTATACCCACAAGGACGTTGTGTTGGTATGTATTACGAACTCTTCTCGTATTCCAATGTCAACTAAATTTATCCCCTGTAGTTGCCGGTGGCTGCGGTGGAGTCGGGGTATCTGGCTCCAGTCTCGCAGGTGGTTTTGGACCCCTCGTAGGCCTACATGGACTCATATGCGATAACCTTCTGAGTGCTCGGGTAATCACTGCTGCTGGGGAGCTGATCGAAGTCTCGAAGACGAAGAATCCGGAGCTTTTCTGGGCGCTGAGAGGAGCGGGGATGAGGTTTGGGTTGGTGGTTGAACTGACGCTTCGTACTTATCCGTTAGCGACGTTGGGCAGTGACGATGGAAGTATTTGGGAGATGACATTGATGTGGGGCGAGGAGCAGCTCGAAGATCTGGTGGAAGCTCTAAATGGGCTGGGCTGGACAAAGGGGGAGGCAACGGCATATTTTGGTTTTGCGCATGAGAAGGAGGGTGATAGAGTAGCCTTCCCCACCGGTTGTCTTGTTCTTATACATTTTGGAGAGTATGCTGACAGGATCTAGATTTCACCAGTATGCCTGGCGATGCTCCATTACTTCGGCCCAACTTCAGCCGCTGAAGCATATTTCCGGCCTCTTCTTTCTCTGCGTCCATTCCATGCCCTCAACACCCCGCCCCATGTACAGCCAGGTCGCATCCCCTATAATCTCATTGACGCCCTGCAACTCCCGCACCAAAAGCACGGCGGGTTCAAGTCGATGTTCGGAGCGGGTGTGCAAAAGCTAAGTGCCCCGGGTATGCGTAAGATCTGGGAGACGTATACCCAGTTCGTAAGCGCACACCCCGACGCTTTCCGGAGCATAGTCCTTGTGGAGATGTTCTCGATGGAAAAGGCTCGGGAAATCGGGAGAAAGGACGACACGGCTTTCCCGCATAGGGATGTAAACCTATGGGCGTAAGTTCCTATCAATCCCCGCTTTACTGTTACACATTCTAATAAGATTTGCCGAGCCAGCTTCCCAATTGTATGGCACGATGATCCCAACACTGAGCCAGCTGCTACAAAGTTCGGGAACGAGGTCCGGAAAATGTTCCAAGATGAGGAGTTTCGTAGTGGTCATAAAGTCTCGGCTTATGTGAACTTTAATAGAGGGGATGAAAGTATTCTCGACACATACGGAAATGAGGAAAGGGTAGCAAGATTACAGGGACTGAAGAAAGAGTGGGACCCAAAGTCCCTCTTCGGAGATTTGGTTCCGAGGTTGAAATAGTTATATGTAGTGTTGGCCGATAAAATAGTGCAAATATTTCTAGCATATGAAGGATGAATTTAAGGAGGGGGGTGTAGCTCTGGTTTCTTAAGTCGAACAATGTCTTTCAAAGTGGTTTTTCTTCCAGTGATACGCAATCAGCTAGCAAGCTCCTCCATGTGTAATAGTGAGTTTGATGTTTCGCAACGTCTTGAACAAGGTGTAGCAGATCAGATTGAGCGATCGACTCCTACCGTGCTAGGAAGACGCCTATATGATTGCTCTTAAATCAGTCACTCGTACCACAGTACCCTTCCGGGATAAATACAAGTATGGAAATCTTCTTGTAAGTTTCTGTATGCAAATGAAACTACTCAATTCCCTTGTTTGAATTAAAACCATTTTAACGAGATGAACCCCTCTCTTTTTTATTTAGGAAATATACCAGCTGTTGTATTTTCAGATTCTTGATCCTATTTTCTTAGTACATGCAGACGTTTCCCCTGTATTCGGCACTGTAGTTGTGGTATGGTCTCCACTTACTCAAGAGCCAAAAGCTAGATGTCGTTTGCACGTTTTTGAGAAGTTTTCGAAGGTTAATTAAGATGGGAGACGTGAAGGATAGTACTCCAGCTGCAGAGAATCACTAGGAGGGCTAATTGAACGAGTAGTATAATTTAAATTCGTATTAGGTATTAGGACTAGAACCTGGAAGTCTTGGCTTGGGTTGCCTGACCGATCCCATTTTAGTTGGCACGATGCAAATAATTAACCAATCGCGTCGTGAAGTCCCTGTCAGCACGCCAGCACGTGCGTTACAACGCGTCAGTCAGAAAACTAACAACGATGTCAAAGTAACTGCATGTACTAGGCCACATCATCCTAGTAACAAGTTTCAGCAATTTTCCAAACCTTCAACACTACCGAGATGAGCAAATCAGACGATGAAGACTTTGGCTTGTCTAGCGATGATGAGGCGGATATGGTCAAGCTTGCGTCAACTATTGAAGGCAACCTAACTGTTCACCAAAAGCGCCCCATTGAGCTTGAGCTTACGGAGCTGCCATCCTCCAAAAAGATTAAACAAACATACCCAACTACATCTTCCCTCGCGAGAAAGGTGCTTCAGGCAACCTGGGGATACCCAGCGTTTCGTTTGAAGCAGGAAGAAGCTATATCAAGATTGATTGCCGGCGGGAGTGCAGTTGTTGTGTTCCCCACTGGAGGTGGAAAGAGTTTGGTTTATCAAGTTCCAGCTCTAGCGCTTGATGAATATGAAGACGATCAAGGGGGAGAAGTCAAAAGTGGCTTGACGTTAGTGATCAGCCCATTGATTGCATTGATGAAGGTTTGTTGCCTGGTATCTCGTAGGGTGTTTGCTAGCACAGGAAGGCACCGATTTCTATGGATTGTTAGAGGGACGCATTGCTGACTTATATATGTCCAATGATAGGACCAGGTTGACGCTTTAAAAGCCAGGGGTGTCAAAGCAGCGGCTATCGATTCCTCACAAACCCGGGAATCTGTCCTGGAAACCTATGACCTTCTCCGAAGCGGTGAACTAAAGCTTCTGTAAGTGCGCCTATAAAATTACCTATATCTCTACTCATCACACCTACGTTAGCTATTGCGCTCCAGAAAGGCTCAATAACGAAGGTTTCGTAGCCACACTTAAACATCTTCGAATTCGACTTATTGCCGTGGACGAGGCACATTGTATATCCGAATGGGGACAAGCGTTCCGCCCCGATTACCTCAAAGGTTTGGAAATATGATTCATGGTGATTAACTTCAACCGCTTATGTACCTGATTTTTAGTTGCACGATTTGCGAAAGAAATTGAGGCAGAGAGGGTCTTATGTTTGACCGCTACAGTGAGTTGTTAAAATTGGACTTGAGATAATTTTATATGCTATAGCTGCTGATATATTCCGAATACCATCAAGGCTACACCGCGTGTTGCTGCAGATATTTGTAAAGGATTTGATATCCCGGAAGATGGATTATTTAGGACTACTACCTATAGAGAGAAGTAGGTCTTGATGCTTAAAACATATATTCTGTACTCTTTGAAGGTGGCTGATAAGCTTTAATAGTCTTGACCTGTTGGCAGAGTCCTTTGCGACAATTGAAGATAAAATGCCTAAACTCAAACGATTCCTGAAGGAAAATCCTGGCTCAACCGTTGTTTATGTGACCAGTCAGCAGGTATGGTTTGAAAGGGCGCTATTATCAAAATTAGGCTATTCACTGACATGTTTCAAACAGCAAACGGAAGAGGTTTCCAAAGAGTTAGTGGAGAGTGGTATTCCCAGTTTGCCATATCATGCCGGGATGGAGGCGGGACAGCGATTAGAGGTCCAGGAGAAATTCATGACCCAAAAAAACATAACGGTATTCGAATGGAATAAATTCTGACTTAGATGCTCAAATTCCTAATATTTCGCAACGCTATAGATTGTCGCCACAATTGCGTTTGGTATGGGCATCGATAAAGCGGATATCCGAAACATCGTTCATTACGATTTCCCACGCAGTTTAGAAGGATATAGCCAAGAAATCGGTCGTGCAGGCCGTGACGATCTGCCAAGTAAATGCGTACTTTACCTCTGCAGCCGTGATTGGCAGAAACGAGAGACACTCTGCCGAGCCGATCTACCTAGTAAGAAGAGCATTCATGGTCTTCTGAACGAGCTCTTCGATCGCAATGCTGCAGCGGGAAAAGACGACGTCATAGAGGCAAATCTTTATCATCAAAGTAAAACATGGGATATTAAGGTAAGACACTTCAGATTTACTGAGTTACAATGTTCTGACTTTAAAAAGATGAACACCCTAGGCCTGCTTTACTCCCAACTAGAACTTCGTTTCGAGCTTCTGAGGGCGATTACACCGAAGTACTCCAAGTATGCCTATAAACCTTCCTTCCGCTATCACCTAGCCGTGTCCGAAGTCTGTTTAATTGGCACCGCTATAATCACCAACTCTAGCGTCGGCAGAACCATGAGGGTAGTGGACGTCGACATGATCAGTGATCGCCTAGGATACCCCCGTGAAGATGTTGTTCGCAAACTTCAGGACTGGAGCGACAAAGGTTACGTCGAGCTTAAGCCTTCTGGCGTGGTAAATAGGTACCGCATAATAAGGCCATTTCCGAGGGAAAGGGAAGATAGGGAGTCCTTAATTAGCTCTATATACAAGCAAATGGAACTTCGGGAAATGGAGGACCTGAGAAAAAGTCAAGAGGTCATTAACCTCATTACTGACGGGAAGTGCTTCGCTGCTGCCCTTGCCGACCATTTCGGGGATAAGATTCCCGGCGGTAAATGTGCCAAATGCCAGTGGTGCAAAACTGGAGTGAGGGTGGAGATAGACCAATATGACGGAGCTTTGGATATACCAATTGATCAAAATAAGATAAAGGCGGTATTGGCAGCCACGCCCAGCAGGGACGATCCGCGGTTTTTAGCTAAGATTGCGTTTGGGATATCAAGCCCGAGAGTAGTAACGGAGAGGTGCGGGCAAAGAAACCCGGTGTTTGGAAGTATGGCTTGTTGTAATTTTGAAGTGAGTTTATTCATTCCTTGAAGTAGAACATGCGCTGATGAGTTATTACAGCAACTGGTTGAGACCTTTTCTAAGCATTGTAGTAAAGCGGACATATGAGGTGGATTAGGCTAAGAGGGAGCGGTCCCGGCAAATGCTTTCGCATGACCATCAAGATACAAGGCTAGGAAAGTTTTAAGGGATCCGGAGGAGGATGTAGGTGAAATTGGAAGAGGAGATCAATAGCAAAACAATGTCGAAAAGAAATATCGCAGGACTGGACGGAAACTATAGTTCTAGAATTTACATCATTGTGATCGAAATTTAAATCCACGCTTCCTGCACATCCCAGTCGATCACCGACGAAGAGACTTTAAACTTAAGGGGTTGCACACATACTACTCTCTGTATTAGTGAACTTGGTATCCTTCCCACTTAACGTCCCCCAAGATCCATTATCTCCCGGATCTCACCTCCACTCACACCTACCTTTTATCTACCTACCTTCACTCTTCTCACACCTACTATTTCTATCCCTCCAAACCACTTCGCACCTCCGCTCCCCACCTCACTGCTCACCTTCACCCCAGCACCCGCTCCTAACATCCACTCCCGACCACTTACACTTTTGGTCATTTCACAACGCAATAACTCCATACCGCGGCCATTTCTCTCCACCCCCACCAGTCCTCATCCACAACCCACCGGCAAAAACCTAACACTATCAGAAGGTTGTTATCCATTTCGTTTATCTTAACTCGTAAGCACAAATGAGTCCAACCTCCCACAGATCAAGGAAGAATTCCGGCAGGACTAGTCAGACCCGTAAAGAAAGAGTCCAGCACAACTCTGAACGTAAAAACAAAAAAGCTTCAATGAGGACGGAAGAGTAAGTTCCCAGTTCTAAACCGTAGTCATTTAGTTTTGAATACCACTAATATATAGATGGCAGACATCGTTGCGAATGGAGCAAATATGGCTGCAAGTTCTCAATAAAGCTGCCATGCCCTGGTACTGATCTGGTCGGTCATCAAGCTTCTTGTGAGTACAAGTGTAACTCGATTGTTGAGCGCACCTGTCAGACTGTGAGCGAGTTTCAGGAAAACAATGGTCAAACAATACCTAATATCGGGCAAATTTTGAATCCTGGATGCATCTATAAAATGAAACCTGTCGAGACCCTAACCGCTGGTCTTATTCTGCGGTTTATGCCGTCAAGGCCGGTTATTTTCAAGGGAGAACAGTGCTGGAAAAATGGGCCACCTCCCCCGGGTGACCTGCTTGAAGCAATACTCAATGCGCAAGATCATGTATATTTCCTATTACTTTGGTCTCATCAATCATGCTAACCTATTTTAGGTTCTTATTCAGAAGGTTCCTAGTAATGCGCAGTTCGTGACTGTTGCTCGGCAGTTAATATTTGGAGATCACCTTGTTCAAAATGTGCAATCAATACACAACATTCATGCTTCATTTTCCCCTCCCGGCTCAACCCAGATCGAGTACACAATGGTTATTCCGCCTCAGCTAGGAAGGGTGTGCACACCTGTTCACGCTTATACCCTTATCGATGCCACCCCGAAATATTCGTTCACAGATCTCCGCGTTGGTATATTTGCGTAATTCTGGCCAGGATTAGCGGAGTGACCTTACTAACAAAATATAGAGGGAGGACTTCCGATAATGGCCTTGCACGAGGGGACTATCCGTAACTTGTGGATACTCTGGCCTCCTACGGAGTCTAACGAGAAAGTCTTTTATCGCCACAGCCACTCCACGAATGACCTCAACGATGAGCAACCGGGTCCCATCTTTCGCCGTATCGCGCCAGTTCTCACCAGTGGAAGGATGATTATCGTCAACCCCGGCGAAACAATCTTCGTCCCCGCCGGTTGGATCTTCGCTACTCTCACTCTTGAAGGTGGTTACCTCCCAAAACTTCTTTTGGTCACCAAAGAAAACATCAACACAACGATCTCTTGTTTGAGGCACCGCGTTAACGCTGGTCACGCTGCGGTGGAAGTTGAGAGATCAATCCATGATATACTTGATTACATTAATCCCATCTTGAATATTAAAACCTCAAAAGCAGTGAAGGAGGTGGTAAGAGTCTGGGAGGAGCTTAACAAGATCATTGACAATGCCGCTGTTGAGCATGAATATGTGTGGAGTAAAGATTTGAAGTGTCGTTGCGCACGTATTTACAAGGAACGTGTACTCCACTATCTCAAGTAAGGCATATATATCATCGAAACCTTACACTGAATGCACTATTAATATTCAGGTAAATAGTGAGCTTAGTGTATGATTCATAACTTTTGGCTTCACAGGAAACGATACCGACCGACGACGCAGAAACCCTGCAATAACTGGCGACGGAAGGAATTGTGGCGGAAATGGAAGATCTTACGCAGGTTTAGCAACAGTTGGAAAAGAACCATTACAACGATCATCTCGAAATAGGAAGATTTTTTGTGGGAATCCTTTTCTTATCTATATATCCATATATAGTTTTGAAATTAGGATTTGTTTCCACATTAAAACCGCCAGATGAACATGATAATTTTCTCCGGAATCTAGGGTAGACTCATGTGTTTATGAGAAGGTGTTTTGAAAGATGTGACAAATGTGCAAATCGTATTATTACCCTCGACACAAAGAGAAAAGGGAGTAGAAATCTATGCAGCCTTGATGAGTAACCCCGGTCAATTGCAATTCCCCCTCCACCGCTCTAAGATGGGCAATAATGATGTCGTTCTTCATCTTTCGTCCATATTTTTCCATGTAATTATCAAGATACTCGATCCACGTCTAATCCGTACATTGAGAATCTTATATGCACTCTAAAAAAAAAAAAAACCCCAATCGAACATTCCCGGAATTGCATCACAAACACTCACTCGGCCTTGGCATTACAAAAATATTAAACTATTCATTTAACGACATCGCGTATTATCCAACCTCCGTATATGCAATTGATTCATATAGAACTTAAAGTCCAGAGCATGAAGTAACATCGGTTCATTCGAAACCTCAAAAAGTCTCAACCTCACACATGTACAGCATTCGAGCTTTCAGGAGAGCAATTCTGTAAACCCTAAATAGACCCAGGCATCACATCGAGGAGAGACAGAGACTGTAATAGAATATCTGTAGTTGTAGCCTAACCCGGAAGTCTAAATAGTAAGATTAAACCATGGCTTTAAGAAGGTTTGGGTGAGCAAACAGGCAATCCCACCGGAATACATTAGAATGGACAAACGACAGCACACGATAAATGGGTGAAGAAAAGCGGGGTGTGCTACATCTTGATCATGCATTAAGTCGTTCCGGGCCTACATATTTAGTTCCCCGCTAAGGCAAGGTAAGCAAAAAAAGAGAAGAGGAGATCTAGGATCGAGTGATAACTGGTGACTAAGTCCTAACCCCTAGTGCGGGCGGACAAAAACCTAGCCAACAGTAACAGGAGAGTTTAGAGCGCACACTTCGGCTTCTTAACAGTACTTTCAAGTGAGAGGATGAGAGAAAAGGATTTGGATATAGGGACGCAGTAATGGAGAACTTGTATTGAGACGGAGCCGGGGAACCGCTGGGGGGGATTCCGCTAGTGAAGAACATGCATAGGAGGGCGGATGTCTAAAGAAAAACAGAGAAAAAGATCTAAACCAAGAGGAGATAAGATGGGCAGTAGTAACTTTGAGTATGGGGGCAGCGAGTCACTGTGACCACTAGTCGCAATTTCGTTTGGGATTACTCTCTCTGGGGAGGGAATCTCTGGGTTTCTCAATATCGTTCCTGGTACGCACAGTAGAAACATCTTAGTAACCCTCATTCTCCACTAAGAGAAACATCAAGTAATGACAGGGACTAGACGGCCTCACTCGTCTAGTCCGAATATCGATGTTGAATAACCCAACACACCACTAAACCTGCATAAAGCCTTATCCGAGATATGAAAACCGCACCAAACACCTGCCCCGACTCATGCAGGAGAGGATCCCGCAGAAAAGAATTCGTAAGTCAGTGACAACGGTTGAAAATGAATGTATAACCATTCAACCTTGAAGCTCACTTATGATTTCCTTCCTCCGGACCTAAGTAGTGAGAATGCGGGGGCGTATATCGGCGGTGGTGTGAATCGATGGTGGTGTATTAAGGTATGCTTTATCTGAAGGGGTAGTTATCTTCATTGCTGCTCTGCATGGTCTTTCCCGGGAGGATGTAGGATGGTGCGTTCCCTTATATTTTCAGATCTCTCAAATAACAAGTTCGATGTGCCGAGGAGTGGAATCTTTGAAAGTGTAGTTAGTGATCAGGGAACAACACTAACGTGAGGGAAAACGGGTAAAAGAGTAATCAAAAGAGGTGTAGCTGGCGAAGCTACCATTATTATGAACCAATTGTACTTCATTTACTCTTGCACCTTTCCTGGCAGACAGCAGAAATGCCGGAACAACTGGCCTAGTATTACGTACCTGGGATTTCCAGCCTAGCCATACTGGACGCTATGATCACAGAAAGCCGATAGTGTGTCATCCTCTGATATCAAAATCTCGTTCCTAAGTTTTGCTTGGCCGGAGGAGCCCCTCCTCGCCCAGGGGGGTTCCCATAAATATTGAACCATCTCGATTAAACCGAGAGCCGCACAAAATCTGAAGCATCCCAGTAAGAAAAAGAATATACATGGATCTAACCCAAGAACATGTCCGACATCCGTCCAAGTTTTACTCGGGAGTGGGGGCGGCGTGCCCGGCGTCCGATCCAAAGCAACAGAAAAGTACTAGACACATCAAAGGATACCCAAAAGCGTAAAGCGAAAACAGAAAGAAACATGAAACACGAAGGTTGCAATTCGGAATCAGGAACTACCCTCCGAGACCTTCTTGCGCGTGGGGGACAAATCGTCACCTCCACTCAATTTCCGCTTGGGGGTTTCCACTGTTGTTCCATCTGCATGAGCATCGCTTCTTGCTTCAGCGTCTTGGGTCAGGACTATACTGGTAGCTCAATGACGCTGAGCGTGGGAGTGAGAAAGGCGCGCGGGAGTGACAATGAAACGCTGGGATATTGATTGTGATATCGATTGTGATGGTCGTTGGCCGATGGCTGCTGGTTGATGGATGCTGGTTGATCGGTGTGGAAAATATAAACTGGAATGGTACGATGGCGTCTTCTGAACTTCTTTCAACCACTTTAATCGAGAGAATTTCGGTAAGGGTGCTTGGGCGAACCAACAGGAGGAACGCGGTGGATCGGAGAATAGTAGCGGAGGTCGTGGAGGAAGGATACACAGGTGCGGGTTAGACACGAGAGAGAAGAGCTGGTGCATGTTGAGGGATGAAAGATGGGAGAGTGTTGCTTGAAAAGGACGTGTGAAGGTTCGCTGTAGACACATTAGCGTGTTCCGTTAGCGTTGAAGTGGAGTGAGGAGCGCGAGTGATAATCCATGACCCACCACCGACAAGTGTGAAGGGAGATGCCAATATTCAACATGGAGGCAGCCCTGTCCGGCAGAGTCCCCGAGCATTCCCGCTCCGCACACACGGTCTTCCACGCTAACATACCCAAGCACTTTAAAACGCAGTCCGAAATTCCCAGCGGGGTGACTTCTTATTTATTTCCGCTCGTCTTAGGTTTTCCCAGAGAGCGAGCGGCAACAAACGAGCTCTCATTCGGCAGACTTGATCACGGTGGGCAATCTCGTATCGAATATGTGGATAGGTTTGTGGGGCGACATTCTTGGATATGGTATTTTTTAGCACACTCCCCTCCCTAGACCAGACATGAAAACCTTACTAATTGTACAGATATTACAGGCAAGCGTATATCCTCGAAGCGGGACTTCTAGAAAGACATTATAATCGATGCAGTGGCTGAGAAGCGGGGTGTCTTCGTGTTCCTGAGAACCGATGATTGATTCAATCACGAAGGGAGACTAGAAACAAGCTGACATTCGGCGGTCTCGACCACGCTAGGGATTTTGTATGGCGTAGGCTATGATTGCTATCTCTGGCTCATGTAGGAAAAGATCTGTAGATAAGAAGGAGGGAAAGGTTCCACGAACTGCGGTAGGTTATCATAGGAAGCTCACTTTGGTTCCGGAGGTTTATGGCCGTTAATTGCTGATTGTAACGATCCTCGTAGAGGAGAGTCGTCACGAGGATGACCCCCGGACCGGGAAAATTTGAAAGATAAGGTCTTGGTGTAGAGTCTCAAGCTTGTTACATCCGTGGAGATGCTGTTATTACCCCTAGAACTGGGGAAAAAACGGACCGGGGATACATCTGATAATGACTTGACACTGTTCTTCTCCGAGAACTATGATGTAAGAAAATTTACGAGATTACTCTCTGGTTAGATTGAGCTTCCTTGGACGGATGGGTCAAGACTCAAGAGGGTTGAGTATTTGTAGTTTGAGGCGAGTGAAGTAGGACTTTATTTTGTAAATTTTGCCTTCGTGACATGCAGTTTACACATGAGTTTACAACCTACTTGGTAAGCTCAGGGTGTATTAGTTCCGGGTTGACCGAAAAAAGTGAGCCTTAAACTCATGCGCTGCAACCTGTGCGAGCCCGTAAGAAAACGAAGCCCAAGGCGGTTTGTACTTGAGTAGGAAAGATTTATGAGTTTCCCACCGCAAGGTCTATGTCTAGAACAAATACTAGTCTCAAGTCGCGAAAGGCTGATCAATGGGAGTTAGGGTTAGGTGTTTTAGTCGGACCACGGTACTAGCCGACTGTGTCTTAAGTATTACTCCCGGAAAAAATACAGTATGGCGAGCTTGGTCTGGTGGTAGACAGCTCGTCGGGATGTATTACACCGCGTGTATTCCCTCTTCCTGACTCGCAGGAGGTTGAGGGTTCGAACCGGGGGTGGGAGTACTGTAGCACATGTTTCGTGGGAACTCTTCCCCGCGGGATATCCGCAGTATTTTTTGTTCTTTTTGTGTATTAGTATACATATCGGAAATTCGGAAGAGAGGTACTGAGTTTATAACGGCAGTAGATCATAATGCACTCTGGAGGGATAGCAGCAGCATGGGGTCCTTCAGATGACTATCTGGGGAGGGATCGAACGGAAGGGAGGGTCTTGTCGACGCGACGGTAAATTCAAAAGGTTTTCTATGGGGTAGGTTATCTGTACTGTTTAGAAAGCCTGGGCTCTAGCGGTTACCATTTATACGCAGATTGCTTCATCATCCCATACTATAAGTAATACTTTACCAGTTTAGCATTACGTATATGAGCGTTTTATAGAGAAAGCAGAGGATTTCGGGGTGCTTCTGTATGTGAGAAGTCCATAGGCTCCTAGGTCTATAGGGTGCAACCAGGAGCAGATCTAGAATATAATCGGGGAAAATGCCACGGGTTGTAAATTAATTATCTCAATATTGGAGCTAGCGTCGCGATTATGGTTGGAATACGTATCATATCGGATCACAGAGTTGCTCAAATGCTAATGGAGAGGATAGTTACGTTGAATTCATTTATCATTATTGCATGCCACTGGAAGTACGTAGAGCTGTGAAGTTGAGAGAGCGAAGAAAACAAAAACAAAGGGAAATTAAAGAATGAATAAAAGAACGAAAATAACCGATCAAAAAGAAACAGCCACGTTGAGGGTGTTGTTGATATACTCGCTCTCCGAGAATAATCCAGCACCTGCCGCCGTCAACATGCCCCATGCATCTATGCCTAGACCTCTCCATCAGCCCCCTTGGAGCCCTTCATCTTTCTCAACCTATCCCCCGCCCTCTTTAACAAACTATTTGCCTCTGGCTCTGCCTTCTCCTCCACCTTCGGCACCTCCACCTTCGTTGTCTTACCCTGTCTGTATGCGTGGAGTAGATAATTAAACTCCCTCTTCTCTTCCTCATACCGCCTCACCACTGCCCTGCTGATGTCTCCCTCCGCGATCATATGGTGAATCTTATTGCGACTGGAAACACCTTTATTGAACATCTCCTCCAGGAAGCGGTGCTGCTCCTCGTCCACGCCGAGAGTCTGCTCGCTCGAGGGGGGTGCGGAGAGGGACTTGGTAAGCTCTTGACAGATGTCGGAGAGAATAGTGAGTTCTTCTTCGACGGGGGAGAGGATGGTAGCAGGGGTGGTGCCATCTTCGGGGCCTAACTTGGACTTGCGAAGGAGGTCTTTGATGTTGGGCATGATGTTGGATTTTGATGTTGCTGCTTGGATGGGTGTTAAGAAGATGAGGTTGGTGTAGGTATTGGAGGAGGTACTCTTTTGATTGATTATGCTTTAGGTGAGTTTGATAAGTGGAAGGTATGAGTGACAGAGGGTGTAGAGCGATACGTATTTATAAAGATATGTCCTTGAATTATCGAGTTATAGAATAATGACTCTTTCATAGCCAGATAATATCCACGCATCCGCCGAGACACCCGCTTTCATGTCTTTTCTACGGTTTATCTGTGAGGCGTACACTAGTGAGTATTCATTTTTTCATTTCATATAATACTTATAGCGGTTGAATTCAGATATTTGTTGATTAGTGATTCTTGATACATTTATTCATGCGTCCTTTCAAGTTTTAGTCTAGAACTCCAGAGCCCGGAGTAATAAGCGAGATAGCTCGGATAGTACTAAGAGGGCGGACCTTCTATTAAGTTATCCAAATCTCAAATCGGGGAAATATAGCTTGATCGTATCGTGAATCGAAAAGCAGTGTGAGTTCTCTAGAACGCCGTGTCGAATATAAACTGATGTCTGCTTCAAAATCACAGCGTCTTGCAGTTTCAGATTGCGAATTTATTCACAGCTGTCCATTTTATTCTGTTATAAGCTGATCATATGAGAGCTGTTGAAGGCCTCCGAATCACTATTAGGTTCGAAAGTGGTATTTTGTGCTGGGTTATATGTTATGCACATATTTGGATGTGCATTGGCTCTGTCCTCTGTTCTTACCAGGCGCTCTAGGTATTTAGGAGAACTACCGGACGCTCATTAGATTTGTCTCTGACAGAGATTGGACTCGAGTTGATTGGCTGCTTTGTTCATCGTATGATCATGTTGATCTTTCTGATTCATTGTAGTGATTGGTGGATACTGGTTCCAGGTGTTGGAACAATAATCACACCTGACATCAATTCAAACCCAACTTCTCCACTCTTGATTCTGTTTTCCGCAGTCGGTCTTTTGGCCAACGTCCGGCCGTCCAAAAACCAAGCGGTAACGGCTTTTGCTATTGCCTTGCACCTTTCTGCATACCTCGGTTTCGCCTGGCTTTTTGGAACGATAGAGTCTCTCACAGGTCATGGCTAATCTACTTCAGACCGGTGTTCCCTTGGTAGTGGCTATCACCTGGGTCGTTGGTTTGTTTAAAGGTTATTTATTTTACTTGCGGGATGGAATCACATATTATCACTCGATTTACATCTTTTATTAGGAGAGAAGGAATTTTAAAGCGCCACCATTGAAATTTTATAGTCCGCTCTATTTAATACCCATCTCCAGTCTCAACCAAAGAGAGTACCCCAGACAAGTGAACACATCGTTTAGAAATGCACAAGGATCTCGAACTGTCCTCCCTGAACCCTCCACTTCCCCCCAGTCCTGCGGGTGCCTCCAAAGCTGTTGGTGCACTCGCGCTCAAGTCTCCTAAGAGACGCCGCAAGGTCACTGTAGGAGTATCTGGAGTCCTTGGTTCCGCAGATCGAGACGACGAGACGGCCACTGCCCAAGTCCCAGCACTTGGAGCATCCAGGACGGCCATTGATGTCGTTGAACTTTCCCTGAATGCAAGGCCCGCGGCCCCCGGGGACGACACGGTCTTCGAAGTCTTTGGCGACGGAAATGAACTCGGAGGCGAGGGGGGAGCCGGAGCTGGTCTCGCAGACGGTGTTGCCTTCGATGGCGGTGGTGGGGGTGGTGAAGGTGAGGAGGAGGACAGCCAGAAAGAGGACGGGGAGGAACTTAAACATTTTGAGCGACTGGTTGGTGGTTGGTGGGATCGCGGTAACTAGGGACTTGACTTTCATCGATTTCTGAATAGTGGTATTTTTATGGCTTTGGGGGGGGGGGGGGGGCGAGTTGGGAGGAATTGAAAGATGGGGGGAAATGTCGTTTAGAAATACTGTCATTTTGGAGGGGTAGAGTACACTCATACTATGCAGCTATCCGTCGATCTAGAGCACATCGCGTTTTTTTGAAAGTCAGAACTCGGATCGCATGCATTTTAGTTAACGTAGTCTTTTTTCCTTATGCCGACCAAAAGTACATTATGCAAAACAGGCCAGTGATATTTTAAGTTTAATTTCATTTAATACCAATTCCCAGTCTCAACTAAGGAGACAACCCTAACTGACCACTGAACACATGATTTAGACATGCGCAAGAATCTCAAAGTGCCCTCCCTTAACCCTCCACTTCCCCCCAGTCCTCCTATTACCACCAAGGGTTTTGGTGCACACGAGCTCAAGTCTCCTAAGAGCCGCCGCGATATCTATGAAGTTGACCAAAGCGCCCTTGGCTCCACAGATTGATACGTGGAGAGAGCCACGGCCCAAACCCCAGCATCCGGTGCATCCGGGACGGCCGTTGGTACTATCGTTGAGTTGGAAGCAGGGGCCGCGGCCGCCGGGGATGACACGGTTTTCGAAGTCGCCGGCGAGGAAGGTTAGATCGGAGGCGAGTGGGGAGCCCCAGCTGGTCTCGCAGATGGTGCTGCCTTCGAGGGCGGTGGTGGGTGTGGTGAAGGTGAGGAGGAGGACGGAGAGAAAGAGGATGGGGATGAACTTGAGCATTTTGGGCGACTGATTGGTCGTTGGGATTGAGATAGTTAAGGAGTTTTACAGTTTTATGAACAGTTGGTATTTTTGTGGGGTGGGAGGCTATTTATAAATGCCGCGACTAGAATACACCCATAGTATACACCTGTCTGTCCATTCAGGGTGCAGCACGCTTCTTTGAGAGTAAGTACCCCATTGGTATGCGTTTCAGTAAATCTAGTCGTCGTTCCTTATGACAGCCAAAAGTATCCTATGCAAAACATGGGGAAATCAGTGTCTGCGCCTTGTAAATCTCATTTATTTAGAGTAATGGTCTATCACTCATGATCAACACCTCAAGCAATTCAATCTTGGATAGCGAATACGGTTCTTACTTTGCGATTGAGCCATAATATAAATATACACAATTAATAGCTCTATATCCACAGACAGCATAGGTACCAGCACCCCACCCGCGAGAAGCCCATCGCTGCTACGTCATCAGCTAGCTGGGTGGGAATAGAATACAGGCGGGGTTTTCCTTGCTCACATTGCTTTGACCATGAGCACTCAGAGATACAAGTACAAATCCATGTGCGTCCTTCAAGCGTTAGTTGTACCAAGGATATAATCCGCTCTGAAAGTCTTTCAATTCACCACGGATTTCTCTCCTAACTCTTTTTCAAGTGGAGGTTTAGTGGAGCGTTGAGTGTCAAGCCGGAGTTTTGAAACATATTTAGAATAAAACCTGAATGTCTCACAAATCAATGACGCAAACGGCACAATAACCAACATGCCTCTATATCGTAGTATAGAAGACTGCATCGAGAGAAATAGAAGAATTCAGGATTGTGATGTACTTATTGCATCTCAAATCTGGTATATTTGGAAATTAAGGCGTTTGGGGATTCTAGCTGAGGAGGAGGGCGGGAGCAAAGTGGATAGAGAAAGGAAGCCCGAGAAAGAGAAAAAGGATTAATGAAACAGCAAGCGTGAAGGCCGGGTTTCTTTCCTATGTAGGAGTAGATTAGCAACGGCAGTTATGGTAGGGAATCAAGGCACTTGGTAGGTATGGTAAGAAATGTCTCAGGAGGGAATTAATTTAGAGATTTCCAAGTGATATTGGGCCCGAGTTTCTGTACCCAACTTACGAGAGTCACTTGCACAGTATGGAGACTGCTCTTGAAGCACAGGTACGTAATGAATACAGGCACAGAGAGAAACTCAATTCAAAGCTTTCACCACTGAAGCATGCAAGCCTAAGCTTTGGATGAGCTCCGGGGGAAAACCGAAGAGGATATTCAACCTCCTTTGATAACATGCTCGGGAACCAAAGAATTAATAATGATAATTTATTTTCACCCAATCATTCCGAGGCTAGGTAAAGATACCTTGAGGATACATAATTAATAAACGAAGAATCTAACACAGTGACCCAACTAGGTTAACAAAGAAAGAAAGAGATATACGCCCACCAGTACACTAGCGCCTAGGAGGCATATGCTTCTCACAAAACTGAAGAAACCTCTTCTGAGCTTTCAGGGCCTCTTCGTACTTCCTGATTATCCTATTCTTAGCAGTCTCACGGCTGCTATACCCCGCTGTCTGCATAGAATCAAGCATTTCCTGCACGTCACCCACTTCCTGGGTCAGCTCATTCCAAATTTTGCCCTGTGCATGGCACTCCGCCCCCCAGTCTACATTATCTACGCCCTTTCCCTTCAAGTAATCAATATCCTCCTTAATATCAGCCTTAAATTGGTTCAGCTTCTTGAGAAGATCAGAGACAAGCTTGTCGCAGAATTCCTCTTTTTCGTCAGCGCTCGTGGCCCGGTCCTGTCTGGCTGGTGCTCTTGAAGATCTGCTTGATGATGCCATGGTTTCTTTTGAGAGTGAAATTAACTTCCTGTTGATTTGTTCGTGTTGATGTGGCCGTCTTGATTTAGCCGTGTTGAGAATGTTGTGGTTAATGGTTTAGAGGCTTAACCAAGCTTCTTTTATCCTACTAGGTAATAGTGGCCCCATTCAATTTATGATTAGTACAGTAGCATTGCCCACGTGTGTATGCTTATGGAGCACCAAAGGAGATACATATACAGATATGGTTGGTGCCAACCTATCGCTTGCTTCGTGGGAGAATTTTGGGAACTGAATATTGTCACTGGTAAGAGTCTAAAAGATCCCTCTCCTCGAAGATTGTGCTGCAAACTGGTTATGAGTCAGTTTCTATAGTCAAGCCAAACGCTTCCACCAGTCAATATCCCGAAGAATCCAAGCATTGAAGGAAAGACAGCTCTATATATGTTATATAGAAAGTTAGTAGTCTAGCCTGTGTAGATATTCATACTGACAGATAGTATACCAACGCTGACGGAGGCGCGGGGGCGCGGGGTTCCGGGTATCTAGAGCTGAGTTGTAACTGATGTACAATCCTCTCGAGTTCATATCGTAGCTGATACCTAGATACCCTAATATCCAATACTTCATTAACGAAGAAATCAGGATGTTTTTGCCCGTATGTCTGCACTTGCTGTTGTTATTGAATATGAACCGATGATATTGAAAGGAAGTTCCTAAGCTTGACGTAAGGTTTCGACTCGTGATATTTCGCACAAAAAAGAAAGGAATCATGCGAATAGTTCCTGCCGATAGCCTATTCCGATAATGTCAGCCAGTCACAGTCCATGGGAATACATCTGATATCTCAGTCGAAAGTCGGGTATGTGCCCTACAATTATAGTTCCGCTTCTGCCCCCACTTACTATTCCCTAGCTCAGTCCGTACTACCATAAATCAGACCTCATCTCTCAGGGTAGTAAGTATCAAATCACCCCATCACACTTATTTCAGTGGCACATTTACGTATCACAAAGGATGATCAAAGAACTCCCCAACTACTCGGTACCTTGCATCCCTCTCGAGCTGCGTGTTTTCTCCGCAACTAACGTCCAACCACCTGCAGCGACCCCTCCCACCTATCCCTAAGAGAGATATTCCATCACTACCTCAGGAATCCCCATCCTCTCAGACCGAAGCCGTAGAGGTTGAGTCAAAGATCATCTCCAAAGACGCCGAATCCGAGCTCCCCCAGATTCCTGAGGACCGTCCGTCGACATCTCACGGATCCTCGTTCTCCAAGCGTGAAGCTGCGGTGATTGAGTCAAAGGTTATCTACAAAGATGCCGAGGATGAGGAGGCTGGTCCTGCCACACTGTGCTCCATTGCCGAGATCCAGTATCGGCAGTCTATCAGTCGGGAGTTGAAGGCGGCCAAGAGGGCTAGGATGGAACGGAGGAAAAAGAAGGTTGCCAGTGCGTTGTGTATAATTTTCTGCGTGAAGGGCATGCGGAGAGCGAGTTAGAGGTTAGAAAGAGGTTTGTTGGTGATCAGAGGTGAGTATGGTGTGCTGTAGTGTGCTGTAGTGTGCTGTGGTGAGTGAGGTGCAGTATGCTGTCGGTGCAGTCTTAGCTAACAAGGCTTCTGTTTGGTTGTATATTATGCTTGCAGTGTTATTATTGGTGGCTTGAATATATTATTTTCTTCTGGAGCATTTTAAGCATTATATAGATCTTATATATATGCGGATTTGTTAGTTTCAATATTATTGGTTGTGTGTGAGCTCGATGGAGGAAGGACACCTGAGAGTGCCCGTTAACATGTGCATGCTATAGCTAGCAGTTTTTGACCGTCCCGCCCGTGCTTGACCAGTAGCCTGGCAAACAAATGCTTTTCTCTTGATTTTCTACTCGCACAAGATTTCTTGTCAACTCTCACGTACCACAACATCTCTCCGTCGATGTCCTCTGAAATCTTATATGGATTCCTAAATTCTATTGTCCCAAACCTCGGATATATAGAACGATTAAGGGGTTAAGACTTGGGCTCACCAACAGCCTATAGTATTGAACCGTCCCAACGTAACAATCTCATATAGCCTCCTACATATGTTCACCAGCCAGACCCACATACAGTACCAACCCACACGCCAAGAACCTGCAACACTCATAAGAACATTATCATGCCTTTCAACAAGTATATCCCATCATGGGCCCAGACCCTCAAGCCCGCAACAACCGTCAAAAAAGGCAAGGCCCGTGCTTCTGAGAACCCTGCCGAGCCTAACAAAACCCCGACCCCTGTTCCCCCAAGGGAAATTACTGAATCAGAGAGGCTTGAAAGAGAAAGGACTGCTGCGATGATAAAGGAGGGGAGAGAAAGAGCTGATGCGCAGTTGAAGATGTGTGAGAAATATAAGCGTAGCCGGCGCTTTGGGCGGGCGGTGGGGGGCTGGGTTGAGAAAGTTACGCGGTAAGTGTAACGTGTTACGGAAAGCCCGGGGGGGGGGGGGGGGGGGGGGTGGAGTGTTATTCTGGCTGATTCCGTTAGTCGCCTCTGGCGGCGAGGACTTGATTGTTTGTTTAGACAAAGTTGAGAAGAGGTGTTTTTTGTTTGGGGGTTTATGGGGAAGGGAACATTTTCTGTATCATCTATTAGTTCACGTTTAGATTCATAATCTAATAATATAAACTCAGTGCGCATTGCGTTCCGCAAGTTGGTGGAAGCAAGATTCAAAGGAGCGTGCTTGCTGTATAGAACTCGAAGCTTGAAGTGATGACTATATTGTCCGAATGTCTTGTGTATCTCGGAAGAGCCAAGCCTTCTCCGCTGAAGTCTCCGGTGCGGAGGTGCGAGATATTTGTATCTGGATACAGCTTTTGACTCCTGGGCAATGAATTAAACAAAAAAAAAAGACTCCTGAGCAAGGTCCACACGTAGGGTTCATGGGTCCACATACTGGTAACCGAGAGCCAAATAACATTCGGGAATGCAGTAATGCGGCAATGTAGCCAGAAGGAACTGGCTATAAACGTGTCTGATTAGGTATGTATGTGGTCTTTCTTGTCGCACACAGTGTGTAACTTCAAGAGATACCTATACCTACACGTAGTTCCATAGTCAGTAATCACTCAAATGAAATTTCATGAACTATGAACCTGTGGTAGCATAAACACAAAACAGGTCAACCGGCTGTGCTGTTGTTAAACGAGGGGGGATTGCTAAAAGATGATGATTGAGAAGGAAAGAAAGCAGAATGGTGCCAAATTCTTTCAGGGGAGTGCTGTACACGGTGTCGAGCGAGAGACGTCTTGGTTGGATACTTCGAAGTAGCAACATATTCATATTTCTGCCGTAGGACACGTTTTGGGATTCCTCTGTGATACGGCTGATGTGAACAGAATTCGAGTGATAGATTATGAAGCATACCCTCAATACAATGAAGATCCCGATATGAACACTCTTCTTGTTTTCTTCAACAACAAACCGGCGGAAAGAGAAGAGCGCATTGCACTCCATCTGTAGATCCTGGATGCATAATTGCGTCGTGTTCTTCTTTCCGTACCCTTGTCATCCTATGAAATTCACGCTGAGCCGAAGATCGTAGAACAGATTTGCAGCTTAACGACGCGTTACAGAAGCTCCATGGAGAGGTGGCTTTATGACAAAGATGAGGCTCCTTGGAACTCCCGTCGAAAATGATACGTTGCTCTCCCCTTACAAGAAAGCCATCTACATCTCCATCCCCATCTCATTTCATCCTCAATTACCAAGTTTCATCAAAAGAAGCGAGGCATCAAAGATTAACATCTCGAACACTTACACTCTCTCCATGTAGGCCCCCTTCAGTACAATAACCCTCTCACCTCTAACCTGTTTCAGATCCCAGAATGGCCGACAAGTCCACCCCCGAGAACTGTCCTAAACCAACCATCGCCGAAGTGCTCGCCCGCAACAACAACCCCGAGCAATGCCCGCTCTACGACGAGCACATCTTCGAGGAGCCCTATCTCGACTTTATCCGCGATGACATCGATAAACGCCACGAGGAGAGAATCAAAGTCATGGAGCAGAAACTCAAGGAGGAAGGGATTAGACTCGAGGGAGTGGTGAGGAACAAACTAGAACAGTTGAAGAAGGCGGGTGAGAAAGGGAAGGGGAAGGGGAAGGGCAAGGAGAAGGAGAAGGAGAAGGAGGGGGAGAACCAGAAGGAGAATGGCCCATCTAGTGAGGGCGGGGGATCAAAGGTAGTGGATCATGAAGCAATGAAACATATTAGAATTACAGACGACTGACCTGTGAATACCCGGTGAAGAATAGGAATTTGGAAATACTCGTGGACACGCAACTAGAAGGGTATCGTGATTTCGTAAACATGTTTAATGATATGGTAAATGTGGCTCCACCCGGAGTCGAGGTTGATCAGCCTGGCATCTACCGAAGGCTCCGGCACGTAAGGGAGAGCGCACGGGCGGGCGAGGATGTTCTGGAATTCTTGACCAAGCATATACCGAAGTAGATGCCTGCGACGAGAACACGAGCTTGCCTGGGGGCTATGATAATGCTCCGGCGGATGATGATAATGGTAGCTTCGCTTGATGAATGTGGTTTGTAGATAGGTGTGCAAGAGGCGGATTGATATCCTTTCGTAAGGTCATGTCGTATTGCTTTGTCATGAGGACAGATTAATCAGTTGGCGGATAATAATGGAAAAATACTGTTATTGCTGTGATCCCCTATGTTGTCCGATTCCGAGAGCAACTTTTATCCTAGTTCTCCTTGACCTTCCAGCGCTGTTACCTCTCGCCATTCTCATATCCCTCTAAGTTGTTAGCAATCTTAGATATCTCAAGGTGTTTAATCCCAAACAATCTGCACTGATCCCTAGCTCGCACTGCGGCGCTCCCGCCCGTAACAACCTGCGGATAATTATATACCATATCGAGAACACATATACCCCAAGTAGCAAGTACCACCACTTCCGGCCAGCAATTGCAACCCCCTCCGCACCCTGTGATAAGCCCTGGAAAATCTGCAGCATTGGAATTCTGCATTCATAATTATAAGCTTATTTGATATCCAGGCCTTTCGCCCTCTAGCGTTATCGCAAGCCGCAGGCAATTCACCTTACCCAGACATTGAGAGCTCCGGTTATTGAAGATGCTGGCGACACGTTCGGCGAAATATGGTCTGAAGATCTGTGACACCTTTAGGTCATGAGCTCTCACTCGTGGCTTGGCGGTCGCTGCATAACCAACCACCCCCGGCCGCAGTATGAATTAAATTGCGAGCCATCATAGGCCCTACCGATCGAGTGCGATGAGGGAAGGAAAGTGGCTCCAATTGGCGAAACGTGTTCCCAACGAACTATAATTAAAAGTATATTCATTGCGCATTGTCGAATATGTGACCATTCTACTGCCAATATATTACTACACGGCATATTCTATCGAGCCATATCTTTAACCTGCTCAATTCTAGGACTCACTATCGACCTCCTCGTGTTTACTTAAAGGGGCCATCCCCCCATTCTCCGCCCCCTCCCTCTCCCTCTTGCCCCATGACCTAGAAACCTCACACTGCCACTCACTCATATATTACCGCAAACTCCAACCCCACTAGCAAAACAAGTAAGATAAAATAACGTGCACCATACCTTCCAAAGACAACGAGCCCACCGACATGAGCCGGCAGGGCACGGGCTGGGAGTGCTGCATGTGCAATGAAGAGAACAAGAACACGAGACCAATGCGCTGTAGGAGTTGCCACCATCAGAGGTGTTTGCAATGTGAAGACCTTTAATTTAGGGTCGGAGCTTCCACCGGGATATTAGGAGTTGCTCGATAGAGCCGGGGGGTGTTAGTGATGAGTTCTTGATTACTGTGGTTTTTACTGTTTTTGAGTCTGTTTTCTGCCGGTATGTAGCTTTGGGCCTGGAGCTCGTCTTTTGAGATGGTCAGGTTAGTCTAAGAGGAGGGTATACTGGCATTTTTATGTTCATCCTTAGTTGATTCATTTATTTTAACGTCTCTATTTTACATGAGAATCTTGCGGGTGTGTCGGAGATAGTCCGTGATCGATGTAAGCTATGATCGATATCCCAATACTAGTTGAAATACGTTTTCTCCAGACCAATCATATGCAATCAGCTCATTTTCCGATATTTTGGCATATCATATCTCAGCGGCTGCATGCCAGGTTGCGTCAATCCTGCAGAGTGATAGGATTAAAGAAGAAATCTGGGGCTAAATCACGGTGGTGAGAACGTACTCTGGACGACAGTATTATGATTCCATACTCAGCAGTGGAGTGTAGAACAACCTGTAGGTATAGATCTGTAGGGTAGCGTGAAAGCGTCCCCATGCATGTTAGTGATAGATGCCAAGATCTCGTTTTTAAATATCTCGTCAGCTGTTTCATTCGGAAAACCGGATATCCCATACATCATATGTCACGACAAGCAAGTGATTGCTCATGACGATAACCGCAGAAGGAATATGGTGGCTTAGGTGGTCGTCGCGGCTCCGGTTATGGGACAAGATGGTTATGCTGCACCGGGTGCGTGGAGGGGACGTATAGTGGGTGGGGTCGGGGGGGTGCTGTTGCGGGGGCGCGGAGAAGACGTATCGCGCTTGAATTCGTATACCGGCCAATAGAGAGCCCTGAGGCGCTTAAATTGTCGAGGTTGTTTGGGTCACCGAGCTCTTCCGGGAGCGGGCAGATGGTGGTGTGGGTTGAGCTGCTTTGTCGAAGGAAAAGGCAGGTTTTAATCCCTGTGACGTATTGGATTTGCTATAACTTTGGTCTTTCTGGTCGAGTGTGGTTGTATTTATATCCTTTTCGCAGAGATGGCCGCGCTGACATTTAGTCGCAGGTGTATTAACGTGTTTCAACAATCGGAAAAGAATCTACCACATAATTCAATTATTGTACTAGGGTTCGAATTCTCAATATGGAATTAAAGCTGCCAAAGCGATCTTTCCCATTGGCCCAAAGGTCCCTGTTCATCTACACACAATGTGTCTCCTCACGGTCCTGCGATCTCGGGAGATCTGACGCGGCGTTGTGGTTGAGGTTGGCAGAACAGGTGTTCCAACGGCTCCATGGTTGGACTCGGTAAAGCTTATGTGCTAAGCCCACTGGATCCAGCCATCATCAACCACTCTTCTCTTCCTGCATCCGAACATTCAGCGCCGCAGCCCCTTAGCCCCTCTAGTCCTCAGACCTCCATCATCACCACAGCCCCTCCAGACCTCAGATAGAGAGACCTCCATCACCAACGGCCTGATGTCATCAACTAGGCCACGACCTCGGCATTATAAGCGAGAATAGACTGCAGCAACGATACTACCGAGCAGACAGCAAAGGCTTTGATCTCGGGGGTATTGCATAGATTTGCTCGGACACTGGCGCAGAAAACGTCGCTCGGCGTTCCCACATGTATACGTATTTTCTTCGAGCTTTGGGGGCATACATCTTTTATTGAGCTATGTATGGTGTAAGCGCATATATATCGAGCACAAAAGCTGATTGGCCCCCTAGTACTGCTATTTACGGCCGGCGCCCCTCTTGGGCTCCCAGTTACAGCAGGCTACTGCCTATACTACGAAGGGAACGAACTACTTTGCTATACAAGCTCGTTCTTCCTTGTGTATACTCTGCTGAACCCACGTGCATTTATGGCTACTACATGGGTATCCTAAAGCTAGCCACACGATGCATAAACGCAGCGACCACCGCCATAAAATCTTGCAGCATTACCGGGGACCGTTCTCTCACCATACACCATCTGTGCCCAGTGCCGACTCCGTCTGCTCTCACTCCACGAGAAGTACCGTATCTCTGCGACGGCGCAGATATCTACTCTTACGACCGCACATTTGTCAGTGCTTCCTAACTGCCAACGCCTTGGAGGACGCCGAGTGAGAACCCATGACGCAGCGTCCCCTCCGCTCCCACTCTCAGCAAACAAAAATCTACCGCACAGCCCTCGCTACGCCTATCCTCATCATCAAGTCGCGGTAAATGGACCCCCACGGCATGCACCTCCCAATGCGCGCTTCTGATTGGTCGCCTCGCCCCGGGGAGCAACAGCTGTGGTTGCCTGAAGCACGCATGGATGCCCCACCACCCCGCGACGACGGTCTATATCACTCCCCTCCCCTCCTCCCGCCTTCTATTCTCTCCCTGGACAGACATCACACCAAGCACCATGTCCTTCCTCACGCACCCATTTTTCCTCCTCGCCATGTCCCTCCGCCCCCCAGAGCTCCCACTCGACGAGCGAAAGCACCCCGAAAACTCCCCCATCCCCATCCCGCCAGGCCTCCTCCCGATGCTTGTCCAGACCTTCGAGACCCCCGAGCCTGTCGACACCACCGACTGGCCGGTATGCTACAAGTGCGACCGCCCGTTCAGCAGCGAGCTGGCGCTGCGCCACCACCTCGCGTCCGTGTTCCATCACCCCGCGGAGGCCCAGAGGAGGACGTCGACGGCCGATGAAAGTGTGTCGGGCGGCGAGGAGAGCTGGGTGTGTGAGGTCTGCGTGGACAGGAAGGCGTTCAAGTCGGCGCTCGCGCTGCGCATGCACTCTGTCAACGGGAACCACACGCGCGAGGTGTACGAGACGCCGGCGGAGGTGGAGGCGCTGCCAACGCCGGGGTGGGGGAAGCTCGTGTCGAGCTGGGGTTTGCCCGTCAAGCAGGGTGGCTTGGATAACCAGGATCAGAGGGTGGAGATGGCGCTGAGGAAAATCTCGGAGGAGATTGGGAAGACGAAGCGGGTGAACTTTTCGGATGCGATGTTGGCAGAGATTGATACGGAGGCTGAGGCGACGCAGAGTAAGCCCAATTCCTTCTCCTGTCTGCTTCATACATTGTGCTCCTGGCTAACGTTTTTCTGAATATAGTTCTCATTCTCTCCGCCACGCGCGATCTCGCACTCCTCGTCCACACGCTCCTGGCCACCCGCTGCGCAAACTTCGGCATAACAACCTACGCATGCGTCGGCGGGACAGCGATCCAGGACGACAAGATCTCGCTTTCGGAGGGGCCTCATATCGTCTCGGGGACGCCGGGGCGGGTGTGCGACATGATACGGCGGCGGGCTCTGCGCACAGACGGGATTAGGCTGCTGGTGCTGAATAAGGAAGAGATGCTACTGAATAGGAGTATGTGGCCACAGCTGGCGGCCGTGTATGGGTTGCTGGATGTGGAGACGAGGGTGGTGAGGGCGAGTGTGCGGGTGAGGGAGGGGACGGTGTGAGAAAATTCGATGTTGATCGAGGTGGCTTTTCTCTCTGGTTCCTGTTAGTTACTGATGTGCAATAACAGTCGTTCAGTGGAGCAAAATACATGCAATTTGAGCACCTTGACCATGAACATGGCGTAGTTGTGCGGATCTGAGATGGCGATAAGAATATGCGTGGCTAATAAAACCGACATCTCCGGATACATAAATACCTGGCACAAGAGGATGTATTGCTTAAATGAAGGAAGGTACAACTACCCCCCCCCCCCCCGCGGAGCATCTCCTACCTAATCCCCGGCGAGTTTCTAAAACCTCTGTGTTCATGTCCCACGTTTTAGAGAACGTCATGTTGTACAATACCAAAATTAAAATAGTATAACTTTCCTTGTTGTGGTCAGAAGTGTTACCATTGGTTTTATTTTATAACTTTATTCTACCAGGAGTACTGCCGTGTATACCAGCCACTCCCGAGTGCCGAAGGGGCGCAGCAGATGTAGCATCTTCAGCTTGAAAAAATTAGATGGAAGACCAGTTATGAAATCTTCCTCTTAGATATCGTGGATAATTGACTTCATAGATTGATTGGTCATTGCAGACTAGGAGACGCGGTACAACCATACATCGTGAGTTCTGGAATCTCGAATTAATTCCATTTCTCAATACATGTCTATTTGCGGCCGGAGGCTGCATTTCGCTTGCAACTTCTAGTCCTGCGTACATGGGGTCTGGGCGGGAGTCCTGATGAAAAGGTGTTTTAAAAGAAGATCACAAAGATGATACCGTCGACTAAGGCAGAATGCTCACATTCAGGAATTGAGTGGGCACGTAGCTGGAAGAGATAGGAAACCGCGGTCTGAACAGGAAGACGAAGGGCAGTCAGTGAGTTTTTCTCGGCGGATGAAACCCTCAGGGATGCGGACTGGCTCATAAGGAGCATGTCTTTTCCAACATTCGCGGGGTTGTCTTCGGCTACTTTGATGTTGCTCGACGGCTACCAGGAGCGCCTATGCGGAATACTTGAAGTAAGAGAAACCATAAATTTAAAGGAAAAAAAGGTTAATTTGAACTGTAAACGTCGCCTCAGAGTTGTAGAATGAAAGAAATAAACGTGGCAAGAATTAAAAACCCAATATCTGGTCATAATGGAATGAGGTTGCGTATGTATTTTTATATTCTGGACTTTAGCTACCCGCCCTGGTCCACAAAGCCCGTTTCATTGCTAGAATAATATGTATTTGGAGGCATGAATATTGCTCGATAACACTTTGGTCTTTGCGACGAAGCACCTAGGGTAAGTTATATTAGAATATTCGTACATATAATATGGGGCGAGGAAGATAGTGCTAGAGACTAAAGCCATGTATTTCCGTACTTGAAAGCGCTTGAGGAGACCTCTTACGCTGAAATTGTTGATATCTTCTGAAGGAATGTGAAACTCGTAAATTAGAGTAGTTCGACAAGAGGGTTCTCAGACTATTTCGAGCTCAGTAGTGTACTAGCTGGGCAGGGGATGAGCACGACGAAGGAACGTAAAGGTTACTCATGATTATATACTTGAGGAATTTGGGGAAAAATAGCACGGCAAGCTCAGAGTTGCTAAGCCTTCGGTATCACCCAAAGCTCAGCAGGTACGAGGCTAGCCAATGTAGAACTGTTTGTTCCTCTTTATAGGAATGCGGGAGGTCGACAATTATCGAATATGGGAGGACTACTTACGCCATCTTACGAAGGAGGAGAGAGTAAAACCACTCTCAACATTCATAAAAGCTACAAAGGCGGAAGACCTCCAAACGTAGAGAGTCCCTCTTCCATATGAAGGGGGGAGGGGGTCACGAAAACTCAAAACTCCCACGGAGTCTACAGAGAAAAAAAAAAGAGAACCCAACCTAAAAGTTCCCCCTCCTCTTTCATGCGAAGGAAGCGAGGGCATGAACGAACTAGTTGCCCAGATCCCACGGTGCGTAAGAACACCCAACGTAAAAAAGCCCCCTCTCCCTCTTGCGAAGGAGAGAGGGCACAGAGAAAAAAAGCCACGAGAGGCCATCCATACCTTCGAGACCCTCGGTATCACCCAGAGTCTCAAAGGCCAGGACGACCTAACGCAAAAAAGCCCCCTCCCCTTCTTGCGAAGGAGAGAGAGCAGCGCGGCCAAAACGACCTAACGCAAAAAAGGCCCCCCCCTCTTCACAGGGAAGAGAGGGAGGCCCAATTACAAAAAATAAATAAAAAAATAAAAATAAATAAAAAAATTAAAAAAATAAATAAATAAAAAAAAAAAAATAAAAAAAAAAAATAAAAAATAAAAATAAAAAAAAAGGGCCCTCCCCTCTCTTCAAGAAAAGGAGAGAGGAGAGGGCCCTGATAATAATAAAAAGGTCAAGTCCCTCTTCTCTCCCCATAAGGGAAGAGAAGAGGGACCAGCCCCCCCCAACACCGCCCCCCACCACACCAGCCAGCAGCCCAGACCCGCCGAGGGACCAGCCCCCCCCCCAACACCGCCCCCCACCACACCAGCCAGCAGCCCAGACCCGCCGAGGGACCAGCCCCCCCCCCAACACCGCCCCCCACCACACCAGCCAGCAGCCCAGACCCCCCCCCAAGCAACCAACCACGACCCCAACCCCGCCCCATAAGGGGGAAGGGAAGGCCACCCATCCCCACCTGCAACTCTAACGCTAGAGTTTAGCAGGCCTCCTGGGGTAGGGTGATCACCCCCCCCTTGGTAGGGGTGGGGCGGGGTTGCGGACTGGCTCGGGAGAGCCAGGGGCAACCCTCCCTGCCCCGAGAGGGGGCAGGGAGGACCTTGAGTTTTTGGCAGAGATGGGAAACAACCCTTTCTTATAAAGAAATGCGTGCTAAGACTTGAGTGTGAGGGTTTACTCTACTTTTTTGCCGCCCTCTCAGTGAAGCTAGCAACCTTGGCGACACGGCAGTGGGTGTTTTCGCCGCTGGGTTAGGGGATGCCGAAAAGGCCAGGTTGCCAACTGGCGCAGCAGGTTAGAGGGATGGCGTACGCTTCAGTAGTGGTTACCCGCTGTCTTCTTTTCGCAAGTTTTTTTCTTCTATTCCCAGCAGTGATTTATTTCTTCGGGGTTGTGCTGTGGGGTGCTGTAAAATGTTCTACCGATAGAATCTTTGCCATGAAAGCGCAAAATCTTCTGCAGATGTGCACGTGTGGGGGCCTCTAACAACACTTGAGCCTTTCAGGAGAGAGTCAGAGTGAGAGGTCTGGAAAAAGAAATGAAGAATTCCTATCTGACATAAACGTAGTTACACGATAACCCAAGCTCCCAAATTATCATATTTATCTTCGCATATGGCATTCGTTTTTCATTTATCAATGTTGGTAAGAATATGTCCTATCTCAAAAGGCCTCTCGCAGCACATTACAGCCCGAAGCCATTTTCCGTCGACCTTAAGCTTGCGCCCGAATTGCAGCCAGAGATGATTTATTCTACTTCCCGGCTGAAAATGCCTACCCTGCACCCAGTGGTATTATTCTGCAGGAATAGTGTAGGGTGGGTGTTTAGGTGTATGATTAGGTTATACATGTAGCGAGTATGGTGGCTAGTTAGTGTGGCTTGAGGACAGAGGCGAGAACATGTAACAAGAGGACACTTATAGTTAGTAGAGATACGGTGGCGATTGCGCGAGTATAAGGAAGCGGAGGAGGACTCGGAGGAAGTATCATCATTATTAGTTCTAGTAAGATTCAGGTCTATTATATCGCTTACTTCAAATAGTTCACCTGCCAGTCATCCATCCCAGTGTCTTTCCTCTCCTACGTTCCGGCCCTCACGCCTTTTGGTGAAGATGATCCTAGCTATTGAATCCCGCAGGTCTACCGAGCCCACACATAGCCATTACGTTCTTCCGCTATGATCATCAGCCTTGTGTATATTTAGTGTCAACCCGTCATTCTGTCGTCGAAAATACAAAGGAGGGAAGAGGTTAAACGTAAAGTATGATACGGACTATCGAAAAGGGAAAGATATATAGGCGAAACACAACTCTGTTTCCCTTCCGAGCTATTGCTCCAATGGTCCTCGGTATGGAGCATCTATATTGCTCGAAACCAGGGCGAGCTATGTGCAGGGTCGCTAGATTCTCACCGAGCCATGTCCTCCGGAGGTTCCGTTTAGCAAAATCTACTTTGGTGTCGCAACTGCGGATACAGCATTCATGGCCCGCCCCCACCGCCGTGAGGCGCACAGAGATGTTACTGACGTGACGGCCGTTAAAAATGTGTATCAACGAGCACATCCCACCCATTGCTACCGAACTTTCAGCAGATGCGAGTCCCTCAGAGTGGCCTCAAAGACAGCTTGTATTTAAATTGCTGAGACCTTCAAGGCCGCCGAGAGAACCGGGTATCGAGCTTTCGTTTTCGAAGACCCGCCCACCCTTGATATTGAGAATGATCATCCTAGGGGAACGGGGGCTGAGTGAAGCTCTATCTCGCATGCGTTTGTAAGATGGCGGATTCAGAGTATGGTAGTTCGCAGGCTTCAGCGTTAGGAAGAGGGTCATATCGACGCAGACTCCACTTCAAGCCTGCACTCAAATACTATCCGCAGGTGGGCTAGCTGCATACTCTCCCGGACATCTCTTCTTACTGGGAGACAACGACATTGCTTGATAGCGGGGGGCTCTAGACTCGAGCAGTGCTGTTTTATGCCGAGATGTGGTGACGGAAAATTCTTTGCTGTCCTTTTCGTTGTTCCGCTGGTTGCGGTGGGTTTCCTGCGGCTTGCCCCTCTTGACTCATTATTGGTAGGGCAGTTACAGACCAGGAGCGACCGCATCGCCAAACTTACTCATGGATGACCTAAGAGAGATTGTGTGTTCTTTTCTCTGATTACATACCCATATTTCAGAAATAAATAACCGACAGAACCCTGCGGGGAAGCCTGTGGAGCCGGCCACCTCACCCGTTCGCTTTTAATAATCCGGTAATAGTGCTGTCCTGTGATGTGGTCAGGATGATGCAGATCGGTGACGTGTTGATGTCCGAATGCGTGGCGGGAGATGTGGTTGCTGCCAAGCCTTGGGGGTATAAGAAGGGCTGGGATTCCCGGCGTGGTGGAAATGATTCTGTAGCCGGTTTTCTTGCAGCGACAACCATCGATCGAGCATGAACGAAAATCAACTACGAACGATTACTTTGAGGGCACGTTTTTGGAGAAAGGATAAAAAATACTAATATTAACATTAATATTAAGATAAGAAGAAGAAAAAAAATAGGAAAAGGGTGAAGATGAAAATTAATAATACCTCTATACAGGAAAAAAGAATACAAAACGATATACAAGAGAATGAGAAGAGAAAAGAGGAAAGAATATAAAACAAGTTAAAAAATATGCAATTTGGTTAAAAAATATACATAATAATACTGGGCCCCAAGCTCACCGCTTGGAGACCCTATCTCCCCCTCTTCTGGGCACCACGACCACCTCTCTACCCGCCCTCCTCTCCGCCCTCAACTCTCTCGCCGACTTCCCCTGCACCAGAGGAATCGAAGGCACAGCCTTCTTACCCTTTGGTGCAGCCTTGCGCTTGACTGCCTTCCTGCCCTTTGGCGCAGAAGGCACGACCACCGCCGGTGGAACCGCCGCTGCAGGAACCATGATCCCCGCCTCCTTTGCAGCCACAGCCCGCGTCCGGTGCACCTTTGGTGTCACCTGGCGTCGCGTGCGCTTTCGGACTGCAGTTCTGTCGTCGCGGACAGGCGCGGTCAGGTCCACTCTGGCACGCGGTGACGAGACCACACGGCGAGGAGAAGAGACATTCACCCTTGGAGCCTCTGCTAGGAGCAAGAGGGCCTCCGCGGCGATTGTCGACGGGCTCCTGGGGGCCGGGACGTCTGGGATATAGCACTCTTCCTGCTCTTCCTCCTCAAACTCGTACTCCTTCTCCTCCTCTTCCTCTTCCTCCTCCTCAACCTCCTCCTCCCCCTCCTGGATAGGTGGAGGGAAGTTGGATGAGCTCTGGGAGCTCTCGACTATAGTAGCCGCGGATGGGGAAGGAGATGGAGAAGAGGCGGGAGTGGGAGTGGCAGCGCTGGTTGGTGCCGGAGAGGGGCTGGGTGCAGCGGGCTGGGGCGGTGGTGGGGGCGGTGGTGGGGGCGGTGGTGGGGGCGGTGGTGGCGGATAGGCACTGTCGCGAGCAGCACGGGCAGTGACGAGAAACTCGTGTGCCAGTGCCTGCTCTGCCGTCAGCCGCTTCGTAGCATCGATGTGCAGGATTCCCTGCAGGAAATCCCACCCTGCTAGCTGTTAGCTATCACATATTCCATACACTAAGAATGAGAAGAAAGTTAGAGAAGAGAGAGAAAAACATACCAGCTTCGCTCACGTACATGGCACTGTCCGCCAAGGCGTCTAGCCAGTTCTCGCGCAGCGCCCGCACGTTCACTTGGAACTGGGCGTCCTTCAAGGAGGTGGGGTGGTTAGTGATGCCCGGGACCGGATAGTCTCCGACCAACAGGCGCCACATGACCATACCCGCGGCCCAGATGTCTCTATTAATTTGTTAGCAGAGGTTCCTATATTGAATGCTATAGAGGTTGAGAAAATGGTGGAGAGAATGAAACGTACGCAGCAGGTCCATACGGGATACGGAACACCTCTGGTGCCCAGTACCACTGTGTCCCTACCCAGAAGTTAAAGGAGGTGCCCGGGTTCTCCTGGTCGAAAGGCTTGGAGAGCCCGAAGTCACCGATGAGGGCGCAGTTACCGGCGGGCCCGCGGGTCCGCAGGAAGATGTTCTCCGGTTTGATGTCTGTCCGTCCCATATATCAGCGAAGTTCACAAACCAAAAAGGAAACCAGATGGAGAGTTTCTTTGAGTCAATGGGAGGGAGAGAATGATCATAGTTAAAGTGCGGAAGAAAGAGAGAAAGATAAAAACATACCCCGGTGAGCAACCCCTAGGTCATCGTGAAGAACCTGCAGCCCAGTGAATACGTCCAGCATGACGTCTGCGACCTCGTGTTCTTCAAAATAACGCCCGGTACACAGGTGCCGGTCAAGGTCCCCCCCATCGGCAAGCCGCATGACGATATACCCTACGTTGCCACATATCAGCGTGCTCCATGAGATGAATAAGGAAAGGAAGAGGGTAGAAAGAGAGATACATACAGTAGCCCTCCTGCTGGAACTCGTCGACAATGTTAACGAACGGGCCGCCGGTGCTCCGAACCCTCTTGAGCAGAGCCACCTCGTTCTTGACATCGTCCTGTAGCACGTACTGTTAGCCCACCATATCATAGAAGGCCAAGGCAAAATCGAGTAGAATAGAGAGAGAAAAAGGTAACTCACGGCGTCTTGAGGATCGGTGTACTGGGCCATCCACAGGACCTTCACCGCATACCTTCTGCCCGTTCTGATGTGCGTGCAGGCATGCACAACGCTGAAGCCGCCGTAGCCGACTTCGTCACCGAAGAGGTAGCCGCCGCGGAGCTGGCCAGGGAGGTTGAGAGATAGGTAGTGGTCGCGCGTCTGCATGGTTGCTTGGCGCAGAGAGTATAGCGAGTTTTATTTATTGGTGGTGGTGGGAGAACGGTGGGGGCAGTGTCACAGTGAAGTGAACTGGTCCTGGGTGAGAGCTGGTGAGGCTGCGAGGGTGGGTGTTAAATGGTCATTGGCTTTTCAAAGGTTTGGGAGTGTGAATTCTATGGTGAGTGTGGGGGACGTGACGTTGGGATGGAAGGCAGACTTGAGACGGAAGGGTTCATGTGACGGATGTTTGGAAATGGGATGAATTGGGGGGGAGTGCGAATATCAACAATGCAGGGTGGAATCGTGAACTTACTTCAACTAGAACAGCTAAGCTATCTCTACTGGATAATCTAGTAGCGTTAGCAATTTATTTAACCGTGGAAATGAGGGAGCACACCCACGGAACAAATTTGCAAGAGAGTTGACAATGGAGTGTTGTGGGTGGTTTGGAAATTGGTTGGTCTTCGGATTCGATTTTGGATTGCCTTGATTGAAGGAATTGATGATGGGCAGTGATGATAGGTTTTAGTTGTGCAAACGGCGAAGACGATCTCAAAGTTCAAGATTGATTGATTGATGAAGAGTTTAAAGTAAGTCTCTCAGAGGAAGCTTTAATCTGAGCTTATTATCGGTACGAACAGTAATCCGGTAAACACTGCACTTGTGGTGTGTACCGATTGCGAATTCAATATTTAAAGCGGAAAGTACCAAGTGTTTAACACTTCAAAGATTGATCGTACGGGAAGAGATACTGATGATTTCAATCCGGAAGGTACTATGCACAGTCTATCAAGCTGATGCGTAGGGAGAAGAGAGGTTTGACTGCTGAAGACTATAAGTCTGAAAATCTGGAAATGTCTAACGGTGTGAGATCGAGTCTTCTCACAATATTGATGTACCGTCAATTATTGAAACTGAGGTTGAGGCTTAATCGGAAATGTGAGTAAAGAGCAGGGGAGCAATAAGGAAGTTTGTGCACTATTTCGTATATGCCGGTGAAGTAACTGAAAGTTTGAAGCCCGAAAATGAAGGTGAGAGCAAGGTGACCGTCAAGGCTTTTGGGTATGATAGAAGGCGATACTTTCTCGCGAAGATAGTGGTACTACGAAGAACGATACTACTCTGAGTATGTGTTCTGGTAGCTTGAAGATGAGTTGACGTGTTTATCGGTGAGGTGACGTTACTGAAGGATTGGGGTTTGGGGTGAACCTGATAGCAGAGTAGCCGTCAAAGCTTATCGAGTGTGGTAGAAGGCGATACCTTCTCGCAAAGACAGCGATACTAACTGAAATTGATACTCTATGTATTCCGGCAGCTTTATGATGAGTTGAAACTGAAGGTGTAGTAGGTCTGTGGAACAAGGAAGCTGCAAAAACTCCGTGTAAAAGTAAAAAATCACTTTTTTGTCGACGACGATAATTCAGCGGAGGAGGTTAATCCCTGAAACGTTTTACTCGGAGAGAAGTTGAGGAATTGGTTGTGATGGAAGTAATCTAGTCAAGTAGTAGAAGCAGTGTATCGAAGTTGGTGTCAATGTAACCTGGAGGGGTATGGTGCACTTGGGTAGGGATGACCGAGAAGGATTTCTCGACAAGGAAGTAGTTAAAGTAGGTCTCGAGTTCTATCTCTTGAGAAATGGAGCTGTTGGTGTAGTATAGCTGGAGGAGTTGTAGATGTAAAGCGTACGCCAGGTGGTGACAAGTGTGTTGACCAACAGGTTGCTTGGGTTGACAGCCACGACGACAGTACAATGTGCTGCAAGTTAATCTTGATGGCGTAAGAAAGAGCTGACCGTTACCGCCCGGGAAGGCGAATTTAGAAGAGGGGGTCTGGTCGTCTCAAGGGAAAGATGCGTCGATCACAATTGCAGATGTGAGGTTGCAGAAGATGACATGGGGATGTGGTTTCCGAAAGACAAGCTTTACTGGAAAATTAAAAGTAGGAGAAGGAAGCAAGTACGTGATAGACACTACCGACTGATAGCTTTACAACGGTGGATGGATAAATTGGGAATGGGAGAGTCCGTTCCAAGAGCACAGGATTTTCGTCTCGAAGAATCGTTATCGACAACCACAACAGTAGCTGCTTGAATCTGAACACACAAGAATGAGTAGATGAGGAAGAAGCTGAATATCAGCTCCAAATAGCAGAGGTCAATGCGAGATGAGATGAGTCGATGTAGGAATTCTAAGGTTAAACAAGAGATGTCAGATCGGAGTGTGATTCAGTTATTTTCGAGATGGTTGTGATTTTCCTGGCTACCGAGATGGATGTGTCTGTGTAAAGAAAAGGAAAGGAAAAGAGTGGAGTGGGCAAATGTAAACAGTGCAGTCGCCCTAGACCCGACCATAGTATATGTAAGTATGCAAAACCTTTTTCGGCTGCCATGCAAGTCCACGACACCTCAGAAATCTCGGGGCAACAGCTAACAGGCTTGTACATACGACGACTGCTTTCCTGACAGGGATTTACGATACCAACCTTTTTCCTTTCCGCTTTTTGCCCAAAAGTGGGTTTGCGGCAGGCGAAAAGACGACAAATGTGCTCGCTTCAGCAGCTACCCAACCGAAAAAAGTCCCTTTTGTACATGTATGTCAAGGCTCCTCCGAATTCCTCCCCACGCCGTCCACAGTATGTATCAATCATCAATTAATTTTGGTAAACATCTTCCATCAGTCATACATCATCACTCGGCAGTCTTTGACAACGTATACGTACATGTATATACATATAATCGCACGTTAGTGTACAAAAAGGATGAAAGGTTAAACCATCACAGCAAGAACGGATGGAAAAGAAAATACTTCAGGCGAAAATAGTAGATTGCACTGATGATGGCGAGGAACCCAAATCTTAGGATCCTGAGAACGTGGCACGCGAACTGCACCGCTTGTCATACAGGATCTCCTATACCGGCGCACATTGCACAGCTACCACTTCTTCCAGTCTCTCGCTTCCATTCTCATTTAATCAATTTGAACTCCTTATTTAACGTTACTTCATTCTGCGTCATATTCTATCACTCGACCTCGCTCATCCCTACCAGTTCTTATTGATTAATTGATTACTTCATGAATTGTATGCTGCTACCCGGAGGTTTATCGGTACTTATTGGGCGGGTGTGGTAAGCGTCTACATATGAGGACTGTAGTAAATTGGTGGAAAGAAGATACATGTATGTGAGCCTTTCATCAACATGTCTATAGCAATAGGCAATATTTATTATGAGGGTTGCCGCCGCACCAATATGCAGCATTCGAAGTTGCCAAGTCCAGTGGAGAGAGCGGGCAGCGGAAATTCCCCTCAGCATCCAGCAGCCCAGATGAGGGTAGGGGAAGTGGGGTGGGTGATGAAATAGGAACAGAGTTCGTGGGAGATCAATTCACTACCCAGTCCTCATATTTTTATTCTTCGTCTTCCTCCACTTAGCGGATTGAGGCTCCTGGTGTGATCAGATATCACATCCTATTTGAAAGCAACGGCAGAAACGATCTTGCTCACCCCCGGAGATCCCATAAGCCTCATGATCAAGAACACAGCAACCACGGTCACCTTCCTATACTGCGTGTAGCTCCCGCTCTGGACAGTATATACATCTATGCACTGTCCAGTACACCTCCCATCTCCATCTCACTCACGCTCATCCCATAACGAATTTACCACTACCTCTTCCCTACCGACTACAAGGAGACTCGCTGTTCATCCTTGGAACCTAAAGATCATCGATTTATTTTTCAGATATATCACCAACAGAGGCTATAGAGAACAGGGTGTCAGTAATCTCGGCAGGCTATCGTAGTTCAGTGGGACACCTATGGAGGTGCTTCTGGTTTGTCATACTATGTCTGATAGGAGTCAATTGAGCCTGTGCTTGAATTTCTAAGTTAGAAAATGCGATCAGTTATATGCTGCAATGTGAACAACTAAGCGATAGCCTGTTGGGACACGTTTCGCGATCCGGAGTGCGGTACAATGCGCGTTTACCTCCGAAAAAGGCATAGCTCAAGAGGTGGCTTAAAGCCACATTGCCAGAGTACGTACACCCAAGATGTGGAAAGATGTTCTTTCGTCGACTCCTGCGCTAGGCTTAAGTCTCTCTCTCTCTCTCTCTCTCTCTCTCTCTCTCTCTCCTGCTCTCTCCGCCCTGTCTCCTATTCTTTCTGTACCGCCTTCCATCAATTCTCTTATCTTCCTCATGAACCGACCTCTGCGTTTTCTTTGTTTCCAGGACATCGAGTTTCTTCCTTTATTTTAGCTTACTCTGATCTCCACAGCAGCTTAAGCACTGGTGGATGTTCTCCACGCTCCTATCATCAGCTCCAAATCCTTCTCCCCGCTCATCATCATCGAAGTAGTTTGATGATCAGAGGCGCATCAAAAACTTCCAACCAAAAGGACATAACACGGCTTCCTTCACCGCCCCTATCGATCAAAAATGGATCGAGAGAGTGAGGCTCGGTCTTTGATATATAACCTACGTAACTTGCTTGCTAACGTGTATGTAAGAGAGGTAAGTTTCGACCCAATCTCTGGAACCCTTGTTCAAGCTGACTCAATCACTGAGGCGTTCCAATACAGATATAAGGTAGGATTCATCTGTGGGCTCTCATAATTTTCTCTACCCCGCATATTCAGTTCCTGAGCTTGAACATCTCGGTATAATGTAACTACTGGATCGTATACCCTTCGTCTAACACACAATACAGAGGTTCAGCTTATATCATAAATCCACCTTGGGGTATCTGTTTACACACTAGGAAAACACCTAGCCACGCGTCTCGGTATCAATACAAGGCTACCAGTAAGAGGAGTTCAACTGCCGGTAGGGAGCTATCTAATATTACTCTTAGACTAAACACCCCCTCGGAACCTTCTATTATATGCCGTTTATTATTGATATACCACCAACTATTTATTCCTTTCTATAGCGTAGTACATATGCTTAATTAGTATTGGAATCGGTGCTTTATTGGCCTGGCAGTGTCCCTCTCCCTCCACCGCCGTCACCAATCGCCCGACGATCAGTACTTAAGAAGAACTAAACTTATCACACATCTGCTTTGAGACAGAAGATGCTTCTTTTCTGATTTCTATATATCGTTCCGCTTTCTAGTTTATTAAGAAGGAGAGGGAACTCAGGGAAGAGCGTTTCCACCTCCCTCCAGCGGCATCATCAATACTGCCCCAATTTACTTGTCTCTCTTTACACAAAAGCTCTTATAACAGTTCAACATATCTCAACCTCAATCACTAACAAGTATCCGGATCCTGGTCAATTCACGATATTTCTAGTGAATCACCGGATATCACTCGTTCCTCTGCACACACCTGCGGCATACAATACCGGTAGCTGTAAGAGCGCCTGTCCGAGTGTCAATCATTCAGCACGCTAAAATCTCATATGTTGTTAATTGTGCTGCGGGAATCTATTTCCTCTTCTACCTCTCGGTTTCGGAGTTCGCTGTTGAGCGGTATCACTAGTGGATCTCATCAAACAAGGTTTACTTGGGATGCGTTTAGCCGATACTATTCTGACTTCTCTAGACTTCATAAAACTACAATGAACTACATCTATTGATGGAAAAGCGGTAGGGAGAGTAGCGGCAGTCGGGAGTGAGGTGGGCGGGCCTGGAGACCTCCAAACCTAATTAAGTGCAGTTTAAGGGATGGTACCTTCACTGAACTCGAATACCTTTACTATTTATTAATTTAGAATACTAGCGTTCTACAAGACCTTTGTATCATCTGTAGTGAGGGTATACGGAGACTAAAATGGATCGGATCAAGGTATATCACTCGCTCGATTGCACATACTGGTGGGTTGTAGATGCGAATAAGGAGGGAAGATCTCTCAAACCTGTTAAACGCGATGCGATCTGATCGGTGGACCTTCGGAGCTCACACCCCTGCCGCTTCAATTAGAACAGGTAAGCTACTTTGTAATATCACCCCCGCAGCGCGATAGTCGGATCTCGACGTTTTTGGGCGGCACAAAAGAATTCCTTGGAGTCCACTAGCAGCGATCGAAAGTTTCCAAATTCATGCTAACATTGATCAACCTTACCTGAATAATTATTGTTGCTAATTCAAACTGATGTACGCCAGTGAGAGTTTAATAGCCTCTAGTATCACGATGAGCGTTTCATGAGGAGAGCATCCAAGCGTCAATCGCTTTCACACACATATCTTCAGTCCCAACCTCTACCTACGAGGAAGCTCGAATATCCTTGCGCTTGCCCTATGATCCAGGGTGAAATAAATCGAATCATATAATATCACTCGCTCCTATTCCCAGGCAGCACGGATCGACGCTCGAACCTGTCGAGGTCTTGCGCTAGCCATAGCACCTAGACAGTACTCGACCTCGTGAGTAAGCCTAAAAGATGTTTCTGCGTAACCTAGGCTAGCTGCTTGATCTTCGGCGTTGTCTGTTCCTGCACCCTAGAGTTAACTTCAACTAGTTCGATTAATAGTTCCGGGCATTTGTAAAACTGTCAGCGATGAGCTCTAGGAGAGGCTTTGTGTCTTCTGAAATTCCTTTGCCGTCGGTTCAATCACGCAGGAAGGGAGTTAGGACAGGCATCCTAGGGGATTTCATGAGATATTTCATCCTTCCATCATCGATTCCAGTAGTAGTTCTCCAGGTCTTATCTCTTGGGTTATATATCAAGTGGTTCCGTTCTCAAATGACTGAGCGTCTCCCCATTTATGCCTAAGTAATTGTGCCAAAGTTATTCAAATCTGGCTTTTCACTCGCTGGTATTTTTGCTAATTACGAAGTTAGAATAGCACGCAAACCATTCACTGAGATTAGGATATGCTTTTATCTTTTCGATAATCGTTGGACGACCAGCTTCAGTCCGGCGCATTCTGCTGCTCAATTCTTGTTCTCATTCTTTTGTGTGTGAATTCATCGCTTCTCGGGGGATATCAATGACCCCATCAATGGCCTGCGTCCGGCTTCTTATTGTACCTTAGGGAAGATCTTCACTTTATCAACGATGGAGTGATAGCTGACTAATATATGGTTTGGTGGTTTCACGATGGTATTAGAATTCTGATCATAGCCGATCACTCGCCTACCTACACTCTCTTTTGGAGGTGTCAATTTAATTTACTAGCTGGCGCCATGGTAGTGATTCTCAAGTGGTGTGTAATAAACACAGATTGGGTGTCATCTATGAGGCCACAGCAGAGGTTGATTGGTGGAAATGATAGGAGATTCAACCCCCGGGGGGGGGGGGGACGCGAGTTGAACGAACATACTTATCTGTAGGCAGAAATAGTATTTGCCCCAACATTCGGAGTATCTGGTCTTGTAAATACACCAAATCCTCTAGATAATCACATCTTTCTCGAATCGAACCACTCTTCATCAGCTTACCCCCGGTTACAGGCCTCACATCTAGCAGTGATTATTTTGATAGCAGCTTCCAATGTTTAGGATTCGGATCATAGAGCTACTAGGAGATCTTGTCTTATATCTTTGAGTCTCGATGGGTGGTGCAGGAGGATGGGGTTGTCTGCTTTCAGTCCTGTTAAGGTGCTTAGCTGTTCCATACACTAAAGTCAATACTTCAGGCTGGAACAGGACAGGCGAAGGACAGGGATTCGGGCAACAGCAACTAGGATCGATCACCACCAAATTGCTAGATTTCACGTACAGGCCTTCTAGATCTCAAGGGCTGATAGCATATTCATTGGAATGTTTATTTCTGCAACTCCACTTGTTAGGATACTGGAGTTGGTAAGCATTCATGCTAGGTGTAGGTCTACCGGCGCCGGTGGCCTTTGCCTTTTTCATCTTGTCTGCCTTGGGTGGCCTGCTTCTCGGTCGGTCGTCTACTCGAGGGCAGGCACTATCTCTACCCCTTTTTCTTCGGGAGACTCACATATCTATCCCGAAACCGTGTTAGCTAACAATAATAGTTTGAGGGACATAGCAGTACAAAACTGTAGATTGCTTAAGGATGACGCCTGAGCGCACCACTCTGCATCAGGGATGCAAAAATAGGTGGAGTGAGGTGGGGTATGAAGATAATAGCACTTACACTCCTGCATCTACAGTTACAAATGATCACTCCTCTTATACCGATAGTTCGAAAGAGGTTAAGAATGTCATCTCCCTTACCACCGATGGTCTGACCGAGGTATTTCTCCGCAACTCTTAAAACCTTTTCCTATACGAAGCTGTCAGGTACAAGGTTAGGCTATCTTTTAGCGAAAACATGAGCAGGACAGTTCGTTTTGAACTCGCACCCGCTCAATTTTTCGCTGAAAGACACCCTTTACCCTATCCCTCCGACCTGTGCCTTCAGAACCAGATCAAAGAATTACGGAGCTATAGCGGACGCGTGAGGTTCGAGGGGGAAGGAAGGAAGGGGGAATAGTCACCTATTTACTAGCTTATATGCTAGATGGCCATCTCGAGACCACTTCCCTTAACCTCCCGCTCAACCTCCGTTGCATTAGGGATGGTGAGAGGGGGAAAGGGGGGGTGATATCACCTATGGACTTGTTCTACGAAATACTTTTAAGTTAGTAATTCTATTATTCTCTTCCCCGGGCCTTGAGATAAACGCAGAAACTACAGTTCTTGTTAGTTTCCAACTATGATATTATCTTTGCGTGTTGTTGCGCAGAAGTAGCAAGAAGCAAGAACGTATTTCTCCGACTGTCGAGGCCGTGGCGGGAAAGGGGAAGACTTCAATGAGGGAGAGGGAAGGGGTAACGTGAGCGGACATCTCACCAGGTATAGTATCCTGACATCAGGCAATACTATACCATGCAGTCTTGAGAGCCCAACTTCTCATTCTACAGCTTACGACCAAATTAGTCTATCACTCGAGTTGGTCTTTTTCACTCAAGTTGGTCTTTACCGAACTTTCCCCTCATGTAACATCACTCGTCCCTTTTTCCGTTAGGGCTGCGGCTTGCATCTATAATTTTTGTTAGCTTCGAACTACGATAACAGTCTTGTTTGCGCACAGGCAGACGCCTTGAATAAAAGTATGAAGACTAATAAACTCACTTGAGTCAGGAGTGGTATATGGGTAGGTTACGGGGAAGGGGTAAGATCCCGACAGGTGATTTGAAATCTTTCGGGCAGGGAAGGCGGAGTGGGGAGTGTGGGTTCAAAGTATGTACTCACTTTTGTCAATTGAACAAGTCTCACCGAAGAAAGAATGCCCTAAACCTCTTGTTAGCTTCGAACTACGACAAGGCGTCATTTATATGTGGCAAGAGGGCCCAGACACCTCTCCTACACTGGGGTTGAAGACAGGTATGCCCCTGGAACACTTAAATCTGGCCTTACACCAAGTTGAGTGCCAGGGTTAGGGTTGTTTCTCAGCTCAAAAAAATGGGCGTGTACAGTCGACCAACATGTTAAGGCCGAGCACAACTGCGCACGCTCATTTGATCGCAGAAGAACGGCCCTAACACTGCCACACAATGTGTCTGAGTAAGGCTATGAATACGGGTTCAGGAGATATACCTGACGTCCCAAGTATGTAACTCGAGGTAGTTACGGGGAAGGGGTCGTCTACTGAGAGCTCCGGTATATCTTGGGGAGAGTAGTGAGTTTGGGGATATCTACTTACTTCTACGAATTGCATCACCAAAACGTGGGATGCGGGCATCATTCTTACTGTTCATCGTTCTAAAAGAAAAGATAAAGTTAGCAAAATGACGTACAGTAACTCCCTCCGGATGCAAGAATTCCACTAGTCCCGCAGAACAAACGAGGTATTCTACGGAACCGTATTGCCTACTTGTGGTCGGAGTGAAAGAAAGGGTTATATTTGGGATTACTTACTTACTTCTACCGACAGGTGTGTCCCGCGCGCCAAAAAAAACTCTGCTGGTTGCCACGCAAAATATCGACACTAGACTACGTTTTCGGGCGAGTGAACTGATTGGTATCCCGAATAAGCCTTGCGGTGAATCGTTCTAAAAAAAGGTAAATGTTAGCACCAGAAGGCAATTGAAATCTTACACAGAGATCTTATATGCAGCGGTGGTAGAGAGAGAAAGGGATTAGTAGGAGGGATAAGTGCTCTTATGGTCGGGTTGAGTAGGAATAAGAGAGGGAGTAAGTAAATAGGAGCGGATACATACAGTAGAAAACGGAGAAAACATCTCTTTTTTCATCTTTTTTTGGAATTGATTGCCTAATTTTCTGTTAGTTTCAAAACATGATAGAGAGGAACAGAGGGAGAGTGAAAACGAAGGGAAGTTCCCGAAGGGCAGCAGAAGCAAGAAAAAAGGGACAAGGGATGTTACCTAGAAAGCTTCAAAGCCTGCTGGTACATGGTCCGCTGTAGCGGGAGAGGAGCAATAGTCATTGTTAGCAATTTCATTCGACAATAGGAATATTTACTCGATACTGGGATACTCATGTCCTCGTTCCACATCTGGAACTGAGGATTTCAACCAGGCGAGAAGCGGACGAACTCTGCTGAGTGACTGAGTATCGATCGCCTACTATGTTATTTTTGTTAGCAATTGATAACTAGAAGCGGGGAACAGAGACTTACCGTAATGTCAATTCCATGAGTTTTACTAAACTCGTCATCTAGGTTAGTAAGAGGTAGGCCCTCTGCTGGTTGAATCAATCAAACAGCCGTACAGCTGGTGATTGAAACCCAACAGAACGCAGCGGGAGACAGACATTTTCCCTGGAGTTTTAGTTAGTCAAAATCTCAAAGTTATTTTGGTTATCCATGTCCATAATGGCTAATTATGGGGGCATTGATCTACGGTTTAAGTCAGTGTCGAACAAGCCATTTGGCTGGTCGACACTATTTTAAACCGGGGGGAGACAAAAAGGAAAAAAAAAAAAAAAAGGAAATCCTGGGCCGAGAGTCGAAGGGCGAGAAAGTGAGGGGAGGAACCTAGAACCTAAAAAAGAAATAAAACATAGATCGGGAGCAATGACAGTCAAGATAGCTAACGTCGACGCCGCAAAGTGGGGAAACCTTTAACGGCGTGACAGAAAGCCACTTGCTGTCCTCTCCATCTGCTTAGTATTTTCTGGGGGGAAAAGCAAAGGGGGGAGGGGAGAAGGCAAGTTACTGCTGCTGGTTAGTAGTATCCAGTTGCCTTGCCTCGATCCCGTTGCCTTACCTCGAAGACAAAGGAAAACCCGTTGCCTTACCTCGATGACAAAGGAAATCCCGGCGAGAGCAGTGCTCGATCGCCCCCTCACTCCGGCCAGGGTCTACCCTGCCTGACCAACCCCCGTGCGGCCCAGCCAGCACACCCCCAACACCCCCGCGGGACCAGCCCGCACACCCCCACCACCCCCGCGGGACCAGCCCGCACACCCCCACCACCCCCGCGGGACCAGCCCGCACACCCCCACCACCCCCGCGGGACCAGCCCGCACACCCCCAACACCCCCGCGGGACCAGCCCGCACACCCCCAACACCCCCGCGGGACTAGCCCGCACACCCCCTTCCTAAGCTGTATCGTTAGCGTTTGTTCAGAAAAACGGGAGGACTTACTGAGATTGAAGTCTCATGCCACCCGGACTACTCCAGCGTCCGCCATCCGCTTTGCCCCCCCCTTTGTGTGAGAGGGAGAGGGGGGGGGGGGTCCCGAAAGGGACCGGAATTTCTTTTTTTTTTTTTTTTTTTGGGGGGGGGTGCTGTTCGGCAACAAGACAACACAGTTTTCAAGGCTTCGAAAAGCCTACAAATAGTGTTGCCGAACAGGCCCTTTTATCTTTTTATTCTTCTTTTTCTGTCGAATCGAATGGTTAGTAATTGTACTGAATTAGAGGCTGAGTGAGACTTACTATTCAACCATCATATAGGATGTTCTATTTTCTTCTTCTTCTCGGGTCCCGTTCGGCAACAAGACAACACAATTTCCAAGGCTCAGAAAGCCTGACAAAAGTGTTGCCGAACGGGCCCTTTCTTTCTTTTTTTATCTTTTTTTTCTTTATTTTTCTTTTATATATTTTTCTTTTATCTTTTTTTCTTGGATCACTGTCAAATGGTTAGTAATTGCAAGACATGACTTAGAGGTTGAGTGATACGAACAGTTTTGACTTATTGCCGTACACATAGAGAATTTATTCTCTTTATTTCTTTTTACCGGCTTTTTTCTTTATACATGCTGGGAAGAATTAGTTACTGTACTAATGTATATGCTTTAGTGGATCGGTGATACTCACAGTTTAACCATCTATCTAATGCAGGATGCTGCCACCTGTTCTTCTCTTTCTTTTCTTCTTCTTTTCTTTCTTTTTTCTTTTCTTTTTCTCTTCTTTTTTCTTTATCGTTTTTCTCTTGTCTTTTCTTTTTACATGCTGTGGAATGATAACGATCAGCGATTGTAATGTATATGGCTTTGAGAATGGGAGTTACGAACCTTAACTGCTTACAGGCTCAAACCTGTTTTTCTTTTATTTGTTTTCTTTTTCCATTATTATCTTGACCGGTAGGTAGACAATTAAGTTGCTTCCCCAAGCCGGTTTTTAGCATTGCCAGTCATCGTAATGTGCTGGTTACTTTTTCTTTCTGTACATTCTGTGATATGATTAGTGATTGCTTTCATATAGAGTAGGCTCAGAGAAACTTACGTGCTTGGCTCTATCATCGAAGATATTTCTATCTTATCTTTTTTCCTTTTATTTTTTCCTTTTTATTTTTTGCCCCACGAACGTATTCATGGTCTTTAGCATTGCCAGTCATCGTAATGTGCTGGTTACTTTTTCTTTCTGTACATTCTGTGATATGATTAGTGATTGCTTTCATATAGAGTAGGCTAAGAGAAACTTACGTGCTTGGCTCTATCATCGAAAATATTTCTATCTTATCTTTTTCTTTTCCCCTTTTCCTTTTTATTTTTTGCCCCACGAACGTATTCGTGGTCTTTAGCATTGCCAGGCATCACAATGTGCTGGTTACTTTTTTATTTTTATTTTCTACCGGTTGGTTAGTGATTGCTTTCATAATAGGACGCTCAATGGGACCAACCTGCGTGACGATTTATCGCTACAGTTCCTTTGTTTCTCTTTTACCTTTGTACATGATTTGCGTTGACTATCTATTTACTCATTGACTTTCGGCATTGCCATTCGTTATAAACGTGGTGCTTGCTCTCTTTGTATCTTCTATCAGTTTGTTAGGGATTATGTTCATACAACTAGAGAATGGTGAATGAAACCGACCTGCATGACTTTTTATTGTCACAGTTCCTTTGGTTTTGGCTTATGGCCTTCTTTTTTCTCTCTTGACTCTTTACCAACGAAGTTAAACGTGGTATTTGGGACTGCCACTAATCTAGACGTGCTAGTTGCTCTCTTCAATTTTTCTATGAGTTGGTTAGTGATTGCTTCATATGGAGGAGAGTGAATGGTACAAACCTGCATGACCTTTGACGATCACGGTTCCTTTGGTTTGAATTGTTGATTGTTCGATTTTCGACTCGACCAATTTCTTTGAGGTCTTTTAGCATTGCCGCGCATGATAACGTGCTGGTTGCTTCTTGGTTACTGTGAACGATTAGTAATTACTTGGGCTCAAGAGATAACTAAGGGAAGAACATACCTATTGATTGTAACACGAAGTTGTTTTTCTTTGGTGGTATCTCTGATGGTGTTTTTTGTTTCAGTGACGATGTTTTTGCTTCGACCGGGAGGCTCTGTTGGTGCGGGGCGCCAAAGACTCATAGTGGTCTTTCGGCATTGCCAGGCACCTAAAGCTGTCGGTTGCTCTTTGTGTGATGGTCTTGTTTGTTTCAGTGATGATGTTTTTGATTCGACCGGGAGGCTCTGTTGGTGCAAGGCGCCAAAGACTCATAGTGGTCTTTCGGCATTGCCAGGCATCTCAACGTGTTGGTTGCTCTCTCTCTGAAGGCATCACGAAAGGATTAGAGATTGCTTTGGCTTCAAGATTCACTAATACATACCGGCTTGATCGTTTGCCATCACAAGAAAAGTTTTATTAGGGTTTTTTGGTACTTTCACCAGGAACTGGTGCTTTTTCGATGCGATGCATCGACGGAATTTGTTTTTGGGTTTTTGTTTTTTCTCAGGGCGAGGCCTCTGAGCGTGCGGCTTGCGCTTTTCGGTTCTTTAGATACCACGGAATGATTAGTCCATGATGACTTGTGCGAAATGTTAGAAAAAATACTTACTGATTTTTTTTTTTATGTTGACTCCAATTTTTTTTAAAACCTTTCTTTTTTTGCTCCATTGCTTACACCAGAAATGTTTCGATTTTCGGGTGCCAGGCAAGGGGAAATATTTTCCAGCCAGAGGAGACTTAATTAAAAGAAAGGGGAAGTAGTTCAAAGGTGGTACATTGTTCAAGAATCAGGACGGTTATTAATTTGCCTTGATTCTTGCTGTACGAAGGAACAATGGTTCTTCCTGTGGTTTGTGTTTTTGGTTTTTGGTGTGGAAAATTTTTTTGTGGAGGGGCGGGGGGCGTGCTGTTTATATGTTTGTGTATCACCTTGCCCTAGCCCTAAACGCTTCTGTGGGACACGTAGGCTTCGTATGACTGCTGAAAAAATTTTCTCAAGCCCCTCAAACCACGTGTCCTTGCCCTGCACGACCACACTAAGCTTGTCCCACTGCCAAATTTCCCACTTTTTCCCGTTTATGGTGTATTCCACTGACGTGTCCTACCCCTGCGTACCCTGTTTTAACTGTCTCACTCTCACGACAGAACGTGTGCCTGGATGTTAAACACAGTTATTTCGGTCATGCCCCGCAAATACACCAAATCTTCCTCAAGTTAATGTGATGAATAATCGAAAATATCAATACTATGTGAAGCTCCAGCTGGGATTATTAATACCAGTTTTGTATGCCCAGTGCTACGCGTCCCTAGCTGCACTCCCATCATGACTCATGAGCTATTGTGCTATTCGGCGAAAATTTTCTAGCGGCTTCTACCTGTTTTTTTGGAGGAATTTTATGGCGCACGAACCATTTTTCTTTGCCCGCATGTGGCCCCCCTCATTTCTACAACCCCCACCACGATACCCGTAAGTGCGCCGCAGTCTGCGAGCTTGTGACGGGCATGAGATCAAGCGAGAGAAAACCTACTGGAAATTCTCGCCTCACCTTGTTTTGCGGAAGGCCTTCGGACTTATTCTCGAGACCACTACATGTAGTTTTGTATCCATCAATAAGCGACCCACGAGCTTCTGCTGCTTGCTTTACCGAGCGGGCTAAGATGGCGCCCAAATTAAACCAAACGGTATGTGAGAGTTCTCGTCATTGAACATCACTCGTTCTACCGTTTTTTTCGTCGTGGTTTTTACATAGATCGTGAGCCACGTCTAGAAATTCATTGATCAATTTATTCATATGTTGTATGCCCACCCTCGCATGGGACAGGGAGGACTATCGTATCAGATCGTGGGTGTAACCAGATTCTAGACTCCATAATCGCTCCTAAGTCTTTAAGCCACAGATGCACATCTTAGCAACAACTTCATGTTTTTGATCCGCATACTGAATTGCTAAACGATAAACTCAAGAGGATAATGGAAGATTTTGGGCTTGATAGGTCAAAATATACTACCGATCTCTCAACATTTCATATATAATTATTAATTTTGGGTTGGGTTGAATGTACATGTATACGTGTGTCGGGGCACAACCCTGCAGCCCTAACCCTCACACTTTCGTTACGCGGGAACTTGGTCTCACCGGAAAAGTCGATTTGTCAGCCGCCCAAACGGGTCTCGTGCTGGTCGACTTTCTCGCTTGCTGTATTTCCCCTGGCCCCGCACATCTTGACACCGCCCTTCCTCCTTGTGGGTAAAATTTTTTTTTTCCTTTTTTTTCCTTTTTTGATATTTTACTCCAATGTATTTTTCGTCTTGTGTCCTATCCGGGCCGTCCTTCCCCAGAACTTATAACCCGCGACGACCCGATGTATTTTTCTTCAGTCTCTTCTTCCCCTTCAAAAATCTACCTGGCCACTACCACCATTACGATTACTCCCGTTGCCCCTCCCGTGTCGAAACTGACCCTGAATGAATAGTTCGTTCGAGTGACGGTATTAGCTCGCAAAATTGGGTGGCACAAAATGGAGCCTTTGTTCGCCTCGCAGTCTCTGATTGCTCCAACATGTTATCAGTAAGAACAGTAAAACATCTCATGGAACGCAACAGCCAAGGCGAAAATGAGTTGGTGGCGTGGTTCCTCTTTGCTATGCGTACATCAGCATATCAAGCGAAGCGCTACAATGCTCTACATCGCGGGCCATTTCTCGGCAGAATTCTCGAGACTCACTGTCACTACAGAAGGATTTTCACCACCATATTCCCGTCCGCTCCAGCTGGCAACATTCGAGAAAAGGATTAGGGAAGTTAAATGGACCAGTAATAGTAGTATTTATTTGTACAGGCTATTCCTTTTTGTACAGGTACGTCGGAACATAGGTACTCAAGGAAAGATTGCTTCTCACCACAGAACGGCCAGCACAGGTCAACTCTTATAGTGATTAACAGTCTGTACACAGGACTCGGAAACACCTAAAGCTCCTCCGGGAGGGCCAGGTTAGTCGGAGGGAATGAGTATAGGAATGCCTTAAACTTTATGCTAGGGTGTGAGTGGTTCTTGGAAACAAAACAGCTCCTCCGTGAGGAGAGAACGATGTTTTGCGTTTTGCGGAGAGGGGTTTAATGTTCCCAGGGCCTAGGGCGCTGAGGCCCTCACTAACGTCGTCGACGGATATCTATCTTTTTGAAACTTCACTCTAGGGTAAGAATGTTATTAATCTATGCCAAAAATAAAAAAATAAAAAAACGAGAATGAGGGAAGCAGAAAAGGACAAGATAATATTATAGCAACTAGGATCTTCTACCTCTCTTGAGGTTGAGCGTACAAGTATACCTAATGATACATCCGTGAAAGTAAAATGAGAAAGCCGCCACCAGCCACTTCCGTATCCGAAAAATAAAACCGAAATCAGCGGTGTCAAATTATTAGAGGATGGCAACGAATAAACTGGAAGAAAAAGACTCCTCACTCAGAGGGAGGACATGTAAAGATTGAGTTCTTCGGTCTGGCTGGGTTTCCGAGAGGAGGCCCTCGATTCAACCCCCCAAAAGCAAGTATTTGACCCCAGCTGCCCATGAAACAACTACCAGGTACGGAGGAAACCTGTGCCCTCGATTTCTGTTCGGACAATCGTGGGATGAATGTTTTTCTTGCATTTTCTTTCTTTCGTTTCAAGTCCCACGACGTAAAGAAACTTTGGCCAACATACCCCTTTACCTCCAATGCCTACTCAATGGTCGACCCAACTTCTCCGTGCTATTCTAAGAAAAACTGTACATGGAGTGAAAAGAACAGGGCCCGAGAGGGAAATACCTTGCTGGACATAGATATGAATTGCACAGCTACTGCGACTATAAAAGGAAATGCACGGCGGATCCCTGTTGATCCATTCTCAGCTTACAAGTAGACATTATCCTCGGGGAGCCACCTTCAAGCTTCGACCAGGAGTTGTTCTTTAAATTGTGGGTATCAAGCCTGGGGTTAGTTTCCCGAAAGGGGGTCATTGCTTACAACGTTGTTCGGAGGACCTTACACCTTGAGGAAAGCTGCGCAACTGTACGCAGTTGTATTATGAAGCTCAAAATGTTTTTATAATGATAACTAACATCCCTTCTTTATCTAGGTTACTCGGACAGCCTAGGTGGCATCAGGGTGGCCTCGTGCTAAGTGACTACCGTTTACCGCCTAGCCCACATCAGCCCACAAAATACACCCACGGTGTCCTGTTCTCACAGCAACTGTTAATCCATGCGAGCGTGTGAAGCCCAGTGAGGGTCCGACTCTGTACGATATAGCAAGGGATTTGTTCCTCTGGTATATGGTAAGATCTTGATGATGAAATAGGGTATGGGTACAAGTTCATATAAAGTACCGACATGTACACGTGTACTTCAGAATAAATGCGGCCCAATGGGTGTGTCTTTATCAAACTGCAATGAAGCCAGAACCTGTGAGTACAAGCATGAATAATATTTCTATTATAGATTCAACTATTTAAAGGAAATTTGCTTCATTGTCGTTCCATAATGAGAGAAAGGAAAAAACAAGAAGGCTACGGCTCTGAGGCAAAAAAAAGGAAAAAAGGTAAAAATAATTTCTAAGGGAATGAGGCGATGTGCCATGCACAATACGCATCATATCTTTTCTGTGACCACTGCGCTCTGTCAAATGCCAGATCCATAGCTGCCTTCAGACTTTCACAGCCTTTATGCTTGTCACCGATAAGGTGTTCAATTATATCATATTTAGCGATGACTGTTTCTTGGTACTGCTCCCATATACTCATCTGCACCTTCTTATCGGCAATCCAAAAGCGCTTTGTCTGTCTGCCAAGTTGTTTGAGTTCAGCCAAATCTTCTTCAGTAACGCGCTTGAAATCCGCGCTGTCTTCAATCATCCCTTGAAAAAGAGTTCGAGCACGAGCTAACTTGCCAGAGCTACTTTGTGAACTACTAGTGTGTGACGACATGTTCTGTTCAATTTGTTTCTTGATGTGCGTTGGGGGCAGTAGGTAACGGAGATATTCTGATGACCTATAAACCTTTCAGAAGCTGGACCAGATTCAGGTGTTTTATACCCGTCCAAACTATGTCAAGGGATTGAATGCGCTCTTCTTGTCCAATCATTACATCAGCATACTATGCTCCAAACTGGACTCTGGCTACCCCGAATTATTTATAAACGGTTGAAGTGTCTCTGATGAGTGAAACGTTGCTCCCTGAGGTCACGTTCAAGTGCGGTACAATATACCTGTCTTAATATGAAAAGCAAAATAAGATATCTCAATCTAATTCCATGCCGGTTAAGAACTAAATAGATTTATCAAGTGATACGAGTACCTAAATGCATTATGCCTTAAACTGCCAGGCCAAATTGAAATAAATAAAACCTAAAGTAGTTTGGAAATCGTAATCAGACATCTCAATGGGTACACCCGGGTATCAAAAGAGTCTGTACCTACCCAACCCGGCCTAACCCACGGGTATTTTACCTGGGTAAGCGTGCCTCTTATATGGGTATAAATCCGGAGGTATACTATTATTTTCGTGTAATTTCGGAGATATTTGAGAATTACCATGGCCATAGTGGGGATTTGAAATATAATTTTTTTTCAGTGACATGCGAGTACCGACAGTAATGGTTCGCTCATGTGCTTTGATTTTCGGAAAGAAACCACTTTTGTTCAAATCAACCTGGAGTTAGCACTTGATCGACTTGCTATGGTTGAAGGTATACAACATCTCATCTGCATTATACATAGATAAATGGATTTTACCTGTTATATATAGAAGTGATAGTTGTATTGAAGCCAATAAAGATATTTAAACAATGGTTTCAACTGTAACAATGATTGTATCATTTTTGGATATGCAATGGTGTTGAGCGCTTCTTTCGTATATCCTGTGTAGAAGAATCATGTTTAGAGGCTACCTTTACTATTTCAAACTACAATCGCTTATTCTGTGAGTGATAAAAAAACACAATCATTTCCAATGAGCAGAGTTCAATTTGACATGTTGTATCCTAAGCCCAATGTCGTCTTTTGTAGGCAAATTCTCCTATTTTGCCCGTCTTTTGATCGATGACTTTCTCCCGATCTCCCTAAGTCTAACATGCAGTTTTCCGTCGCCTGGAATACGTCGAAAATACGACATGTGGTGTTTTCGTGACTGTGTTGCGGGCAAAAATGTGAAATATCTTTGCCTATGATTTTGAAGATGTTTCGGATGAAGTACAGGCGATGTTTCTAATAGAGATTATCTGATGGAGAAAACCTTGTAAAAATTGACGTAGCGTGCTATTGAGAACTCCGGGATGTCTGATTCTATATATCAACCTTGGCTTATACATCACCTCCATACATACATACAACCTATCTAAATACCTCAACGGTTGCCTGTTCACAACCTAACTAATTATTGCCTCCATAGGTATCTTCTACCCTCTGAGACCTGTATTTGCACCTATACTCATATCGATACGGACTCCATATCGAGAGCATATTAACAGGAAATAATCACCTGTTTTAGAATAAAATCAGTACCTAATCAAACGCCAAAATTGTAAGCCAAAGCGATACCGGATTCTGCACCAATTCGACGACAAATAATCATCTAACTGGGAAGGAGGTCGGTATGTAAATATTTGGTCAGTCGGTAACTGAAATTATTAGTCACGGAGCTAGATTAAACACTAGTAAATATGTAAATAGAATTATATATATGATATACAGATGGAAAAATATCAGTGCTAATCAAGGTTTGAATTTATTACTTTAGATTACGTTGACCTTATAGATGATACTATGAATTATCAGATATTTGGATATTTCCTTTTAGACAGATATTATTCTACCAAACCAGCCAAAGGAAATTTCAAAAAGAGTCTGCCTGTTCCCTGGAATACTCATCATACAGTTTCTGGGATTCGTGAACTTTATCAAATGCAATATCCATCGCTGCCTTTAAGTCTTCACAGCCTGTATGACTCTTTCCAATATGATCTTCAATTGTATTATATGTATCAATTACCGATTTCTGGTACTCCTCCCAAGCAGTCAATTGAATCTTTTTATCATCAAGCCAGTAGAACCTCGATTTTCTGCCACTCAATTTATTTAATCTCAAACCAGTGTCAGTTAAGTCTTTGAACTTTGCACTGTCACGAATCATGTCCCAGAACAGACCTCGAGCCAAAGCTAATGACTGCTCTGGACCTTCACCTGTTTTGCCCTTGTTTGAAGACATTATAACGAAATATATTAATGATTGATTGTTTGGCGTTGTTTGATTTAATTGTTGACAATAGAGAATATCCGTGAATTTATTACAAGATTAGAACCCTGGCCTGGGCTGAGCTGTTTTATATTCAGTATAAGCCGAGTCAGGTAATTGAATATTGTAACATTGTCAAATTATATAAATTTATCCTATTGTAAAAGTGGTCTACGGATATAATAAGCACAGTCATACCGTATACAATGCTGAGCCAGGGTTGGTGGCGAATTGATCAATTTAAGCGAAAAAAAGAAACCAAAGACACACTGATCCTTTTGCCTTATATTACTATTAGAATATAATGGTATCATTCGTTATCGAGTTTGGTTCACCCTTGCAATGAGAAGGAGTTAACAGTCAGTAGAGATATAGTATCTGAGTGATTTTCTCATAATTTATTGACACCTGAGTTTGTGTTCATGTATTGAGAACGAGTTAATACATCAGCAAAAAATGGGTCTCGCCGAAATCTTTGCGCCCCAGATGCAAAACGTTTTCTACTATCCGCCGGCAGTTCGACTTTGTTTTATTGATTGAGGGCCGTATTAAGAAGCTATTGAGTCTATCCTTTTAAGATTATTATGGTTCTTTAGATTTAGTGTTTGGCTTTACCGTATTTCAATGTAAGGCGCGTGTCCGGGGATATTTAATTAAAGATTACTTTAAATAAGACGCAAGACTTCTACTTTATATACGTTGCCTTCTCTTTCGCATAAGTTCTATTTGCCTTGAACAGAAAGTTCCAAATTCAAACTTAAAATAAAGCAACATGCGAATTTCCATTGGACTGAGAGAATGAATTTTCTGGAGACATCAAAAACAGAATACAATCATCCTAGCTGATGTATAGATTTATCGACGTGTGGTTGGGACCCCTTGAGCCAGAACATTTTCGACGTAAACATTTTCCAAGCTCTAAGGTGCACAACAATGCCCTATTTTGATTATTTCTCTATTATTCAACTAGCCTTCACCTCCTCTATCGCTCTATAGATGCCAAATCAATTTAGCTCTTCTTTGGGTGGAGTTATGTTATTAGGGCGGGGATTTGAGGATGAATGTTACGAGCTATGTTAATCTTGATTAATATGCCAGCTAATAGTGCAGGAGCAATGGTTATCCATGCCAAGATTAATGTTATTGTTCAGTTAATGCTTGGATTCAATATCGCATACTCCGTTTCAAGGTGTCACCAGTGCAAGGACGGGCTATAAGAGTCATCATAAACAAAAAACTGGTGCCCGTATATTGCGCATTACAGTTCTGTTCCCGTGAGATAAAGGCTTCCTTTCAGTCTTCTCTGGGCAGTATATACCATTCAGATAGCGCGCGTTTATTGTGGATAAGTATGCGATGCAGCTATTTCTGTAAATCTTTAAAACGAGTGATAGTTCATGACGAACCTGAATGAAAACTATCTCCTGCCAGCCCACACCACCCCCTCAATTCCAAGATCAGGTGTTGAGTGATTTTAGCTGTGATGTGCACTCCCTTCTAATTTGTGCTAACTTTATTATTATTGAATTTGCAGGGAGGTTTCGCGCGGTTATTATTCCTCCCCTGCATGTGCTCTACTATACATATAGTTCCTTAACATTAATATTAATCCTAGTATATATACAGGTTGAGTAATATAACACTGCTTGGTATATATCTAGGCACTGGTCCGTATCAAAATTGACGCTGTGGTCTTGCTCGATAGGGGGGCCATTCTGGATCCAAAGCACACTGCTCACTACAGACCTGATCAAACTCCTTCATTGATTCATTTATCTTGTCATAGTCTTCATCTACCACCGTCTTCCTCGCTGCCAAGATAGGATAGGATGCGTACTTGCCGCGGTCCTCTAAGAGGTCGTAGGTCTTACCGATGTATTCCTGTAGCTTGGAGAAACGTTCTTTTTGTTGCTCAGCTTGTTGGTGCCAGTATTGCCAACTCTCGCATACAGCGAAGTCAAGTCCTCGTCTGTTCTGTTCTATGTTCTCTGCGAATTTTGAAATGGCTTTCGATAAGTCGTCGAAGCGGTCATTACAATACTTTAATCTTTCATCAGACATTTTCTGACTCCCTACGTTATATCTTTGGGGACGTTAATGTGCGTAATTAGAAGTGCTCTTATGAATGGTATTAATTAGTATGATCCTAGCTCTGTTAAAATATAGTTTAGCAGTACGATGCTTGACCTGGTGTTTTATGGAGGCGATAGCTAGCACATGCAATTGAATGAGAGGGAAAGAAGGACATAACCCTTGAAAATCCTACTGCAATCAGAATATCTGACCTTTCAATTATTCCCTGACTAATTAAACTTTAAAAGATTAACATATCGTTCACATTGAAGAACATATTCAACATTGAAGTGGGCAAACCTCTTCGGCCAGCTAATATTATACTATTCCATCATAATCTGTATGAAGATTGCGCGAAATATAATGACCATCTAGTTTGTGACTAGAATTAGAATAACGGCTCTAGATGGAGAACTACAACGAAGCGTAAGTTCATCGCATATTTTCTCACCGAAAAACATTAAAGAATAAAAAGGGGTCTCCCGGGTCCTTTTTTCTTAAGATAGGAGTGGCTTGTCGTTCTTTGGCTGCTTCGACAATCCTCGCAATCTCCTGAAACACCCGCTAAACCATTTTTAAGTTGGCCACGTCCTAGTGCGAGTTGTAAATAGTTTACAGTGTATGTGGGTGATGAGTGAAGGTTGTTGGTAGATATTTCTGTTAGTCGTCTAATCGTTCTTATGTCCAGAATGTGGTTGAGGCTAGGTTGAAAGTCTGAGAGAGATGAGAACCATTATTTGATCGTCGTTGCTCAACAGGCCACCACCGACCTTATAAAGCTTCCAACAATGCCATTGAGAAAGAGATAGTACAAGGGTAAATGCATTTATTTGGGTATAAAGTTCCCGATATGACTTAGTATATATCGTATTGTGGTACCTGATACAAAGGATATTTTAACTGTCTTTGGCCGGAAATCTTCCTCGCAAGACACTAGAAGCGCGAATGATAGTGTATGACGCTGGGTTTGGCTTCTAAGAGGAGTTGGCGTTGTGACGTTGAAAATAGCAGTCTTCTCTTGTCACTAGTATGCTTAAGTCTGCGTGCTCTCCCATTCTGAGAGTATTATGATAAACATAATTTCTCACTCGCTTTCTACCACGTCAGTACTATCCAAAGCTCCAAACAACCCACCCGCACAGTATGAGAAGGGCTTACCTTTGTATAAATAGTTCTTAGCCTGAAGCTTTGGATTGCTGTATGCGGTTTACAGTTAAATCTAGAAACATCCTCTTAGCTCCTTCCTTATATATCGATATCCGTTACACTGGAGCGCCCTTTGTTGTCCTTTCCCCATTCACTGTCCGTATGGATGATCATATGAACTTGGGCAACGTATCTCAGCTAACGAGTTCTCCCACGGATGCGGAATTGTCCGTTATCGCAAGTATACATGCTGTTGGTTAGATTAGAGGCGGCGTACGTCCGGTGATCTCAACTACTGCAACTTGTAGTCACCTAGCGCCATACCTGTACGGCGTCGCCCTGTAGCGGGACCACTGAAAGTGTTCGGCAGATACTATACCCCTAATGCGTTTCTAAGATACAGAGAACTGCAGCCAAGACCAAAGGTTAATGGTACCTACATTGCCGCATATATGTACGCAACAGTACAGCAGCTATATTAAACATCTCAAAATCACAAAATATATTAAAATTACAAAACATATCACAATCACCGAATAGTAGAATTCAGTAACAACAAAAAGAAACGGTAACCTAACATAACCTCCAACATAACCTTTCTTTTTTATAGCCGACTCACTACCCTAAGTATCAATAGCTCGAGAAAAAGAAAACATCCAAAACACAGCCAATCAAAACCTTTAAAATACACATTGCATACTCGTTATAGCTATGTACTAATTAGATAATATAGGTAGCTAGCTAGCTGTCTGGAGGTCGAGAACTTGTTACCCTACTGCATGACAACCCCCAACGTCATCCCGATTTTTCGGGTTCGTAACATGATAACTCTTGCCAATTACATGCAAGAAACGTGGTATTTAGACCTAGACTGCATACCCATGTGTGGGTAGATTGTGTCCGTGAGGCTCGACCCGCTGGTGGAGTAGTCAAATATAAGGTGGTGGTTGTGGGCTTAGTTGGTAGCGCTGGAGAGGGCTGCGGTCTACGAGCTCGAGTGCTCTGGATTGTGTATGTCTAGCTAGCTAGGGGTAGGAGCGGAGCGGGTGGATTATGTGTTGTGGATGATCATGTGCGTTCAATGTGTAAATGCTGCTTACTGTAAGAAAGAAATGTAACTTGTACAATGGAGCTGACCGCGCGTTAGAGATATGCATGAGTGTTAGGGGAGTTGGGCTATCCTAGGACAAAAACATCTCATGGAAGACCTCAATGTTGAGAACTCTCTATTAGTACGGTGTAGAAAATTTAAAAGAAAACTCTCGAGTGTTGCTGGTTCCAGAGATGGAGAGCTAGCTTGTGCTAATTAATCATTTAGTATTATTAAGGAATAGTCGGCCATGACTCGTCAACAGTCAATCTTAGTTAGGGGAATACTTTTGTAAACCTATGAATATATATATAACACTGATAACTAGTCTGTGAGCTTATATGCTCGGGAAAGAGCCATTGTGTATTGGTAAATCTTAATGCACAAGTACTATACTCCGTCCCTAACGGCCACCAGGCCAGCACAGGAACCAGTAATGGCAAAGGAGAGCCAAGAAAGAATCAGGAGGCACGGGGTACAGCAGACTCCTCTGCCTTTGGCGGCAGTGTGGACAACAAGCTGCTTTGATTATGTTTGAGTCTTGCAGATATATATTGTGTTTGCAGTGGGACAGGTACGGGTGCTAAACCGAATTCCGCTGACATATATATAGGATGGCTGCGCGTGCTAAGCAGAATACCACTGAGGTAACATAAGTGTACGTGAGTGCTAAAGTAAATCCCGCTGGCCTGGGATGTCTGCGGGTACTAAACCAATTTTCGCTGACACTGTGCAAAACTTTGGCTATTAAAGACCACAAATAGCAACCATCTAACTCCAACTCTCCTCAGTCAACATCACAAGAGCTGGAGAACAGAATTCTAACAGCTAATTAAAAATCACCACCAAAACCTACGTCCTTTTCCGCTTTAATAAATCTTTACCTCTTATCCAATTGCAGGACGATTAATTTATTCAAATACTGAAAAAAATGCCCACATTCCCAAATCGCCGTCCTGGAGATAATATCGGAGGGTACGTCCTAGGCCGTCATCTGGGGGAGGGCAATAGTGGTCAAGTTTTTGCCGTGAGAGATAGCGACCCGGATAAGAAATATGCTGCGAAGCTTCTTAACAAGGATGCTTTGCTTGCCAAAAACTATCCTACTCGGAGTGTAAGTAGCACATCTCATCTCATAATTAAAAACATATACTCTCATGATGCACTCACTTACCAGTACCATGATCATATAGATTGAAAAAGAGATTTTGGCTATGAAAGAAATCTCGGGAATGGGTGGCAACTTTGTGAAATTGATTGAATGTTTTCAAACAGATTATGAAAGTAAGTGTATTTTAGTAAACCGATAAAAGGAGGAGAAAATATTCGAAGTAGGAATTATCTATGATGTAGACCCTTTACTGATTTTTATTCTTCGACAATAGTTGTTCTTATCATGACACGCGCCGATGGTGGTGATGTTTTCGAATGGAGGAGATATCATAGGGTTCCAGACTACCGTGTCATAAACAATGTTGTGTTTCAAGTTGCTCATGGGTTGGCCGTCTTGCACAAAAACGGATATATTCATCGAGGTATTATAATTACTTCCAGCTCGGCATAATTAACCTCTGGTCCATCGAGAATAATATTGGCTAATCTGTGATCGTAATAGATATCAAGCACGATAATGTTTTATTCCTAACCAGAAGGCAACCATCGAGCGTCATTATCGCGGACTTTGGTCTTACCACAAAGTATAACATCAGAAGACCATATGATTCTGCCCAAGGCTTTTGTGGCAGCCTTGATTATATTCCGCCAGAGGCTTGCAGAAGCATGCCATACGGTCCATCCTTGTTAGTAAACACTCCAATCATTAGCTAATAGTACAATTTGAGTAACCGTGAAATAGTGATATGTGGTCTCTGGGTATCTTCACTATGTCCTTCCTCACCAATCGCTTCCCCTGGGATCCTAGCTGTCACAAAGACCGTACTTTTCGTGACTACATTGGAAGTTTGACTGAGGGCTGGATTGATCCGTACCTGGATGCTGTTAAACTTAGATCTGGTAAGGCACCCATTCGACTTTAAATATGTAAGTTGTATCACTAATTCCTTTGCGTTGTTGCCTCAGCAAAGGACTTCATTTCCAAGTGCCTCATCGTCAACCCTAAGAAGCGCATGACCGCCATTGAAGCAGTTCATCATCCTTTTCTTAAGGACGTACGCGAAGCGGCCGACTTTCCTGTCATGTCATTGAAGGATGGAGAAATAGGTGGTAATAGCACCTTCCGGTCTGTCGTGTCTGCACTGGCAGAAATTGGTCGGAGCATCATCACGAACTAGGCTCTAGCAAAAACGTCTCCCACTTAGCTATGGGGAAAGAATTGCCGCCTCACAAGAAGTTTTGAATCACTCTCTTTCTTTCGTGGTAAGAGCTTTCGTGATAGTCCGCCTCATCCTGTATGTTTATAATTCTAACTCAACTTATTCTGCAGATGTCGTTTCCCTCGGAGGTGTTATAAGGTAGCCCATGGTTTTCTCCTTCCCGTCAGCATCGGCAATTCTGACGTAGAGCCCTTAGTTTCTGTGCTGTCTGCCATTATTTCTCGATGATTATTTTGATTCATCTCATCTACTTCTACCTGCGTATAACGGCTATCACTCTATGGGTTTTGAAAATCTGTCATAATCCATGTTTCTACGAGTGGCTTGTATTTGTGGAAGGATTTAGAGGCAAGAGTAAACTGTGGAACAATGAAATTATCTTTAAATGACAGGTGCTTTCGTAGCTCGTGAATATTATCGTACATCCTCTTTCTATTTTGAGATTTTATAAATTTAGTGATCATTGTTCTTCTGGCGCTCTGTCTTTAATTAATACCCTCCTTATTTCCTTCATCCCTAGGCCCTGGCAACCATATCGCGATACTTCGTAATTCGTCCTTTGTGTCACAAAGGAGTAAATCTTCCACAAAACATCGTGTAGTTAAAGACAGGTTCAATATCTGGCCGGGGTTGGTTGTCGCCAAGCCTTCTTGTAAGAAGATCGGTTGCTCCCAAGCCTTTTCTCGAAGCTAACCAACATGCATGCTAGCTGCTCGACTCGCTGTATGACAACATCTCTAGACCCTCAAAGACTACATGTAATGAACAATAATGAAATATAGCGCCGTTCACTGAAAGGAGGTTAAATGTTATCGCAAGGTTGCCCTTCTCTGTGCAGGAGTTATAGACACTCTCAAAGTGAATTTTCCTCCTTTTGCTGTCAAGTAATCCCCTAGCCTCCAGGGTAAAGTGTCCGAGAAAGCCATGGTACCGTGGCTCTTAACTATATGTAGTATACGTCCTATCACAGGGATTCTCAAATCACGATTGATTGATACCATAAATTAAAGTCCCTTTCAGTCCCAGCTACTAACTTGTACATATGACGCTACCCTTCGTAGCACAGGGGCGGCGCCACAGGCATGATGAGTTGTGTGAAGTATTCATGATCTCTGAGTGTGTCGGAGTATCTTGAAGAGCCGCTTGCTGTGTGCATGGAATGTAGACAATTACCACTCGGTGGTGCTCACATCTTTGTTCAAATTATTAGTAGTGCCAGCAATGAAATCATCCTATCATTAATTCACAATGTCCGCACCAGTCTGGCGAACGGCAGCCATCTTATTCGAACGCCTAGACACCATCTATCGCCGGGCAGAACCTCGTATAAGGCCATCTCTAGATCTCTTCTCTTTCCTGTAAACAAGTACGGCCTCTCTGTCGTAGTTCGTGAGGAAGTGATTATCAAACGTGTGCATTCACGACGCCGGATCTCCCAAGTCTACCTGAACCGCCATAGGAGAAGTGCGACCGGGGGTGAGTTCATCTATCCTTGATAGGTAACGGAGCAATAGGAAGGTAGAATGGTATTATTTCGACAGCGTCTACACTGAGGAGCCAGAATTACCTTTGGTAGGAGTTACAGCACCAGTTCCCCAACATCTGTTCTTTAAAGCTCCCTTCACTTCTGCAGACTGGACCGTAAGTTATAGTAAATGATAGCGAACTCCATGAACCCAGATATAAGGGTGCTCAGGATTCGGATATCTCCTATCTGGTTTCATGTTAGACCGGTTTTTAACTGAGAGAAAACCTCTCCCCGATCGTTCGGCGGAGTCTTGCAGCCACCATTGGAATGGGGGCGGAGGTGTTAGGCGGTGGGTATGTTGTTTATGTTGTCTTCCGCTTTCTCTGGTGAGTATGGTGTCTTAGGACCGCGGTTGTACATGTGCAGAAAGATCTGTGTATCCAAGAGCGTTGTGTATGGATTGTAGACGTGAGGGGTAGCTCTCCCCACGGGAGACGAGTCTCTTCGGAGAAGCTATATCTATAGGGGCAAGCTCTTGTTGTGTAGTGATATGTATGTGCTTGGTTGGTCAGTTGGACAACCTGTACCCTGTTCCATCCACTCTACCTCTGTAACGTAGCTTCCCTACATTCACAGGTGAAAAAGCGCCCATGAGCAAAATGTTACATTATTCGGTTCCTAGAAACTATACATTTGAAGTAAAAAGAACTGTTAGGAAAGAAATATACAAAATATACAGCAAAAACCAAGCCTTATTAGATCGCCAGGGGAAATGGTGGCAACCTGGCCTCATGGAATAGGGCTGGTGCTTACAATATCCGGCAGCGAGAGTTGTACTAAATAAGGTAATGGTGGCTGCACGGCACTCCCGACATCTACTCGCTCCAAGATTTCAACCCGAGGCGCTACGCGGAGTGAGATAAGAATGATACCAAGATGTCTTTTTCCGGTTAATTAATACCACTTTAGGTATTCCGAGCGTAAATCCCATCTAACATAGGGGGCTCCATGACGCGTCTTATCTTGTTGTATTGTTTTCCGATCTTACCGTTGTAGCGAGAAGCAGGCGAGATTAGGTAATCGCATGAGACACACGTGAAATGCCAGGTAGGGGGTTTGGGTAGGCTCCTCCCCACCCCCTCTACTTCTACTGGTGAGCAGCTTGCTGCTAAGTAGGGGATGGGTACGAGACTAGGGTCTGGGCTACCTCGAAGGATGATGCATTTCTTTTTTTTCCCTCTCTTTTGTTCACATCAGATCGCAATTACTGGCATCTTTGACGAGGCAGAAAATTCTATAAAATTAGCCGTCCACAAAAAGGGCAATTAACTGAGGCGGTCTAGATTATTATCTTTGGCGCTTTTATGTAGTTGTTTAAACATATATATATTCATATTAATTTTTGTCCAATTGCAAAGTGTTGTTCTATGGAAGAGCATGTTTTCCAGCCTTTCTTCTCTGATTCGAGCTCTGACATTGTAGACTCAAGAAAATTAAACAAAGAATTTTGCAAAAAGGAGGTTCATCGAACGAACTTTCAACTAGCGGAGACTAGCGGAGGTTTGTACATCGATAGGGACAAGTTGAAAAGACTGGTCGCTAGAAGGATATGTTCGGGAGTCATGCGACTAATGTAAGCAGGCTTTCAAACAAGTCACGGTAGGCTCGACCTCTCCCAGGTGATGGAAAGGTAGCAACGCCCACGCAGGGAACCACCCCGCCAAAGAACGCTCGCGGCGCTCCCCTCGAATTGGGCACCAGTTGCACACTATTTTGGCTGTGAATGACCTGGATGCCGTTGGCGCTTCGAGCCCACGCTTGCACTCCGGTTATTTCCGGTTTAATATCTCGACTGTGTTACAACCTCTATAGGAAATGTTTCGTTCAGAAGAAAATAAGCACAGGTGAGTACATAAATCCCCTTGAATCTTTTGGAAACCATCATGAGCATTGAACACCATTGAACACCACCAGAGTAGAGTTTGCCTCTGATCGTCTAGACACCCCTCGATCGAGCTCTTCTCTCAGACCCTCAGTACCAATAAGTGATATATTTGGGTATGTCGACAAATCGAAGACATCCGTTTCAAGAGGCATATATTCCTCGAATCGTTGCGTTATCCGCGCTCCGTCCGTGGCTTAGGAAGTTGAAAACACAGGAGTATAAAACACCGCGTTATTCAATGAAAACCTGTCATTTTTAGGGCTCTGGCTAGTGTCGTTGTCGATGAGAATAAATGTCCTCGGGTTCTTGCCTTGAGGACACGTCCTCCATGATCAGCAAGGACAGTGGACTAAAAAGACAAAGAGCGTCGACCGCATCAAATATTCTTGTCTCGAGCACTTCCAATGAAAGGTTTCGGCTTTATTATACCCGATTGAGATTGGATTGAGCATAGAATATTCCTTTATTTCGACTCAGTACCACCTTTTGCTCTCCCGGAATGACCCTTTATTGCCATCAAAGACTGCGGTCTTAGATGTCGAGGTGAGACAAGCAGGGTTTCCAACGGTAGAAATGGGTTCTGGTACAAGAGAAAACCGCACCAACCACTAGCTAAATCAATGAGGTCAAACCGTACCAACTGTACCAAGTATTTATCTTGACAGTTTGAACCGGTTTAACCGTCTAAACTGTGGTTCTATGTCTTGGCATATATACCATGAAAAGAGTCCGCAGAATAGATATCCATGTTCTCGAACGGGTGTTCGAGCTGATGAATTGGGTCTTCCAACTGGCTAAGTAGTGTGTTCGAGCTCAGGAACAGGGTTGTATAAACCTTTTAAACCGTCGGTATAAGAAGTTTTGAAGATTTCTAAACCGTTCAAACCATCTATTGAAAATGTTAAGAACTGCGCCAACTGTTAAGTTAAACAGTTTAGTTCGACCGGTTTGGACCGCAGAACCGGCAAATCATTGGAAACACTGCAGATAAGAACGCAGATCAAGAGGCCAGGCACCTCAAGGAGACTCTCAATCCTCACCTCGAGTAGACGATGCTATCCTAGGCTACGCCCCTGGCACAGTTGCAGATGTCTCGGTCTCTAAAGAGTCTTAGATCTCACTGTCATCTAGAAGGAATCAGGGTGACATATTGACCCGTCAGCATCAGGACTAGCTCGCTACACGGAGTAAAGATGTAGTACAAGGTGAAAGCATTAACCGCGGGTTATAGACTTGAATACTTCAACTACTCATATTAGCCCGGGATATTAGCTTGGACCAGTCTAGACTATCAATTTCGGTATTGCGGGACAAAAGCCCACCTGTGTAAAAGAAGTAGGAGATTACTACTGCCTCTGACCACGCCACAACAACGGATTATAGATCTTGATGAGCAAGCTCTTTGTTTAGAGCTTGGCCATATGAGGAACTGAACGGATGACGGGCAGAAGGTCTACGTGACCTATTTAGATCTTGCTCGGTCATGTCAGCAGCTAGCTAGCACCCATGGCTCCATGTGTACCGGGGTGAGATGGATACTTCTCTTGATACATACCGTCAACGAGGCAGTAACATCCACAGCTTCTTGCACACTCGTTGGGAGCTCGTCAGATCCTTCCTGGATATATTTGGCTAGTAGGTGCCAATAGCACTTCGGTTCTTATTATCTCATGGCTATAGCAGAATGTGTTAAACGAACCTTCATATAGGATAGATGCCTGGCTATCGGATCCAGCAGAGCTTAATGACGAAGTTATATATTGAGACCAAGTCTCAAGAAGACAATGGTGGAAGAAATATTGCAAAGAGAGGGTTAAGAGGCCTCAACAGCTATGATATGGTCCATAGTCTGGTTCATCCAGAGTGTGGCCCCCGCAAGCGGAAATGTTCACGCGAACAAGAAATGAGAGTTCTGCTGGTTTATCTCAGTTAATACTACACCGAACAGAATTGGTGCTCGCCCTATGGTTCGAACCCGGACGCGCTACCTACTCTCTCCTGTAGGTTCGAAGTAAGCTCTTAGAGACAGGCTAGAGGTACCTATTCTCTTGGAATTAGCATGCACCTTTGGTGCATAACCATATCTGGCTGTCGCTAGCTTCCGTGGTGTTCTATCTGGCTAATATTGACTTTTGCTGCGATATATTCTGGTTGCAGATTGTTCTAGGGAGTTCTCTCGTCAATCATCGGTCGCTATAAATAATTTATCTCCGCACCTGTTTCACTCCTTCTTTTCCTCCATCCACCACATCAAAAAAGTTACTTCACAAGCTTTGAAATTAACATCCCCTTCACTGCTCAAGAGGTTTCTTCCCCCGCTTCTGTTCGATCGATTTTTGCTTATCAAATCGAGAGCTATTCGCCTAAAAACATCCAAACATCAAACATCATGGTGAAAACACTGAAGCAACAGGCTGAAGATGATCTCCCAGGCTATGAGCTTGGGATAACTCTCGGTTCTGGGGGGTTCGGCGAGGTAGTAGTAGGAACCAATATTGTATCAGGGATTAAATATGCCATCAAAATCATTCCTGCTACGATCGACCCTGAAGACCGCAAAATGGTAGGCTTCCAATGTTCCCTCTGTATTCATGCATCGTGCCTCGCTAGATGATTCTAATAGTACTTTTGAATATAGTATGAACAAGAAGTAAAAATCATGCACGACTTGTCTGGGTCTTCCAAGTACCTCGTCGAACTGGTGGGCAGTAAGGTACGCTTGTCAAATTGTAAGTACCATTATATCCTTCACCTATCATCCCAACTTTCCCTCCCCCTTCATTACTAATATCTTCATTTTAGGGTACCTGATCATTGAGCTTGCTCTTGGAGGCGAGCTTGGCCAAGGCAGTACTTATAAGCATCGTGAGGAGAGAGCAAAGTCTATTGTCCGTGACATCACTACAGGACTCTCTACTATGCACGGCATGGGCATCATTCATTCGGGTTTGTCCTACCCGCTTTTCTCACTTGCTCAACGCTCATGACCTAAACTAACTTCGATGTTTTTTCTGCAATAGACATCAAGATGTCGAACATCCTTCTCAAGACATCTGATGAAAACTCTGTCGCAATGATCGCCGATTTCGGGCTGTCAAAATACGTCAAGGATGCCGATGATACGGCGGGCGGTACTCCTGGCTACATGGCACCAGAATTGAAGTGGCCTGGTCACATTGCTGGAACCGAAATGTAGGCACACCATTATTTCCTCTCTGACTCTCCAGTACGTTTACTAATATGATATATTTAATATAGTGATATCTGGTCTCTCGGTATTCTTGTGTGGGAGTTGTTCTTCACTCGTCGTATTAAGATCGAGTTGGCGACCACTGCTGGCACTGCTGCAACCATTAAGAACTTCCCTGTTAACAAAATTTCTCTTGATGGTAAATACTTCCCATGAACCTTCAGCTGATTTACCTTCTGCCACTGGACACTAACATCTCCTCTCTGAATTTAGCCGAACGTTTCATTAAAGACTGCTTGAATGGTGATCCAAAAACGAGAATGACTGCGCTCGAAGCTCTCGACCACCCGTGGTTCAAGAACAGTACTCCTACAAGCGCAGCTGTTCAAATTCTTGCAGCCTCTCCAGCTGTCGCGGCTGTTCCAGATCTGGCAGCTGCCCCAGCTCGTCGTAAGGCACGTGTTCGCGAAGCAGCGCCCGCCGCTAAACGTCAGAAACCGAATCGTGGTCTCTGCGACAAGAAGATCAGGAACTGCTCTTACATCTGAGAAGATTTCTGGGCAGAGATTTAGAGTTATTATGGATTGGTTTTCTGGTATTTCAAATTTTATTAAAGGGGGTGGTTGTACGCTTTCAGGGCATCGATGAGAAGATATTAAGGATTAGATTTCATTGGATTTCATGATAGTACAAAAGGAACGTACAGTTATAAGATAGATTGATGCGCTACAAATAAAGCGTACCAATAAGTCAGAAAAAAACTTGCTGCTCGTCCAGAAAATAATGTGATTCAATCATGGCTTTCAAGCAAACTCCCAATCTACGTCCATTACGTAGCCCATATGAATGATGTGATCGTGAAATGAGAACCGAATGAAATTCGCGTGATTCAGTAATGAAAACACCTGAACATAGTACGAGTGACTCAAATGTCTTTCTATCTCTACATCTAAATTTATCATCTGCCCTCAAGATTTGACCATTGACGAACTCGCTCGAATGAGTTGACTTAGTGTAGTTTCTGTGTGTTTGACGAGCTATAGAACGTCTTATCATACTCAAAATTATATCATATCCACTGCCTGGTAATCTCACGATAGGAATTATTACTCTTTGCCAAGCATTGGGTCGAGTGATGACCCATGACGAAGTCTTTATCGATCATTGATCCCGAGTGATACATCATGAATCACTCCAGATCAATGGTCCTTCTTATGCCGTCACAACGTTTTCTTTCTGCTCTTTATAGTACGATAGGTAACAGATGTATTAATACTTCTACACTTTAGGCCTATATATCAAGCTAAGGGCCTAATTTCCCAATCATTCTACGGTCTTAACTTTGCTTCTATGAGCGTGTACGGTATGCAACTTCTATTACTGCAGGAACGAAGAAATAGAGTGCATCTACCTTTACACCGCTCCAATTTTCCAAGTGAACCCAAGGCAGTTCTGATCAACCCCATTCGCTGTCGTGAATTAGTCAACATTTGCAATTTGTAGATCTCTAGACATCTTGTAATCACGAAAACCACCTTTCCCAACTACCTTCTACTCCACAGCACTGAAAGCCTCGATTATGCTTGGATCGGTGTACATAGACCTCTCTATCCATCTAAGCCCGCAGCGGGGCCTTGGCATGTCGTTGAAGACCGAAAAGGCAGGGTAACTTGGTGTCCAGGGGTCTATGGCCGAACCCTTGTGTAACGATCCACTGGACATGAAGAGGAATTCCATCCATTCTCCATTTATTAAGAACTATCTAAAGATCATGGCGACGTGTTAGGATTAATAGGGCACTTTGGTTGAGTGTGTTCTCCTTCGTGTCTTGCCTGGCGGTGTGTCTTGGCGCCAAGGCCCGAACCTCACGTGAGCTCTTGAGAGTTCGGAACGTTGTGCACGCCTGGTTTCGACGGAATTTCGTGGGGGAGGAGGTTTTCGTCTGATTTATGATTTAGCAATGAAACCCACTCCCAAACCCTTCCATAGAAGATGATGTTAAGTGCCTTCATCGGCTCTGCGGGCACTTGACATGAGGTCGAACACGAAACCAGGCAGGGTAATGCGAGCTACCTAGTCCTCCATTACCATGACAACGACACCTTCAGATACGTATATACTGTAGCATTGATTGTGCGTGGCACAGTAGTACACTGTGTAATAGAAGTCAAAAGAAGGCCCCTAACAAAGTCTCATATATCCATAATAGTTATAGAAAAGTAAATACCTCCAACCTTTTCACTTCCAATGGCAAACACATGCCGTGTGACACCGTGCATTCTATACACCGTGTTGTGTTGCTGTCGTTCAGCGTGTGCCTAGAGACTCTTGGTGAGTCGCTTTCTTAAATGTAGCCAGTAACACGAACTGTAGCAAACACTGAAGATTTGTGTGAAACCCGAGTGATATCTTGTGACGACGACGAAACCCCACCTTGATCAGAGCTGCTCAGGCTCTGAGGTTTATAATGTTTATTTATTCAGTAGCCACTGAACTTCTTTACTGTTGTGTCTCTTATGACGACATTCTGTGTATATTTTTAAGTGGGCTTATTCCAGAATGTAACATGGGAAGTAGAGCCTTTTGTTCAAGAAAATATTGTCTCCTCATGGCCGCACACCAGCGACAAACCATACCATCAAAAAAAAAAAAAAAAAGAAAAAGAAAAAAGAAAAATAATTTAGTCTATGATCAACTTTTATGTATTTCCTCCGATGGACCAGCTTTCAATTGTGTGAGAAACCCGTCTGAGCCTCTTCATCGAGAATCGCAGTTTGTGGATGCTCATCGAGCTAGTGCAAAGTGCGCCCAATTCTACGAAACCCGCCAAACACACACTAGCGCCCATCCACCACCTCCCGCATCCAGCTTTTACTATTCCCTCCACCCGCACCGCCATAGAATGTCCCACCGTCACAATCCCAACTGACAATCACCTCAGCTCTACTTTAACCCCCTTCTTCCACCCGTCGTTCCCCCTTCTACGCTAAACTCCACTCTGCTGCTTTTATTCCACATTGCTGCGTCGGCTTGTTTTCTGTTGCAAGAAGCTAGTTGCGTTGCATACTCTGGGAGACATTGGCTTTGGTGAGATCGATAGCTTGACTCGACGTCGACTTCTCGTCCCCAACGACAACACTCAGTGCACTGAAAACAGTCAACGACGACACTCCGTCTCTTCTTTACTTCATCTTCTCTCCACACAGCAACAAGAAAACATCACTGCATCCTCTCTCAGCATCATCCTCTCTCAACAACGAAACCTCACTCCATCCTCTCTCGACATTCTCTCTCCTCATTAACCCCCAACTACATCTCCATAACCATCAACAACAGACATCCCCATCACCATCACCATCAATAACCACCACCACCCTTCAACAACACCGAGATCTACCTCTACACCCCCCACCCCACCTATCATCCCCCATCTCTACCATAACATAAGAAATGTATCGCCACAACGCCCCCCGCACCCCCGAAGTCGTGCGCGGCTACCTGCTAGGCAACACCCTCGGCGCCGGCAGCTTCGGCGCGGTCCGTAAATGTACGCATCTCGCAACCGGAAAAGAGTGTTGTGTCAAGGTGATGAGCAAGCAGATCAATTTGAAAGAAGAGGTATGTTTTCCTCCTCCTATTGATTGCTCTTGCAACCAATTGATCTCCCCCCCCTCTCTTCGCCCTCCTGCGTGAGCACAGTTGCTGATGACAGGATGTGCAGATTATGGGAGAGGTCGAGATTCTTATGGCCCTGGATGGAGGCTCGGGGCTCTGGACGAGGCTGTTGGATGTGGAGGAGGAGCATGCTGAGAATTGTAAGTTTTCTAGTTTTTCCGTTTTTTTCTTTTGCTTTTCTCTTCTTGCCTTTTTTTTTGTCTTGTTTTTTTATCTTCTTTTTTTTTTCCTTCTTTTTTTATCTTCTTTTTATTTTTGTCCTGCTATATCCCCTCCCCCTTCCCCCCCTCTCCTTCCTCTCTTTTTTTCCTTCTCTTTTCTTCCTGTTTTTTTTCCCTTCTTTTTCCCGATCATTTTTTCCCTTCCTATTCTTTTTTTTTTTTATTTTTCCCTCGTCCTTTTTCTCTTCGTTATTTTTCTCATTTTTATGTCTTCTTTTTTTGTTCTACTTCCCTGCCTTTACCTTTATTTTTTGCGTGTTGTGATATTAGCGGTCTTCCATCTGCAGTAGCCGTAAGCTAACCCACAATCTGCAGGGTACATCTTCCTCGAACTCGCCCACGGCGGCGACCTCTTCGCCATCTACGAGTCGCAAACCCTCCTCTCCTCCTTCCGCACCAGAGAGCTCCTCTACGACATCGCCAAAGCCCTCCAAGAGCTTCACGAGCGCTCCATTGTCCACCGCGGTACATTTCCTCTCCCCGTCCTCATTCCTTCTTCTTCTTCTTCTTCTTACTAACACAAATTACACAGACATTAAACCGGACAACATCCTCCTCTCGACCCGCACCCCGGCCGCCCGCGCCCTCCTCGCCGACTTCGGCATCAGCACGTGGTGCGACGGCGCGCAGGTACTCAGTCAGCGCTGCGGCACGGCGCGCTACATGGCGCCGGAGATCTGTGCGCGTCGCAATTACGGGTGTCAAGTGTGAGTAGATCCCTTCTTTAGCTATATATCATATTTGCTAGATGATGCTGATTATTGTTCGTTTTGATTGCAGTGACATGTGGTCGTTTGGATTGCTAGCGTATATTCTTGTGTTCGGCCAGCCGCTGCTCCCCGAAGGCGCAACAGACGAGGAAACCATGCAGATGACCGCGGCGCTGAAGCCCGGGTTCCTGAAGAACACGGAGGGCCATAGTTCGGAGGCGTTCGGGTTTATCAAGTCCCTGCTGCGCATCAACCCCAAGAAGCGTCTCACGGCCCGCGCGGCGGTGGACCATCCTTACCTCCGTGCCGTGAAGCTGAAAAGGGAGCGCGAAGCCTTGTTTCAGAAGTACTCGCACGCCGGCTTGGAGGCCCGCTTCAGGGAGGAGAGGGAGATGAAGAAGCTCCGTGAGCGCCTCAACAACATTCGTGCGGCGGACGAAACTAACCAGAACACACCACCATCCACGGCAGCGGCGACGGCGTCGGCAGAGACGGAGGCGGCGGTACAAAGGCGCCGGGACAATACCGGCGTGGAGATCAAGCAGGAAGAGAGCGAGGACGGGGAGGACGTGTGGGTCACCGAGGCCAGAGAGAGCGTGCGTGAGCGCGGTCGGCCTGCGAAGAGACGTTTTGCGATTCCGCGTCCCCGGGCACGTGCTGCTGTTGCGAACAGCGAGGCCGGGCGCTCAAACACCGCGACTGCGGCTGGGCCAGCAAATATCGCTGCTGCAATTCCACCGGTGCCTGCGCCGCAAATGAGGCGTATGGCCTACCCTCTTGCGCCCACCGCTCCACGAGCGCCCGCGGCCGTCACAACTGCGAACATCAACATCAGCACAAACAACGGGCCGTTGATCAACCTCTCATCCACCCCCTCGCCTGCCGCCCCGGCCCCACGAGTCGCAAGCGGCATTCCGCGCTTCACCGGCATCCCTCGATTCACCGGCAACCGCCAGCAGAACACGGAGTCGCCGAACTCGAGTCCTCCGGTGGACGGCGGGTTTGAGAGCCGCTATGAGGACGTTTTCATGCACAACTTCAGGATTGAGAGCGGGTTCTATCACTGCCCGCCGGGCGTGGAGATGAAGGATTTGTTCAAGTACAGGGTTGCAGGTCCGCGTTTGTGAAGTGTTTATGAGATTTAAATGATGGAAGAGGGCGGTGATTGAACGATGGCTGGGTTCAGGCGGCGTGGCCTGGTTTGGAAAGAGTCTGGCTGGTGTGGAGAGACAGAGTATCGATTGGAGGAGTACATCATTAGCATTACTAGGTTAGCATTTGGGTACATAGACCGCAAGGCATTATCATTCTTTAGTCTGGATAAAAACTAAAAGATTTTAAAACTCTTACTCCTCTCTTCTCGATTGTGAAAATTTTCGGATGTGCATCGTGATGATTTCAAACATTCGACAGTTATAATTTACTATCGTTTTTCTTTTTTTTTTTCTTTTTTTTTTTTTTTTCGTTTAATTCATTAATCATAATTTGGTATCGCTCTAGATGTCTTTCACACTCGACCAGATATATCTGTAGGCATGATGTGTATGCATGAGTGGCAAGAAAGGTGCGAGGACTGTCTGTAAATCGGGAAACCTCATATCAGAGTGCCCACGAATTATTATTTTCCATCGCATGTGTTGCTATAAAGAATGGTCATTTTGTGTGTTGGAGGCTGATTACACCTACCATCTCCTGGCCTCGGACGAAATGACACCCTGGCGCGATCAGTGCGAGTGATAATCTATGATGCACCTGCGGTTTGCTTTCGGCGCGACATTCTCATGGCACGCGTAACATAAGATCGAGCGGGATGCAACTCTCAGCGTAACTATCGCATGAGAGGTAATAACACGCATCCGAAAATCAACGACTAATGGGCGACGGTTGTAAAGTCGTCGTTCACAGAGTGTAAATCTCTGATGCCTACTTTTATGCTAGTGCGGTTGCTACGGTTCTTGCTAGCTTGGAGTAGTCAGCTATCCCGAATATCACTATAACAACCGAGAGGAGCTCTGCCGTCGTTCATGTTTCGACGGATTCATTTGATAGAGGCCTTTTAGTTTGACCTCATGTGTGCTCGATCCAGTCTATCTTTTTTCCTTTTTTTCTTAGCAACTTACCCATAAATCCAAACTATCTGGACGCCTATTGAAAAAAAAGCGCTGTAACTAAATCCACAGTCCTTCACGTATTTTAGCGTGAAACGTTGTCCTCCGTAACAGCAATTCCACTTCTGTTCATATATTTGGTATATTCACAAAGCACATTGAATGATTCCCACACATCGCTGGGAGATTAGGGAAATTAGCAAAGACGTCATGTCGCCCAACTGCCAAGATAAGATGGGCGCAAAACAACATGTCGCTGCCACCATCAAAAGACAAGCACCGACAGGACCACTCTCTCTCTCTGTTCCTTCTCCTCTTCTCTTGGACCTGTGCGTGTTGTGTGAAATTACCTGCACAATTGAAGGACGTCTAGCGTTTTACAACACGAATTACCCTTTCCTCCCATCTTCTTCACTTTGGTCAGACTCCACGACGACGAGGACGACAGTATAGCAGAATCTCCTGTACAGTCTCGCTGCCTGTAAACAATCAAATCAGATTCGTTCTGACGTTGTTTACGAACTTGGACAACTACAACCACTTCACACAATCTCACAGAGCTGAGTTTACCGTGCGAGAAAGATTATCTTCGATTCACCCCCGGTACCAACCACATACCAAAAATCAGACAGAGCTTCGAGAGTCAAAGAACAAAAGCTAAAAGTTCCAACAACACAACCCAACCTCTTCCACAAACCCCCAATCTCCACCATCCATCTCCAAGCCTCCCAACACCACTTCCTAAATACCTCACCCCTTTTCCGACTCTCCACACAATGGCCGTCCTCCGCCAGCCAAACTTCCAAGTACCCGCCACCCCACAGCGGGTGGTATACAGAATCCCAGATGCTCTATGCCCCGGCTACACCACCCGCAACGGCCACTGGAAACTCACGCACCAGACCGGCGAAGGCAGCTTCGGCGCCTGCTTCAAAGCCGAACACACCACCAGACCCGGCGCCGTCGCCGCATTCAAGGTTTGCAAACTCACCGGCGATGCCATAAAGGATCGATTCCTCGTACGTCACGTCCTATATCCATCCCTTCTCTGTGATGTGCAGTAGGTCGACTGACACCGCACGTATATGTGTATATAGGAAAGTAGCTTCAGCGACGAGTTCGACGTCATGGTGCGGATACAGAAGCTGGATGCTTATACACCCAAGGTCTATGGAATCTCCCGCGAGGCAGGACACCGTACGTTCCTCTAATGCTTTGCTGTCGTTTTGCTGTTAGCTGAGTTTTGCATGTAGCGTGCATCATCATGGAGTACTTTGAGCACAACATGCGCACCATCAAGGGCCACCGCCTCTTTGGCCACGACGCAATGCGCGAGTACGCCCACGACATTGCACAGTCGCTCTACGGCCTGCACTCGCAGGGTGGCACGCTGCACAAAGGTAAATATCTATATTGCACTTCAGCTCCTCCTCCAACAGCTACTGCTATTGTGATATTGACACCCTCCCAGACGTCAAACCCGACAACATCCTCGTCCGCGAACCTCACAGCGACCCCAGCCAGCGCCCCGAGCCCTGGGCGCCCATCGCCTTCCTCACCGACTACGGCACCGCCTCCTGGGACGCGCGAGCCAAAGAGCGCGTCGACCCAGAGTTGGGGTGTGACGGCACGGCGGTCTACACGAGCCCCGAATGCTGGAAGATGGGTGAGTGCCAGCGCGGCCCGGCCGATATGTGGGCCATGGGTATGGCGCTGTTGTCCAGGTGGCTGGGCTATCATCCGTTGGATAAGTTTGTCGGCGGGGATGGGAGCTCGAGGGGGGCCAGGAGGTGCTTGTTGCGGTTGAAGGAGGGGTGGGTGGTGGAGGCGGGGTTGCTGGAGGGGATGGATGATGATAGTAGGTTTTTTCTTTCTACTGATTTTTGAAAAGGTTTTCTTTGGTGTTTGCTCCTGTTGTCAATATATCTTCTGCAACATGTGCCGATATATCATAGGATATAGAGGCCTACATCACCTCTCCATAGACCCTTTCCATCCCATCTCCAGCCTATATCTTATTATCAACCAAACTAACCACCCCCTCACAGTGGCCTCCTTCCTCACCTCCCTCCTCACCATCAACCACCGCCGCCGCCTCACCGCGCACCAAGCCCTCCTCCACCCATTCCTCGCCACCACCCGCCTCACCCGCCAAAAGTACAGCCTTCTCAAACACAACCGCCTCCTCCACCCTCACCCACCCCTACCCACCGCCTCTCCCACCCCCAGTATAGACTCGGCCAGAAGCATGGACTCCGTCGCTTCCCCCACCCCACACTCGCCAGCCGCACCACTCAGCGCCTTCAACACGCCGACTAATCTGGCGAGATGCCTCGTGGATGCGAGCTTCAAGGTGGACGGCGGGCACTTCCCCGCGTGTGCGCAGGTTGGGAACTGGATGTCGGGAGGCGCGACGAGAGGCACTGAGCCCGGTCACAATGAGGTGTCGGGACGTGCAAGGAGAGGCAGTGAGCGCGGTCACGGGGAGGTGTTGGCTGGCGGTACGCCGCCGCGGGATAATCAGCATGCGCCGTGGCGTGTGGACCCGCCGAATGGTGCCGTTCTAGTCAATGATGCGCGGCCGATTCGGGCTTCTCTCTCTCGAGCGCCAGTGAGAGCTTCTCCACCTCACGCAGCGATTGTAGCTTCTCCACCAGCACCAGCGAGAGCCTCTCCCCGATCACCACTCCGCCCCATTAAGAGCAATGCTACCGGTATCAGGAAGAAGGTGAAGACGCAAGCAGCCCCAAAGCTACACGGTACCAGAGCCTTCACCAGAGCACAGGAACTCGTTCTGGTTGTGGCTGCAGAGGCTGCGAAGCCAGTTGTTCGCCGCTCCGCAAGGGTTGCGGGGAAGGGGGATGCGGAGGGGAGGCGTGCTTAGATATTGATATTGAATAGAGATGGAAGACCGGAATCGGAGAAGGGGTAGTTTGGGTGTTTAGGTGCTTGGGTGTTTGGGTATGTGGGTATGTGGGCAGTTGGGCCTTTTTGTATATAGTTGGGTGGAGATATGAGCATCGTTATGGAACGATATGATTGAAGAATCGAAGAATTGAAGTCAAGATTTCCAATATGGAATGAGGATACGTTACTCTGCACCGTGTCCGTGTCCGTGTACTTTACAACACTAAACTACATATACGGACACATACACACCACGGACTAAGATAAATAACGTTAGGACTACATGTAATCCAAACTACATATATTTTCTCGGCGCTTGCCTGCTAATTGACGGTAACATACATGTACTTACAAAAATGTGCCGTTTCGGTCGTGGCGTGTCACTCGGGCCATCGAGATCAAAGGAAAAAAAAAGAGAAGAAAAAAAAATAACACGCAAGCTCAAATAGGCAAATGGTCAGTATTACGACCCCGTAAGAATTATTCCATTTTATCTTCCGCAACCCACTACCCCCAAAGACCGCCCGGCCCTGGACAAAAGAAATTTCCTAGCTGCCTCCCGTTTGAAAAATAGAATTGGGTAAAAAGAAAAAAAAAAGATTTGAAATTGGCTCCATCAGGGATTCGAACCCAAGTACCTGCTGTCGTCATAAGTTTCCTAACCAGGTGCATAGACCACTATGCTAACAGAGCTTGAAGGTCTGCCTGCTGGGAGAGATGGTAAAGGTAGGTTTAACAGCCAGCAGCGGCTTGGGCCAAAAACGCCTAGGTACACGCATGACCTAGTCACTCCCACTATAAACACCTCAACTTCCCAACTACTCCCGCCGCTTGCACCCCTTCAAACCACTTCATATTCCCTCGCATTCCCTCAAACCCTACGTGCCCGTCCCAGTATAGCACCCTCTCGCTCCTCCCGTCACCAGCCGACCCTCCCGCTAAACCCACTCCCCGTCCCACGCACCAGGGTCAAAACAAGACCAAGACCAAAAACTGAACTTGATGTATGTTCCCACCAGTGGAGAGAAGCAAATTAATCACAAGGATTCATGACTCGAAGGCGTGACAGACACTGTAACCTACTACAGACGAATCAGTCGGCCAGCCATAGCCTCTTAACTTCGAGTGCGTATTGCTCGGCTTGAAGCGTGGGGGAGAGGGGCTCTTCAAGGGGGGAAGTCCTGCTAGGTGGCTATTGCTCGTGGGTGGCTAGCTTCTGGTTTACATTGCCCATCTACTATGGATAAGAAGATCAGTCGAGTCAATTGACCAAATCACTCAACAGAAGTCATCCGGGCACCTGCAATAGGACTCATTCGGTCTGTTGATCTAGGTACTTCATAATATCACATCCTGGTTGTAATATATTATAACGCTCACCTCCGCACACACGGCCAATACAATTATACAAACTGGCCACGAGTTTCCTTCTACGTAGCCAGAACCTTGGTAAGGCTACGAGCGCTGTTGAGTATAGAATGACATCTTTCGAGATAGACGTAGCAAGGCATATGCATGGGGGTATCGACCAGCTATGTAGATGAACAAGTAAATGAATGAAAACCTTACCGTACTTCCTTAGTATCATACAAATGCATCTGAAAAGTTCTCTGAAATGAAACAAAATTTCCCTTGTAAACGAATCTCTTTTATATGTGGAAATGAATCCGGAAATGGGACTTAAGTGCAACTTAATACTTTAACAAATATATTATTTGATCCAATACCATATGCATTGCGTTGGGTGGGTGGGATTGTTGACTTATACTGTTATTTGAAACAATAGGCAAGCAATCGATAGCACCACGATCACAGTAGAGTAAACAAATTTACCATTTAAAAAAACGCAGAGATTGAATTGTGTAAAATTATGAAAAGAGAAGGAAAATAACGAAATAAAGATGCTAGTAAAAAGCCATCATTCTCAACGCGCTGTCAATGCAAAGTGAGAATAGAAACAAGTGCTCGGTTCAGGAGCCATATCATGATCAAGACAAAGTCTTCTCTCTTTCGACCATACATTGTGTCATACAGCTCACAATGCTTCCTGATCTTTCCAGTCTCGATTTCGTCTTTTAAATCTTCAATCCGATATTGAAGTCTGGTAAGCCAAGAATCAACTTGATCGCTAAGTTCAATATAGTTATCGTATATTGTTCCCTCCGGCAAAAGAGGTGTCTCAACATTTTCCATATGACAGATAAGGACATCTTCCTGTGCCTCAAATTCCATGATTAGTTGTTTCATATCTTCTGTACTCATATCCATCAATCCTTCAGCAATATCCTCGTGCAGCTCGTGACACATTCGAACCTCCTCGCTTTCTTCTTTCAGTATTTGAACCCAAATCTTGAATTCCATACGGTAATGCTCACACATGAGGTCAAGCACCTCTCTCTCTTCAATATTCTGGGTATTCTTCCGTCTTCGATCAGTGACAATGTACTCATCGGCGACTGTAAGGCAGCTTTCTCTTGATTCCGATTCCATTTTGGAATAATCTTGCAAATTAGTCAGGTTAACTCTGACATGGTGGACGTAATCCACAATAGTACTTCTTTTGATCAGGCACCATGGCTCCGACCTGGGATCCGTACTCATCGGCGAGTTATTGAGATGTGTTTTGGATGAAGAAATAGTTCGCGATCGTATACAGAAATCTTTAAGACGATAACTTGAACTTTTTATTACTTAAATGTGAACTTCGGTGGAGACAGGTTATAAAACATCGATAAGGACTTTGTATAGCATTTCAATTGACATGGAAGGTCTCAAACTACTGCTTAAATAAAAAGGCAATGGGTATAATTACGGTTTCGATCGATTCTATTTAATACATGGCCGTCATGGATAAATGATCTCATGATCAGTTATTTATTCCACCTTGCGATTTAAATACTCCATTTGATTGGCGCGGGGATAGACGAGGGCTCACACTGTGTAGCACCGGAACTCACGATCCCCTGTACCATGGGCTTTGATTCGCCACAGTAATATTCCCATATGATCACCCTCCGACAGTGCTTGTGAACGATACCGGCGCTCGAATCCCAGCTACACCCTCGTGTCAAGACACAAGGCGAGTGGCCGTCCATGACTCCGCCTCCCACGCTCAATCCTCAGGACGTAGAGATTTGCTTTCAGAGCCTTACTGTTTAATGCAACCGTTGCGCTCTCTCAACGCCTTCAAGAGTTAAGCGGATCGGAAAGGGAGGATGTTAATTTGCATTTTAACGGATAGAAAAAGTGGAGTCAAGGAGGCGGGGGGCAGTACTCTCCCGTGGTAAGTTAATGTGTATTTAAATAGATTGAATACGCGATGTCCGGGGAGGTCGAGGGATATACCCTCGCCCTCACACCCAACGGAACGAATTTTGTAAGGGATAAAATAATGTGTTTGTTAAAGTATTAAGTTGCACTTAAGTCCCATTTCCGGATTCATTTCGACATTTAAAAAGATTCGTTTACAAGGGAGATTTTGTTTCATTTCAAAGCACTTTTCCGATGCATTTTACAATAGCGAAGTGGGGTAAATTTTCGATTCATTTCCTGATTCATTTCCATAGCTGGTAGAGAATATGATGATCCTACTTTCATATTTGGTTTTGGATATCAGTTATCTTGGGATCCTAACAAAAGCTTCACCGCAAAAATAAACATTTTCCGGTGGAGAAGGAAAAGAGTCCGGAAGTGGTCAAGTCATAAGTAAAGTCGTAGGTAAAAGCACCCATAGATGCATTTACAGAAGACATCGGTTATAAATGAACGTTTTCATACCTTTTCGTACTTTTACCATTCCATTAATAGGATAATAGGGATAAATGATGCATCCACCGGGCTATTAGAGAAGGGAGATCGAGGGGTAATATACATGTACCCTTGCCCTCCCACCCAACGCAATGCATATGGTATTGGATCAAATAATGTGTTATTCCGAGTATTAATATGAACTTAAAGCACATTTCTTGATTCATTTCTACATAGAAAAAAGATTCATTTCAATGGTAAATCTCGATGACTTCATAAGCACTTTTCCGATGTATTTAATAACACTAATTAAGCACGTTGAAATCTTGATTAATTTACTGATTCATTTACATAGCTGTCATAGACAGCTGTACAGTCGTCAACGAAGTCCATAGACTGAGAGAATGTAAAGGGCTTGTAGGAAAACCTGACGATTGACGTTTGTGTTCCGGGTGACTCGCAAATACCCTGGATTCGCCAATGGACTGCTTGCTCCATACATCGGGGACCGGACCGGTCCATTGGCGAATGGACTGGATAAAGGGTAATGGAATTGGGTCTTTAAATTAACTCGAGAATAATCTGGACTCTACTAGAGCTCATAGGGCCCTAATAAGTGGTTGTAGAGGTCACTGAAGTTGATAGAGACCACAGGATACCACATATCAGGCGTCAATTGTTAATATTGAGGTCTTAAGCTCGCTAAAGATCATGAAGATGCTAATTATTTTTTTAGGTTTGGTCTTTAGGGTCGATGGTTTTTTCAGAGGTTTCTGATGGTTGTAGAGATCATTCAGGATTGATATAAATCATTATTAGTGGTGAGTGATGAACTATTTGTCCTACTAAAACCACAGTATTCCCAGGCCATTCGCGAATCCGTCATATCCGCCAACGGCCCGGAACATTTGGACCAATGTAATGAAATATGACTTCCAATTTCGTGTGCTTAACAGCAAAACGCCGTACGTTCATATAGGTCTTGGGCCTTCCTTTGCTTTGATTTATACAGGAGATTATAAGTAATGGGATTATAGCGTTTTCTCTCACATTACCTGGTCTATCCAGCTATAGCAAGAAACGATCCAACGTTATCCGGCCGAGGAGGCACTTTGCAGTTGTTGTCGAGCAAAGCTACATGCATGCGTCGAAACCATTATCAAGTTAAAGACCCGTGTCCATTGCAGTGCATAACAATTCCAGGCTCTTAAGGACAGTGAAGGCCTTGATTCCTCTACCGTCCTGCCCTACCGTTCTTCCGCCGCCGTCAGTCTCGGCGTTATCCATTCTTTTTACAGCTCGATTCTCCCCGCGCCCAAACTTTTCCAACCATCCACCGAGGTACATACTTGACTGTTTAAGTCTAAGCAGTTAAACTGTTTAGTGATTTTAAGCAGTAGAACTGTTTAGAAAACTGTTTAAATGCTGTTCAAAAACTGTTTAAATTTCGTTGATATGGGCGGTGTAGGAAACTGCTTAAATTAAACACCGTAACTGTTTAGATAAGTTGTTTAAGTAAAGCAGCAAAACTGTTTAGGATAAGTTGTTTAAGTAAAGCAGTAAACTGTTTAGGATAAGTTGTTTAAGTAAAGCAGCAAAACTGTTTAGGATAAGTTGTTTAAGTAAAGCAGCAAAACTGTTTTCATTAACTGTTTTATTTAAACAGTCTTTTTGGCGACCTATGGACTCATGATTTAAACAGTTTACGACTGTTTAAATTAAGCAGTTTATTTTTTAAGCAGTTAGTTTAAACAGTTTTACGTTATCTATAGCTGTTTAAACAATTTAAACAGTATTTTAAACAGTATTTTAGTAGCATATTATTTCGCAGTAGCTATTCAATCGCAACCGTTGACTATGGTATACGATACAGTTAATCTTCCCTATCTAATTATAATATACCTATCACCCACTCGCAGCTCTTATAGATCAATTGTAACGTGTTGCAGTTGGAAAAGTGTATCGGTATTAGCGGCGCTTGGTGATGTCGCAATGTGGTATTGTTGAGCATATCTGAAAATTACACCTCAGACCACGCCCATGCAAGTTATATATATGAAGAGGGCAGTTACCTATTATCTCCCGGGCTTAGCCTCTGACGTTCCACGTGCAGTTAAATACGCTGGTGGATTGCGTGTTTCAAACCCAGCCCACTCTTCCTTCCATTTATTCTTCGCACATTTCAATTTATTAGCATCACCGGTAATTTTCTGGGTCTCTCCGTTATCTAAAACTTTCATACTTTTGGTAATCTTCCTAGTCGATTTGCGTTTATTGATATCCTCTTGCAATTGATCTGCAGTCTGTGAAGCAGGCAGTTGTGACTCCGGGATACTCTCATTTTTTCTTGGGCGGCCTCGTTTTCTCTTCACGATAGGCGAAACAGCTGTCTGTGTACTGGGGATTTGTGAATCTGGTACTTGAGATGGCTCCGGTGATAGCAGTTGGACATGTTCAGGATACGAGAATTTTCTTTTGCAAAGTTTATTGCTTTCGTTAATCATCTCTAAGCCCTCCGGTGAAGCCGAGTCCTTGTTCGAATCAGGTGGGCTTATCAATCCCGTACTACTTGGCAACTTGTCCTTTTCGTGATCATTCGGGGTGTTTGGGACGAGAGTTTGTGTTATTTCGAAATGATTATTGATGTCCTGTCCTCCAATCACAAGGTCAGGTTCTCCAGGCTCTTCAGCAGGCTATGGCATAGCACCGATATCGTTAGTTCTCCGTATAACAAAAAAGAATTCTTACTATAAATTATATCCCTAGGCCGGGGGTTATCGCCAAACCAGTGAATTGTTTCTACTCCTAACACGAGCACCATCCTCCTCCTCCTCCTCCTCCTCTATAAACGCTCGCTGTATAGTCGACAACACCAAAAGTTAGCAAACAGCTGACATGAATCTAGGAGTATAATATCAGGGCATATAAACTTACCGCTTCCTTGATACAAATTTCAGCCCCACACTCAGCGTATTGTTCTATCATCCTTTCCAACTCGACAGGATAGGCAAGAGGCTTCCACTCTTTATCACGCCCACCACGCGCCCGGTAAAACATAGACTCATCAGCCTCTAAAGTAACACGACTTTGAATTTCAAGTTCAAACTCGTCCCATTCTATGTCGGTGGCAAAACGGAAAACCCTTTTGCCCATGAACACCTGGATGACATCCTTCTCCTTGTCTGTATCAGCTTTATCTTTTGCCGCATAACTGACAGTTTCAGGTGCTGTTGATTTGGGCTGCCTGAATTTTTGCAAATGAACGGGGGTGCGGGCAGGGGGGACGAGGGGGCTTGACTCAAATTGCGGGGAAGGGGGACTTTGAACTTGCATACGATCACGAACAAATTTGCTGATCGGTACGGCCATGGGAGAGCTAGCTTTTGGACCTTCAGCGCCACCATCGACCTGCGGCCGTTTGTTTGTAGTGGGTTTGGATTTAGTGGCAGCAGTTGGGGCTTTGCTAACTTTACTTGCCTGGTTTCGACCACCCGCTGGCGCCGTCAGCACCACCGGTTGTTGAACTCCGCGATTATCTTTGTTTTGGGCATTCATTGTACGTGATCGCTGTGGCGGTGGTGTTATTATTGGGCTGGTTGGGGCAGTCGATCTCCGTGTGGACATGGGGCCTTCATCCGCTTCTCCATCGGCCTCCATAGCCGTCTCGACTCTTTGGCTACTGTCTTGTTTGCCTGAGCCACCACTATCATCGGCTGTCGTGGGAGGGAGTCGTTTTCTGCGAGCTCTTGTAGCATCCGGGGGAACGCCAGCTGCTCTGAGTTCTCGATTCCTTTTGTTGCGTCCCCGATCCCAGCACATCGTTCGAATCACGTCCTTGACCAACAGGCGGTCCCAGCCCCAGTCCCTGGGGGCGGTTGCTGCAACCCATTTGATCATAGGCCACATCTTCGTCTCATAAGCATAAGAATTGAAAGAAGTGTCCAAGCGTATGCCCTTGCTCAGACACTCCTCCAACACCCATTGCCGTCGTAGCCTCAATTTCTTCCTATCAATTTGATCAGTCCCTTCAATCATCACGCCCATCCGAATGTTGAGGGATCGCCGAAAAGCCTTGGAGTTTGGTCGCAGTTCTTCACCTGTGTCCATACCCATATTCACGTCACCGATGTCGACTCCCTGTTCATCTGGGGTGTTTTCGCTGGGGTCTGGCGATTCTTCTCTCGTTTCGTCGGTGTCATGGTCGTGTACAATTGAGGCTGACTTTCGGGGTAGAGTTTTTGACGACGACGCGGTGGATGACTTAGCCGGTTGTAACGGTGTCTTGCCTTGTCTTGCAATCGTCGAAGGTTTCGAGCTGATGGCTGCCACGGATTTGTTGGAGCTCAGACCTTGAGATTGTCCACCTTCAGGCTCACTAAACCGGACCGGCATTTTCTGGCTCTTCCTTTTTTCCGCAAGAATTTGAGCTCGAACGCTGGGACTTATCTGATCTGAGTCTGCTTCGCTAATTTCGGAGCCGGCCGCGGGGGTACTGGCATATACTCCGATTGGTGAAAGTTTTCCTCTGCCTGTCATCGTTCGTTGGTGCAAAACAGGAGCTTTGGACTTTTCTTTGGCTGAGATGCATATGGGAACATGATTAGTAACTTTCATGACTGTACTCGAATGGTGATGGATCAGCTTACCAGCCTGTTCTGTACTGCTTTCATCAGAACTTTTGCCCTCGACCGCGTGCTCGGGTAATTCCTGCTCTCCTTCGATGCTCTGTGTGATCATGAGCCTAGCTTCCTCGGCAGCCATTTTCTCCTCCAGATCGCGCATCATCTGCTTCATCATTTCCTCCTTCCTGGCCCGCAAGATCTCCTGTATACTGGGAGACATCGGTGGGATTGCGCGTACGGGACCGACCGAGTGTATAACCTGTTTGAAAGAGAGGGGGGGGATTAATGATACTAGGGAGAAAAGAGAGGGGGGGAATTAATGATACTAGGGAGAATGATGGATGCAAGTGGCCGTAGTGTTGGGGGGTGGGGGGTTAGGTCAATCGCGACCATGTAAATTAGAGTGCAGTTAGGAGCTGAGGTTGTTGATAGCCAAGCGAAAGGAAAAAATTTTCTTGGACTATACCCAATTAATCAGTTAGTGTGCCGCGATAGGCATATCTTGTCTTGATCTTATCTGATAAAGCTTAGTTTAGCCGTTTTGGTGCTATCCATCAGATAAGATGTATCAAAAGTCATGTGATGACAGGGGTTACGCACAGCTCTAAGCTGTCGAACACATACAACGTCACTCGTCTTTGCACTCCTCCCACTATGTCCCACCTATTTGCGCTTCGACCACACATAAGATAATCCGTCTTCAAAAAAACCACCGCAATTTTGCTTCAACACCCCCTTCCAAAAAAACGAAATTTCTTTTCTTGGCGCAAGACCCCTCGTTTTTCTTTCTTTTTTTCTTTCTTCTTATTCTCAACTCTACCTAAATCATCAAAAGATAAATTAAATGCCTGCTGGTTTCTACCGCGTTTGTAGTTGCTCGCTGCTCGACATCCGTCCACATCCGGTCACGAAGTTATCAGAATGGCACATGCACTTGCAGGCGAAGGAGCAGGACAGGTTGGATCAGTTATTTTCGCCGCGTGGGGACGATGACGAAATCGAAAACTCAAGCGGAGTCGATGATCAAGAGGTCGAGGGGAATGTTGATATGGGTTCACGGGCGAGAGATGCGACAAGAGAGACTACAGAGCTACAACGTCCAGATTTGCCTGCCAGGAGACCTCGATCTAAACCGTCCCAAAGGGTCCCAAGCCGAAGACATATTCGCGACCAACAGCTGGATGACGATGGTGCAAGCTCTGGAGATAACGATGATCAGTTTGGGGTGCAGAGGGACAAGTTGGACGAGGATGATGGGCTACAGGCCCTTATACCCGCTAGAACACCCCGAACAGTTCGAACCCGAAGGCCAGCCATAAATGCCCGGCCGGCGATGTCAGAACCCAGAGCCATTTCACCTCACGATTCATCTTTACGATCTCCAAGGCATACTGGACGGGGCTACACGGGTGGCGTGGGTGGGGGCCTGGAGGTTGATCATGAATTTGATGCCCCGGAGTTTCCTGCAAGAAGACGACGTCGCGCTGTAGCTAGATTAATAGATCATGTTGACACGGAGTTGAATGACCAAAAAAGCCACCATCGATCTGAAAGTGTTGCTTGGGAAGACATGATCTCTTCTGATGAACCAGCTGCAGATCAGCCCGATGATGATCTAGATGTGGACGAAGAACCGCCGGAATTGCCAGCTCGAAAGCCCCGAGTAACCTCGCGCCGGTATCAAAAGGAACACTTCGAGAATAGACATGAGGATATCCCAGCGGATGCAGCCGATAGTTCCGAGGATGAGAATATAGCCTCGAGCCCCCCTCCAATATTGCCATACGTGCAGCATCCAGGATCCGAAGTAGCTGATTCACCTGCAGCAAACAACGAAAACGACCAAACCAGCCCTGGCATGGCGGAAGAGTCAGATATTGAGATGGATAATCTACCTTACGATTCGGAATATATTGGAGGTATGCGACATGTACAGGGTAGTTCTGATATAGATATGCATATGGCTTCAGAAGACGCCCACAACATCATCAATCATGACGGTAGTGATCACGACCAATCGGCTTCAGACGGATATGAAGAGGTATTGGTCGAAAGTGGGGTTGATAGCGATGAGGAGAATAATGATGAATATGTTGTTGGTGCAGCTGCAGGCCTAATGAGGAGGGGATTTGTTGCGGAGCCACAGCTTGATCATGAGTATGACACATATTCCGATCTTTTATCCAGTTCAGATGAGGATATGCCAGGCCGCGATGGTGTTGCTAGCAGTACTGGTGAGGTACGGTTGGATAGAGCAAACCCTGGCGCAGATTCTAGATCTGTGGAATCCAGTACAGACGACGGAGAGGGCGGTTTTCCATATGGTGCGAGAAAAATGGCAATGTCAAAAACTGAGCTGCTATCGGTGGCAATACATGACATAAAACTTACCCATAAGCTGTCCAGGGCATCGGCAAGCGATATGACGTCATTGATCAACAATATATCCTTCACCGATTCAGTCGAGGATGTCGACCCCCGTGGCCGGTCGTGCTGGGATTACCGAACTACGAAGAAATGGATTCAAAACAAGACCGGCGTGGAATCGATAAGCATTGATTGCTGTAAGTCATCATGCATGTCTTATGCGCTGTATCCAGATAAGCGGCAATGCGATTACTGTCAACACCCCAGATGGAAGGATGGTAATATAGGTGCCGGGAAAGAGCCTTACGCTACATACGACTATATACCCATAGAGCACCGTCTCAGGCTTTGGTATGCAGATCCAGTACGTGCAAGTTGGTTGATAGCTTATCGGGACCAAGTCGAATCACAAGAAGGTGTTACCTCAGACTTTTGGACTGGTGATCTTTATCGAGACATGAAGGCTAAACGCCTATTCCAGCAGAAAACGGATCTGGGATTCGTATTAACTACCGATGGGGTTCAGATATTCCAGTCAAGGGCGAAATTCTCTATTTGGCCGATTGCTCTTTTGTGCCTCAATCTTCCACCCACCGTTCGAGCGAAACGACAAAACATGCTTTGCACAGGGTTCATACCAGGTCCCAAAACACCAAGGGATATTGACTCTTTCTTGTACCCACTGGTCAAAGAGCTTGAAGCACTTGAGCGGGGGATACGCGGGGTTTTGAATGCGTCGATACCATCATGGATGCCTGAAAAACACTTCACTCTTCATGGATATCTATGCCTGGTTGCCGCAGACATGATTGCACGTGAAAAACTCATGAAAGTAACGGGGAATCGCTCATATTGCTATTGCGAGTATTGTATGGTCAGGGGTGTATGGAACGGGTCCCTGTATTGCCCAATGACTCCACCGACAGACACCCCACAGAAGGCTAGAATACGCAAGGGCTCGGGTTACCCCTGGAAAACGTGGGACCGTACAAGCCTCCCAATGCGAATAGACGAGGAATTTCGTCTGGTTGCTCAACAAATCGCGAGAAGGGGTGCAACGGCGCAGCAAAAGGCTAAATATGGTATCAAAGGTCTGTCGATTCTAAGCCGCTTGACTGCAGTTGATTTTCCACGAAGCTTCCCACCAGATAGCATGCATTTGTGGTTCGAGAACATCATTCCAGATCTCGTCAAGCACTGGAGAGGAAAATTTGTATGTGATGTCGGTGAAAGTGAGCCGGCTGGACCCCGGCGGCGAGGTGCGGGAAATCAAGCGCAGAGAGACAGGGGGGAGTTCAGTGACGAACCGGAGGAGGAATCTGCAGATCCGGAAGAGGATTCAGAAGAGGAATTGAGGCAGGATTCGGATGTTGAGGAAGAGGAAGATGTTGACATGATCGATCGCGGTCGCGAGGAGGGGAGCCCAGGCGGATCTGATGCTGACAGCGAGCTGAGTGAAAACGAACTCGACAGCGTAAAAGAAGGGGGTTCTCCAGCCACTGCAAGGAGTGGGAGACAAACGGTAATATATACAACAATCTTACATGAATTATATTCAAGAATGAATCATTTACTAATCATGATGTGTATTTATATACAGGTTCGAGCTCGGCGAAATAGAGTGACACCAGCAGGTCGTGGCCCTGGTATAACAAGACGGGCGAGGGCACCGATAGAACAGACTATATCTAGGGGGTCTAGACCAAATCCAGCACAGGCAAGATCGAGAGGCCGGGATTCAACAGCAAAGGTTATCCCAAACGACGACCCATACAACATACCAGTCAAGATATGGGAGCGGATAAGCACCGATATTGCATCGAGTTCATCTACGTTTCCACAGCTGTTTGGTCCGCTGCTCGGAAACTTTCTAGAATACATCAATATGATGACTGCGGCGGAGTGGAAGCTGTTTGCGTTCATCATAGGTCCGGTATACATGAAGGGGGTCCTTCCAGAAGAGGATTACGTTGAATTCGTCAACCTAATAGAGGCTGTTCAACTAACATGCGATCACTCCATCCTCGACGACGACCTGACCCAATTGGAGGTCAGCATCCAGAGGTTCAGCGACTATTACGAAAGACGATACTATCGTATGAAGTGGACACGGCTCAAGGCCTGCCTACCTGTTTTTCACCAAATAATTCATGTCCCCCAAGCCATTCGATGGGCAGGCCCCATGTATTCATACTCGCAATGGGCGATGGAGCGTTTCTGCGGGACATTGTCTAGAACGGCAAAGTCTAGGGTTTCGACGAATAAAAATATCTCCAACACGATCACCATGTTGGAACAAAAGAACTGTCTCGTATACGTTATAGACCAAGAAGGAATAACGGTGGAGAGTAGCGATGAAGACTCAGATGGTAATATCCTACTGGCGAAGTTCTTGTCGAAACGGATAAAAAATTCCAGGCCGCCGGAAGCCAAAATGATATCGGATATGCGTGAGAGAGATACGATAACATTCTGTGGTCCATCAAAGGTAAAGCCCTTGACGCCATATGAAAGGATATGTCTTCGTAACTTCCTGGGAAACGAAGATTTTGATGTGGATCTTGCAATCGATGATGCTGAGGATTCTCAGTTAGATGCCACAGCAGACGGTTATGAGATTCCGTTACATTGTCGTGTATTCCGAGCTGTAGATTTTAAAACTACAGTACAACGTGGTGACCCATACCCATTTAAAGCGACTTCTTCAACAAGACAGAGATCAAACCTTACTCGGTCAACATCATTCGTAAGCTTTAAACTGGCACGAGCTCTACCGGATCGAAATGGGAACCTCCGGGGTGGGGAAAGAGAAACTTTGACTGAATACGGCGAGGTCCTATTCTTTTTTACTGTGGATATTCCAAATCCAGAGGAGAATGCCTTCATCCGGCGCCATTGTAACGGGGACCGTAGGCGTAGGAACTATGGAGCCAAGGAATACAACCGAGGCGAAGACGTGGACGTAGGAGGTTCGTGGACTATGGACTATGGGGCCAAAGGGTACACCTAAGGCAGGAACGGCGACTGTGGACTATGGACTATGGATGGTTCTACCTGGTCTAGTATACCGGGTAAACCCTATGACGTAGCGCGAACCAAATAGTATTTGTAACTGGAAAGTACAGAGGTTGCGTAAAGAGAAAAGAGAAAGAAAGAGAAACAAGAAATCACGAAACAACGCCCCCCTTATATATCCATACCCTATCCCCATGCTGACTCATACCCTCGTATAACAGAAACAGAAAGAACATAATAGAAACTCGCTTTACTAAACCCAACCACACTACATAATCCTTCTCCCTTGTACCCAGACAACTCACATAGCCAATCCGACTAGCTGCCGTTACAGACCACTCCCCCCTCTACGGCCTATCTCCTGGTAGGCTTAGGCTTCCGTGGGTATCGTTCGTGAAATCGTTTGACAATATCGGGCGAATGTTCGACATCCGACAATGGCTGCCACGAAGCTTCGTCATAACCGGCATACTTAACCAAGTATTCAAATCTTCCTCGACGATCCCTGGAATCCAAAATATTCTCGACTTCCCACTCCTCCTGTCCTTCAACTTCGACCGGTGGTGGTGGTAACTGTTGTTGTCCTGGTAAAGGATCGTTTGCTGCAGACGACAATAAAGAGACATGGAATACGGGATGAACTTTCATAGAACGAGGGAGTTCCAACTCATAGGCATAAGGATTAACGATCCGCTTCACAATATATGGTCCAATGCGTTTCCAATCAAGTTTCTTCGAAGGGCGATTAGTGAGGACATGGCGTGTTGATAAGAAAACTTTATCCCCCACACAATAGTGAGGGGCAGGAGTCCGACTGGTATTGGCCGACTCCTCTTGAATCCTTTGTGCTCGGTACAACTCATCTCGTAGAAAATCTAATACCTCCTTCATCTCCCGTGCAATACCATTAGCTTGATCCTCTGCTGTCGTCCTACCATGTTCCAAAGGACCGAACGTCATTCTTGGATTTCGTCCTGAATTGGCAAAGAAAGGAGATATCTTTGTTGTTTCTGAAACGTGATTGTTGGTCGCAAATTCAGCCATTGGTAACCATCGAGTCCAGTCATCTTGTTGATAGGAAACATAACTCCGAAGGTACTGTTCCATCACGGCATTAATCCTTTCCGTCTGCCCATCCGTCTGAGGGTGGAACGCGGTAGAAAACTTTGGTGATATTTCCAGACGGTCGCAAAGAGACCTCCAGAATTCCGCAACGAATTGTGTCCCTCGATCGGATACCATAGTATCGGGTAACCCATGTAATTTCCAAACATTGTCAATATACAATCTCGCTACTTCCCTTGAGTCCGCCTCCTTTGTTGTTGGTATTAGGTGTCGCATCTTAGTTAACCTATCCACCACGACCAAGATTGCATTGTATCCATCGCTCTCCGGGAGGTCGGTAACAAAATCCATTGACACATCCGTCCATGGTCCATCGGGTATTGGCATCGGGCGGAGTACTCCATAGGGTGCATTGCGTAGTGCCTTGCTACGGGCACACACATTGCAATTCCGAACATACTGATCGATATACTTCCGCATTTGTGGCCAGTAATACTCTCGATTCAGGAGTTCCAAAGTCTTCGCTCTGCCTGGATGACCTGCCGATGGTTTGTCATGATACTCTTTTAGAAGTCTTAGCCGAAGGTCATTGTCGTCGGGTACATAGAGTGCGCCACGGTAAAGTAGCCGACCGTTGTTATCTTCCGTGCATTCGGCAAGCGAGATCTTATTCGAGTGACGGACGCCGTTCCGAAGCATCGCGAGTACTTTGTTCGGGAAACTGTCAACTTGGTAAGCATTTAAAAACAACTCTTCTACAGTGGACATTCCTTCAGCGGATTCATTTGAAAAAGAACCCGCGAACAAACTTAGCTTTGAATCCAAATTTTTTCGCTTCAAAACCACCTGGCTTTGATGCGTCAACCGTTCATCCCCCTCTTTAGGTAGGTCACCCGACCTCCTAGTTAATGCATCCGGCTTTGCCCCTTGTTTTCCTGGTCTAAATTGAATGACGAAATCAAAACGTGAAAGAAATTCCGACCAACGGGCTTGTCGACGGTTTAATAGCTTTGTTGACATAAAATATTCGAGATTCCTATGATCGCTGAGGACTTCGATTGGGAATTGTGCCCCTTCCAAATGATGTCGCCATTCCTCAAAACATCGTACAATTGCCAGGAGTTCTTTGTCATAGATTTCATAGTTGCATTCCGCAGGGGAATGCTTCTTTGAGAAGAAAGCGACTGGATGTAGAATTCCTTCGTCGTCACGTTGGGACAGAATTCCAGCAGAAACATAGTCGGATGCATCGGTTTCTACCACGATTTTCCGATCCGGATCAAAGTGCATTAGTATGGGTGCCGTTATGAACATCTTTTTCAATGTCTGGAATGCTTCCTCCCTTTTATCCGTCCATTCGAATTTGACATTTTTCTTGGTTAGAGCTGTAAGCGGAGCAACAATTTTTGAGTATCCTAGAATAAAACGCCGATAGAAATTCGCAAATCCCAGAAATACTTGAACATCATGGAGATTCCTTGGTGTGGACCATTCCAAAACATCGACAACTTTCTTCGGATCCATCCTATTCCCATCCGGGGTGAGAATAAGGCCGAGATACTTCGTTTCCTGGATCATAAATTCACATTTCTCAGGCTTAAGGTGAACATGATTCTCATCAAGTACCCTCAAAACCTTTTGAATGTGCTCTTTGTGTTCTGCCATGGTTTCCGAGTAGATAAGAATGTCATCTAGGTATGCTGTCACAAATTGGTCGAGGTATGGTCGTAAAATATCATTGATCCAGTGTTGGAACGTGGCAGGGGCGTTGGCTAATCCAAATGGCATGACTGTATATTCGAAATGTCCATACCGAGTCCTAAACGCTGTTTTCCATTCATCCCCCTCCGCTACCCTAATCTGATTATATCCCCAACGCAAATCTAGCTTGGTATAATATCGTGCCTTTGAAAGTTTGGCCAGAGTTTCCTTCAACAGGGGTAACGGATAGCGGTTCTTGATCGTAATTGCATTTAGGCCCCGATAATCTACGCAGAGTCGGAGAGTTCCATCACTTTTCTTTACAAATAGTATGGGTGCTCCCGCTGGTGACTCACTGGCCCGAATGAATCCTTTTGGTAGGTTTTCGTCAAGGTATTCCCGTAGCGCTTTTAATTCGTTCTGGGATAATCCATATATCGGTCCATACGGTGGTCGTTTACCTTCCTCCAATACGATCTCAATATCATGTGACGGCCGATGTGGTGGAAGGACTGAAGCATCATATTCTTGGAACATATGGAGACGATGGTGGAACTCCTTTGGTACTAGTTGCTTAACGTCGACGGCGGATTTCTCAATTGCTGAAACGACAACAGTATGATGTTCCGGTAGAGGGATCGATATTCCATGGACAGTGACTGTCGTTCCACTGAGTGAACAGTGTTGACAACAGCTTCGAGAATCAAAAACAAGTAAATTTTCCTTCGGCCGAATCGTAACATCGTGACGTCGCATCCAAGGTATTCCCATCACAATTGGATAGTGTCCCAGCTTCGTTACAAAACATGATGCAGTTTCCCGATGACCATGGATATCCAGCGACATATTGACAATATGGGTGATCTTTCCTGATTCAATAGGCCTCCCATCCATAACATCTACCTGACGAGGTACTTTAAGGCGGGTCATTGTAAGATTATGGTGGCGTACAAAAGATTCGTCAATAAAAGCGTACCCAGAGGCTCCGGTATCAATAAGGGCATAGGTGGGTATAAAAGAGTCAGGATTCTGAGAGACCGAGCAGGTAACGACAAGAGAGTCTTCGGACATCTTGTCCTCAGACACGGCAGCAGCAGAAATATCAGAGACTGGTGGCGGGGCTAGCCCCTTTGGTTTGCCATTTTCTACCAAAGGGGCTGACCTTTTAACGCTGGCTTTTGAGACACTTGTTCAATTGGCTTTTCTCGCCAATTGTTGATGGTACGGGGGTCTTGGGAGCGAGGGGCGAGGTAGCGAGACTTGGAAACATGGCGAGATTGGGTTTTAACTCTAGCGGCAGGAACGGAGACACGGGAGCGAAGATCGGCAATGGTGGCATTGGCTTCGGACTCCCAAGCCTTTGCAACAGAGGTGATATGAAGAATCTCATCTTCAGCATCAGCGAGGTTCTCATCAGCGATGGCGAGACTTTCCTGATGTAGTGCCAGGCGATACCGAAGCTCCTCCTCTTCGGCCTTAGACTCCTCCAGCTCAATCTTTAAAGCAATGATAACCTCGTCGCGACCTCGGATGATCTCGGTAGAATCTTCCTGGTTATCGCACAAGGTTTGCCAAAAATCGGCAGCCTTTTCGTTGGCTGCTTCTAGTTCTGTGGTGAGGCTAGTAATAACCTCTTCCTGGGCCGTATCGATGACGGGTTCTGGTGGTGTGGGGGTGTCGAGAGGCTTGGTGAGAGCCTCCAAACACTCAGCAATAAGACCATGAGCCTCGGTAAGTTCTTCGCCGAAGTCTATATCGGCTGGGAGGGGACCATAGGTGATCAGAAATTCTGAAAGACGCTGCAACAGCGTATCCTGAGTGGTGTCGGACATAGTCGCGACCAGAGCTAAGCAAGGTGGTGTTGTATCGGTTGGCTGTAGAGGACGCAACCTAAGTGTAACGGGGACCGTAGGCGTAGGAACTATGGAGCCAAGGAATACAACCGAGGCGAAGACGTGGACGTAGGAGGTTCGTGGACTATGGACTATGGGGCCAAAGGGTACACCTAAGGCAGGAACGGCGACTGTGGACTATGGACTATGGATGGTTCTACCTGGTCTAGTATACCGGGTAAACCCTATGACGTAGCGCGAACCAAATAGTATTTGTAACTGGAAAGTACAGAGGTTGCGTAAAGAGAAAAGAGAAAGAAAGAGAAACAAGAAATCACGAAACAACGCCCCCCTTATATATCCATACCCTATCCCCATGCTGACTCATTAATCCTTCTCCCTTGTACCCAGACAACTCACATAGCCAATCCGACTAGCTGCCGTTACAGCCATCTGCAAGTAACGAGAAGACTCACTCTACGGAATACAGCAGCCACGGGTGCGGAGCCAGTTGACGAGCAGATTCAGTTAAAAGAAAAAGGGGCTATCAGGAAGAAAAAGGATTGCGAACTTCTTCTCGCATGTGTGAGGCATTTCCCGGTACATAAGGATGGTAGGCTGCGATACCGCGGAGGGAAAGGGATAATAAGAATAATTCGAGCAGCTGATATCCGCGAGCTAATAGGGATACTAAACTGCAAAGGTAGAGAGTATATAGTTAGAAGATATACGGCGCTCTTCGAATAGGTCATGATCAATTACAATTGAACCAATTGGTGTTATAATTAATAGAATCGTGGATTAAGCAGCCTAACTGTTTGAGTTAAGCAGTTTACTGTTTAATATGTTGGCGGTAACTGTTTAAATGAACCGACTACACATGGAATTAAGCAGTTTTACTGTTTAATTGACGTAACATTAGCTAAACTGTTTATAGCCAATGCGCGAGAATAAACAGTTTTACTGTTTACCAATGAGTAAACAGTAAAACTGCTTAACAAATTGAACAGTAAAACTGTTTACTGATAGGTAAACAGTAAAACTGCTTAACGAATTGAACAGTAAAACTGTTTACTCATAGGTAAACAGTAAAACTGCTTAACGAATTGAACAGTGAAACTGTTTAAACCATGACTAAACAGTTTTGTTGTTTAATCAAAGGTCACGTCTAGATGCGGCGGAAAGCTTTAAACAGTTAAACTGTTTATACTAGGTATTAAACGATCTGGCTGTTGAAAGCGACATGGGTTTAAACAGTTCAACTGTTTAAACCCGGCACTTAACCAATTTCTGGGCAGAATGCCAAATTCTAAACAGTTTTATTGTTTAAAATTTGGATTTAAACAGTTTTTAAGCGACTTAAGCAGTAAGACTGCTTAAGTTAAACAGTTGCCACCGGACTTATGTACCATAGTGATCCACCCGGCATGACTTCTCCAGTAAAGAGGCAACAACAAACCAGCAGACCCCGGAAGCCCTAGCGCGAAGGGAAGCACAGCGACCATTGGGTCATGCTTCCCGGGGACTGCGAAAGGCGGTCTTTTTCACCGGCCTCCCCGCGCGTCCTCTCCGCCCTCAGCCTGGCGAACTGAGGGTGATGGCGATGTCGAGGGGGGTCCCTCCCTACATCTCGGTTTTCCCCCTGCTTTTTTGTCCTTCTCCTTACGGAGAGGACGCAGCCCCCTATTGGTCTTTGGGTGTTCCGAGGGACCAAAAGGGGACTTTCACCTTTTTCTTCTTTTTCCCTTGTTTTTTCAGCTCCTCTGGTTTGTTTCTCTCCTTTCCTTCCCTTTACTAATACTTTTTGTTTATTTAAACTTTATTTATTCTTACTTTATGTATTTTTATTTTATTTATTTTTTATTTTTATTGATCTTTATTTTTTTCCTTATTTTCTTATCTATCTTTATCTCGTTTGTTTTATGTGTTTATTTTTTATCATGTACCTTAATCGTAACATTCATTAATTTAACAAACATTTTCTCTTCGCTTTCTCCACGTGCACTAGTTGTGATCATGGATGTCTTCTTTCTCTCTCGCGCTGTCCTGTTTTCCTTTTGAGCTACGTACGTCCTTTCTCTCCTGTTCTGCGCCTCCTCCCTTCACACTGATCCTAAGACCTTTCTCCCGTATACGTATCCTTACTCATTAAGTTTCCCAATTCGCTTCCAATCTCTTCTTCTTTATTTCTTTTTTCAACTATCTGTACATATATTCTCATTTGGCAATTGAATTTCTACACCCATGGCCATCTTATTAATCCATTTCATGCTACTTCCAGTGACCAATATCTAATCCTCGATCCTCCTCCCTAGTTCCACGCGATAATTCTCTGGTTTGCTTATAAGAATCCTATCCTCTTCCTTCCTCCTTTTACCTCTGTCCTTTAGATTTATCCTTCCTGCTCTCGTGATGTTCGAGTCTCCAAAAGCACCATCGCCGGCCGTAGTAATGCAGTTCAAAACAGCAGTGATCTCTATGATTTCGCTACCTATTACACTTGCACTTTCCTCTACACTCTGCCCCTTGTGTTCACTCCGTCGACGTAGTACTCAAGTGTAGCATGTAACCTAGCCTTTGAGCCTTACCGGTGGCCGCTGCGCTGCCCTCCCCAAGTGCTAGGGTATGTAATAGAAAATATGAAGGAACAGTATAAAAGAACGACTTGTGAGCCAAGCAGCTGTCACGATAGAGACAAGAAAAGTGAGGTCGTTGGAGTGATAGGCAAGATCTAGATTCATTGAAATTCTCAGTTAACACAGCAATCTTTCCCCTAGCTCGGATTCAAGCGACTGTTGCATAAGATTTGGAACAGTAGAGGATAGGATTCTCTATCACGCTCAAAATCTGCTGTCAAGCATTAGTAGGTAAAGGCTACAGTTTTTCTCTGTTAGCTGATCTTAATTATAAGCTAGAACGTGTACCCCCCCCCCCCCCCCCCACACACACACACACACACACACATACACACACGCTGGGTTCACTTCCTCCTGTGTTGAAAAAATGACTTCCTCATTTCCGTCAAACCAACTGCACTTCCGTCGAAGAAGGCCCAAGGCATTTCTAACCCATTTTTGTATTCAGATACCGGAATGATGGCATCTGCGCCGGAACTGTGTCCTGCGTTTAGTATTATCTCTGACACTATTCCGTGAGTCGACACTAATATCAGAGACTAGTTGAAAGGAATCGATGCATGCTAGCTGTATAAAAGGGGAGTGAACGAATGACGTTACAAAGTAAAATGTTTCAGTGAGAAGCTCTCGGAGCTATTACTCCTGAGCAGTCCTGAACATCATTCCCGAAAGTACATACTCGTTGTTTATTTACAGATATAATCGTATGGGGATCTATGCATACCTCATGTGACCACTCTGAGCTTCCTTCATAACAGCATCCAGGACAGCCACCGGCAATACAGCAAGCATTCATATTGGGAGCGCTTGCTCTGCTGAGGTAGGGCTGCATCTGGTCGGTGTTCTCCGTGGCCCTCAATACGAGCCTACAAGTTCGGGGTTTATTGTGGAGGGAAGAGATACTAGTAGTAATATAGGTAAGACTCTGTCGATCGAGAAGATCTCTGTTCCTCGTTGTCCTCCTTCAGAACGATTGATTAGGCGCTTCGATTGTGTTATTCAGCTATTGTCCGGCACAATCTTCAGCCGAGTCATATGTACTTAGTTCCGGATTTCTTTTCCAGCGTTCCTGAGTTAGTTTCAGAAACCATGAATAGGATGGACATACTGTGGGTTATGATTCTTACCATCGACCGCACCCTCATACCCCCCGGATCCAGTCTCCGCCGAGTTATCTTTTGCAAAACATCTGAGTAGCCAGGGCAGTTCATCCCTCTCAATGCCTTCTGTCATTGCTGACCCGAAGTTAAGGCCTTATCCGTTTCCTTGGGGCACCCTGTGGGGGCTTGACTACCGTCTAGTCTTCAGTCTTTCCTGCTCGTTGTACGATGATACGATACGAGTGCGGGCCGCACGGTTGAAGCTGATCCGAGCAAAAATAATTGAAGTGGGAGGAGGATGAGAGTCAAATTGAAGCTTAAGCGTTGTTTGTTGGCGGACACACTGTCCCTTCAGGCCGTGCGCAGAATCAAGATTACCGAGGTCAATGCAGCCCCCATATTGCGCTGCACGATATACATCTAGGCATGACACGTAGCCGATCCCACCCCGCCTTTTGAATCCTGGACAACGTACCTACATGAGCTTTTTTATCTCTCTGTTCCTTCCCCTCATCTCCTTCTTTCTCTACTCGTGTTTTTTTTGCATGATCATAGACCTAGCTATGATCATCTTGACTACTCCATCGCTGTATACGCGGCTCATCAAGTCTTTCCTTATCCCCTGAGTATTACCGCATCCCTGTACTGGAAACATAGCCTATTAACCCCGGATGGGACTTCAGATGTAGCAATTTACGGACTTGTTTTTCATCCACTTTCATCTACCCTTCGGATGATCTTCACATCAACCTTCCAGGGGTCTAGTCTAGCGTAGCTGGGGAGTTAGAGACCCTTGCCTACCTATTTACATTACCCGAAATTCATCTTTCTATGAAATAATCATACCAGGAAGGATCTCTCCTCTCTTCGTCATCATCCTTTTGAAGTACATCAAATTCCGCTGCTCGTCCTAAACCAGGCCTGGGAAATTCTTACCGTATCACGTTCCTTACAGATTATCTTACGGATCATCTTACAGATCATCTTACTGATCATCTTACAGATCATCTTACGGATCATCTTACAGATCATCTTACGGATCATCTTTCCTCTGCGGGGGTTTGATGCAATACTTATGAGACGTGACCGAAACAGAACGATCCAGCTATCTATTTCCTCCCACATGACTCAGGCGTTCAGTGAAGGGTCGTGAAAACAGTGTTCATCGGGGAATTCTTGGTGTTACTTTCACGACCTTTTACTGAACACCCAAGTACATCTCAACTTAGATGGGGCAAAGATTTGAAAATGATTACGGGAGAATAGAACCAGCTAGAAGATGTCCAATAGAGCTGATTGGCACTTGGTCGCTCGAGCATATACGACGACACTGGATATTATTGATGGATACTGCCAAAGAAATACGACCCTGAGAGTGACGCTGCATTACTTCCGCGCGTACATCTGGATTTGGCACAAATACTGAACTTCACCTTTTCACTTGATATAAATTTACCGGATACTAGTTCAAAATCCTAGATTTATTCAAATCTGCATAATACTCAATCAAAGTTTAATAATAATCCTCAAGGACAAAACCTGCGCGACCCTTCCCAGAGTTTCCTCGCTTCTACGCCCTAGTCCATCACAGCATTTCGAAATTCTTCCCGTGCTCACTTCCCTTAAAACCTGCACTTAGTCGGTCATGGGGAAGGTGCTCCCCGAGCCTGAATCAGATTCCTCCTCCCCCTTCTCCCACTCCTCCTCCCCCTCAGCCCTCATGGGTTCCGGCAATGCACTTGTCTTACACCGCATCTTGGTTATATCACGAGACACCTTCTTCTCGACTGTCTCGGTGAATTCAGGAAGGCCCTCAAAAATATGGTACTGAAGTGCTTCACGCGCGGTCCATCTCTGGGCCGGATCGACAGTCAAGCAACATCTTAAAAAGATTTCAACTAGCAATCTCATGTCAGCGCCAAACAAACCCAAATGATAGACTTCAACCTACCGGCCTTGGAGCAGCAGATGCTCGGAAATTCACTGCAATCTTCGAGGTATTCTTCTGTCCCGAAACGGGGGTTGAAAGGCAAATCTCCCGTAATCATGAAGAACGCTGAGACACCAATGGCCCACATGTCACTATTGAATTTATCAGTATCCTTTCAGATAATAGAGATGGGTTCAAGCTACGGGGGACACAACATACACTCCGAATCCATATTCCAAGCTTCCACTCTCGTGAAAGATCTCTGGAGCTTGGTAACCCAGTGTTCCTGGCTCGCCATCGACGGTCAATTTGCCGCCTGGGCCGAGAGTGAGTGCTAACCCGAAGTCACAGAGCAGAGCCTTTGATGGTTCATCGTTTTGGAGATCTTCGATAACGATGTTCTCAGGCTTCACATCTACTTCACAGTCAGCAGCCGCGTCTTCAACATTGCAAATCACAAGACTTACCACGGTGAACAATCCCATTCTCGTGGCAAATGGCCAGCGCCTGTAGGAGTTGGTGGATGATTTTGATCATTGTGCCCTCCGTCAGGTATGATTTGGTCTTAACCCACGTCCACATATCACCGCCAGACGCGAGATCCATAACGATGTAGTCTAGAAGAGATCAACCACACATCATGTCAGCTAACGAACACCCAAAACTGAAATAAAACAGCCATACTCACTTTTGCCTCCGGCACGAAATAGATCCACCAGCTTTGTAAAAGGTGCCTCGATATCCTGCAGTTTCTTCAACAAACATACCTCTTGGTCGAACTTTAATAAAAGTTAGCAAAACTCCAAATAACACGCAAAGGAACAAAACATTACCGCTCCCGCGTCCTCCCCGGGCAATATCTTGACCGCAAAAAGAATGCCGCTCTCCAGATGTTGACAGATGTTCACTGTTGAGTAGCCACCCTCACCTATCTCTCGTCCCAGGCTATAAAGACATGCTGGTAGCATCTCTTGGTTTTCCATTATATTATTCATATCAACCTATTGGTCCTGGTTGATGATAAAGATAACGATAACGATAAGATGCGGGCGAGATAGAGGGTGGTCTCAGACTCTCGAAAATATCTCCACTGCTGACCTGGAAGATACAGCACAATACTATGGATTTGCCGGTCAGTGGTGATGTGTTTAAAGTAAGCTCGGGGAGTCCCGTTGAGTATATATATGCAGATACTATATTCAAGAATCTTTCTATGAGTAGACGCTCCTTCTGCAAGAAATGGTACTTTAATCAAGATGCGCTGTCAGTATTTCAAGGTTGTGCGCTTTCAAGAGTGTGTGAGTTGCCTAATAGTCAAGATCTTGAAGAGTGGGAACTTGATACTCGAAAATCGCCTGGTTAGAAACTCACTGAGCTTGAAAAGGAAAGAACACTGGGATTTAGGAGAGAGCCGGGGCTCGTTGATATATAAGATTTGAAATGCTAGTGATGGATTTACAAATGTCGTTGGGCCCAAATTCTGCTCGTCGAACAGAATAGAGGGAACTCGGGCAACAGCTCATAGAAGTAGTTCTGGACATCAACGGTTATGGGGAGCTCAAGTGCTACAAAAAGAGACATATTCTTGACTCATTGCTCTTCGACCAGTTATTTTGATGATCGTATCAGACCGGTGTGCTACGTAGATACGTAAGCGTGGGAAAAAATAGACTCAATACGCTCTCTTGAGATTTGAATGGTCAGCATAGTCAAGTCTATTCGATAACACAACTATCGCAATTCTAGAATCAACTGAACGAATCATCGGGCACGTTTTCTAGAGTAATAACAACCGGCCATAGATTCGCTCCCATTGAGGAAGTTCCTCGATCTTGAACGTACCATCAAATGAAGGATTACCTCCTAGATGACGTAAGGGAACGATTCTCAATAACGTTTTACGTTATATTTCCCCATCAGACCCTTCCTCGAATTGCCTGGGTGCTTTTGTCATGTGGACGATCAGTTCTTTTGGTCACGAGCTCACCCACTCGATTCTATGTTTTGCAAATGTTCCCATCATTACTCAGAATACCAGCCATCTAGTAGTTACTAAAATCAATTCTCTGTAGCAGTTATGGCATTCTCAGCTACTAGACTGTGTCCAGTCTTTCTATCCAATCGCCAGTCCCTCATGAATATGAGCTGAAATAAACCGACATCTTCCAATCAAAGCTTTCGGTTCCTTCGGACAATAGTGAAGCCTTTTCCCACACCATTCTTTCAATTCTATATTTTCATTCCCAACTGCTGCTCTAGGAGTTTTGTCAACTAGATCACCGGAGCTGGAGCCTACCTATCTAGCAGTTTGGTTAGTAATGCAAGGTCACTACGCGCATCACTGAGGGATCTAGTTCCTGAAATATGAAGATATGATGTTGGAGTTAGCAGAAGATTTACTTCTGTGCTCAGAGAGGCATTCAAGCTAACCAGATACTCCTCCCGGATAGTCTTCGTCGCTCATCTTTCGTTTTCTCTAGGCCTCTTCACCAATATCCAAGCCCTGACTTGCCGCGACACCACCGAATATCACCCACAGATACTACGGAGGAGCCAGGAAGAGTAGGAAGAGACGATACCAGCCAGAAATCAAAGTCTTTGTGTACAATATCAGCTCTGGATGCTAGTGCTTTGTGTTGACGCCTGTAGTGTGGTGTGACGCATAGCGAGTGATATCTCATGATCCTTGGCCTCACCGCGACTGGTCCGAAAATCAAAAAGAATCTTTGGGACCTTATCATCCTGAATGGCCTCACGTTATGGAGAGTCAAAGTACTGCTTATCAAGCTGTAGATTGACGATTTTACCGGGAATCTCGCTCCATGGACGAATGTGCTGGTTCGAAGCTAGCTTGTGCATTTGAATTGTGACCCTCTGTAGGGATACATAGGGTGCCATCCCTATAGATTCAGAGAAAGCTTTAGAGGGACCTTTGGTATTTGAATATGGGTCATATATTGCCGGTATAGCGGATATCTTCTGCTCTAGAATATCTGACAAGAAACAGCATACCAAAGTAGTATAACGCAGGGCACCCGATACTCCCAGAGTAGTTATATAGTACAAGAACTGAAGGCTCTAACCTGCTCTTCGTAGCATATAAATGCCTGGCCTCTAGCCAGGCCTCACCAGGTCGATCCTCTTCGACAAATAACACTGGTCCAATCGCAAATCCATCAAGAGCTATCTCAACTAATATCGATCATCACTAGTCTTCCTAAACGCCCTCCCAAAATGTAAACCCCACAGCCCACACTTCTACCCACGACACGCTCCATGCCAACGCCAAGGGTAAGCTTCGAACCCTCCCCGAAGTCCTCACCCCCGCCACATGCCACATACAGCAAGGAAACGCCCCTGCCGCGTCGGGACCGCCGCACGATAATCCTTGCTCGGATCTAGCCGTTGAGATGCAGCAGGTTGTTGGTGGAGTGCCGGTCAAGTTTTGCTTCATACTATAAGAGTTCCTAAGGTAAATGATATGTATGTAGCTGGCTAGTCAGGTCGTGCTCGATAGAATACATGGCTGTACGCGTAATAAATTTATCAATAGAGAGGTTCCGCAAGAAAATATTAAATTCGGCTCGCGACCGGACTCATCATTGGTTGACACGGCAGATTCCCAAAGATTATTCCCCAAAGAAGGACACCTTTGACTCCACAGAGCCGTTAATCGAACTCTCACTTGTGCTTTTTGCTTTCCATAGCTCAAAGCAAAGAGCTCTAAGTTTCGATTAACAGGCTTTAGGAGTGTTTTGATCTCAATCAGGAATATTTCCAGTAACTCTGCTCCACTTAGGCCTTCATTCTCAAATCACATCGCATCCCATATTTAATCCAAAGTCTGGTTGCGAAACCTCTCCAATAAAATCAAGTTGTTCTACCTCCCTCTCTGCTGTGCCGGCTCCCCCGCTACGCTGCGCTATCCTGTGCTGATAGATTCCAGCTTCCCTAACCATACCTCTTCGTTGTAAGGTTTGCCGGGGCGTGTCTATAGAGCTTTATATTCGCTAAACAATGTCGGATATGACCTAGGTCTCGAGATCGAGGTGGTCCTGGAGGCTAGTGATGCTACTCCGGTGCCCCCAATACGGGTAGTGGCTAATAGTTTCCTTTTCATATATGAGTTCCTGGCATGACGTACGTAGCAGCATACATATACAACACCCGTGCCGGTTCAAAGTTTCTATGTGAGTTTTGACCAAAAGTCGGCACTCGCTCAAGTTAGTCAAAATGGACCGGGGGTATATTAAGCCCAGCTAGATTTGTTAAAAAAGAATCTTAATTAATGACCAAACAAGCAGAGTCGAAATATTACCATAAGAAGAAAATAGAGAGTAGCACTTTGGCGAAACCAGCAATCAAAAGAAGAAAGGAAATGAAGGAAAGAGCGTTGCTTTTGACACAGTATTAATACGGAAATTATACTGAGTCAATCGTCTCTAGAAATAACAATGCCCGGTTCAAAAGCCATATCAGAATAAAATTTTGACGGGCCTGACCAAACTCCATTTCATATTTTTCACAGTCTTTCCGACCCTGCCCAGTCTCAAGTTCATCTCCCAACTCTTGAGTACATGCGTAGATCAATGTGAGACGGTGATCTACATCATTGACCACCAATTGGTATTTCTCGTATATCGGCTCTAGTAGGAGTGGAAATGCATCAATTTTGACGTTTCCCATACAAAAAGTTGCGACATACACATTATTTGGACCGACGGTGTGTTAAAGGCATTCCTGCCCCATTACCGACGAGTTTCCTAATGCCTTTACCTCTATGGACGACTTTACTGACGACTTTACCAGTTAAAGGCATGTTAAATGCAAAATAAATGATGGTTTCCGGTGTTTCCCGTTCCCGCCGGAAAATCAATATTTTCTGATGAAGCCTCTCCTCTAGATCTCGAGATAGTTGAGTCCCCAAATAGAATATTTCGATGGGGTCATCAAATGGTATCTGGCATCAATGGGCTTGTAACAGTTGGGGAATATGATTTAATTTTGATGGATCTATTGTTTGGCATATATGTACATGTACATACATGTAGACAGAACAGACATAGGTTGGCATTCGCGGCGCATCGGTACGTTGGCCCTTTCTTTCCCCCTTCCCCCCGAATCCCCGGCGCCCACTACACAGGTGTATGGGATGGATATATCAGACAACAATAATAGAACTGAGGTAAAAGTAAGAAGAAGAAAAAAAAAACAATTGTTTGTGTAGTGGATCTAAGCGGGATTCGAACCCGGTATCCGCTGTCGTCATAAGTTTCCTAAACCGGAGGCATATACCACTACACAAACAGAACTTGTTGGAGGAACTGCGTGCTGGGAAGGATGGTAAACGACACACGTATACGTACATAGTCTCGTACCCGCCTGTAAGTACCGTACTTACAGTAACTTCTATGCCAGCTGCCCACCAGTCCCAACAAGCCGTCCGTCGGTCTTCCTTTCTGGCGTATGTACAATGTATCTGTTGGCGCACATACAAGTTACACAATGTACATATGTACATGCAGGCTATTCTGCTTTGATACTCCTGGTACAATAGTAGGATGCTCTGTGATGATTCACTTCATTCGTGATGGCCTTCGTCAATTATGTGAAGCATTACCGGTTACCAAAACTTATCCCCCTGTGTGAAATGGGTGACAGAAGCGTGACCAGTAAAGACATCAGTAAAGTCGTCGGTAAAGTCATTTGTAAATCATTAAAAAATCGTCTGTAAAGTCGTCCGATTTCCCTTAAAACGACTTCCCCTCTGCCAAAATATTGTCATTTCCCAGCGAAAATTGGGACCCCAGAAACGACTTTCCCGACGAATTTACTTAATATTCGAGGTATACATTTCCACCCCCCCCTAGAGCGGCCCTTCTGGCAAAAGTGGTGTTTCCAACGCTTCCATGTAAGAAATCAGAATATGCTCTTCGTTCTTATACTCCACAATTTTCTTCTCCATGCCTTCAGTACCCATCTTAAGGAATGCTTCAAATAGCAGTGGTTGTTGCTCATGGGATAAACTTAACGTTCGTCTCCGTTTTGCTAAATCCCAACCATTAACTCTGACAGTGTTGCAATAAAACTTTCGTAAAAGCTTGAGATCCCATCTTTCTGAGTCAGTCAGGGTGCCCTGTAGCTTCTCGTCAACGGCAAGAATTTCAGTTGCATTATCGATGCTATTGTCCTTCAATTGTTGTATAAAAGGGGTGCAATAATCGATATCACGTAGATTGCGTCTTACTGCATTCAGATAATTAATGTTGGTAGTCTCCGGAATTAGGGACCAAGGTTCAGAGGTTCGCAAATTGTCCATGACTTTCTTATTCGGCAATTGAAGTTAGGAAGGAAGAAATTTGGTTTGACAATTGAGGAGTGTAGAGAAACCTCTGCGAATCTGGTTCTGTGTCGACTGATTGGCTAACCTGATGATTTTAATTAGTGGTATGTAAAATTGCATGTTATAAAACATTTTCAAATAGATACATCTCCATTTCAATGGTTTTCAGTGCCATTACCCAAGCTTCAAGGCGAGATGACTCAAGATTGTAGGGTTTGAAGCATTCTATATATTGCAGTTACATCCGTGAACAAATGTTTCCTATATATCACCAACATGACGGGGTAAATGGGATTCACAATAAGAATAATCCTGTGGCCATGGTAGAGTGTTGCCACTCCCCTGAGCGGAAAGAACCTAAAAGCTGAGATGAAAAATCACTTCATTTTTACTGGACGCACTTTGTGTTGTCTGGCGTACAAATTCTGGCCGACCAAATCCCAAACCCAATTGTAAGACCCAATCAAATTAACCGAATTTAATTGATGAAATAAAATTACTCATTAAAATCTGTCTTTCGGCCCTGAAATCATTAATATATATAGAGCAACATACACGCGTAATATATATCTTCCTTTTGGAATAGAATCGACCTTGATATCTTTAGTTTTGTTAATAGTGTCAACTTAAATAGAGTGAGAGGCCCTCTTCCACAATTCAAACGAGCCTTTTGCGCTTTATTCAACCCTATACAATTTATTCCGCTCACATCAAATCCTGGTCAGAACATTAGCATCCGTAAGCAAAACTTTGAGTGTATGATTCAACAGTTTTCTTAATACCGAATCGATGGCCGAAGACAATTCGAGACCTCTACCTTGGTCTTTAATACCAAAAAGTGACATCAAGAACTATGTTCATCTTGTCAACCTCGACCTCAAAGCACTGAAGAATTCGCACAAGGATAAAAAGCACTATATAGATCGGTGCGAGTTTCACGCCAGTAGGGTTGTTTATCTCGATAATGAAGTTTCAAAAATCAAATCTCCTTCTGGGCCCGACTTTTGGGATCAGAACTGCCGCGGCTTGAGCTGTGAGTTAATTAAAGTGTATACTGTCATGTCAGAACTATGCAAAGAAGACTACGAGTTCCGTCTAAAGCGTCAGCCTGAACTCTTCCAAGGACTAGCTGCTATGGATACCCAAGTTATGGAGAAGCTGCTTGCTGAATACACTGCCGAGGAAGATATTCTAACCAGATATATGCAGAATTATGAAATACCTCTTTTGCCGGAAGGTCCGGTTTACGAGAAATATAGGCGATTGAGAGCACGAGTTGATCGGAGATTGGCGGGTCTTGAAATCAGGATCCAAGAGCTGAAAGATGAAATAAAGACTGGCCAAGCACTCAAAGACTGCATTGAGTATGAAAAGGAATTTGGACAGGGTGCTAAAGATTTCGTAATGATATGGATTTTGAATCGAGCACTTGTGTTTGTGCTTACTCTACAATGATTACGTTTGAATTAAGCTGGTTTTGTTATAGTATTCTGCGATTCCCTTCCTTTTAATTTTTCTTTGGGACCGGAACAAGTGTTAAAATAATTATCAAGGTTCTTAGTAGTCAATTAAACTTCTTGTTTGACAACTCGTTTGAGGATTGCCGTGCAGCCGCGCGCCCTGCAAAAGTGTTTGTGATCCTCCTATATATATAACACGTAACATATATTTATCAGGAGCACCAATACTTGCGCAGGCAGGCGGGCACGTAGTGAGTCGCGTCTAAAGGAAAGCAGTACGCTAGCAATTAAATCCCAACATCCTGGCCCTGGGATCCAGCGCTGATCTTCTCCGGCAAGGTGCGGGAACTTGTGGTGGAGCTAGTCCGAGCCCGAGGTTATATAACACTCCATGTATGTACCCGAGCTCAATTGATCAAGCCATATGAAAACTTCTCCATCTGCTTATATTGTATACTTGTCCTCTAGCTCGCACTACCGAACCATCGTGCGCCTGTCCTCGCCACTCATTGCCAGACAACACCCGGGTTTCCTAATTAACAACCTCTCCCAGCTTCCGCCCCTCCTACAGGTCTTCATCACACAGTCATACTCGCCCTATTATAGCCTCCCCGCATCTGCGATTTGAAGGTAGAGTTGTCCTTCTACCACGGTACCGTCCTGGCTAGGCGTAATGGATTGTCAAATCCCCCAACTAGAACTCTGATTCAAAGCAAAGGCACAGAGCGACAGACAGTGGCAAGACGTAAGGCAACCAATCAGACAGCACGAACTTTAGAATCGACCGTATTACATCTATAGCAAGTCTAGCTAAGCAACTTTCACAGACAACAAGATATGCCCCCCGCACCTACGTACCGCAACTAGCCCACACCCCCGGTACCGGTCTCTACTCTTCAAGTCGCTACCTCTCCACCCATGCTCGCCCACTCGGTGTCTATATCTATCTTAATCAACGCCTTCTGCGAACATGGGAGGCCCCAACTATAATCTCTCCCGACACACACACTGCTTCCTGGCCAGCCTCCCTAGGACGGTAGATACATGTACTCACCGCCGAGCTCAACAGCGCATACCCCAACACACCACACCCCCAGCACATACATCACCATCATAGCTCGCTCCTCGCCTCCCCAGCTCCTAACTAAACAGTCAACAGCGCTGCTTGAATTCTCTAAGTAGTAGCTATATAGTATGCTTCGAACGCTCATATCCGGACGTCTTCGCGCGATCGCCCACGGCTCTCAACTCCCGTCTAATGCCGCATAAACCAAACTAGACGTTGCGGTGAAGACACACAGTTTACATTACCAGACGTCCCCTCTCCCCCTCTTTCATGGCTACTTGACGATACACTAACGTGAGAGCTGATAGGCTGTCTGTGGTTTCGGAGGGGTTGATTGTCTTCTCTGCACGGGGAGTAGGGTGTCCTTCCTAGCCAATGTGCCCCCATCCTTGTGTAGAAGGGTGCAGATACTGACCGTGTAGTACCTGGATCTCAACGAGTACACTCGGTCTGCGGTAATCCTCACCTCCCCGGAGCTCCAGTGAAGAAGAATGAGTACCCACACCACCCGCGACTCAGACCAGACCAGCATCTCCGAAAGGTCGAATCTACTTCCCATCTTCTCCCGGCCTCCGCTAAAGTACCGTTTGGATTCTAAAAAACGGTAGAGAAAGTGTCACTCCCGCCCTAGCATCCGCCCCACAGTTGGGGAGGGGATTTGCTAGCCGAGTGATATTCTATGACTATGCCGATACAAGGCACCGAACCAGCTAGAAGCACACCGAACCTCGAGATGTGGCGCGTCTGTCTCTTCAATCGGCATGTAGAGAGAGAAATATTTAGTAGCAATCTAATTTTCTGGTAGGTTGTATGGATATTCACAATACTCTCCTATGAGAATTACAATAATACACCTCCAGTCGCGCGGTGAGTAGCCGATTAACCACAGGTCGCCACCACGTTCTCTCATCACCATAAGTCCAAGCCTTCCGCCAGTCAAAGACTTCTACTCTTTTCCCTCCAGCTTCAACCGTGGTTTACACGAAGCACCAAGCATCAAGAAACACGCCGAAACCCCAACGCCAACAGATTATAGCAGATCGATCTCAATCTCTCTGCCTTAAGAGCACACATACAACCCCAGAGAACCCAGCCCCAACCAGGCTCACACCCAACACCAGACTCGAACGCCCCCGCCCCATCCAATGAGCCCCCTCAAAACCCCTATAAAACAGCAACGAACCCGAGCCTAGTTGCAACACCCTCTCACATGCATTCCAAACCAGATCCACCCAGGCACATCCCACCGCGAGATTCCCGGCTGTCATAATCTGTCACCATCTTATCTAGCTGATCCACCACGGCCTAGCCTACCTATCGGGGCGGCCGGGGGTGGGGTTGAGCTAGAACCGCGCTGCTGCCATATATGGGCCGAGTATGGAGCCACAAAAAGCGATCTATATCACGGAAGTCATATTTATTCAGCACAGTATCTTTGTTCATTAATCCGCGAGACCATAGGATATAGAACTACGTGTATTGTCAGAATCAGGTCGGGCAATGGACCGGTAACTAAAGCACAGCTGCGGCGCTCTCCATGCGCCGCTCCAGACCATCTCATAGCTAGGCTCGCTCCGCTCACCCCACAAGCCCAACTTAATTCACAATCCTCAAACCCACTGGAGCCGTCACCGAGTGACATCCTATGATCCATCACCGGCAGGGAGACCCCAACTTATCGAAACCCTACAGCAGCGTTAGAGAACGCGATTTTAGACGACGACTTTGAGTCTCTACTTCCCTTCTTCTTCTTCCACAGAACTATCCAGCGGTCAGTCGAGCGAGGGACCAGAAAACTCGGAAATTTGTAACCCGCGACTATAAGAACATATCATAGCCAACTATCGGGATGTTTCTTCATCAAACTAACTATAAGCATTTCCTCCCCCGCTATCCACCGGCTCGTCCCCCACGTACGTACACATACATATATCAGAAGGAGTTACGACCAGCCCCACAAACCGCAATCCCGGAAACACCCACACAGCCTCCAGTCCAGCCCAGCGCTCGCGCCCACAACACGGTTTTCTCCAGCACTAGTGGCGGGGGACATATACAGTGCCAATAATTGAGATAATCCCGCGGCCAGGCTCCGACACCCAGAGCCATGTACATACTTATCTGTGTTGTGAGGATACATACCTGGCCTTGTGCGTAGCCACACTCGTTATAATTGGTCCAGACCAACCCAGATCTCCCCAAACACTCCACCCTCCGAAACACCACACCAGCTAGCCACAGTGCGCGGGGTACACAAAGCCACCCCCCTCACCCCCTTATCCCCCCTTATCCCCCGTTATCCCCCGCCCCTGCCTCCTTCCCCCTCGCCCCTTGTGCATGTGGGGGCCCGCCCGGGCATCTGGTTACAACGAAACGATTCAAAACCAAACAAACCCATGATGTCGCACAAAACCCAACGCACGGACCACACACACACACAATTACGCGCGCGCGCACACAAATGAGCGCCACTTCCCCGAGGGGGGGGGCGGGGGGGAGGGGGCAGATCAGATCTAGATGACATCGAGCTTCACATGTCACTACGTAGCGCTGGTATCATTTCGGACATTTTCCCCACAACTCCTCATGGCTTTTTCGTGTTCTCAGGAAAATGCGATGCGCAGGAAGGAAAAAACCCGTAATCTATTTTTCCAGTCCCATGAACTAACAGCCTGATGGTATTGGAAACTACCAAGTAATGATGAAATGCAGACAGTGCGATACAAGTATCCCCCATCATGCAGCGCCGGATATCATCAACCCAGCCCCAACCGACCCGAACCCCAGGCAGCCCACAGCTACAAGTAGAGTACCCAGGAACTAAAAACGTATATGCAATAAAACAAAAAGACAAAAAAAAATATCACAAAAGAAGGCAAAAGCGAAAAAAAACCCGCCATTCCCAGTCATTACCCCCCCCCCCCTTAAGCTTTTCCCTCCCCCATCCCATTCCCTATGGACCCCCTCCCATCTTCCATCCCTAAAAAATCGCATCCAAACAGCAACAACACGCCAACGCGGCACAAAACGCGGCCAACATGCCCCCCACATCACTCTCCGACTTATGCGCGCCCGGCGGCGGCGGCGGCATCTGATAGACCATCGGCTGCTGCGGGTATCCCTGCTGCGGCGGTGGGTAGCCCTCTTGTTGTGGTGGATAGCCCTGGGGCGGGTAGCTGTTGTAGCCGGGCTGAGGTGAGTGGTTTTGCGGTGGGTAGCCCTGCGGTGGGTAGCCTTGCGGCGGGTAGGCTTGTGGTGGGTATTGCGGTGGTGGGGAGGCCTGGAGGGGTGGTGTGTCAGTGGGAGCAGGATGGAGGGGGGCGGAGGGGAGGGGATGAAGGGGGGGGGGAAAGGGGTATGTACTTCTTTCATGCCGTGGGTCATCTTGTGTATGCTGTTGTTGATTGTGCTTCTTTGGTGATGCGAACCTTCTGTAGCTGGCTATCTGTCTATCTCACGTACAGCAGCGGTGGCAGAGTGTCTGAAGGCGAAGCAGTGGTGAAGTGGGCGAAGAGATCGAGAGGTGAAGAAGTGAGGTTGAAAGAAGGTTACAGGGCCCGCCTGCCCACACATATAATGGAAACCCAGCCCAAGCTGCAGGTCGTCGTAATCACCACCTGTTCACCTACTGAGCGTGATGAAAGAGGCGCAGTATCCCGGGCGGGCCTCGGGGGTGCGTTGCCGCATGGGGAAATCGTGTAGGGACAGGCGCTTATCGGGATAGCTAAGCGAGATGAAACAAACGCCCGCGAACCGGTGGGTGTGTGCACGTGTTCTAGAAGCGTTGGACGGGATGGGAGAGGACGTGATAGGGTCTGGGTTTTGATTACCGCGGGTACTGTGTTTTAAGTCGAGACTGCGCGCTCTCTCGACCAAGGGATTCAAGATCAAGTGAACCCCTGTGCTTTACTTTATGGCTCTTTTCTTCTCATCTTCGGACGCGTGGGAATGAACAATGGATGGAGTGATGGAGTGCTTGGGACCTGCGCAATCATTTGCATTTTTGGTGTAGGAAATGATAGATAATCGATAGCGGGGTATGTATGACTCAACCCAAGCTGACGGGTATCATTTTGAGAGGCAATAAACCTTTTAGAAGAAGAGCCTAAGTAAACTCTGAGCTAGAAGTCGACGTCGAGCCAACAGTCGATTTGGCCAATGAGAATTGAAGATTCAAATGTGATTACTCAAAGTATCGGTTCCTGAGCGTGGGGGGTGAAGATATTGTTGTGCTAACAATTGTATATGTATTTTAGGCAGTTTTAGTGGGAATACTATGATAGGCCTAGGATAGTATATCGGAACGATTCTGGGGATTTGGTTTTCGATTCTCTGTTCCGGGAATGTTCTAAATTAGCTTTAATTTTTCATTACGCATTGGTTCCGTCTGATGGCCATGCTCATCGAAGGGATCTGAATATGTGTATAATCCGGATGCCCAAATCTGGGGAGTCAAACCCTCCGTTTTGTAGTACGCCGAGGACTTTCGGAGGCATGTGCTGCATGCTGTAGCTTGTATATGTGGTCTCTCGCTATCTTTTTAACTGTTGCGAGCAGTACGGCTTCTTAACCTTCTACCCCACAGATCTGGTATATCTGTACTTTAGCCAATAACTCAGTCCCCCACTCAGCTGCGCCCCGACCTCGTAATGCAAATCCGTAGTAGAGGGCGCGCGGCCACATCTCTTAATCTGCTCTCTACTTTTTCCATCACAGAAACTCGATAAAAAGGTAGTATGCAGACAAAGCGCCTCAGTTCTCGATTCTAAATCCTACTATGATCTGGTCGTTTCCAAGCGCTCTAATAAGGATGTATCGCTCGCACCACATCCTATGACCTATCATTCCTCTAATTCCGATTCTGTAGAGTTTATGTCAACACCCCCAGGCTGAGCAGAGTTGAATCAAAAGACTGATAGCTTCCTCCCGAAGCTCCACCCACAGTTGCACCCCACACCCCTGTACACCATGTCCGACCTGTCAGTGTTATGTCGACTACCCCAGGCTTGGTACAGCTGGTTGTTTCAGTCCAACCGGGTAATACCGAGCCAGACGCTCGGGCTGATAGGAGTATATATGGCTTGCACGTCTAAGGTTATGTTTCTCCCCACAGGTTGGGTTTTGTTTCATGCGTGCCTGCATATGCGTGTTTCAAGAACCCAGCTCAACACCCGTTGGTGCCTATTATATACCTGTATAAATAGGAAAACGAGAAATTCAAGCGAGATAAATTTAGTCACGGCTGATTTCAGCGCCTGCCCCGTGTGCATAGTAAAAGCCGTGATGTCGTCATAGATTATCACTCGGTATGAGAATCAGGATGCCGGGCCGTGCTAGCGACCAATTTGGCGACAGAACGATGAGTACAAGGTAGCTGTAATCTTTTTCCTAACTCTTCCGCCCTTTGGTACTCGTGAAGTGTTCCATAATGAGGTTTTTACGGGAATAGAGGGGTGGTTTGGTCGTGAATAACTAACCCGGGCACGTCGGGTTCTGCAAGGAATTATCCTCAATAGACTGCGGAACAAGGGATTAACACCCCATATTGTATACTCGCCCAATAGTAGACTCTGAGATATTAAGAGATATACACCTGTCCAATGCCAAGCCGATGATGCTGATATAGATACACCAGGAGGGTTAAGCTCACACCCCACGGTTCACCGAAAGGAGACAACCCCGCGGTCATAGCCACCCTCCCACGAGAGTCCTTGCCCATTGTAGGTTATGTTAAAAGGGAGATAATGATCGCAGATGTGTATTGGAGGAGCAGCTACTGATCTCCTGCCCGCAGTCCTAGCGCTGGCACTGCTACCCTGGTATTTATACCCCCGTTATTATCGATCCCTAGAGTTTACCACAGCTCAAAAATATACGTCTTGTTCCCATAGAGCATGAATCTTAAAAGTGGGGGGAACATATACCTGAGCCTTGAGCTTTGAAAGCTGGGAATGTAGATAATGCCAGCTGAGTCTCTGTACGCCCAGCTTTCTTTTCAGCTGGGACCTCGGTGAAAAGTAGCTGCCTTTTTCACGGAATGGAGGTACTCTGTGTGGCCGGAGTGACATATACCTATATCTATACTCGAAATAGAAAAGAAGTCTGCTGGCGCTTGGTGGGTATATGCAATGGACATATCTCGCAGAGAGGTTAAGCGTTCCTAAGGTGGAGGAGAGTAAGGAGATGATATGGAGATAGATGTTAGGTGACACGAAACCGGGGTAAGGGAATCTAGTGCTACAGGGTCGTAGAGGTTGGGTTACGATTTGTATGAAACCTAAGCACGTTGGCAGCACCAGGAGTGCTAGTTGAATGAAATGGATGCTGCTTCGAGAGAAAGGTCTCGTATAAATTTTGATTCGGTGAGCTCTGGACCCGTCTGGGATGTGAGCAGGAAGTAACTTGTAGTTGAATCACGCAAGTAATAGCTTACTTCAGTCCCTCAAGAGCTACCATGCATCGCTCCCCTTGCTTTCGGGGACGTCACAAGCGGGATATCAACATCTAAATCGACAATATCAGCAATAAACCAAAACGCAGTTTCTGAATAACAACTCCTTTCTCCCCTGGTTAATAGAATAAGTACAATAATACCGAGCTCTGGCCTGCGAAAGTCCAAGTTCAGTGAGCCCTCTCCCAAATGAGCGCCGGAGGACATTATATCGGGACAATAGGACGCCGGGATGTTGTATGATCGATGATAAGAAAAGAGGGGGGGAGGCAGGGAGAAGAAGAATAAACCCAGAGGAGTAGCTATTTCGTCATGGTGATGTTAGCGAAGAGAGCCCTTGATAAGACGGATGTCTTGACAGCTCTTTCAGTACCGATTTACCCTCTCTCCTGCCAATTTCATGGTTCCTGAGATGTTTATAATTCTTCTTTTTGCATCGCAGCTCCCGGTGCATCTTCACGTAGGGTCACGGTCAATGTTCACCGCAAGGTCCCAGCATTGAGTATTCCATCTTTCAACCGCGCCGCTTCCTGCCGGAGGCCTCGATCTCTAATAGTAGGATCAGAACACGGAGCTGAGGTCTCTGCATTCAAGCTTCTTTACTACTCTCCTACACTTTCAGCTATATGGTCAGCGCCCACCTTCTACATCCTCAGTATTGCCGATAAGTACGTCTCAGGGTCAATTTACCTATCACGCTTGGGCAACCTCTCGACGGGCATTTCAAATTCCTTTCGGACAGAGGAACCCCGGAATCGGGTGTAGTGCCTACCCGGACTGACCGTTCGTCACTACACCTTCAGTCTAAAGACGATGGAATAAGGACCGGATGACGACCAGCTGATAAGGCCCAGTGCACTAACAAGAATATGAGGTCTTCAGGCCATGGCTAAGCATACGCAATGGAGGTTCTGTCCGCTATATGGGGTTCCAGACATCCACCACGTAGGCGTACGTACCAGTATCCCGCAACTGCTATGTCCACTAGCGCCAGATATCCACGCCGTCAGCATATCCGGCCCCGCGACTTCGAGAGACAACCCAAGCTAGAAAGCTATCTCAGACCACCAGCCATTCCATACCACCACCCACTACTTCCGCCATACCCTACCCGCAGAAGCGCAACTACCAAGTCTACACTACTCTCAAGGAAACCGAACCAAAAAAAAGGTACTCACACTCACACTCACACTCACACTCACACTCATCAATAAAACCTAACCCAGTGCCAAGCCTACCAAACGACTAATCTACAACCTGTGAAAATGGTCTCCGGGCGGCCTAGGTGTATCAGGCCTACACATTAAGGTTATCACCACAACAGAGCGTCAAAATGGAGGCTGCAGTTTGGGAGATATGGCGGTGGGTGATGCAGTGTTGTGTTCTGGGTCATGGGGGATCACTCTGCGTCGTCACGCCAGCTAGCAACGGCCATCACGCCAAGAAACGTATCAAATAGACCAGAACTATCGGTGCTGACGTGACGTCTACGCCGATACACTTCCATCATCTAGACCGCTGTTTCCCATCTCTACTTTGTAGGAATTGAGGTAGCTGCTGCTGCACCCGCATCAAAGAAACCACTGTTTGGCTAATACTCAAGCAAAACAGAGCTCCCGCAACGCCTCCAACCCCGTCAAGAACTGCAGCTGTCGTGATCCGCCTCCATGCAGCTGGGCATAAACCACGTGCACAGGAACAAAGGCACCCATCTCAAGCAGCGCCTCCCCGCATTACCACCGTGGAACTAATCTGGCAGTAGCTAGCCACTTGTCATAAAACACCGCCGTCTATTACTTAATACCTCTACACCACACATGAACCATCACTTACGAGGCACACAATCTCTATACTGCTCATCCACATTTAAGTTCAAAGGAAAGAGGAAGAAAGAAAAAAAGAGGACATAGAAATCGAATTTTGCTATCAACGAGCGGCTGGCTGCATGGTAGAGCAGAGAAGAAAAGAAGGAATAAGATACAGAACGAAAAAAAAAAATACCAATGCAGCCCACGTAGGCACAAGTCCCACGGTCAAAAATGGAAAAAAAAATGGCCCAAAGAACCAGCAATAGCAATAGCACAGCCACCAAGAAACGAAACTAGAAAAAACATCGAGCACTAAACCACACTACATGTACCAATTCCAAATCCAGAAAAGAAAGCACAACAACCCATACGCCCCCACGAACCCAACCAACAAAGGAAACCAATCTTCAGCCACCAGCACTCACCACCAGGAGGACTTCACATATCCAACGACCGCACACTCCTCCCCCTCGAGCTCGCCACCGACGGCGTACTCCTCCTCACGCTCGCCACAGACGGCGTGCTTCTCGCCGACGCGCTCGTCGACGACCCTGACTTTGGCGGGGGGCCCTGCCCGCTGCATCTCCTGCACGTCGACGTCTGTTATACACACACATCACATCAGCCATCAGCCACACTGCACTGCACTGTACGCCACAACCAGGGTGTGCGGGGGCATGGGGGTAGCGGGAACGGGGTAGGGGATGGGAGATGGAGGGGGGCAGAGGGATGAACACACCATAAACGTCGAAGCCCTCGAATGCACCATCGGTGCCGGGCGATGATACGCCGCGGGGGCCGGGTGATTAATTTCTGCCAGCAGGTCCCGCTGCGTGCACATTAGCCGGGCCATGCACCTGCAGCCGGGCCGGGGAGGGAGAGAGAGTGGGGAGAGGCTTACAAGCATGGCGACTTCGCGCTCCTTTGCATCAATCATGCGTTGCAGCATGATGAGGACGTCCGTCGCGCCGACGGCGGACTGCCGCTGCCGTGAGACGCGGCGGGAGGTCATCGTGCTGCCCAGCTGGCTGGCGGGCTGCTGCTGCTGCTGCCGCTGCAGTAAGACACCGGTCGGTCGGTGGGTGTTGGTGGATGCTAGCTCGATAGCTAGATAGCTAGATAGCTAGTCTATAGTGATATCGGCAGGCAGGCGGAGGAGGGGTTCGGATTTGGGTGCGGATTTCGGCGGTGATATGTGATATGGAGGTCGATGTTGTGTTCGAGACGCGGCGGGCGGCTATGTGTGTGTGTGTGCGATGATCGTGGGTTTGGTTTTGTTTTGTTTGTTGGGTGTGTGGTTGCTGTTGTAGCCACCACACTGCTGCGAGATGAGGAGAAAAAGGGGGTTGTAAGATTAACGATGAGGCCCCACAACAACACAATCAATCAATCAATCAATCACCACTGCATGAACTCGAAGATCTGAGGTTTTTTGTATTCTCCCACCGCCTCTCTGTGAGATCCCCGCCACTATCTCCAGATAACCTGTGAATATCGAATATCGATAATAGCGAGTGCATGTCCTAGTTCGATGTGACGGGGCTGGGGAGATGTTGCAGGGACCACCCGAGCCCTAACCCACATGCAGGATCCATCCACCCAGCTAGCTGCATGCATACATGTACACTGCGAACACAGAAGAGAGAGAGAGAGAGCACCACAGCACACGTCCCTCTCTCCACACAAAAACGAGGAAGCTCTGAACAGCTCATAATGCCCCCAGCACTCCTCTCCACGCCCGCCGTGCGGCGCCAGAACCTCTTGATTGAATTGTACTACCTAGCTCCCCTTACCTCTCTACTTCTCCTCCTGAAGCTCGATAGCTAACTAGCAGCTCCCACACAGCGCCAGTCTAAAACATGCCGCGCCCTCAGGCGTCTACATGTCTCTCTCCCTGCCCGACCCCACGCTCTGGTCCGGCGTAATCTTCACGCGCAAAGGTCACTCCCCCTCCCCTCTCCACGTTCCCCCCCTCCTCCCTCCCCATACCTCCTACACCACACATACTAACACTACCCCCTCTAGGTCCCTACCACGGCGGCATCTTCAAGTTCACAATCACCTTCCCGCCCACCTACCCCACCACACCCCCCACCATAATCTTCCAGACCCCACTCTACCACCCGCTGATCTGCCCCTCGCCCGCACCCCCCTCCTCCCCATCCACCACGCCCGGCCTCTTCTCCCTCCGCCACGGCTTCCCGTGCTGGTTCACGCCGACGCCCACGTCGCCCTCCACGCCCACGCCGACGCTCGACGTGCTGCAGTACATCAAGGCCTCCCTGACCGAGGCGTCGGTGCTCGACGACGTGCCGCTGAGCGCGGCCGAGAACGACGGCGCGTGGAAGCTGTGGAGCGCGGGGGAGGGGGCGCGCGGGGCGACGGGCGGGTGGGAGGAGAGGGTGGGGAGGGTGGTGGAGGGGAGTAGGGGGGAGGAGGTGGTGTTTGGCGGTGGGGGTGCGGGTGCGGGTGGCGGGGGGATGAGGTTTGTGGAGTTGGAGGAGGGGGTGGTGGAGGGGGTGAAGGAGGTGGCGAGGATGGTGGTGGAGGAGAGGGTGGTGTTGGTGTAGTGGTTGTGAGGGGAAAGGGTGGGAGGATAGGGGGGGAGGGGAGGGGGGGAGGGTAGACTAGACTTCTTTCACGATTGCTAGCCTTTGTATGTAGACCAACGACACTTCATGACCACCTTTGCTGCTGCACAAATCATTACCACTTCTCACTCGCAACCCAGTCCTCTCCGCTGCCATGTTTCCACTGCGCATGTTTCCGCTCCAGGATGTTTCCGCTAGCCACGCCGCTAAACCCAAAACCACTTAGCATCCAGTAGTGTGCTTTTTATTATTACTAATTTTCTAAAGGGAGAGCGGTCTCCGTCCATTGGCTGGTTGGCGCAATGGTAGCGCGTGGTCCTCCTATTCGTAGTAAGACCGAGGTTGCGGGTTCGACTCCCGTGCTGGTCGGAGATCTTTTTGTCTTATTCTCTTGTTTGTGAGGTGAGGTCTTTCGTTGTCGTTGTCGTTGTCGTGGTTGAGGTTGTGTATGGCTGTGAGGCGGAAGCGATGTGGAAATAAGATCGGTTAGTTGAAGATTGACTGGCTTTTTGATTGCCTGTAGTATGGTGGATTTCATTATGGCAGGATAGAGTAGAGTAGAGTAGCGTTGCAGATTCTAGAAGTTCGTTGCTGGCTCTCTTATCCGCGTTCTTACTCGTGTTCTTGTTCCCGATCGATCCCGCTCACGGTTACGGTTACGTGAGCACGAGGTGACGTGCGAAGCGGTTGGTGCAAAGTATGCATCATTGATTATCACCCGGACGAGTGAGAACACATGTACAAGACGCAGCTGCTACGCGTGCGAGTGAGTATCCGTGACGTGACCACCCACGGCTTTGATCGAGGTTTGTGCAACACCTTGTGTCTTTTGTTACTGGTTGTTTGCTGTGGGTGTGAGGATAATAGTCTAGCTGGGGGTTTCTTTGTACAGTTATGTTCTTTGCCGTAGATAGTAGTAAATGCTAGAGCTTTCAGAAGTTCGGTATTGCGTCGATGCGTTGTGCGTGAGATCTGGTCTGTTCGTAATACGACTTCACGACTTCACGTCTTCAGTAGATCTAGATCTGTAGAGGAAAATGGGTATATAACCCCCTCCTCCGTCCGCCCATTATTCAATCCCATCATCCGCTCTCTGATAAGATGTCTACGCCAGTATATCATATTATCCATTACGAACTCTACTCAAACTCCCAACACATTATCCATTCCGAACTTTGCGTGAAGACCCAGCACATTATTATATATCTCCTACTACCAGGCCGTCCGAAATCTCTCACAATACGAATAGGTCCACGAATACAACCTCGTCAAGCATTAAGCCATATAATAAATGTCGATATATATGTGGACAAGCAAGCCGAGAACCATTCATTTATCAATGGGTTGAAGGCAAGAATGCCAATAATTGCGAAAGGAAGGAAAATGGGGAGTGATGGTGCGGGGAGTGCCACATATATTATAGTGCGGAGCTATCTGCCGTGGGTGCATGAAGACACAGCTAGAGGCTAGAGGCGTTATCTCGAGAGCTAGGTACGTACAATTACAATACCTCAATCCTATCCCCATCCCTCATCAGCAGTTTAGAGTCTAACTATAGACCTCAATATAGTTATATAAACAGCAGTCACTGTTGAAATGGAACCAATGCCCAACCAGTATACTCTCAACACTCCCGAAGCCCCCAATCAACCCAAATCTCCCAGAAACCAACCTTTCTCGGCGTGCTGTATCCGTATTTTCCTCCTCCTGATATCGCCCTAGACGATGCCGATACTAGTGCTCCCCTAGCTCCCATGTCCGAGTCTCGCAGAATTGCTCTTCCCAAAACCAATTAGTGGTCCTCGCAAGATATATACTTCCTTCGTACCTGAAGCCAATACATAAAGAAATTAAACGATTGAGACTTTGGAAGGATCCCGGCGGTGCCTGTCATTCCAATCATCCAGAATGATACTCCCGGCCGTGTTATGGCTCCGATTCCCTGAAGAAAAACTGTATACGGGCCGACTCAATGCAGACGATGCGGTATATATCTTGGTTCGATATATATCGAATCTGCTGGTATATATGAGTGGACGCGGTGGCTATTATATTGTCTTCTGCAAGATATATACCCAAGGCGCTCCAAGCTCGAAATCCTGGGGTTTCTCCTCTTCACGGTTTTCAATCCCTAGGATCTGGGTGTTGTTCTTGGGGGGACTCACCGTGATATGTGGTTTGGTGGACTTCAGAGATTGAAAGTAACAATCCTCAATGATCCTGCTCTCCTTCTCTAATTCTCTTGAGAGATCATTCGAGGCAGGCCACTCTAGCCAGAACCAGGGGTCAACGCAAAGAACACCGCGTTGAATATGACTAGTTGGAGCCTTAAGCTTGGGTATACGTATCTCTACCAAACCTTCAAAAGGGACGAAAACCTGGCCAAACTGGAGGATCCGAACCGTTTTGCCCTCCTTAAATCACTATTCCCACCAAAGGATGTGTGGGTTTCTCCTTTGAAACCAATCATTTCTCGCTCGACTCAACATCTAGTGGCAACAGTTGGACTTGCTGATGCCGGAAGGGCCAATGACCACCGCCGATATATATGACCAGCTCAGGTATCACAAATTTTATCGTAAGCACCGAGGATCGGAATAGCAGCTCCATGGACGAATTCGCATTCGAAAGAGAGAAAAACAGAAAGATGTACGAACAAGAGGTGATCACGGACATGTTCAGCCAGTCGGGAAAAGCTTGATGGCGAATACTGCAAAAATCATGATTCCGGCTGCAGTCAGTAATTGTTTCCCATAGTTTCGTCAAAGTACGACAAAAAGGTCAAAGATACCTCTTCAGAAATATGGAGTTTCTTCTAGTCCTTCAGGCGTGCCGAATATATCGTGAGATTCCGTTCAGCCTAGTTATACTTGATTGACGTGTTTATCGAGAACGTGCCCACATTAGTTTACAGCTTCATGAATTGTGTGCGTGCGTGCTGCCGGATGATAATTATCGACGATTATCTTTGGGACTACCGAACCTGCCGAATATCTTGGTTTTCTTCAACTATAGCACAATACTTTTGAACAGAATTCGGTCTATATATATATGAGAGGCGTGAAGGTCTCAGCAGTCCATAAGTCATACGGGTTGGGCACTCCTGGGCCCAATCAAACCATATCCCTTATCATGATATTGCAATCTTCAGAGAAACGGCAATCTTATCTTACTTGGATGTTCATATCTTGTTTGTTCACTACTTCTCCCGCACTTTTGAAGCTAGAAAAGAACGCCTAAAAGCTCAACAAAATCTTTCCGACAAAGAGGCCATCACATAATTATACCAGTATTATCAATCCTTTCCTGAGAATAAACAAAATACCAAGTGGTGGGATAGAATGAGGGAGCGTGCTTCGGTTTGGGGAAGTCGGGTCACTTAGTTGGGGGCGCCGGACGCGGCATTTTTGTTCCCGGATTCTCAAAATTATCCTCCTGGATTTTCCGCTAACTAGTAAGTTTTCCTCTGTAACACTTGACTGTCCTAAATATATGCACATCGATCATTGACTAACGGTCATCAAATGATAGCTGGCAAAATGTCTAAACTCACTCACAATCCAGAACCGGACTCGAAGGGAGGTATCGGGTTTAATTCGGGATTCGGACTAATGCCATGGCGATATATGAGCAGAGGTTTCTAATGTTGGATAGTTTATCAGTGATCATGTTTTTGATCCTTTCTGTTTTTTGTATTTCGTGATACTATCGTCGATCCTTGATGTCAAACGTGAGGAAAGAGGGCTTCTACCTGCCAGGTGTTCAGGCTTATGGGGGAGCCAAAAGTAGCTCCTGTCCTATCTATTACCTGTCAGCTCGCTTTCTTTCTCTTTCTCTTCTCAGCGCATCATCAGGTACGAAATCTGTATCTATCCTCATATTTGTTCCTACATAAGTGGTTACGAATTTAGTTGCACTAGAGTAAACGATATAACATACAATTGAGAGGGCAAGTTCACTGTTATCAAATATTTTGCAACAAATAGCATAGTTAGAGAGCTGTAATCTCAAATGAAGTCATGAGTTTATATATATTTATTTTCGTTAAAGTCGTGAGGTTATTCGTAAGCATCGTAAGTCATAGAGTATTTTACTCATATATATGAAAATGAAAAGGAAGATATAAGAAAGAAACATGCGTATAGACAAAGGAGAAATATACAAAAGAAGTACTGGGTGTCGTTCCCAGCTTCTCTGCTGTGGGGGTTGGTTCCGCCACAACCCTAACCCATTGGTTATTACTGGTTCAACGAAGTAATCCATCGAGCTTTGTGCTCAGCTATGCTACCGGGGTAGAGCTTTCATCGTTATCCTCTGCGGTTTTTGGCGCGGTTCTTCTCAATCGCGTTATATTGTGACCCGCCGTGTTATTCGGTCGAAAACATCAATAATCCCCCCAATCCTCCACTTCGCAGGTTTATTTCCAACAGTATAGTAAACAAGCGTATATTGTTTAACTACATTCCCACATGACGCACAAGGACAGCACTTTTCATAGTTTTTAAGTCTTAGCTTCTTGAGAATCCTCTTTTTCAAGCCTCTTGTGGAGCTCTTCCGCTTAGGTTGATAGTAACCGATGGCCGATTGCGAATCATCATCTTGAGATTCATCTATGAGTCCGCTGGTAGTAGAGCCGGTGGCGCTGAGAACAGAAGTGGTGCTGGTCATGGCTGCGGTGGCGGTGGCGGTGAAGTAAATGGTGAGGAATTAATGAGGGCGGTGGAGTTGATTTTATCATTAATCTCTTGCTGTGGCGGATTCAAGATGGCGGGTTGCATGGTGTTTTGGTTTCATGGCGGTTGGGTTTTCAAGGTTGCGGGGAGGGTCAATGAGGGGGACGCTGGTAAGAAAAATTTCTTGCGCGTCCTCAGCCTTATACCGCCGAGATCGCTGCGCGTGCTGATTCTTGAATCCTTTTAAGGATTACTAGTAGGTCCACGTTGCATGAATAAGTAATTAGTATCCTCATATGGTTCCTTTAATTATTCGGGTTCAAACCATTTCAGTAATATATGATGTAATATTGGGCCCGGGTATTAATATATTGAGAAAGCGAATCAAATCGCCATTATATCTAGCTCAATGCTGCAATTCACTAGCTATAGATACTTAACTCCCGATCTTCATACTTTCTACTAGGGCCGGGTCCTCAATTGCAACCCAGAGTTTTTTCTCTTTTCTTTTTCTTTTTCATTTCTCAAATTTTCTTTTTCCTAGAATTAGTAATCTATTACTCGCTAAAACTTCTCAATTTCAAGCGCTCGCTCGAACTCTTCCTATTACTTTTCGACTTCAAGATCCACAGAATTTGTGCCGCCTAAAACCTCCTTTACTACCACCATCACCTCCACGATTCCCCTCCCCGTCACGAGTCTCCTCACCGTCAAGAATTTCCACCCCATCACGATTTACCCCCACCACAACTCCCCTCCCCACCCCTCTTCTTTACATGACTACCTCCGGCCGCTGCCCCACTTTTCCTATCCGCTCCCCCAGCACTCTCATCTTCTTTCACCTCAAAAAGATATCTCCCAATCCCAATGATCCTCTTCCCCTCATCCCCAGCGTCCTCGGCGTCCTCGGCGTCCTCACACCCGCACCCGATAACCCACGGCCTAGTCATAGCGTCTCCAATATTCTTCGCTACCTCATCAAGTATTCCAATATGCATCTTAGCTGACACCTTCCTCATAGCCAACCCAAAAGCGCCTTTCTGTTCCTTCTTCCCATACCCGGTCTCTTCGCGGTACTCGTGTTCTTCGGGTTGAACTTCCTGCATCATGGTCAAGGTGTAAGCTCTCTCCATTGGCTCAGTTCTCTCTACTTCGATGGCCGTAGTTTCGGGGGGTGGTGGCGTGGGAGGTGTTATTTGGATTGTTGGCACACTGGTGTTTGCGGGGTTGTGATATCTTACGGATACTGAAACGACGGGGTGGCTTGGGAAGACTCGCATTGTGCGGGGTATAGTGTGTGGTTTTGTGGATTCTGGTCCTGGGGTCTTGGAGTGTTCAGCCATTGTTACTTCGTGTGTGTGTGTTGATCAAATTATATTTTTGACTTGGTAAGCTAGGTCGTCTTTATATCAATTAAGGTTGAATAATAACATAGTCGATATGCTTTTCATACAGATTATTACGAACTCATGCACAGTCTTGAATAGGTACTTTATCGCGAATATTTCAAAACATATATATCGGATTCGGTACGTTTGAAAATGAGTGAAGCGCGATTAGTACGAGTGATATGCCATGAGTCTCGACTGTTTCTTTTTTCTTTTTATCTAACTCATATGAACCTCGACTGACTGCCGGTGTGCGAGTGACAAAATTTAAGTGCCTGATATATCTAACTTGAACGCTCCTCGTAGATTGACTCTTTCAGAGAACAGGCAGTTATCGTCGATCCTAAAAAAGGAAAGCAGCAGATGCACCACCGCCGAAACGGGTAATAAAATAAGCCTTACTTTGACCATAAGTTTTATAACGACCTCTAAAGTATATAATTCTTTTTTAAGGGTTACTTCAGTCTTACTTTATCCTTAAAACATGCTTAAATCACGCTTATCAGGGCCTTGTTTTGGTGAATACGCTCCTTATAATCCTATAATTTGGTTAAGTGTTTGGTAAGGTTTATGTCATGCTTATAAAAGAGCTCCTTTTCGAAGCGTTTATAGAAGAGATAATGCCGGTGAATCGGCGCCAAAAATCCTCCTAGTCCGTCCATATACATATCGTCCAAGACCATGGGAGCCTTCTTTCAACATATTGATACTCAAACCCCGGGAAAAGCACTTCGAGTGATATTTCATGATTATAAAGCAACGAGTTCCACTCAGCTTACTTGGAGGGAAAATATGCAAATACCCATGCTACTGTATTTAAATGGTCTCAAATTTTCCGTTTGATCATACGTTGCTATGATACGGTGCATCAGGTTGTGGAGTGGATCGCCAAGTGGAGCTAGAAACAAAACTCGGTCACCTTCCCCGGATCCGCACAACACATGGCCGGGTTCATGCATAGGAACACCCACTCCCAAATCAAAACACGTAGATCACCGCACAGAGAGCTCGATATATGTGTATTTAATTATTGACTCGTTTCTTGAAATATCTTAGAATGACCTGTCTTAGTATCACCGCCACCTCCAGATGGTAAAAGTGGCACTCAAAAGGTTGCAAAAAGAAACAACAACAAAAGACTGGACGGACCGGGGATTGAACCCGGGACCTCCTCAATTTTCAATGTTGCCATTGCAAATGAGGCGTCATACCACTAGACCATACGCCCATGAGCCTGTGGATAAAATAGGGTGTATATATTATTTAATACCTTAAGGCTACTTAATACGAAGTTATAAAGTTTTCCGTAGCATCTACAAGGTGAAAGTGAATTCAAATTAGTACTTTGGGGAGTTACCAGAGTAGGATAAACTGCATACATGTTATTTACATGGGTCTCACGTATGCTAGATGTAAATGAGAAGTCCATAGCTGGATCTTCTCAAAACCACAACTTAAAGAACCGTCAACAGCGTACGTTCCAATCCTCCATAATATGCCCAAGGAACACCGTGTTCGAAGTTATTTTGTGGTCACTAGAAATGTTATGGGGAACAGAAAGAAACAAGGTTTGAAAATTAGATGGACGAGCGCAAAAATGGCTTTACATTGTCTGGATGGCGGAGATGGTGTAGGATTCGAGTTATATGGGGTTACTGGCAAAGAAAAGGTTCATATTCTAAATTCACTACTAAGAATTGAACGGTCCATTTCTCATTTCTACCCCCCGAACCCGGCCATACTAAGAATATTTTAAGTTTGGATTTTATTTCTCATCTATCTCCCTTTCATTCAGCGCTCGCTCAACACTCCCAATCGATACCCTCTCTCACTATCTGTAAGAACAGATAATCATAGGGAAGATGCATAACGGTTCTAGAAAGTGCAGAAGTAGAAGGGATAATCAGAATAGTAATTAAACACTTTGTGCCCAAATCGTCTCGTCTTTTCACATCGCCCATGGTCCAAAGTCTGTCTCCCTGACATCACGCAAGGTCATCAAACTTTTGAGAGTATCTTGCACCGAGCTATCGCTCCATTCCACATTTTCAGCTGGCCCTTGTGTATCTTTTTCACGCTCGCTATCATCTTCGGATGCATTTCCCGAGACATAAACTGTACTGAGGACATCACCATGCTGTTTAATGCCGAACCGGTCATCTAATGGCGGTCTGACGTAGACAGGACTGCTTTGCTTGGATCTCATAGATCGCCGCTTTATGCTTCCACTGCTGAAACCTCTTTGACGGAGTTTCATTTCAAGCCAAATACGTTGGGCTTCATCCGCCGGTTCCATATCATCCGGAAGTTCTGTTTCCGGAGATGAGTCGATACCGGCAATGAATGGTGCTCTGTCCTCATTTCTTAGTTCTTTACTTCCGCGGTATCGATAATCGAGATCCACAGGCGTGACAGGTAGTGTCTGGAAAGAAATACCCGTTGGTTTATCGGGAAATGTTTGGGAGCTCGACAACCAGGCTGCACCGCAGTCCCACCCACTCTCTGCAAGGTCGTAGCTATCTCTCTTGTTCTCGGTATCATAGCTTAGCCTATACCCGGAATAATTTGACTCTCTCGTATCTCTAAACTTCTTCTCGACTCTTTCTCTGTATTCAAGCTCCTTCGATATATCAGTGAGGTCGATACTCCATGTCGGCGTCCCATTCGTTATCTCTTGTACTGCCTTTATTGCCTGGGTTGGGTTACTATGCATACTAGCTACACGTTGAATTAAGACCTTCTTGACATAGTCTTTTGCGGTCATGGGTGAGATCGGTGGCGATTCCTGTTTATCAACAAGCTTATTCCCTGTAGGAGAAAATCTCCATAATGAATCCTCGGTGAATCGTGAAACCTCTACGTGACGCTCGGTAGAGAACGATGTTGATTCTGAGAAGTTTGTATGGCGATATGTCGCCCTGACCGTTAAAAGGCGAGTCTGTAGTTCTCCGAGAGTTGCCTCCAGCTGTCTCTCAAGGTGAAACCACCGGGGTAAAACCTCGTCTTCACAGCAATTCACAATATCAGGCAACGCAATGTCGCCGATGTGAACTTGTACTAAGAGAGTTCTCTTCTCTCCTGGAAGGAATTTTGGAAACCGCACTTCTCCCATTACCGCTCGCACCGCACAATTTTCTCCGGGTATAAGATCGATTACAACATCGTATAGAATGCCTAAATCAACTGCTGTCCTCAAGAGGCGGATCATCTCTTCAACCTTTATCTCTTTCTTGATTTCCTTGCCCTTTTCTTTGTAAGTACTTAATCGTTTGTCTTCTAGATTGGGACGTGGCCCCAGTGATGCAGTTGGAACACACCATCCTGAAGCCCCCATCTCACTTCTTGGCCAAAATAGAGGTCCAATACCAATGACATGAATTTGTATCTCGCCAAAGAACACCTCAGGAACCAGCTCTATTTCACCGTCGTCCAATCTAGCTGTCAACAGAAATAGATGGGCGTGTCTGCGTGTTCCGTAGCGTGTTGTGTCAAGGGGCATCCCTTTTAACTTCGTTATCGAAGCTTGGATCGCTGAGCGGACATTTCGTGACACGGGATCGCTGCACCATTTATTCTGTGTGAGTACTGCGATGTCATCAATAAGCTGTTTTTTCGCAACGCTTCCGGAAGAGTTCAGCACTTGTACTGTATCCGGCCTTACTGCCGTGATTCCTGTGATTGATGATCCTGTAGGAAAGGTCATAACAGCAACTCTATCCCGCGATGTTTCCATTGCTTCAACGAGTTTCTTGGCGTGAATCTTCATACTCGCAAATGATGCACTCGATGTATAGGCACTTTAAACAATTAGTGGATGACTGACCCTACGCCCTAAATGAAAGGAATGTCTCACGAGGTATCGATTAGAATTCCTACATCCAGTCCAACTTTGCTTCCTTGGAATCCCTCAGCGCCGCCGTCGACGGAAGCATCTAGCTCTATTGATATCCAGGTGGCCTTCTCAGTTCCTTGCGACCCCGGGTAGGATATTGGGACTTTTTCCGTCTCTGAGACGACTTCCATTTGAAGTTGTAACATCGGAGGTTTCCATTGACCTGTTTTCTTTAATCTGGTCCGAGTCATACCACCGGTACTTCCTTCAAATATGCCGAGAACACTATCATTAAAGTTCCCCTTATTTCCTTCTCCCAAGAAATTCCCGGTGTTATTGCTCTCACTATTAGCATCCCAGTGCGCCCTGCTAATGTCATTTGCTTTCCTCAAGGTCCCTGGCTCGCACCAGCTCTGGCTGGTTTTCAAAAGAACACGGTTCACGGAGGTCGACTTTTCTCCATCGTTTAATGGCTCCACAGCTACTATATTTTTTATTGTTGTTACCATTGTTGCAGAAGAGCTACTACTGCTCCTTTCCTTTACTTTTGACTTAGTTTCCTTTTTCGGAACGTTTGCCCCACCACCACCAACTCGAGTGAAAAAGTCCCTCGAGAAAACTTTATCCTTCCATCCCTTCGAAGCAATTTTTTCGATTGGTTCAGATGAAGCATTTGCTGACTTTGAATCTACCCTTTTCTTAGATCCATGTGCTCCTGTGCTTGAAGCCCTGCGAAGTTTGAATCCCTTTTTCCCATGTTGTACAACATCTGTCTCGATCTGATCTGGTGAGTTTTCAATTTTCACTTCTGCTGACCCATAAGAACGTGTTCTATATGAACTCCCGGCTGTTGCATCCCCGCTGCTATTCCGACTTCCTGGCTCTGTCGGAGAGTGGTGTGTGGGGGCCGTCACATAACCAGACTCCGGGGTCGGTGTGTAATCATCGAGAGAGTTACTAGTTGAAGAATCCTGAGAACCGGTAGTAGGTACGCCGCCGGGTTGTCGAGAATTCCGTGGCCTCTGCAACCATGCCATACCTGCACCAGGAAGGTCTCTCTTTTTATCAGTCCTAGCAGTAGAGGATCTTCGTAAAGTCTCTTTCCCAGTTCTTTGTTTGTTGGTATTATTTTTATCTATTAGCAAAACACCCGTGGAGCTGCTACGTTGCTTCGGTTGCGGTGGAAAAGCAACTCCAAGGAAGCTTCTAGATTGTGGCGGTGGCCGTCGAGGAAAGTGCACCTGTTTTGATTCCCGGCCCACAGGCAATGAAGGCGATTTTCGAAGTTTTCTGATGCTTAGCGGTCGAGGTGCCGGATCCGTGTCTTCGGTCACCTTTTCAGCAAAGGCACGTGTTGGTAATTTGGCCCTGAAAGAATTGAGTGGCTGAAGGCCGAGAGGGTGAAAATTGAGATTTTGCATATTGGGCGCCCTTAGCACCGGGAGGGACGGAGATTTATGCCTAAGAGGTGCCACATAAAGTGATTTCTGATACGCCGCCTCAGTAATAGCAGCTCGATGAGGTCTTTGGCCTGAAGGCATTCTCTGTCATCTGATCAGCCTCGCGTTGACTTAGATTTCTGACCCAGTCAGCATATATATTGGGAACAACTTCATACCAATTGCCAAATGATAATGCAAATTCGAATAAAATCTAAAGTACGAAAGCAGCGCACAAATTGAAGAGACTGAAGAAACAATACTCTCGGGCGCACAAACTGTTGCGGATTCGGACAATTTTGATGGAACTAGCAATAGAATGGATGATGGAAATAACGTTAAGAAAAATAGCAGGAAGTGTGCAAAAGATGCTACGTATTACACAGTGGGGATTTAGAGCAAGAATCGAAATATGTGCCTACATACATGTACTAACCACTAACTGACCATGGTACATACATGTATGCTAACCTTGTACGTGGTCGAGACCACCGTAAGGAACTACATGTGCGTCGCATCTCTACTTCCTACTTGTAGTTACATGTAGCCAGCAACACCTTACGGAACTTCATCTAATCGGACCTTCTAACATCACTCTGTATGTACATCACCTGTATTCACCTATACATAATACAAATTATCTATTATCCATCCATTAAAGGCAACGCTAACAAGCACCCAAACGCTGGCCTCCATGGCTGAAACCTACAAACAGCACAAGTCACACGCTGAACCCAGAGCCGATACCTCAATCACCCCTATGGGCAGTACCGAATGTGTTTATGAGAATGATAGAAGTAGTATGAGCACCGCAACTACTGTATCCCAAACAGAAGGGTGGGGTGGCTCAGGTGAAAGGCCATGTCTCGAGCGCACCAGGTACCTACGGAACATCGTCCGTGGCCGAAATTCGTCTGGTAAGTCGGGATGGTACAATAAGAAGTATAATGTTTGGTTTGACGAGGCATCAGCAACTTGGAAGCCCTCTCAAGAACCTACTCCACATTTCGATGGAGCTACACTACAAAATGATCCCCGTAATACCGAAAGATCAGTCCGAACAAGTCCTGCCGCTCCGCCTCAAGCTATCCCGATTAACAACTACGAAGGGACTCAAAGGAGGAGCATTCCATTTCATAGGAAAGCTCTCTTCTGGTCCGTCCGATCGCGAGATACATTCGTTAATCGTTTTCAAAAGCGACAGAAGGATATGTTGACGGTACATATATCTCATTTACGCACTTTCGGTCAAGAGAATACATGCTTTCACACTACACATCTCGTTCCCACATATAAGCTAATCGGTCACCTATTTATTTTACACACAATGGAAGGGGGTGTTGCACCACGCCCGAATATTGCATTGGTACAACAGGGAGTGCTGAATGATCATGGAGAATGGGTAGTGCTTGATACCAAGGTTGAGCCCTATCACTGGAATCCGCTTGACGAGACGAGTGTGATGAATGCTGGGTGGCATCTTTCTGGGAATCAATTATGGCTAGCTTTGATCAGTACCTAGCTATGTTTATCATGGTACGGGTACGAGGCGCAGTCCTGTGATTTCCAAAGCCGTTATTCTAAAATGGGGGGGTATTGTCAAGCTACATGCTTAAGTTAAGAGAAGGAAGGGAGGAGAGGGGGTTATGAACGTTAAATTCACTTTTCTACTTTTTATGGCCGAGATGGCCGGCCTGTGTTATAATTCCAACCATGTTTCATTATTCGGTGGCTGAAAGAAGATAAGTGTCAATCATGATACCGAGTTGACGCCGCGAAGTTTTAAATCGTGCACCTAGGCCCTTTTCTTACCAAAGTACAGACAGGGAAAGGAAAGTTTTTGCATACCATCTCTAGATTTCTTATTTAACTTGTAACCACCCAAACCACCGGATATCCCTAAGTAAGAAAACCTAAGTCTATTTCCATCTAATAAATGGTAGGTTTAAGAAATTCCTCAAAGCCCATAGGATCATGCATGCATAATTTCCCTTTTTATTGTTCCTGTGAGCTCATTTAACTTTCGATGGCTTCTAGTTATTACTAGATTTCGTAGGCCCTGTGCTTCATCATAGCCCGGAAGAAGAAATTGTGAAATATGTGAATTGGAGTGTGGGAGAATAGACGACTTGAGGAGGGTTTGAACACGTGACCTTTGTGAGGAATATGTTTATAGTGCAAAGAAGATACTATTGCGCCGCTGAGTTCCAACGACAACTATGGGAGTTTGTTGCTCCTTATATACAGATAGTTCTTAGTACCACGTGATCCCCTGATTACATAATCCTAGCGCTAAGCCTCCTTGTTTCAACTATGAGTCATCCCTTATACATGAGTAATTACCATACATAACCGATGTCGCAATGCCATATTTTTACACTTCCCCTCACTTGCCACATCGTATCAATTCTGACAATTTTTGGTGAGCTGGTTTTGGTAGTCCTTTGGTCATTATGTCCGCGACATTGTCTTCGGTAGGGACGTAGAGGATTTCGAAGGTTCCGACTTCGAGTTGTTCACGTGTATAGTGGTAGTGAACGTCGATGTGCTTGGACCGATCGTGGATGCGTGGGTTCCGACAGAGTTCAATAGAACCTGTGTTGTCGGCGTGTATGAAGTACTGGTATTGTTGTTGGAGTTCGAGCAAGGCATTACGAATCCATACCAGTTGTCGAGCTGCGAGGGACAGGGCCATGTATTCGGCTTCTGTTGTTGAGACTGCGACTGATTTCTGCTTCCGGCTTCTCCAGCTGATGGCTGACTTCCCTAGTCTGAACACGTATCCTGAGAACGATTTTCTGTCATCTAGGTCTGAAGCGTAGGAACTGTCTGAGAATCCGTCGAGTGTTCTAGTATTCCCCTTCGGGTAGAACAGGTTCCAGTCTTTGGTTCCGTTGAGGTAACGGAGAGTTCGCTTGGCTGCTCGTAGGTGGTCCTCGGTTGGACATGAGGAGTACTGGGAGAGAGCGGTAACGGCATGGGTGATATCAGGTCTGGTAGCTATACTCGCGTACATCAGTGATCCTATTATGGATTGGTACTCAGTTGGTTTCTCGATTTGGTCTTCCGGTTCGCCTTTGTGAAGGTTGAGGTTCGGTTCGAGTGGTGTGCCAACTGGTTTGCAGTTACTCATTCCAAATTTATCCAGGATCTTGTTGATGTATGCGCGTTGTGATAGTGTGATACCGTTGTTGGTTACCGTTATTTCTATTCCCAATATGAACTTCGAATTACCGAGATCCGTACATTCGAAATCTGCCTTGAGTAGTTGTCTGATTTCTTTTCTGAATGGGGAGTCGGGTCCGAATATCATGATGTCATCTACATACACCGATATGTATAGATGGTGGTTCTTATGTATGAAGACACATGGGTCGAATTTGGCTGGGACGAATCCTTTCCGTTGAAGGGAGTCTGCTAGGCAAGCATACCATTCACGGGGTGATTGCTTTAGTCCGTATATGCATTTTCGAAGTTTACAAACCTTGTTGTCCTGCCTGTAGCCTTCAGGCAGTTCCATGTAGATTTCCTCCTTGAGTACACCATACAGGAAGGCTGACTTGACGTCCATTTGTTGTGGTATCCAACCGTTGTGTGCAGCTAGTGCCAGTAGGAGTCGTAGAGAATCATATCGTGCAACGGGGGCGAAGGTCTCATCGTAGTCTTGGTACTGTACTTGGGTGAAGCCTTTAGCAACGTACCTTGCTTTGTACCGCTCGATTGTTCCGTCCGCGTTGTGTTTCACTTTGAATACCCATTTTCCTTTGACTACTGCTCGGTTGGATGGTCTGTTGACAATATCCCAGGTGTGGGCTTTGTCAAGGGCGTCTTTCTCAGTCTGTATCGCCTTTTTCCATAGGTGTTGATCGTCGCTCTGCATAGCTTGATTGAAGGTGGAAGGTTCTGTTACGAGGTGTATTTGGTAGTTCGGGGGGAGTTTGGATATGTCTCCATATTCCGTGTCTAACTCAGCCCTATAACGTCTGAAGTCTTCTTTGTATTGATCGATTAATTCTTGTTCAGTGGCTTCGTCTCCTGGGCCATTTTCTTTCACATCTTCGATATAACTTGTAAGTAACTTCTGTTGTTCTAATACCTTCTCGTCATACTCTTTCCTTCGTACTTCCATTTCAATTTCTCTATTTTTTCGCTGGCGTATTCGATCTGATCGTTTTGGAGGTTGTGGTGGTGTACCTTTGGGTGTCGTTGACACAAGTGGTTTTCCTTTGAAGCCTTTGAATGGTACAACTGGTGCTGGAATTTTCTCCCAGTTGTCTCTTGGGTCTCGCGGTTGTCCCATAGGTACGGCAGGTTGTTTTCCCTTGTCTGGTGTAGCCGGTGGTGGTTTTCTAACCAGTTCCGGTGATTCCGGGAACAATCCTGGCATTTCTGTACGGTTCTCTTCGATTGCATTTGACTCGGGTTCTGGATCAGACCTGTCTTCTGATTCGTATCCGTCGTCTGATGGTGCGTTTGCCGTTTCTGGTTTCAGGCTGGGGATGAAGTCGAGTTCCACTGAGACTTCCCCTGATTCAGGAGGGGGGAATGTGACGTCCCGACTTTCAATTACCCTATGTTGTGTTCCTATCCAGATACGGTATATTTTATCACTGTCTGAGTATCCAACTATGATTCCTTCATACGCTCGGGGTGCTAGTTTGCTTCCTGCTGGCCTAGAGTTTTCTGGGATGTGGACATAGCATTTTTTACCGAATGGCTGAAGGTGTTGTATACTTGGCTTGGTTCCTTTCAGGGCTTCAAAGGGGGTCTTTCCTTTAAGCGTACTGTGAGGTAGCCTGTTTTTGAGGTAGACAGCTGTTGCGTATGCTTCTCCCCATAACGACTTAGGATGGTCCATGATCATGCACCTGACCATTGTGGTTACCGTCCTGTTGAATCGTTCTGCAACTCCATTAGATTCAGGAGTGTATGGGGGAGTCTGTTCATGAACTATTCCTTGTGAGTCGAAGTAGTTCGTTATGTCCTTGTTGATGTATTCACCGCCACCATCCGTTCTGAATCTCAGTATTGTTGTACTGTATTGTTTCTCGATCCTTGTAACGTAGTCCTTGATGGCCTTCTTTGCGTCTTCTTTCTGTTTCAGGAGGTATATCCATGCGAAGCGGGTGAAATCATCGATGAAGGACATATAGTACTGAGCTTTTCCTTGTGACTGTATACTGAACTTTCCAGATAGGTCTGAGTGGATTAGTTCGAATGGTCGTTTGGATCTAGTACTAATTGGTGCAGGTTTCTTGTGTACGCTTTTTGATAGTGCACATTGACTGCAGTGGAAACTTTCTGGTTTGGGAGGCAGCCTTTGAATGTCGTGATACAAGTTTTCTAGTGTCGCAGGATGGCCTAACGCTTGATGCCATTCATCGTAAGTGGTCAAACGAACTGTATTGCTAACTACTTGTACATTCCAAAGCCCCTTCTCCAATTTTGCCCAAATTATTCCTTTCTTTTCTTTTGTAACCAACTTTCTTCCTCCTCCTGACTCCGTTCTAAATCCCTTTTTGTCGAGCACGGTTTCAGAGACCAATCCCACATTTCCCAAGGTTGGGACCAACAGCACATCGGTGAGGAGTATGGAAGATCTACTTCCATCGGGAAGGTGGCAGCTGAAACTAGCGCTTCCCATTCCGGTGACAACGTGGTTGGTTCCATCAGCTGTTCAGACGTTGCCGGTGTGAGGTCGGATGTCGATGAGTTGGTCTTTGAAGGGTGTGACGTGAGAGGTCGCTCCAGAATCAAGGATCCAAGTAAGGGGTTGGGAGATGTCGTGGCGTACCATACAGATAGTGGTTGTAGAGTCATTTACTACAACCGATGCCGAGTTGTCCTTTCTCCTTCCCTTTCTGTTCTTATTCTGTTCTTTGAGCTTTCTGCATTCCGTGTACTCGTGGCCTTTGTAAGGCTGTCCCCTTTTCTTGCACCAGGTGCATTCCTTGTCGCTTGTGGTACTCCTGGTATGGAGCACTTTGTTCCCTGTTTGAGGGGCTACCTCATCCAGGTTCTGTAGTCGTTGGCGTACGTCTTCGTAGGTGACATCCTGTTTGGTCTGGATGTTGTCTACAACGTTGCTCATCGATTTGGGTAGCGAGCTTAGGAGGAATGCCGCCATGGCTTCGTTGGATTTGGTGAGGGGTAGGAGAGCCTGAGCGAGTTTGTGATCTGCGCTTTGGCATCTGGACTTGAGAGTATTCCAGTTCGCATCGAAGGTCGCGAGATGCTCGGTCAGTGATCCGCCTTCTTGCATCTTCGTGTCTAGGACGCGGCTGAGGAGGGTGATCGTGGTGTTGGGTGAGACACGATCGTAGAGGTCTTTGAGCGCCTTCCATGCGTAGAATGCATTTTCGGCGGAGACGACTGTTGGTTGTATTTCTTCGCATACAGCAGAGATGAGAAGGCTGTGCATTTGTTTACGAGCCTTCTTTATCTCGGTTTTGCTGAGTTCGGTGTCATTCTCGTCGGGGTTCTCGATGCTCAACGCTTCCCACCAGTCTACAGCGTCGAACGTTATCCTCCAGGCACTCGCCCAAGTTTGGTAGTTGGATTGCCCTTGTAGCTTAGGGAGTCCATCAAACTTGAGACGAATGTTACTGGTGGCTGTTGTCTCTGAGGGTTTGATCTCAGCAGCCTTGGATGACGATTCTCCTTCTGAAGGCATGATGTTGTATGAAGTGTTGTTGAGTTAAGCGAGGTGGCGATGGTGTAGTGCGGATTCTATTTGGCAGAACCCGGGCTCATAACCTGTGAATTGGAGTGTGGGAGAATAGACGACTTGAGGAGGGTTTGAACACGTGACCTTTGTGAGGAATATGTTTATAGTGCAAAGAAGATACTATTGCGCCGCTGAGTTCCAACGACAACTATGGGAGTTTGTTGCTCCTTATATACAGATAGTTCTTAGTACCACGTGATCCCCTGATTACATAATCCTAGCGCTAAGCCTCCTTGTTTCAACTATGAGTCATCCCTTATACATGAGTAATTACCATACATAACCGATGTCGCAATGCCATATTTTTACAAAATATACAAAAGAAAAATGATTATCCTAGCCTTAATATAACTCTTATGTTTAGTCATACTGGTAAAGACGAGAGAGTTTCTTGCTCGTTTGCAACAGTAAGATCCCTTCCTCATATTGAAAAAACAGTTGTTCAGGACGTCTCTTTTATAAATTTGGGATTACATGTATGCTTCGATGTCCTCGAGATGTGTATACCGCCTCCTCCGTCATTTATGTTATACAAGCGATGGATATCAAGCCTAAACTCCCTTTTACCTCTCCATCGTTGTATTCTTATGAATGTTATTTAATAAACCTTTACGGCCTTCTCCTCCATACCTTTCCCCGCCACCACCTACACACAGCCCGTGCTAATCCCTTCATCCTAACAAATTTTGATACCTTCCTTTTGGAATTCTCATTGAAAGGAACAAAATTCGGGTCGGGATGTAGATGGGTCAGCGAATCTGTGAACTCTGTACTACATGCCCATCTATCGTCGTAGTCACTTTCTTTATCCCATCTACTACTGCGATAGCTGGCGTTATAGGGGTCTTTATAGGGGTTTATTCGTACAACGTTCGTCATTTGGCTTCCTAGTTGAGAGAGACGGGAGGGCTTAGGTTCCAGTTTGTATGCAGTTGTGGGTGTATCTATATAATTTCGAACGTGAAAGTAAGAGTGTTGATGGTAAGTTCGGGTTATAGCGAGAAGGTCCTAGATACTTATATCTACCCATGTACAAGTTTGTTTTTCGATGTTAGCTTTCTACGATTAGTAAAGCAGTGTTGATTTTAGAAGGTGATGGTATCCTATAATTGTCGATGATAAGCGGAGTATTTTTCTCGTATTTTGTTCTGCTGCGGTCTGTTTGTGATCCCCCGGGAGTCAAAAGTACAGACCTAGAACCAGACTTTGATAAAGTTGAGCGATACCTAGCTGAGAACTTCTGAAACTTGTTATTTTTTGGAATGGATGCTTTGTTGTCTAAATGTACGTCTGATCCGCCATGTACTGTATTAGGTACATTTTGGTGTTTAACCTTTAAGGAAGCACACGCCACGTATTCGGGCAACATTTCACCTTCTAGGTCCCCCGCCGGGGATTGTTTCTCCTCCTTGACTTTTCTCTCTTCGTCATCCAAATATTAACTGCAATACGGAAATCTCGTCTTTAGGACCCTCTTGCCATATTTCTAAGATCGATGCTTTATACCAATACTATTCGTTTAATCACACTTGTTCTTCTCAGGCTCTGCTATACAGAAGCCAAATTTGTCCGTCATGACGTTGCAGCTCTGAGCTGGGCTGTAAGTATCCTATGCGCTCATGACCGGTCATTTACTATATGCAGCGGAAGGACTGTAGCTAACTGTATACAAAGGTTATTTGTTGTAACCATAAACCAACCCCACCAGAATGCTATAAACTTCCAGTTAGCGATAATATATGCACATGCTTCAAGGAGGATGGTAGTTCTTGGCCGGCGTGTATGAAAAAGTTCTGCCTAGAGCAAGAAGTGTTAAAAGGTAATTTCATTTCTTGAAGTCAAGATTAGAGTTGTATCTGATGTGTTTAGTTGCGATTAATACGACTGAGAAAGATGTTTGTGATTTTATGGAGGTGGATGGACCGTTCCCCGATGTTGTTGTCATCGAGGGTAAATTCCATGCCTCACCGAGTTGATGTTTTGATTATATATTTGCGTGTGGCCACTGCACTTCATTTTATTGAAACCGGGATATTGTTTGGTATTGGGGGCCCCATGGGGAAGAAAGCCAGATGAAACATGGTGACCTCAAGCAGACATCACAACTGAACATCCGGCTCTTACTCTGTACTTCATTTACTTTTCACCAATTGCAAACTTATTGTTTTATACAGTATCTTAACGCTCTGCAGACCTTAGAACATCTGATGCCATGATACGTACCTTATATACGTCCAGTGATAGAATAAGAATTACAAGACATGAAAATCAGAAATCGCTCAGGCTAATATATCTTCATCTTATCCAGGGTTTTTTTCTCGTCATCAGTTACAAGAGAATGTAATGTATGTATAGTACGTACCCAAGATTATATTTTTTAAAAAATGTTGTCACCCATTCTATTCCTGCGCTAAACTTATCTTATATCAAAGTGAAACTCAAATACAGTGAGAAAACTTCACTTCTCTTTGATGGTTTCGAATTGTTTATCTCACAAATGTACAAGAGCGTGCACATGGTTAATTGGGTTTATTAATGAGAAGATTTATTATATCCTCTTCTGCTAGTAAGTTAACTAATTCTCATATTCGAGCGTTCCATAAACTACTAGTTCAGCTGGAATATTAACCTCTATCTTCTTCAAATCGTCGCATCCGACAATATCATATCATAACTTCCTCAATACCCAAACAAACCCCGCCAATCACCATATAAGCCCTTCCATGTAAGCCGCACCCCTCTTTGATTCACATGCTTCTCTGACTTTATCCCACCCCCAGCGATAACAACATCAACTACTTTGACACTCTCAATCTCGGTATCACTGTCCTCAGAATCGAGCCAACGCTCATCATCAGATCCGCTATTCGTAAGGACCACAGGTCCAGTCTCTGCAAAATAGGTTGCAAATGGGTCGTTCTCGGGGTCCTCAGTCAAAATAGAGATACCGTCGAAGTCACCAGTAACCCCGTTCAAACTAGTAGCCACACCCAGGCCAGTAACCTCGTTCAAATAAGCAGCACCCGCCGCGCCAACGTCAAGATTCTGTCCTCCCACATCTGCAGGACCAATGAACCCATCAGCGCCATCAGCGCCATCAGTGTACACAAACGCCTCCCAAATCTTCCTGTCGAAACTCTTCTCCTCCTTCACCATACTCTCATGCTCAACATTCTCTCCAGTTGCATGACAATATCCACAATCAACATTGAGATCCCAGAAAAGTTTCCACGGATTTGGCTGATCCTGAGGCACCTCTACCAGCTTGCAAGTGCAATTCGCACATTTCTCGCAGCCTGGCTGAAAGACAACTTTCAAGACCATGCCGCCGATGGTGTGAGATGTGGTTCCGACAGGGCAGCAGACGCAGTCGCGAACATATAAGTATTTAGGAGAGGTGTTAGCGATGAGAGATGTCATTGTGCTAGCCGGCGGTGGTGGTGCTGGGGGGAATGCAGCTGGTCGAGAGACCTTCTTGTAGTTCTGGGATGCTTGTGGGGCTAGCTTCTTGAAAGTCGGTTGTTGAACTTGAATATTGGGAAGGCGAACTTGATATGCCATGGGACGGCGTTCAAGTCCCCGAGCTTTGTCAAGTCTGGGAGGCATGATGAAAGCTGATGGTGACGATGTGTTTTTCTATGATGTACTGCTAGGGGTATAGATAGCGGTGGTGTTTATGTGAGAAGAACTGTTGAACGGGTAGTACGAGTATCTATAGCGTAGGGATATCCGTTAGTATAGGGCAACAACAGATACTACTATCGAAAGTAGATGTTAGGCAGCTGGATGATTACCTTTTAGACTCGAAGAGGATGGGGTTTGGTAACAAGATCAATTAATTTAGATGTGAGCATCTGCGAATAGTTAGCTCATTGAAAGAATAATGCGGTACTGTAGTCCGCCTAGGGGGAGACGTCATTGCACTTACATACGTGCTTCACAAAACAATAGAAGGATCGTTGGTTCCTGGAAGGGAAGTTGGAAGTAGGCTAGTAGAGGTGGTGCTGGGCAAAGTTGTTGGCTGTCGGTCCTGCTCTTGTTGCCAAGATGAGTGAGTGGCCTCGGGGTCGCAAGGGAACAAGTTCTTGCCCACTGATAATGACCAGATGTTCTTGCGTTAAGACTTTTTTTTTTCTTCTCGAAATAAGCTGTGATTGAAAGTAGCTAATCTCTCAAGTGGTAGTTGGTAGGTGAGGGTGAGGAGGAATGTTAATTGTCGGCTTATAAGCTTTTTAGTCCCAGACAAAATTTACGCCCACCTTCAAACCACACCCACCCATATTAAGGATGTTCCCCATTCGAGCTTTTGCACCCTCAGCTCAGAATGCTCCCCATTCGAGCTTTTACACCCTCAGCTCAATCACCTACTGCGTGCGAACATATGTACACAGTAAATACACTTATTTGTCTTGCTCTAACATCCCCGAGTGATAGCTTGTGATCAATTCTACTGATGCAACCGTGCACCTCCGCAACCCCCCCCCCCCCTTTTCTCCCCGGTCCCCCATGTCTGATTCTTGCAGCTTACCCCAGTCTTTATAAACTACATGTATTTAAGCTTTAATGGAAGTATTACGCTACTCCACGCACTTGTCTTTCGAACCAACGTCCCACAGTAACAACCATCTTTGCTAGTCTCAACCGTTCCATCTTCTTCATACATGACAGACCTTTACTGGTAACCCGGAGTATATTTTCTAGACAGGGTCGCGCTGAAACTTGTCCCACGATGACGAAACCACATCAGAAACGGAGAGATTTGGCGGAGTCGGGACACAGTCTTGTTGGATGCTGCAGACAGCAGGTAAAGGTTTCGCCCTAAAATCCTATGGACACATTTCCCCCAGTTATGGGCCAATCTGTTTACCTCTGCTTACGGCGTACCTCAAGGTATCTCCTTACCTCAAGACCTCCATTGACCTCACAATATCCATCTATCACAACGCAATTGGCCAACGGGAAACCGCGAACCAACCTCAGCAAAGATTCGGGACTCGGAAGAAAGGACGGCGGTTATGGCAATACGGTGGGCTCGAGCTTTGTCCCCCGCTGGTCCCGCTGGTTTTAGTTTGTCTTGATTAGTTCCGCCTTTCGTCTGCTCAAAACACCACTCAGCTGAGCAAGGCGAGAGGTACTGTACTTTGGTGGTAAGTAGCGCAGACAAGCAATGCAACCCTTCGCTCCTGTACTGAGACGAACTGGAGACAGCAATCGATGGACTCGAGAATTTTCCCCCGATCTTCGCCGTCAATTCACTACTGTTTAGCCAAACTCGAGCGCGGTCTGCTATTTTCAAAGTCTAATGTACTTTCGATGTTAACTTGGTTCAGATTTCCCTATCATATTCAAACCAGCTCAACCTAAATTAATGAGCTAGTTAACAACAACAAAACAACCAGATCGACCTGTGGATGTCAAAATGAAGACCGCCCTGACATGGTTTCACAGATAGACTCGCTAGCCGTCGCTTGGTACCCTATCTGACAGTCTCACCTAGGAGGATCGATTTGATGAACTTCGACACTCTACATCGCATTCAGCGTTCACCGCACAATTCCAGGCATACTCACCTCTCCTTAGCCACCTCTCCTCAATTTTATCAAAGTAACATACATCTCCGCCACTCTAAAAATCTGCTCCTTCATAAGAATCATCGCTACCCGGGCCCTTGCCCTCTCAACCTGCATCCACTGCCTGAACTTGATCTTGCCCGCCTTCTTCAAGAAACGCCTAGCCTCCGTGAGAAGGGCTCGCCATTCATCAATACTTGTTTGAAGCTCACCTTGACGTTGGGGGTTTTGCACACTGTGCCAGTAGCGGAACTGGAGGTCAAGTTTAAAATGGTGCATGTAGTAAATCTGCACGTGGAGGTAAGCTATCAGGTAGGTGGTCAATTTATAGGCTCTTTTGGCATCGTACAGGTTGTGTATGGCGGTAGAGAGTGGTGTCAGCTGGGGAGGGGTCGAGGAGAGTGTTGGTGGGGGGACTGGTGGGGAGGAACCCGGGGAGCTAGGTGGAGGAGTGTTTGAACTGGTAGATATCGACATTTTAGATTTTAATTTCAAACTAACCATGTGGCTTAGTTTATCCCCCAGTTGGCGTATCGTCGTTTTTATCAATAGCAGTGTTTTCAAGGTTGAGATGAATGGTCAGAGCTTGGAAATTCTCTACACTCCGGGTTGAACTTGAAATTGTCGGTGGTTTGGAAGACAGCACACTACATCCTACACATAAATTATAGCTTGAAATGGTACTTCAAGGACTACGCTCGTATCTTTCAAACAAACTACAAAGTTCACTAGAACAGTGATGCGAACCCACAACATACTAGGACAAGTAGTAAAGCCTGGATAGGCCTTAATTTCTGACAGTGTCTCCAATCATGGATCAACGCCATTTGACATGGATGAGGCTCCGGTAGAGCTCTTTATAGCAAGGAATACATGTTTAAATAACACCCTCGACTTCGGGGCCTACAATTGAGGGGCCGGGGCAAGGCCTATGAAAATCAAAAATCAAAAATCAAAATCAAAATCTTTTCCACCCGTTGTAATTAACATCCGGCCCAATTAATGATGTATGTAAGTCCCATTCCCCTTACAGTATCTTATCTGCAGATAATAAATCTGGTATCACTCGGCGCTAACATTGATCAAAACATTTACAACCCAAAAAGTCACTCTTTTGGATATCTACTCTCAACGGCAAATGACATTTCTTCCGAATTCGATCACTATACTAGTTGACCATGGACATACAGACCGTACTACTTGTACAGTACTGTCCTTAAAAAGAAAGGGACTAGGACAATCTACTTACTACATGCAACTTGAACATCTTTCTTAATCCAGAGACACAGGCACCGATAATTATAATATTATAGTGGAGTCTCGATAGCAGCAATAGTCGGGAACAGATTCTCGTGTGTTACTATCGAGAATATGCTTGTATCGAGAAGAAATTTGCCGTACCGACTTGTTTGGGATTGCCCAACTATATGCTACAATCGAGGATATACTATTATCGAGAATACTACTATCGGAACTCCACAGTCTCGAACACAACACACAACACTCCAACACCCACAACTCTATCGAAAACAGCAATACTCCATAATTAGCCTACTACTCGAGATTTCTCTTCATACCGCAACCACTTATCGCGAATCGCCTGAAGTTTATTACCCACTGCAGATGGCGGTAGCACAAAGATTTCACTTTAAGCAGCAGACGCCAAGGCAAGATGGCCGAGTGGTTATGGCGCAAGGCCTAGGTCCTGTCGCCAAGACAAGATGGCCGAGTGGTTATGGCGCAAGGCCTAGGTCCTGTCGCCAAGACAAGATGGCCGAGTGGTTATGGCGCAAGGCCCGGGTCCTGTCGCCAAGACAAGATGGCCGAGTTGGTTATGGCGCCAGGCCCGGGTCCCACTTCTGTCAGCAATTCTCCGCCAAGATGGCCGAGTGGTTATGGCGCAAGGCCCGGGTCCTGTCGCCAAGACAAGATGGCCGAGTTGGTTATGGCGCAAGGCCCGGGTCCCACTTCTGTCAGCAATTCTCTGATCCCTCCTGGGATCAATTCTTTTGTAGTTGCATTATGACTTGTTATCTGAGCTACTAAAGGCGCCCAGAGAAATCATAGAAGAAATGATATTATGGATCGATATTTTGTGAGACACCTCCCCAGCGAAAGGCTGGAGTGAGGCATAGGCTGATGTCAATGATCAATCAAAGATCCTCCCAATTCCCGATACCAAGCGATCGGCAACTGCAACTCCTCTGAGGCTCCAAGTAATTGAACAAACCTCCAACGCAGAATAAAGATGCCAAAAAAACGTTTGAGGCATCTCCGGTCCTCGTCTAAGGGGTTTTTGGTGATCTCGTTACCGGTTGCGGGCAGATAGTTACGGCGCTAACATGAAGCTAATGCACCACAAAAAACTCTTCAAGAAAAGGAAAACAAAAACCCTCACGCCCAAGGGCAAAAAAAGATGAATTTGTGACAGAAGTGGGACTTGAACCCACGCTCGTTTCCGAACCAGGAATTGATGTTAAAGTTTTAATACCTTAACCTGGCGCCATAACCAACTCGGCCATCCTGCCATCAATACTTTTGTTCCGATTACATTTATCTTCTTTCCGCGTTAATCACTGGGCGCCAGATCAGAAACAATGGTTGAGGGTAATTCAGAGGGAGATCTGTACACTCGATTGTAAAACATTCTGTCTAAACGGCGGGGCGAGGTGGAGCTTTTGTACGGTTTCCAACGTGGAACTCGAGGTGTTCCAGAGACGCACGAGATGTCACTCGAGAACTCTACTCTGGAACTTCGGAACCTGAAATATCCTCAGCCACAGGCTACAACAGCAGAACCTTCACCAAATCGCCACTCCAGAGAGCGCAAAAGTCTTTACCCGCCCCGGGAAGTGCTGAACCATCCACGGTGCATGCCAAAAGAGTGCAAAAAGGTATTGAAAGGAGGGGGATTCGAACCCCCGCGGGCTAGGCCCATGAGAAACCTCGCTTTGTAAGCAAGAAAGCAGAATTTGCTTGAGTCACACACCTTAACCACTCGGTCATCCTTCCATGCCATTTTTGCCAAAATAACGCTTTATCAAGCCAGGATCAACCTCACAACCCACATGATGTCATGAATTCATTCCCACATTATCGTACAACCAAAAGAAATTTATGCTACAACGCCCTCTCTCAAAGTCTTCACAAACTCCTGTCCAAACGCATACGCGCTGGTCGGGCCCTCACCGCTCACAAGTTCCCGATCCCGCACCACATTCGGCATCAGCGGGATTGTCGAAACCTCCACCTTCGCTCCGGCCTCCCGTAACGCATCCTCAACCTTCTTCTCCAGCTTCGCGCCCCACATCAACTCATTGCTCATCTCCTCCTTGTTCGCATAGCACGTCACACGGTAGTCCTTGTACGCGAACTCGCCATTCTCGGCCAGCTTGGTTGACAGCAGCGCAATGGGGCCGTGGCAGATCACCTATCGCACATCAATGTCAGCACAGGTACCTCTGAGGTAAGGAAGAGGAGGGGGTGCACATACGCCAGTAGGTTTATGCTGCTTGTGGAAATGGCTCAGGATCCTGCCGAGCTCTGGGTCTTTCCCGAGATCGCCCATGGGGCCGTGACCGCCGGGGACGAAAACGCCGGAGAAGGAGGAGAGCTCGGAGTCGCTGATGGAGGAGAGGGAGCGCGGGTTGCTGATCTCCTTGTCGAGGCGCTTGATGAGCTCTTTCTCGCGGTTGAGTTCGTAGTAGTTTCCTGTGGTGCTGGTTAGTGGCTTTTCAATATTTTTGGGGAGGGGGGAAGTGGTACCTAGGAACCAGAGAGAGGAGTCGGATAGAGTGTCGAGACGGGGCTCTTGGCCGCCGGGTGTTACGAAGGTTACGGAATAGTCATTGTCGAGGAGGAGCTGGAGGGGTTGGGCAAGTTCTTTGAGGAAGTATCTGGTAGGTTGGTGTTAGGTCAATTGTTTCTACGACTGGATGGGTGAGAGGTAGCTCTAGTTTGGTTTGGTTACTGACCCAGTTTCTTGCTCGATTTTCGAGCCGTCCTTCTTCTGGATTGCGATTGAGTGGCATCCAGAGAGGACGATGAGGACTTTCTTCTGGTCTGACATTTTTAATGATAGTTGTATGGTATCGAGGGTATAAGTACGGTAGGTTTTTTTCTATAATTCAGGATTCAGCACAAAGATAAGTATTCCGATACTTCAGCTCGAATTTTGCTATTCCTCGGCCATATAAATACAACATCTATCTCCTCCAACTGCCCTGATTACTGATCTCGAAGATCCTCCCATCGTGCCTTTACGCGTAGATGACATTGCAGATACGTCACAATCTTCCAAGAGAGATTTACAGTCGTGAGCAAGGATTGAGAAGGGTGAGTTGGCTTGACTGAGTGGCTTTACCGGCGTTCCTGCCAATTTTTGTGTGATTTCAAATCATTACTGTCGAGTACTCCTACTGGGAGTTGAGGAACTGGTGAGCGATGACATCATGAGGCTCTGTGCATCTCTTCCTAGCCCAGCAGAGCATCGACTTGAGCATCTCTGCCCACACGCATTCCCCACTCGCAATTCGGTCAATAAATCTCCATAGGAGTACAAATTCCTAGAAGTAAAAATAAACAAATCACTGTCTTTAATATCCTCATGTGTAGTCTGCAATTTCTCCCAATCCTAACCCCGAAACACACGGCCCTAAAATTCACACTCCCGTCTCTACCCTGCCCGCACGCAAGATCTCCAGTCCGCTCACGCCAAGCTCAGCATGTACTAATTGAGAATTGTCCAAAGATGATAAATTAACTTCAGCCCCCATGGCAGGATGGCCGAGTTGGTTATGGCGCCAGGTTAAGGTCTTAACTCTTAACATCAATTCCTGGTTCGGAAACGAGCGTGGGTTCAAGTCCCACTTCTGTCATTTCTCTTTTGCTGGGGCGGGCGGGGTTGTGAAGTTTTTTTTTTTGTGGCGCTTGTTAGTACTTGGTGGGGTTTTGTGGGTTAGGGTTGTGGGGATTGTGGAGGGTTACGGTGTTGGTGTTGGTGATGGTGATGGTGATGGTGATGGTGATGGTGATGGTGATGGTGATGGTGATGGTAGGACTGTGTGCTTTGTGGCATTTTGGATTTATGGTTTCTCACCTTCGATTTTGCGGTGTTTGGACGCCGCGAGGGAAGGTGCGGGAGTTGGCGCGGGCAGCCAGCGAAAGTGACAAAAAGGTTGTGGAATCATCAGTCATCACTCGAGGTCGCGAAAACCGTCGCGACAGCTAAATCCAGTGCACTAACGGTCTTTGAAAAAGCACAAACTCCATCCGAACGCTATCCCCGGAGTCCTAAGTACCTCTTCGTGATTCGAGGTAGAAAGGCTATCCATTTGTATCTTCATATCATTACATAGAGCTAAGGTACGCTCACGGATCAACATGTATACTACGGGAAAGAATAGACATGGGAACGATAGGGTTCTTTTAGAATAACATATGGGGTTGGAACTACTTCTGGTTCTCATTATCTATCTCTGAGTTATTTAGAGGGTTTATAGATATAGGAGCCCCTTGCGGAGCCACTGCACTGAGCTCTCCTCAAAACGTAAAATCATCAGGATGGCTTGGGGTCTTTGCATCTGTGCTAGTTGAGAATGAATGCATGTGGCTGGCGGGCTAAAGCGGTGCTGATGTAAAATCCCTCGTCGGTACATATCCGCGTTGCCGTGTTACCATAGGTCCCCAGGGGAGGAGCCCAGTGTTGGCGAATTTTGAAGTGGAGGTCGAGGTGGACTTTAAGCTAGCGCTCGGCCGTGGATAGGACGCTATATTTAGTGAAGAAGACCCCATAGAGTCTTTATGACAAGCCTCTAAAGTGATAGCACTGTCCATGAGCGTTTTTTCCCAGGTGCATTTTCTCGGGTTGTGGTTCGCGACCGTGCAGCTTCATTTCAATGCATCAGCGCGAGTGACAACCCATGATCTTATTTCACCACACCGCACACCCCCATCCTTCCTGTCCTTTGCAATTCGCATCCTTTCCGTAGCCAAGGCCACTGCTGAACGGAGACGAGCTCACCCCCGCTGGCTCCATCCGTAATTCTCGCACCCTTCAACTTTCAAGCTTTCCCCGGGCCTCGGCTCGGGCTTTAGACGGAGCGGATGCGACTGGCATCCGGCCCAGGGTCGGAGATTAAAAGTGGGTGTGCGTGACGGGCAGGGGTCTGAGTGTGTGTGTGGGCGTTTGTTGCGTGACAGGGAGGGTGTGACGGTGTGGTGCGGATTAAGGTTTTTAACTTTCATGCGAGGTTTTTGGGTTCGGGAACTTGTGTTTGGGATGGAGGGAAGTTGGGTTGTTTATGTCGAGAGGCCTTGGGATAGCAGATGTGTGGCGGGCGCGTGGCGCATGGGAAGCCTCAGCTTGTTAATTAGGTAGGCGCTAGGCCAAACACAGATGTCACGCTAAGGATACGTGTGAGAAACAAAGGACAGAGTTCAAGGTGTTACAACGCACATGTAGTTTATTTTATGCTTCCATCATCTATCCCTCTGTTTTCAGGACTTATGGCCACCAGTGGACCACCACAAAGAACTGTGAGAACGAAAACCATCAAAAAGTGGTTGGCTTCTTTAACACCACTGAGGTCCGTCAAGTTCGGATGGTTTGATCGAGCCTTCGTCTAGGCTCTCTACCAGGAAGCTACTCTACATACTGGATACAACAAACAACCAACAGCTTTAAAGGTTTATTCACTCACATGTGAGGATTCCAACAGGGACCAGAACGAACTCTCCCGGCGTCAGGGTCTCACTTGTCACCCCTGCATGCGGGATTACCTTGTGTCGTTGAATTACGAGCCTCGAGCCTCGAGCCTCTAGTCATCAAGGCATCGAAGAAGGCTGTTGATGTTCTACGATTCCACAGTACGTCATGGCATTGCCTAAGCTCGGGGTGTTTGCTCCTCCGCTGACCAAGCTTTGTAACTCAGGGTTGAGATTAATTAACCAATCAACCAGCCAACAGGCAAACCCACCCCCGTTCCCCACCACCCTTGCCGCGCTTCCCATCCACACACAACCCGAGCTGCCCAATCAGACGCATTCACAGTTCATCACTCGCCGGCAGCCCCTGCACGAATCGCTGGCACCCTGGTTACACGAGTGACTCTGTGACAGGAGGCGCTGAACCACCGCGCACATCACACACACCCGTATCCGTCGCTTATAGATTATATATATATAGCTGGGGATCGCTATCGATCGCCTTCTCTCTTTTGTGCACACCACAGACAGATATATACGGATATCCCCTTTTTTTGGACTGCAGAAGAAATCATACGCAGGAACGATTGATTGCATTAAACACGGACTGAGAACTAGAGCAAGATGACCATCGCGACGGAAGAAGAAATAGAAGGGAGCGCGAAGACGAGCGTGCCTGACAACAGCGCTAACAACAATAACAACAACGAAAACGACGATAACAGCAGCAGCAGCAGCACGAAAGCCCCGATGGCGAAGAAGCAATCGATCCCGCAGCTCGTCACCGAGCCCGACAACGCGCAGCCCGCCCTCTCACCAGACAGCCCGCCGTCCCCTCACAGGCAGCCCACACCAACACCGTCCTCCGAGAAGCCCCCTCGATCGCCCATTCTCAGTGCAGCGCTCCACCCATGCACCACCATCCCCTGCGCAATCACGCACCACAATCTCTCCGCGCTCAAGTCGCTCCTCGAGACTCATCCCATCAATGACCCTAGCATACCACTCCTACACCTCGTGATAATATCCGGCGACGAAGTAATGCTTCTACACCTACTATCAGTCGGCGCCAACGTCGCCACCGTCTCCGCCGGACAAACACCACTCCTTCTCGCCGCCGAGGAGGGAAAGCCGCGCATGGTCGAACTGCTACTCGCCAGCGGCGCAAGCCTCAAAGCGCGCTGTGCAAAAACTGGATACACGGCGCTACACCTCGCAGCCTTCTACGGGCACCGTGATGTCGTGCAGCTGTTGATTGAGCGCGGGGCCGACATCGAGGAAACGGTGGGGCGCGGACACACTGCGCTCGTGATGGCCGCGCAGGAGGGACATGTGGATGTTGTGGCCTGGCTGATCGAGAAGGGTGCGCAGGTCACGCAGCGGTGTGGCGATGGGTTCACGGCGCTACATTACGCAGCGGCGAACGGGAAGGTGGATGTTGTGAAGCTCCTGCTGGAGAAGGAGGCGGAGGTAAATGCGGCGACAGCGAGGGGATATACACCGTTACATAAGCCGGCGTTCTTTGGGCACCTGGAGACCGTGAAAGTGTTGCTGGATCACAACATTGATGCGGCCGCGAGGATCGAGGGTGGGCATACAGCGCTGCACCTGGCGGCTCAGGAGGGCTGGGAGAAGGTAGTCGACTTTCTGCTAGAGCGTAAACTGGAGCTCGCAGAGCTCAAGAGCGAGGCCGGATCCACGGCGCTACACATGGCTTCTCGCGAGGGCCACTCGGAGGTCGTGAGGGTCCTCCTGAAACGAGGAGTTGACCAAAACGCGGTCGACAAAAGCGGATACACCGCGCTCCACCTCGCAACCTTCTACGGCAAGACACAGACCGCGGCAGTATTTTTCGAGTCCGGCCCCAACGAACTGGTAAACCGTCGCGTCAACAGCGGCCACACACCACTGCACATTGCCGCACAGGAGGACCACGTCGCAGCCATGAAGCTGCTCCTCGAACACGGCGCCGACATCACCGCACGCCTCGACAACGGCTACACCGCGCTGCACAAAGCCGTCGAGCGCGGACACGAAGCAGCCGTTATATTCCTCTTGGATAACGGCGTAGAGGTCGCAGCAAGGCTCAACGACGGCCGTACTGCGCTGCACCTCGCGGCCATTGGTGGCCACGAGGCGATCGTAAGGGTGCTCATTGAGAACGGCGCAGACGTCAAGGCGAAAGCCAAAGACTCCCCTACGAAGTCGCTCCCGCCATCGCGCGATGGTACACAGCTCCCCCTATCGCCCCCAAAGACACCAGACAACGACACGACCCCGGCGCCGGCGCCGGCAGGCAGACACCCGTCGATCAAGAAGGGGGTGAAACAGTTCCTGGAGAAGAGCCGCCTCATCCACGTTGACGAATCTGGCGACACAGCGTTGCACCTCGCGGTTATCCAGAAACACCGGCACATTGTCGCACTGCTACTCGACAGCGGGGCGGAAGTAAACGGCCGCGGAAAGACGGGCATGACGCCTCTGCAGCTGGCGGCGTCCGCGAAGGGGGGTGAGGGGATCTTGAAGCTGCTGTTGGAGAAGGGCGCAGATAAGGGTGCGCGGACGGCGGAGGGGAATACGGCGCTGCATTTGGCGGCGGGCGCGGGGAATGAAAGTGTTGTGAGGGTGCTAGTGGAGGAGGGGGCGGAGGTGGCGGTGAGGAATAAGGCTGGGGAGACGCCGGGAGCGTTGGCGGTGGGGGATGGGGTGGCGGGGGTGTTGAGTGAAGGGAGGAGGGGTAGGGGACGGTCGTTTTTGGCGAGGTTTAGGAAGGAGTAGAGGGGGCTGTTGGGGGTGTATATAGAGCTTTTTCTTTATTTTTTTGGCTTTTTTATTTAGGGGTTTAGTTTTTTATTTTCTTTCTTTTTATTTCCTTTTCTCTTGGTCTGGTTTTTGGCCGTTTGGTTGTTTGGTTGCTCGGTCTTTTTGGTTTCTTGGGAAAATGGGGGTTTTATGTCTTATGTCTCTCTCTTCTCTTCCTCTATCTTTGATTTTTTTTATTTTCGTTTACTTCACGTGCCCGCGGGCACGGGACAAATCCATAGGGAACCCTTCACTCTAGTTATTGAGGCCAGGGAAAAATATATCCGTGTTGTAGGTAGAGGCTCGTGGGAGCGGGGGCTGGTGCCACGGGGAGGCACCGGGGGTATAGAAATCTATACATCTAGTTTTTATTATATTGGGGATATATACTAGTTTTCTCTCTTTCTATCTGTGCGTGTGGGGTTGTTCTAGTGATGATGTGTGAATTTATGGGGTTATGGAGACTTGAGTTCTGTTTCTCAGGCCGAAAATCCACCCCCCCCCCCCCCCCCCCCCACGCGATACAAAGACCGCTATAGTTCCATAGATACTAGTACGGTGGTTAAACGACTTCAGATACGTAGGTGCACGTATTTCTATTCTGTGCAGGCCCGATCCATGATCTCGCTGATGGTCATATAATGCTACTAGGCAAACGTATGCCCGGTGAGCTCTGTACGTGATATTGAATTTAATAATGAGCGGGAGCTCACTGACAAACTTGGCGGCGTATTCTACATACCTCTTCAAATTCCAAATCCACCAAAATAAACAAAAGATTTCCCCACATCCATCGGTGCCAGAAAATTAAGATGGTGCCGCCAGATGCAAAAAAGTAAAAGAAAAAAAAGAATGATGACAGAAGTGGGACTTGAACCCACGCTCGTTTCCGAACCAGGAATTGATGTTAAGAGTTAAGACCTTAACCTGGCGCCATAACCAACTCGGCCATCCTGCCATGGTTGTTGGCTGTAACGCAAAAACATAAAAGCCGCGCCCTAACTTGAAACGGATTTTTGTTTGGCAAGCGAGCGGGGGTTGGTTAGTCAGCGGCGGTAATGATATCTGGGCGGGTTTGGGGGATGGGCTGCTGCGACTGGAGGGTTGACACACACCAACCGAGATCGGTAAATCACAACATCATTCTCCTCAGCTATTTGATTTACAGCGTCGTATCTCTAAGATTTGGTAGGTTAACGACACTCCACTCGAAGCAAGTATGTAGGTAGTCTGTCGAGCGCGGCGGCTGCAATACCAGCACGGACGGCAATCCCGGTTTCAGAGGAGAGTGATATGGAAGTGATAGGTGAAATTTTTATGGCAGGGGAGACGGAGGGAGTTTGTTAATTTAAATTATTTTCAGAAGACCCTTGATCTCTAGTAACGACATGTGAATTAACGAGGATCGAAGCGTTATTAATTGTGTTGCAGCCGGGTTATATGCCACGGGCAGTGACTGCAGTGGCACCAAAGCCCCAAGGCATTGCGGTATCTCTTTAGTATTTAAATTCACGTATCAGCTTCAAACTAACACAAGTAACTACTACTATGCCCACAGTTAGTTTCCTATAGCCTCCGCTGCTTCATCGTCTTAGACGTGGAAGTCTGAGTGGTAGCAGATTGAGTGACCTTACCTCACCAGCTTCCTAAAGGAGGGAATCTAGGGCTTACCCAGCGTCTTCAATACCCCGGGAATTAACTAAGTTCACGTCCAGTGATACTACGTACAGACCTAGATCCTGCTAGCACCAACGAGACCACGAATAGTAGTACCCAACACAAGAAGAAGATCTAGACTAGTGGATTTAACCATAGGGTCTTGTCACTATGCTCCGCAGCATAGGTCAAGCATAGCGGCGAAGGATTCGTTGCGCTCCGGAGGTACATATTGACTTAATGTCTGTATGTAAATGTTGCAAGGGTATTTGGAATATGTGGCCCAAGACCCCAGTTTAAACCCGATTGAGCTGATATTCCTGTCTTCAAATGTGGGGGAAATTAAACCCGGTGCCGGCCTCCGCTACGTTAGCAAAAGTATTTTGTTGCCGTGAGTCTGCCGGGTGCACGGTTAGTATAAGGACGATTGTACATGATTCCTATAGCCTAGGTCCCCTTTAGATACATACCGTGAATCGGTACCACCCAGAGGTCCGCATCCAAGACAGTAACCATAGCAGAACTTCAGAGCACTTTCGTGCGTAATGTTGGTATTTATACTGCTGTGAGAAGTGGCTGAAGTGCATGTACACACTGGTCAGTGACGAAAGGAAGAGTAGAAACATTAGTATAGGATATAAGCGGACGGGCAACAGTCCCTTAACCTCCTTGTGGTAGCCCCACTACAGATCCAGAAGGACACATGGCTAAAAACAAGATTAAGCCATTAACAAACACTCTCACCGTTCTTCCAAACAACCTCAAGCCTCAAAATTCCACCTTAATCCACACGGTCTCAAACGAATGAACGGGACAAATCTAGACACGGTCTACACTCTCCAGGAGGGCACCATTGATACCACGATTACCAAAGATTCTTATTATGAATGTGATCAATAGTAGTCGAAGAAAAGCTTCTATGATTCGATTGAGCCCAACCACCGGCCTTAAGCTGCCTAGGTGCGTATTAGCTTCTTCAAAGCCTACCTGGAACTCATGGTGATGATTTTTGGAAGTAGTTGTCGATTATGGCTTGATATAGCTGGAGACGGCTCGGACTGAGAGCTTTTTAGCTCGACATGCTCACTCCTGCCCATCAAAGGGCATGAATACCGGCATACAGGGAGAAAAATCAAACCCGGCAATATGGCACGAAATCACTATCATCCACTTCGACTATTAAAGCGGGAATCTATGTATTTCAAAGCCCCATCTAACGAAAAGCTTCGTCTCCCGTTTCGCAGCAAATGCAACCTACCCCGGATGTGCATGCCGGCCTGCTAAGATCAATGATACTAAAGAAAAGAAGCTCCCATTTCGCCGCTGATGAAAAAATCCAGAAAGGAAAAAAAAAAAGAATATCCACAAAAGAAGCCAAACAGCAAAGAGAAAAAAAAGAACCACAGCTAACTAAAACTAAAACCACAGCTAAAAAGAAACCACAGCTACAGCTACCTCCCGCCAATGATACCCCCCACATCAAACACCCACACGCTCTCATCCCACCCCGTACTCGCCGCCCACCCCTCTCCACCAAACAGGCACCAATCCACACCCGCACAAAACTCCGTATGCCGGTCCATCACACCCATCATGCGCCCAACACCCGTGCCCCCCATGGCACCCCCGACGCCCCCCAGACCACCGTCATTCCACACCCGCACCGTCATATCATAACTAGCGCTCACCAGCACCTCCGCCCAATGCGGGCTCCACGCGATCCTGCGCACCGCATACTCGTGTCCTGCAAGCTCACTCACCGGCCGCGCCGGCTGCCGCACGTCCCACACCCGCACGATCTTGTCCACGCCCGCTGTCGCTACAACATCAGGCCGATACTTGTTCCAGTCGTGTGTCAGAACCTCCCCTGGCGCCATGGGACTCACAGCGATCACCGTCTGTGGCGCCGGTGGTGCCCGCGTGTCGAACAGTCGCAGCGTGCTATCGGAGGACACGCACGAGAGGAGGTTCGCAGTATGCGGGCTGAACACAGCGCTATACGTGCAGCTCCCCACCGGCAGCGTGAGCAGCGAGCGCGGCGACGTCGGCGACCACTACCACCCCCACACAATCAGCATCTACCCACCCCACCCGGCACAGCAGTCAGACAGATGAACCTACCAGCTTCACAGTCCCGTCCCAGCTCGAGCTGCAAAAGACACTCTTGTCCACGCCGCCCCACTTGACCGAAAACACCTCCCGGGCATGCTCCTGCCAGCTCGCGATCGGGAACTGGTCGAGCGTCGTGTCAAACAGCTTTATGCTGCCGTCGCCCGAGGCGACCGCCAGCTGGTTCTCGTGCAGCTCGCTGAACGCGACGTCGAACAGCGAGTCCTGCGTGTCAAAGTGCTTCTCGGAGACGATGCCCGTGGGCGTGAGACTGAGGATGTAGAGGCGGCCGTTGCCCACGAGGCCGAAGTTGGCGGAGGCGGCGCAGGCGAGGCGCGAGTCGTAGAAGGGCGAGTACTGGACGGCGTAGCCGTTGAAGCCCGTGGTGCGGTAGTGGAACATGTTGTCGAGAGGGGGGCGGAGGAGGAGGAGAGGAGGGGGGGGAGTGAGGGCGAGGGTGAGGGCGAGGGGGGAAGAGACAGGTTGCGCGGGTTGCGCGGGGCGGACAGTCGATCTGGACTTATCTGCTGTACTTATCGCCCGTGTGTGCCTCGGCTGTTGAATGCCCAGCTGGCATGGTGACCACAAGACAGTTAAAAGGCAATATCGGACTGAAAATAAAATATCTATATTACCACTGCACAAGCTCTTCTGCGACTTCTCTTAGAACTAACTAAGGCACAGTAGTACAGAAATAAACCCTTACGCCGATACGGAAGCTATGTAGACAAGAGAACCAACATGGTCCAAGACTGACGCTCTATTAGTATCGATACCAAAGCAGTCATATACGTCTTATACTAAACCGTTTAGTGAGTATACAACAAAGAGAGGAGGAGGAGGATGGAAAAGATTTCCAGCGATACGGACTTGTATCTTGTAATACCTGTACACATTACATAGTACTCAGCAGTATTAATCGGTGCTAGCCTTACTACTAGAGTACTGCTTAGTGGTAATGATTAAATACACCTTTTCAGTCCTGCACGTACATGTAGTCTTACACGGTAATGATTTATCAACACCTTTCCCAGCGCCCACCACAACGCTCCCCCCCCCCCCCCCCCCAAAAAAAAAACCCCCCAATATCCTAATCCCAATCCCAATCCCAATCCCAATCCCAATCCCAATCCCAATCCCAATCCCAATCCCAATCCCAATCCCAATCCCAATCCCAATCCCAATCCCAATCCCAATCCCAATCCCAATCCCAATCCCAATCCCAATCCCAATCCCAATCCCAATCCCAATCCCAATCCCAATGAAACCCCGATCTCAACCCTCTCTCCTCATCTTGGCCACTCCCATATCTCACACCCAACTATCGCCCAGTTAGTACTGCAGTGGGTGACCATGTGGGAATCCTGGGTACTGAACTCTATCCAATCTTTTGTTTTTTGTTATGGGTGTGCGCGGTTTTAGGCGGGGTTTAGAGGTGGGCTTGTGGGGTTGCTGGGTGTGAGAGATGGGCTTGAGAGGGGTTGCGAGTGGGATGTGACTTTGTTGGGGTTGCCGAATATCAAAAAATGGTTCCTCGACAACTCATCATGATTAAGTTGAAGTTTAAGATCGCCCAGCACTGATCTAAACACTGCTCTAAAATTAAAAGCCTGTGTGATATATACGAAGCAAAATAAACCTCTCTGCCACTTGATCATTGACCCAACAAAAAAAGTAAAAGCAAACCACCATTGTATCTGTACATGCAGATATGAATATGGTTTCGTGTATAAATGCTCCAGTAGAGATTTGAACTCCAGATCTTCGCATTACAAGTGCGACGCCTTACCCCTTGGCCACAAGAGCTGAATGCCGGGGTGTAAGGACTTGGCACTTATGGGTGTTGCTAGGGTGGCGGTGTGAGGAGAGGGGCACGGCGGAGGAGGGGGAGTTGATGGGATTTGATATGGCGGAGTATGGAGGTGAAGTATAGGTGTAGGTAGGGTGTGAGTGATATTAGTGCGAGTATCGTAGATTAGAATGGCTGAGTGTTGTGGTTGGAGTTACTTAGTTGGTGTGGGTGTACTGGCTGGGGCGGAGGGTTTGAATAATAGTCTTGATAGAATAGACAGAGTGCGGATAACGTATGGGTTAGGATGCAAAGTTAAGATCAAAACCTCGAACTTGTTCAACCCGCTTTGGTTTACTCCCGGAGAGGGAAAATTAGTGAAAGTAGTACTAAACCCCAAAAATTAACTCACATTAGCCTAATATCTGCCAAGGTGATCTTTTAACTCCAGTTTTCAAGGCGATCAAAGGTTCCTAAGCGCGCAGATGAGATACTACTAGTAGGCTTTTTGCTACATAACCTCTGGGTACGCACTTATATACCGGTTGAGGCTTTATAGAAGGTTCTTTTGGAACGTACTGTCATATGGCTAGACGTTGAAGCCATTGCATGTAGTTGTAGTTTTGCGCTCTGTGCTACCTGTTCTCACTGCCGGTATCGGACAACGTCTATTTTCACAATACTCGTATGACGCGTGTCTCCTTATATTCACCTCTTAGTACTTTATGGGGGAGGACAGACAGTCGGCATTCCTTCCTTCTCTTCTCGGCCTTGCCCGCGACACAACAATACAATCATTTTTTCTGTCCCCAAAGCGTTCCGAGTATTAACTACGGCCACATCTATTCATGGGCTGAGCTGCGCCGTGCTCAGAAAAGACATTGTCTATTCGGGTGCGTTAAAGCACCTACGTGTAAAATGAGAACTACTACTAACTACTAGCTATTAAAATATTCTCATGAACTCTGGTTAGGGAGCTCGAGGGTGTCGTGAAGATCTTATACGAAGGTCATAGAGCTAGAGTGATCTGGCTCCAGACTACTTCATGGAATTTAACGCGGGAATACACTCATGGAGTCTAAACTCAGCTATATCTCGTGCGAATTTCTGGCTCGAGATTAAGTTATGATTTCTATTGTACCTGGCTGGCCGCGGCCGTAGTAGCATCACCATGACTAAGCAAGACGGGTGCTGTTACTCTCAACCCCAGGTACTCAAACCCAAACCCCAAGTCACTTGCGATACGTTGGCATACCTTTCCACCTTTAAAGCTTGAAATTTAAAGCGAAGAAGAGGGGTCTAATCGAGATCCTCTGTATCTCCACAGATGATGTGCTACCTGGTGCAGAGCGCTGTTTTAACTAGAGATTTGGGGGCGGGCCTTGCGATTGGCTGGATTGCGTGTAACATGGGAGGGGAGAATGCAGATTCTGCGGAGATCCCGGCTTAGTAGGTTAGGCTCGGCCCGCTGCCTCTGTTTGCATGAAGCTTGGCAGACACCCTTGGGAGGGGTGGGCGGATATTCTGAGAGCAGGTATGTACAACAAGCGCGCGTCAGAGGCGGGGAAATTCTACATGCCCACACGAGATCCAGGAGGGGAATACCAGTACTACTAAACCCCGGCCTACCTTTATCTTCCCTTGATATATTTTGCTAGTCGATTAGTCTGAGCTGAGGGTATTGTTGCTCGCAGTGATTGGTAAGGTATGCTATATTGTTATTTGGATTGCCTTTGATTTGGTTGCTGATATCTGTTTTGCATTATTTTGTAGCATACGACACATAAACCCCCACATAAACCAACATGTCAGTCTCTTTTCCTCAAAACGGGACAGTCGACTGGACATCCTTGACTTCAATGACGGTATCCGTGCCGCTTACTCTGATGAGTCGACTATCACAAGCCGGGGTAGACCAATACACTCTTGAGCTTGTCAAGTTCTATGGGCAATTCATGAACCTGCCGAGCCAACATCTCGAGGTCGTGGAAAAAAGCCTCCTGCAAGCAAAAAAGTTCGGTTTCTCAGCCAACGCTCTTTTCGTGGGTACCGGCATATCATTGGTTCCATCACTATTGGCGAGAACTAGAGGAGGAATAGCCTTTGCTGCAGTCACAATGGCTCTTCGCGCCTCCTTCGAAGCAAACTTCGCAGCGAGAGTATTATCGGAATGGCTGAGCTTTTTTGAGAGACCAGCGGAGCTTTCATTACCATCGGTAAGCCAACTTCAAGCTCTTGGCAATGAAGTTGCTGGCTGCCCTATCGACCCGGAAATAGGCCATGTTATTTGGGGGCTCGAGAAATTGTTTGCAAAGAATTCAGGGACAACGCAGGTCAAGACAGCCAAGAGCGTGATAGCGCCTCCTCATGCCCAAGATTTAGCCAGTGCTATCCATACTATAATCACCATACGACCAGGTCAGAATGTTGTTATGAGGTTCAAATCATCTGTCGGACCAAGTGCGACCTGGCTCGCAGCGTTTGCCTCTAAGACAGTTGGGCTAAGTGTTTCCTTGGAGATTGGTAATAAAATCGTCTGGGAACAGCAAGAGAAATATTCCACCGCGTCAGGATCTCGTGGTCACCTTCGCCTGGTGATTGAGGCGTCGATGGATCCGGGAAACCCTAATCAACTTCAAGTCCTCAAATCAGCATCTGTTGAGATCACCCTACAACGCCAGGAAGCAAAGGTGGAAACTTCTTTCAGAATATCCCCCCAACCAGTTATAGATAGAATGCTCGAAGACATTTTCGATAATGCCGAGCAGCAAAATTTGGCGAGGGAATGCATTTGCAAGGCGGCGCATCATCTTTCTCAGAAACCAGCCGTCTTTGTCAACCAGACCGGCATATCGAAAAGCCCAAGGGTTACCGCCACATACCTGATAAACAAGAATCAAACAAAAGCTGCCCTTATGATGCTCGGGATCGATTCTGACTCCATAGACCTCTGGACTACAGAAGCAAAGGCAGTTATGGCCAAAGGACAAACACAAAAGATTCTGGATAGAAACGAACCACTGCCGAAATGGACCATGGAAGAAAATTTGACGGACCAACTTGGTCTGCCCTTCCTCGCCGCATTTAAGAGGCTACATGATGCAAGCAAGCAGACGTTTTCAGCCAAAGAACTCGGATCTTGGACAAAATCGCGTCTTGATGATTTCAAGAGGATTCTTATTCTTTGGACAGTGTTTACATTTGTCTCTGTACTGGTCCCAGGTAAGGATGTTATAAATCTTGATGGCAGAGCGTGCAATGGGATAGAGAAGGCAAATGGGGTCTTTTCGTCCTTTAATTCTTTGTGGCAACTGTATTATTGTAAGTTGAATGACAAGGGATTTATGGAGTATGTCAAAATTCAATCTACATTCGGTTTTGGCGCTCAGGAAGTATTCGATATTGGCGGTCAGGAAGGTATCTTCAAGACGTACTGTCTTACAACTTCGGCGGTTCACTCGCTCGCTTTCGATTTACTTGGAGGTTATACGGAGGCGTTCAGTACTTCGAATGGCGACACCGCTGGAGCCGTTAATGGGGGTACTTTTGTTGTGATGAGCACTCTTCTCGAATCGAATCCAGCACGACCAAGAGATGCAATGACTATTTTCGTAGGCCAAGGGGCAATCTTTGTTAACCAACAAGCAACGTCCTGCCTAAAATCTCTCAGCCGAGGTTTTAACGAACCATTAGAATTTAAACCGTCCTCCGAGTTTCAAGCATTTGGCCAAGCACACCCGTATATCCCAGGGAGCAAGGATTCAAGCGATCTTACACAGATAAAGATTAATACGAGTCTCTACGTTTCCGAGAAGCCCGATATATCGTATGCGGCTTGGTCGCTGAATGGTCGCGATGGAACCGACGTGCTATTCGACGTGCTACTCTCCCCACATCAAATCTTGCACAATATTGTTCATGCCCACTTTATAGACTTTGACGCACCAGCCAGTCAAATCCCCTCGTTTTTTATAGAGAAACCCTTCTCCGAGAGATATAAAGCGGACGAGCTATTTGTCGAGAATGTGGAGGAGTTGTGTTCTGGGCGCACCAATGGTTTGGTCCAGCTGGCCATGGCCTCGAAAAATCATGCAGCGCAGATATTGGCCTTCCATTACGCTTTGTGCAATAACTTGATTGTATATGTTTGTCCTTTTGACCAGCTGGAATCCGTTTCCCCTCGATATCCGGGGGAAGCTTGTGTGATAGTTACATGAAAATCAAGCAGCTTCTATCTATATATTGTGAGTGCATCTATCAGTTAGTTATTTGGATACTATTCAAGACTAACCCCGGCACTGCTAGCCTCCATATCTAACGGCTCGAATTTTGGCGGTCTTGGGGGGGGGGGGGGGGGGATCAAATACCGAACATTGTATTGTAGCTTTCATTGGCATGTATTATGAAGGTCGTTTATTGGCCAGAGATTCTCAGGTTACCAGTCACTTTACTTTCAGTATTGATCTCCCCGTAAATTGAGAGAGGTTGGCCCAAAATAGTTTGTTGGTCCATTACATGTGCAAATTGTACGTATTAACGGGGATCTGCTATTTCAATTACGTGCCATATACCTAACACTACTCGCTTGCTAGCTGATCTCCTTTGAATAAAAGGAAGATCTGGAATATACCTTTTGCTTTCTTCTCGCCGATAGTCTTCTAGGTGGAATTGGTGGTGTGTGCGCGGCATTTGATAGACACAAAACCGACACCGACTTAGATTTTCCCGGCCTATAATTTACATCCGTGATGCCGAGAAGGAAACCTGAAACCTAATATTAAGTAAGCATGTATCCTCGCGTCTAATGTGATACATATAGCTGTCTTCTGAGAACTTACCGTATAAATGTTCCTACCCGCGCCGGAATTGTTATGTCTCTACGCACAAACGCAGCCGCTCTGGTAAAGGCCCCGTTGACCAGGCGGAGAACCGCCGCGCCTGGGAATGAAAGAATGGCGTTGGGCCGGATTGAGTTGTGATTGGTAAATAAGCTCTCTTTCGGTGCTAAAATGCGGGGAGGAAGCAGGGTGGTCGGGTACGGGCATTGTATTGGGTGATGACCTTGATCTGATGTGAAATAGGTGGTGGCATTGCATACATCAAACATCACTCGCTCTCAATTGATTGGGCGTTTCGAAAAATGTCTGTTGCCGGTTATCTGAGCCCTCGTCTATGAGAGTGGGTCCGGAGCGTTAGTGAAATGCGTATTACCGAAACTGTTCTAGCTCTGTAGTGGAATTGCAAAAGAGAACAGAGTTCCCATTCCGGGCTGCATCACAGTCGGTCACTCGCACACCGAACCGACGTGGCAACCAATTCCTTTTAGTAAGCTTATATGTGGATGTAAACACATCACCTACCGGTAATTCTCGAGAAATCCACTATCTCCGCTTCGCTAAATCTTAATTCCGGGTGAGAAAAAGTACATACATGTATGTATCTGCACGAATCCGTGAAGTTTGATACGCCAATTCGCCTTGGTTCGGACTTACCACATACAAATACGGAGATAGTGGATTATTCGAGAATTAACGGTACATGTACACCCGTGTCTAGATAATTCCTGGAGCCCCCATAGCAACGGAGTCAACTTTTCGAAACTGAACAATAACAACCAGATACCTATAGAAGAAAATATAGATACAGGTAGAATAGACATAGTCTCTATTTCCTATATGGATATTTTCGGGTTGATGCAACGAACTGCTGATGAGCTAGAATTAAAAGAGTATTGTTTGTAGTATTGTTTCATACAAGTATAATTAGACCTGCCAAAAGCGGAGGCCAAAGATACAAAGTAATGTTTTTTCACAACTTGTTTTAGGATATTCTTATTCTACATTCTCTCTTTAGCTATCCTGTCCAATCTTGTATGAAAGTTCACTTTGGTTGTGGTTAATTGAGCCGTGGGAGTCCCGTTGCCATGATGGAGGGGCTCCGGGAATTTTCTAGACACGGGTGTACATGTAGCATTCTCAATGCAAGCCTAATGCGCCCACAAACATCTTTCCTATCTTTTCCTTACCCGCTTGGGGGAGAGGCCCTTACAAGCACTGATGGTAGTAACAATTAACCTTTGTGCAAGTGTACACGGGGTAGCACCGGTGTGCTCAACCCCATCACGCTGCCCATGCATACCGCATCACTGGCACAAATCAGCAACCACCCACTCAAAATTCCACAAAGGATACACAAACCTTATTCACACTCCCAATCCCAGCGGTTGGGCCCGGCGGTAGCGTCACCATACCCGAACCCCCGGATCCCAACACCTTCGTGTAACCGTCTAACACGGAACGCCGGACCTGGAAGTGAGTATGGCGCTGCGACACCGGGCGTTACGTAGGTGTATGCGCCTTAGAATGAGATGCCGGCGGGGAGGGTGCTGGTGCGGGCGGAAGTCACCTCGATCTGAATGTATCCATGTATAGATGAGCACTGCGGGCAGGTCACTGGTGAACGCGACATTGCCTTTATGGAGGGTGGCAACCTAGAGGCGGGGGAGGTACATGTACTTTCCGGGAGTGACATTGATGATGGCAATGTGCGTCTTACCCTTGCTGATGTGCGTTAGCTAGTGGGACCAGAGATATTGATGTGATATAGGGTCGAAGGGAGTTAGTACAAGGAAATGAGCTTTTTCTCACCCTAGTTGGATATTGTACCGGCACCTTGAAAGAGCTTTGCCTAGAAATTTCCAGCATCGTTTCTCGCGGCGGTAGCTATGTATGCGGGGTTTATCGGGCCCTCGTGGGCTATAGTTCCCACCCCCAGCATCAAGAGCCATGCAAAATGGCAGAAAAGTGCACGTGCAGGAAGGAAGCCTAGAGATGAAATGATATCACCATTAGTCGACCTAGAGTCATGATGCCACTCCAAGGTGAAATTGCCACCAGATTTGACTGGGATCGATTTTATGAATACGAGGGCCATCGGGTTCATATGTGAATGAAATTATTCACTGGTAGTCGGCCAGAATTACTTGAACTTTCTGAGTAAAACAAATATCTCGATATGATTAATCTCTTACTACTTGATCAAAGTAGCCATATATATGATCATCATGTATTTGCCTCTTGTTTCGCAGTATGTCAGCCACCAACTCGCTTGAAGACGCGAATTAATTTTATATAGGAATATGAGACGGAAAATGGGAAGAGATACCGTCACGGCATGCACTTGAAAGATAGAGCGCAAACCTGTCTCAGCGGAGGAGAACTCCTATGCTACCAGACCATGAAACGGTAGGACACGAAGTAGTAGTAAGGATGTCAACTTCGACTTTGTAGTGGCACTACCCCGAGACTTCTGGATTCATTTATCAAAATCCGCGCAATGGGTAAAGTGCGTTAGATAGATCAATTAATTCAAAGATTTCTTCCTAGAATATCGAATTTTTTGGAGTCCGATACGATACTAGTCGGTCATCTCCGGGCAAGCTAATCCCTTTTCTACATGTAGAAAGCTCGTCATTAAAGAATAGAATCGAAATAGTAAGAGGTCAATCAAATTTCAGTACCAAGCGAGAAAGAAAAACGGTTTCGCGGGCCTTAATCACCCCAGAAGCGCCAGCAGTCTTGGCAAGTAGATACTATTGGTCTATTAATGTGCACCAGATCCTGTCGTTAAAGCTGGTGCCTCCAATGAATGAGTGGAATAGGTATGTATATAACCCACTCACATTTAGTGGAGGACAGCCATTGAGTAATTTATGTCAATCGAGGATGTTGAAGGCGTGCGTTAAAGAAGCTCCCGATTTAGGAAATTCATCTTGCAGCTGCCTATCGGTCAGTATCCCGATTTTTCTAGACCTTCCGAATTCTCTATACAAGAGGAGCTCGTACAACACAGGCAGCCTTTTTTCCCCGTTTATGACTAAGAGTCAGTCTTACCTATGCCTTGAGCCTTTATTTAGGATCGTTCTAATATGCTGACAGAATAACAGCCCGAATACATGTACTTCTGGGGGTGAGAATGAGAAAAGGTTTCCCTCCACCTAGTCAACGTCAGTACTAGAAGCTCTCTAGGAGTAGCTATAGACTTACTCATACGCCCACAGTAAAGCCGATTTGCAAAGGTAAGTGAAATGGGCCTGCCTTGAGTAGTGCAATTAGCCACCTTAGACATGTTCCAAACTGCGCCTCGGAGACCATACTTTCAGATGATATGCTATTCCTTCCTTCTCATATACTGTTTCCCCGCTATACATCATCAAAAATAGCCTTCAAGAGCGAAATTTTGAGGCTGGGATTGATGATCATCGGTTTTGCTCACTCTGTCCCCAAAGGTGTCTGAAATATTTATGGCTATAGAAGTAGGGATAGGTGGCGGAAGAACGGAGCCTCAAGAGAGCAGACGTCTCAGTTTATTGTGTGTGTATGTAAGTAGCCAATCATAGTTTACTCGAACACAATCATGGATGCGCTCTTAGATGTCATGTCAGGTGACCTATCGGGCCGTTCGTCCCATAAATTTAAACTCTCTCATCGTGACACACATACATACGTGTCATGGACCAACGTCACACAATTCTGTACCCATCTCCTACAGACCTGTCAATATCAAGAAAACGCCGGCGATTCATCTTTTTCCCCCGAAACTTCTAGGGTTCTAAAACAGCAACAGGTGAGAGCTAATCCACCAAATCCGAAATCTAAGATTAATGAGCGAGGCCGGGAACGCACTTAAAGCACAGTCAAACGAAACACCCCCCCCCCCCCCCCACACACACACACTCGATGGGTAATGGCTAATCACATCTAATGGCGGATATAGGCTTGAGACCAATGGTAGAGCTCGCTTTGGCCATTGCGAAGCCACACTCAGTTGTACTGTATATGCACCCCCTGTCCGCCATCAGGCAGATACATGTACATATGATCCGCTGTTATTCTATCAGTGTAATACCCAACTCGGTGGAACTAGTCAAATATCAACCTCTTAATCACTGCTGTACGTGCTCGGTCTTGTTCCAGGTTTTCCGAAATCCAACTTAACTGGCGTGGCCCTGCGGCATAGGAGGCCTTTTTCTAGAATAAAATACTTGATGATCTATTACGAGTCCATGGCCTTTTGCCTACATTACATAGAGCCGGTAAAATAGCCTCTTCCTTATTCTTTTTTGGATTTCTGCATTTTGTGGAAGTAAGCGCGGATTTTATCCCCCCATTGGGTATTTTACCTGTGCGAATTGAATCTGACATGCAGATGTCATTACGATCACGTGTTCAGATCATCGTCTATCACTCGCGTCTAGTAAGTGATCGTTGTGACAAAATTAAGCTTCTTGTATTACATATCCAGGTCCAAGCCTACGTACAAACCCTGTGGGGCTATTTGACAGCAAATATAGCCCTTAAAGCATCCGTTCCAGGTCGGGAGCGAAACCGGCACAGATGGAAGCAGCGCATTTCAACATAAGAGTTTTATCGCTTATCATCTGGAAGAAGACTGATAACGTTATTTTTAATATAATATGTCACCTCACGGGGAGATCCGGGACATCTATAGCAGAACCGAACGATACTCTAGCCAGTCAACTGGGTTTGAGTAACCACGGGGGAGCTCGCACTTACAAAACCTGAAACTTTCCAAGACACCCTCTTCTACTATTCATCTCGCTAATTTGTATCAAGTAGATCATCGCGTGGCTACAGCCTCGAAACAAATTAACGCCTAGTGGTCCCTGCACATTAAGTGCTGGGATTTATCCATAATATCCCTGTCGAAACGTGGATAAACGTCTAAGCCCTCTTCCCTCTGGAGACGAAGAAACAACAGAATAGAAGTTAAATACTCGCCATAGCGATGCATACATACTCCACGTATGCTCAGTCCCAGTTGGCGGCAAATGACGCAAACTGAGTGGTATAGCACTTATATGCACTGCGCATTTGATCCAGGATTAAGCAACCCCTGGAGAACTTGCATATTAACAGCGGATGCTCATAAATTTACTAAGATCTGCATGTAGTAACGTTTCAAGTGATTCTGTGACAAATTAAGACCAACACCCCCCAGACTTTTAGCTTAGGATAACTTAGGTTCGTGGAGTAGTTCTATCACATTAGCGCTATATAGGGGGAAGAAAATAAAGAATCCTCACGTGAGTTCATTTATTTATTAGATGTACAACACGCGCAGCTGCGCATTCCAGGGAAATAACCGTCCTGACTATAACATTCATATGGTATCACTCGGTGGCTCATATTTCACCTCAGCACTTACGCCGCACTTCTCGTATAATTATAGTTAACTTGTTTGAAGAATTTTGTGGTTTATTCCGAATATAGTTAATTAGCTAATTTCTTTTTTTGCACTGCCCTGTTTTCGGGCCGGCTGGAGACCAGAGCACTTCACGGGACAGCGCCGCAAGTGTCATAGAAACAGACCACTTATCCCTCGCACCTCTAAAGCTCCCCATCTTTGCTAAGTATCATGTCTCAATGATTTGGCTTGCGTGGGAGAATCGGCTAGTGCTACTATGTCTCAAGTTGGCAGCATTTCAGGAATAGCTTAAGGGATACCGGAGTTGCATGTAGATTTGAGATTCAAGGGTTGATTGTGACTCTTTTATCAAATAGAAAGGGAATAGCCAGCCATTAGAGGGCGCTACTTGGCTCAACATCTGAAAACTACCCTATGGTGTCCCCGATCTTAAAGGTAACAAAATTCAATCCCTTATAACTTCACCACCACAATAGATATCAAAAATCTGTCAAGAGAAAGGCTAGAAATAGTAGTGAAGAAGAGATTGTCTTGACAGATTTTGATATCTATCATGGTTATGAAGTTATAAGGGATTGAAATTGGCTGTTTTTGTATGTAAAAAGCGCCAAGAGTGAACGGAGTGGAACAGTATTATACCCATTTATACCCCTTAAAAAGCAAACCTGCCTGAGCCGTGGCAGTGAGGCACCAAGCTGGCTAGAAATGGGCCCTCTTATTGGCCTTTGGAGTCAGATTGCAGCCACGATTGTTCCACTTCCATATGCGGCGTGTCACCTTTAAGACTGGGCGCACATACATCTAGGGCGCCCATTATTGATTGCAATCCAATGACTCTATCTTCATTACTGTAATATAAAATAATTTTCTTTTGGCTAGAATGAGGATTCTGATCTGAAATAGGAAGGAGAATCGATTCTTGATAAGCGAAGAGAAATGCTTCAAGATGTGGTTATGAAAGTGAATATATTTCTGGCTTTATATTGCATCATAGTAGCAAATTTAACTCTTCTATATCATGCTGTATGTAACAGTATTCACAAGTTAATTCCCAGTTAGTGAGACACGAGAAACCGCAAGGCCATGAGAACACAAAAAGATAGACCAGAGCATATTTCTAAAAAAAAGAAAATCTGTTTTATGTGTGTTCCAGCAAGGAACAATTTCAGTTCTACCCTCAGTTTTCTAGTACTCAATCCCTCATATCTATGGTCAATTCTGTATTGTACCACAAGAACATGTAGGGATAAGTTCCACGGTGCGTCATCAGGCGCTTCTGATTTTCTATTTTTTGTACATTACCTTTCACAATCCATATAGATCTGAATGCAAGTATTCAGACGACATGTAGAGATATAGGAAGAAATCTCTAGTCTAGTAATATAACGCTCACAAAAGACCAATTAATGTCATACTAAAAAGATGAAAGGAAATAGAGAATACCAGCTCTATTTATAGGAACATTCTAGATAAATATGCAATTATCACAAAGAAATGCGTGAATAAAACCTCTAAACTCCTTAAACTGGACCCCCGGTACTCCCCCCTTGACAGACGAAAAACAAAGAGAACGAACGAAAAAAATAAAAGAAATACATCTTATGTAGCATGCATATTTGCAATACCAGTGAAATGAAATATAGTAAACCGTTGATAAGACGACAACCCTTCGGCTCTTCATTCCGATCTCATCCAAGACTCGAAACGACCATAACCTCGACGGAAAACAGCTTCCCGAACTCAATAAGCTTTCTAGAGAGCTCATCCTTTTTGAATCCATCATCCCTAACGCATATGAGGGCCACCGGTCTGAAGTCTTTCTCTGAGATAGCCTTTGGCTTACACAGATCTTGCCAGTCTTCCGACTCCCACCACTTACCTCCTTCTCCTTGGGTCGCTTTCTTGACCGGCATCAACAGGAATTTCAAGACCCAAGTGACATCTAATGGTGATCGATTTCCGTCGTACTCATCGAGATAACCCTTGAGAATATCAGCCGGGCCGTTTCCGGAGGGTTTGATGACCGGTGTGGAAGCAATCATTTGCTTGAATTTCTTGACCGATGGGTGATCGTCCCAACCATGAAATATCTGCCCCACTCCGTGAACTTCGCAGGGGTGGGCAACAGACGCGGAACTATATTCCCCGACGCAGATCGCTGTCGGTTTTTGACAGGCGGGTCGATTTGTGATATGCTCCATCCGGCTATTCAAGAATGACCCCCAGCCATTACCTCGAGAACCTGGCGTCTTATTTTCTTCTTCTGCGGATGGTGCGCTGAAGACCATGTCAATCTCTGCTGCTGAAAATACTGGAGACGAAAGATCATAAACGAGATGCGCACAGAGAACAGGCCACTTGAAATGGCGGCGTTTCCTTTCTCTGGTTGTAGGAGACAAAGCTTGCTGTGATGAGGCCTGGGAGAGGACCTGGGCGGCCTCGGGATGGTTCATTGAATTCATGCTCGAGAGATATATCCACTTGAAGGAGACCTTTCGATGAGATATGCTTGAATACTATCTTTTCGACGTATGTATGTTTGTATGTATGTATGTATGTCTGCTTGTTTGTCTGTTGCATGTATGTAGGTTTTTATCAGAGACTTTGTTCGCCTTTTATTCTAAACAGATGAAGTTTCGTTTTTATGCAAAGCGTTGTGTGCCTTAAGGTCAGAGAATGGGTGTATCAGGTTCGGTATAGCTTGGAAAGGTTCTGACTCCACGAGTGCCAGTCGAGCCGGGAGAGAAACCGGTCTATGCAACGCCTACAGTATTACTTCTGGTATCAAACTAGCAGGACGAGGCGGTACCGCAGTAATGCTTTTCTTTTCCCCTACTCCCTCTCTTCATACAGCTATGTTTGCGGCGTGGCATAACAACAAGATATTCTAGATCATTATGGAGTAGTAAGTTGTTTTCAAGATAAGGTAGAAGTAGAAGGAATGGACGCTCTGTCTGCCTCGTTATTCTCCAGCCCTTGCGTATGCTTCTTTTCAATTTTGGCCAGCGGGTGGCGCATGGACTCTTGGCTCCTAAGCTAGTTAGCCTTGTACAACAATTCTAACGAACGACGGGGTTCTATCACCTTAATTGTGGTTCGCACCGCGATCAAACTAACTTAAAACCTGGTTATGAACTCACGATCCGCATCTACTGATTGAAGCTCAAACTCCGGTGCGCAGTCCCCTTCCATACAGCGGGGATTGGAAACCTCCCGGACCAAGAGTTAAACTATCAACATTCTTTACCGGTCCCCTGGCATCCCGACTATGGTGGACCATATAACAAATATAGTCCATGCCTCTTTGGCCGTAGCTTCTCTACCTGAGCTCAGCGGATGTGGGTAACTATCATAGTCTCAAACTGAAGCCAACTGATTCCATTTCCAAGGACTTGGGTACTCAGTTCAAAGCCTTTGTGTAACCGTCGAAAACATCTGGTAAATTGTGTTTGACACATTGCTTAACGTTTAGTGGATTTACCGGAGTATACACACCAATTACCCCTACATCATAGTGCTAAAATGGTTATATCCATCTTTTGCGAATTTCTCAAACAGTCACCCATCCGGGCGGTGCACTTTCAAGTTCGCGAGATTTTGATACCTAAGGGCGGAGGTGGGGGGGTGGAGGTGGAGAGGAAAGGTAAGTCGTACCTGGGTGACGTGATAGCCAGGCAGTGAGACCTCCGAGATCTGTAGACCAATGATATGCATGCATTCCCGAGTTTGAGAACGTATCGTACCGAAAGGGGGGTTAAAATAACTACGCAACATGAACCAACGTCAATGAGCAACAATCATCGATCACTGTACAAACTGATAGGATTTCGGGGTCGTGCTACAAAAGCAAGATGTTTACATCCTAATAATTGCCTTGCGCCAGGGGTCTCCACATGATGGCTTCATCCGGGTGCTATGCGAACACGGGGTTATTTTCGTCTTGCTTCAGTAGATACTCACATACGTATACTTACACTCTGACTACCGCGTTTCGTTCCATTCATTGCCCTAGCTATGTCAAACATAGCACAAGCCTCATTTACTACATGTAAGTAATCAAGTACGTGTGATGGTAAGCGTTGTTGGTAGTCGTCGGAAATTGGTCTGTTGGCCTAGGGGATGTAATGGGGCTGTGTGCGGGCCCAAGTAATGCATGCAGCAGAAACGTTATGGCGGGAACTGGCCCATCCCAAAAAACGGACTGGCGGTTCAAAATTGGAACGTAAAGGAGAAATTAAACCTGAATAGTCTCTGAATTCAGTATATATAGAATTTAAGCATTTTAGTCTGGTGTTGCATGGGTTTAGATTGCCTTTGACTGTTATCAAGGATAGTGAGGTTATTAGACTAGTAATCCAAAAGCGCTTACTCACTACTACCACCTAATACGTCCGTCCCACATATGTATCTCTGAGGTTCAATCTCGAAAATTGACACTAATGTCTCTAGCACCCATTCCAAATGATAGCTTCATTCTGCCTTGTTCTTTGTAAGTTTAAGCGAACTGTGGACCGCTCGATTAGCGAATCACGGTAGAGAATTTAAGGAAGTGGCTCATCGAGAGGCTTCTCGACGATTTGAAAAAGCTTAGATAAATGTAGCTGAAGATTAAGAGTCACTTCAGTCCGGTATTAAATATTTCTATTCAGCCGATTCGTCAAATTTCTTGATTCAACCACCAAGCCGCTAGTGCCATGCACTTAGTCGTAATTATCGATATTCACCCGTCGGTAGAGGAGTAGAGTAGAAGATATGTAGGAAACCTTCGAGTGCATATCAACGGCGGTGTAATTCTCTCAGCCTCGTTGTGGCTAGAGTAAGATATTAGATCGACATGAAGGAGGCCTAACATCTATATTACTAGAACATTTATCAGTCCCTTAATCCTTCTGTCACTCAAGTGTCTATTAAGTTGTTGCTCAGCCTGAATTTGATCGGCATAAAGCTTTTAAGGTATTTGCTTGTTCATCATACCTTGGCCTTACATGATGATTCACAATACATACCCGTGGTCGTGAACGGATCAGTAATCAACGGCAGCCATATGTCAAACATTTTATGCCAATGTGTTTTGCTTCACTTTTGCCACTTAGAGGAATTGTTTTCTGGACGGACCAGAGGCGGCGGGTTAAAGAAGTATAGTCCTCGATAGATCCCGGTGTGTACATACTCAGAGAAAGGATCTATTCAAGTTGTCGTGCACATACCGACATCTATAAGAAGCCCTCGGAGCAGTGTCGGACATAGTGACTGCAGCCGCTGGAACTGTATTTTATTGGGAACTCCGGATACCTACCTACCTGAGATAGCAGGTATTTGGATTAGCTACCGGCGGTGTGGTAGCTTCCGTCCCGGTCATACTAAATTACCCCGGATTTTTTATGCATCCGAGTCGAGACAGCGGCCGTCCAGGCTCGTCTCATGGTTGATGGTGCCATTGCTTATTAGGGGTGCCGAGGGAGCACATGTGTTTCTGCCGTTTTGGTAGAGCCTGCTTCTAGAAATAAAAGCTGCCCATCCGTTGTGCAATGTCGTGATCTAATCAGATAAAACCCCGTATCCTCGGTTAAACAACCCCGCGTTCTTCATAAATCCTCACCAGATCTCAAGTGCAGGGTGTTTACCGCTTCCTTCCAGCTTTCAATTCTTCCTTGTAAGGATCAATCGATAAGAACAATGCCTCCATCTTCTGTTGATGCCGCAGACCTTCCCGCACGAGCCGGCCTTCGACCGGAAGACCTAACGACATCAACGTACACCGATAAAGCCCAGGAGTGTCAGATTTTGAAGGAGCGGCTTGCTGCGGCGTTCAGGTTATTTGCAAAGTACGGGTTCGACGAAGGTGTCGGTACGTGCATTTTTTCCGTACCATGGCTCTGGGAAGCGATAATGGGCGGAGCCATGGATAATAATAGTAACTCACCCTCACCTGTACCTGTTCTAACGTGGTTTCTCCTTCTCGAACTCTTCTTTAGCGGGCCATATTTCTTTACGGGTAAGGCTGGCCGCCTCCACCCCTTCTAGAATATCTAGAATTTCGCTAACCATGTACCCTGCAAAAAAGGATCCTGTTGATAAAAGCACATTCTGGGTAAGCATACACCCGTAAAACCTCACCAGCGGATTTCGCCTAATCCAAGTTGATCTCAGGTGAACCCACTCGGCCTCCACTTTTCCCTCATCAAAGCCAGCGACCTCATCCAAGTAGATGCAAAAGGAAAAGTAATTGCCGGTGGTCCAAACCGCCGCTTAAACCAAGCAGCCTTTGCTATACATTCCGCGATTCATGAGGCTAGACCTGACGTGGCTTGTGCGTGCCACTCACATTCGATTTATGGCAGGACCTTCTCGACTTTGGGGAGGGAGCTGGATATGATAACGCAGGATAGCTGCTCGTTCTACAATGTAACTCATTGATGTTGTGTACCCTCGTAGATATGCTGATAGGCTTGTGCTGTAGGACCACGTCATCTATAGAAACTTTAAGGGCGTTGTTCTCGAAGAAGAGGAGGGAATGAACATTGCAGAAGCCCTTGGAGATAAGAAGGTATTCCTCCACTCTTATTATTCTGGCTGGCCTGACTCTTCTACGTAACAAGGTCGCTTTACTCCAAAACCACGGGATCCTAAGCACAGGCAAAACAATTGAAGAAGCTGTCTTCTGGTTCGTCTCGATGGAGAAATGTTGCCACACTCAACTCATGGCTGATGCGGCCTGTGCTGGAAGAGGCGGAAGTCCGATCAAAATTGCGGACGAAGAAGCAGCCACAACGTATGTTTACGCCTCCCTCTGAGTTTTTCAATGGAAGAGGTATGCTGATTGATAATACATTAGCCACAAGGTGATGGGATCTATTATGTATGGGAGGATGTCAGGATTAGCACTTTTCGATATGATTGAGAATGAGACAGGGGGCCAGTACAAACTCTAAAGGAGATTATTACCTGTTATTGTAGCCGCTCAATGTTATGTTATCTAGTATATCCAATCCAAACCATCCGTGGCTGCTTTCCTGGTTCGTGCAAGTTGTTTCCGCAAGGACAAAGTCATGTAGAGTAGTCATGGTCAACAAAAGCAACTTCATATCAATTTGAACATACTCTGCCAGTGGATGGACTTTTTCAGTGGATGGATTTTTTCAGTGTATCAATCGAGGATTGAAGGTCGGTGGAGTAAACGATGCACAAGGGCTGACAAGAGATGGAATTGAATGGTGAGTGGTTGGAGGAATTATTTGCCAAGACAACGCATCCTAGCCAGATCAGCCTGCGTAATAGATGACAAAAGCCAACTACATGGACGTACTACATGTAGCTACGTGCATGTAGGCATCCATTCAACTCAAGGCTGTCATAAAACATTTCTCTTGATTCCTCCACAACTGGAAGGAACAACGCCACAAGTGCAGCTTGAGCGTAATATCCCCCTGTCCAACGCCCCCAGGAAACCACGGATCACCTGCAGAAGATTAATGGAGATCTAGCTATCCTGGCAGGAGGGATCTCGAGTCTACTGTGCCTTTGCCCGTATTAACTAAAGATTGATGGGAAAAAAGAAAAGAAAAGAACAAGAAACCAGAATCTCCGTTTATGCCAATAAATAGCTTCTAAAGCCTTGGTCTGGGACTGAACTTAGCATCCGTGTCATCAATACTTTCACTTCCAGCTGAGATTGAAAGTCTGTTGGTTCAGTATTCGATACGACGAGGAGGAAAAGAGTGCGAATATGACTCTAGTATATCCGGCCCATCAGAGAAGAATGTCCAGGCGCTTAAAGAATATTTGGAATAGATAGAGATTACATATCCTCCACCTACAGAGAGGGGTGAGCAATTACATATTCCACCTTAATTTCAAATTACCATTGATTCGTTTTTATACGAGACATGAAAAAGCCGAGATGCACGAGCTAAAGGATGGTGAAAGCGAGGAGAAAGACCGGGCCGGAGAGATGCGGCAAAGGACAATGACGCTGAGGTCAGGACAGACACTCTTGGCAGTTTTCATATCATATCACTAATTCGACATCTACAGAGAACGAAGGGCCTCTTCTCGCCATGTAGGGAGCAGGAATTACGCCTTAATTAGTTACACTTACTCATACAGAGTGCGGTTCACGAGGTTGCTCGAGGCGAGCAGAGACAGGTGCCTGGAGGTGCATCTGCCTCGTATGGCCCATGGTTTGCTTGCTGGTGCAAAGAGATGTGATGCCTCGAGGCAGATATTAACTATATTTAGACCTGTTAACTTGCAATTGCAGATGTAGTTAATACTAGTATGGCCGAGGAGCCGGCTCAAGTCGAGCCTTGGCCATAGCTCGAGCCAACTTATCTCGTAGAAGGTTGGGCTCGTACTCGTGGGAAAATTCTCAAACCCTCAAGCTAAGCTCGAGCTAAAATGATGAATTGATTTATGAAAAATAGGTCCTATTATGCTTAATTACAGACACTCTTGCACGTATCAAAGACAGAAACCATAAGAAAGGTCTGCCCAAAGACTAGCATCTGAGCAATAGAAACATACAAATGGTTCATGCTATCTCAAGTTGAGCTTTCCATAACGCTCGATCCAACTCGACTCGTGGCCCACCTAAGCTCGTAGGGCTTCTACATTTAATACTAGTATGCAGTTCAAACGAAGCAAATATATATTTATTTGGTATAAATATTGACGAAACACCCCAGAATCCAGAAATGCTTCTAATATTTCTATCAATAGCGGAATCATCAATCCCACAGGATAAATACATGCATGCCACTAATCCTATGATTACCTAAATCTCGAGCATGCTCGCCTCGTGAACCCCCATACTCACAAACTTCGTCAGCACGTTGTTAACGCGTGAGTATTCCCGGTACAAAGGCAGTAACTACCCAGTCCACTGGTCGAGAACTAAACCTCCTTACCCTTAATCAAAAACTATCCAACCAAAGGGCTCGTACACCACCGCCCCGTCATCTCTCTAACCAAGACCGACCACAATCATACCTCTCACCCTCCACTATACTTACAAAATCCTAGCGGGAACATCAAGTAGTCCCACTCCAACCAGCAGCGCGAATATCTATGATCATAGCCTATCACTCGTCTCCACCCACCCCTGATTGGCTTCCGAGAGTTAATCAAACGGGCGCAAACACTCGCCCCCTAGATCCGCAGCGGGAGATAAAGCGCAAAGTCTACAGAGATGGGGCGAAGGGATGATGGCTATACAGATAACCTGTGGAGGCAGTGTTGTATTGGGGGTCGCAAGCAGGTGCAAGGCGCGCGGGCGGTACGTTGGCAGCCCGCGGAGAGCACCTACAGAGGACAAAGCCTCGCACAAACCCAAGTGCTTTGAATTCCGCGGGCGATAGCATGATGTGGATGTACGCATCAAAGCCGTTGTTGTGTGCGAAAGAGCTCTTTGGTTTTTGAGTGTGCTTTCCCGGTATGGTAAATATCAACGTTGGGCTGAGTAATTGTGCACGTGTAACCAGAACCAATGATCACCATACCGGTTTTCTTTCGCGTTGATTGATAATTTATTGTTTTTCTTTCACACTTGTATGTATATAATTCAACCATTTATCTGAAGACTCCAAGAAGACCGCAGGTACATGTGTAGTACTTTGTAGAAGTGAAAAAAAGTAGTATTTACCGCTACGCAGTATTGTGATGGCAGCTCTACACTGCAAATTCAAAAACACATAAATAACCCCGCAAGAAAGGAGGGAAGGGACCCCTCTAAAGATCTAAAAGATCGTAATATCATCCTCCACCCACCCATCCATTCATCATTCATCACACCACAAAAAAAAAAGCTACCTACGCTACCTACAATTATCTACCGCTACTCCACCTTCGGAACCGCGCGATCACACCCCTCCTTCATCCAGCTCGCCTCGCACCAAAAGTCGCCCCCCAGCCTCTTCCTTGCCTCCACCGCGTCCCTGAGTTCCGTAAACTCAATCACCACCTCTCTCCCTTTCGTATGGCCGTCCGCCGCAACCCTGCCGCTCGCGCCCTCACACACCCAGAACGCGATCTTCTTCCCGCCGACGTCGGACACAATGCGCTGCAATGGCACTTCGTGTGGGACGCAGTGGAGGATGAAGACGCGGCTGGCGCCGTAGCGCACTACTTGTGTAGCAAGGTCCTTGTCGAGCGTGCGAACGGGCTTCTCGTTCCACGAGAACTCGACATTGGCGAGCTTTTTCGCCGCGGAGTAGGCCATAAAGGCGGATGCGTCGCTGGGACTGAGGAACCAGAGGAAGGCAACGTCTTTTTCTTGCCCGATGCGGACGGATTCGAGGGGGCCGCCGGAGATGAGGGCGAGGAGATCTGCAACGTCGGGGGGCGGGCCACGGAAGCGGCAGAGGACGCCGCGGGGGGAGTCTTTGGAGGCGGTTATGAGGGTGTCGATTTCGTGGTCGATGGATGTGTTGGTGTTGATCCGGTCGAAGAGGGAGCGGGGGTCGGAGGACTGTTGGTGTTGTAGGGGCTGCTTGACACGGTCGAAGAGGGAGCGCTGGGGAGGGGAGGGCGGCGGGTTTGTCGGGATTGGCTGTGCTGCCTGCGAGGCTCCAGGGGTGTCGGCGAAGGCCCGGATGGTAAAGTTGCTGCGGGATGTGGTCGGTGTTTGGGCAGTGTCATCTTGATCCTCGGCGGTACGCTTGGTGCCGCGGGTGGTCTTTGGCGATATGGGCGTCGGGAGTTTGGTGGCTGAGCCGTTGGAGTTGTTGGTCCCATTTGACCTTGTGGGGAACAGTTCGACCTGGTCCTTTCGTTCCGTGGATCCCCTTCGTCCATTGAGCTGGCTGATAAGGTTGTCGATATCATTATTGAGGCGGGCTTTGTCCTGACGGAGGGTGTGTATTTCACCCAACATGCGCTCTGAGCGCTCCTCTAAGGTTATAATCTCGCTTTTAAGGCTTTGGTGCGTTTGTGCTTTTGTTTCAAGCCTCCGGGAGAGCTTTTGGTTCTGATCAATAAGTTTCTTGTTTGCAACCTCGAGGTCCACAACTCGTGTAGTTGTAGTTACAGACCTTTCCACCCTAAACAGCTTGACCCGCATCTCGATCAATTCACTGTTAAGACGTGTCCTCTCAGCTTGTACGGATTGTAATTTCTTTTCTACAGCCTTCTTATCCTCAAGAATCTTCGCATTATTGCCTGTTAGGTGCTGGGTGCTTTCTTGATATTGCTTGATTGCGGCCCCCTCCCGCTTGATGTTATCCTCCAGTTGATTTATCCTGGCTCGAAAGGTCTTTTCAGATTCCTCAAATTTTTTCTTCCATGCCTCTATCTGCTGTGTATCCGCTTTGGAGGTAACTTCGCTTTCATCAGCCAATTTCTTCAGTTGGGCCACAAGTACTGCCTTTTCATCCTCCAGCTCGCCGTTCTTTGTCTCCAGCACGATATTCTTCTTTGTCATCTCCTCATACTGCGTTTCCATCGCATTCATCTCAGCCACAAGATCCAAATTCTTCTTCTGTAGGTCAACGTTACACTGTTCGTTAGTATTTGCCACGGTCTTCAGCACCCCAATCGTCTTATTCTGCGCCACGATATTCTTATTCAGCGCCGCATTGCCATCCTCAAACGCCTTGAGCCTCAACATCAACCTCTCATTCTCGGTCTTCAGCACTTCCATCCCCTCCCTATTCGCCACCGCCTCAGCAGCAGCACCAAGACCACCACCTGACTCCAGAGCCCTGACCTTCGCCGTCAGCGTCGATCGCTCCAGCGCAAACCGGTCATTCTCGGCCCTGCGGGCCTCGAGCTCTGAGGCAATGGCCCTGTACTGCGCCTCGAGTGCCGCATACTTCTTCTCGTGCTCCTCGCGCGCCTGCCGCTCCCGCATGTTCTTGACCTCTGCCGCGAGTGCGCGGGCCTTTGCCTGTGACGTCTCGAGCGCGAGCATCAGCTTCCGCTTATGCTCTGACAGGGTGTCGACCTTTGCTGTGAGCGATTCCTGTGACGTCTCGAGCGCGAGCGTCAGCTTCCGCTTCTGCTCTGACAGGGCGTCGACTTTAGCTGTGAGCGATTCCACCTGCGCTTCGCGGATCCCATAGTCGATTGGGGACTCGGCGGCGGGGGGTTTGGACTCCACGGCAGTGCCGTGCTGCTGGATGAACATTGTGGAGAGCACTGCATCTTTCTCGGTGATCTGGGAGCGGAGGGTGGCGAGTTCGGTCTGTAGGGCTTCATGACTGGCGCGGGAGATGAGTTGGAGAGTGGAGAAGTCGGCGTCGAGGAGGTCGGGGGTGGTGAAGTCGAAGAAGGAGCGGAGGGAGCGTGGGGTTGCCTAAGGCGTCAGTGAGTATTGGGGGGGTGGTTACCGGGATTGAAGATACCATCATGTATTTTCCTGTATATACGGACGATGTCTGAAAAGTGATTTATTGGGGTGGGTATTGGGTATCGTTTATTGTCCTGTTTCAAAGACAGACAACAAACAGGCAGATCTAGACTGTTCTAGACGTGAAAGACAGATTGCAATGGCGTGTGGTTAGATTGCTAGATGCAGAGAAAAAAATTAAAGAACCAACGGGAGACAATCATGGAGGGAGGGACATTAATGGCTCTATTTCCGTAGAATAACTGTTTGTTTAAGAAACAGCAATCACAATGCAAGGAAAGGGAAGAAGAGAGCGAGGAAGGAAGGGAAGAAGGGAAGAAGGGAAGAATGAGGATGGGGATGAGGATGAGGGGACGCGAGGAGGAACAACAAACTGATGGCATCACCAGAATGTGAAGTCTGTCCAGTTGGCGCTTGTTCTTGGGTCGCACAGATCGTTGCTCCCCGCTCTTTTTTCTTTTGTTGCAGGGATGCTGGGGGTGCATGCGGGTAGAAGACAGCATGTGAGACACGTTTGCAAGAACAGAACACAGACAGGACTCGACTCTGAGATTCATATATTATGACGTATCCTCTCAACTGCTTGCCCCACTCATAACCACCGCGTGTAAAGGAACCCCTGTAACAATGGTTCATGTACAGATGCTCTTTTTTTTATATTGAGATTACTCGTTTGTACGGGATTTTAGGCCCTTCGCTAGGAAAGAACGACGTCGACTTCCGGGAGCTAGAGGTGGATACAGGTCACATTAACGCTTCACGGCTAGATTTGAAGAGGTGAGATCAATACCGGTACCCAAAGTGGCGATAGAAATACTTTTAATCCTACTATAGTATTCCTATCACCCAGCTTGGTTAAAAAGCGAAACCCTTGAAAACAGCGGAAGGGATAACTAGTAGACTGCAATGGAAGGTCTAGTCACCACTACGGATGATATGCTAATGAGCCAATATCCACCGGTTACTCATCAAGAATATCAGTGAATATGGTTATAGCTATGGAAATGTATCCTAGTATCTTTAAATCCGCTAGAGATGGCGATAACGACCGTGTTTCTCTAACAATGGAAATAGTTTCGATCAGGAAGCCCTATCACAGTGCCTTGGCATCCGTCGAGTGAGAACTTATGATCATCTACTGTAGCGACCAGTCAAGACGTTCGTACAGGGACTTTTTTTGTCAGCAGAAAATACTTTGTACAGTGCTGTCTGACAAGTTCCCGAGTTTTTACAGTGAGCTTACTGACAAAACACAAAGTTCATACACACTGTCTGGGTGGCTAAGGATGAATGAGGTATCGATAGTGTGCAATTAATGTTTATAGCGGGGAAAACAAAAATTGATATAAATGACACCCGGCAGCTTCGTACAGCGGTACAGAGTCTATTATGGCACCCAAAGTACTTCGTACACTGCCCTCTTTTCCTGACACTCTTTCGTACAGAACTGCTGGGCTGACACCTGTCATACGAACTTGACTGGCCGTCGCTACAGTATTACTGGGGAGAAATACGATCAACACCCGCGCCATATATCCACTCGCACAGGGAAAGGATAAATGATGAGCATGAGAAAATTATATTAACTGATGATAAGTAGGTGCTTTCAGGTCATTTCAAGAGAACGATGGTCACGTTGAAGAATGCACATAAGACTTCAAATTGAGCGGTAAAAAAAGATTTATTAGTTTACTCCAATTGGAGCACCGCATACAAGAACTAAAACCAATTGCAAACCGAACAACCCCAAACAAACCAGACCGAAACAAAACAAAACCAAGCAGAAAACCAGAAGAAAAAAATACAAAACATGAAGAAAAGAATTTATGAGGGAGAGAGAGACGGCTCCCTCTTGATCACGACCTCGACATCATCAGAACCCTCCTCCACCGCCTCCAACACTCGCTCAGCAACCCCCTCCTGAGCCAAACTAGGAGAAGGACGTTTGCTGCTGCTCCGGGTCTTCCTGACTCCAACTGGCTGCGATGCTGCACGGGTCTGACGCTTTGCCTTCTCTTCTCGGTCCTTCTTTGCCGCCTTCGCGGCCTTCGCGGCCTTCTTTTCTGCACGCTCCTTTGCTGCAACCTCCTTCTCGGCCTCCTTCTTTGCCTTTGCGGCCTCGCGCTTCTCAATGCGCTCTTTCTCCTTACGTGCCTTCTCGGCCTCGACCCTTAGACGCTCTGCCTCGGCGGCTTTTTTCTCTTTTTTTCCGGCACGTGCCTTTGCCAACCGCTCCTTGTTGGCCACTTTTGTGGCCTTTGCGGCCTCCTTTTTCTCAAGGAGCTCCATCTCCTTCTTCTCTTTCTCAGCCATCTCCGCTCTTACGCTATCAGATTCGGAGTCCTCATCCTGCGGGGTATCTGAAGAAAGGAACCAATTCTGCAGCTCGGCTGCACGGTCAAACTCCTCCCTCACTACGGTCTTCTTCATGCGCTCATAATATTCTTTATGGTTCGATTCCTCGAGCTCCTCCCTTTCTCGTGACCACGGGTTGGCTAACGTGTAGTCACGTACAAGATTTTCGTAAGCCGATTCGATCTTCGCCTTCGCCTCGTCACCGTGCAGCTCTGTCATCTTGAGGGTAATTTCGAAGATCGAGTCTTTGTGCTCTTGGGCCGATTTAGTGGATTTGAGAGCGGATTTGTGAATCGCCTTCGCATGTAAAATTTCCGGTTCGGAGCTGGTTCTCAATGCCTCGAGAAACTCTGCTCTCGCCACTTTCTCGAACATGATCGCCTCCAACCATATTTTTGTCGCCGTGTCCAATTTATCCCAGGCCCAATCGATGGCTGTACCTATTTTTGCTTTTCTCTCCGATATTCCCTCTTGGTCGGCTCTGTGAACTCTCTGGTACTCGTCGCAACGATCTGTCTGAGCTTTGAGTTGTTGCTTGCAGATTTCATACTCTCTTGAAATACGCTCGTTCTCCGTTCTGAGAGCTTGGTTTTGGTGATCGTTGACTCTATTCGACCTTCTCGTGTCGTACTCAACTCCTTTTTGGACTTCTCGATTGTATTCATTTAATTTGCGATAACCCTCTCTCTGTTGGCGATCTTTCTCAATTTTCACTGTGTTGGTAGGATGAGTTAGCCACTCAATATTTATAAATTAAGAAACAGAGTAGACTTTGATTTGTTATGATTGATATACAACAACGCTACGAGCAAAACAGAAAAGAGAGGGAAAAAGAAGAAGGGGGCATGAATGTGGGACTTACGTTCAATCCACTTGCACTTGCGTGCCCCATATGCTTCTCTAAGAGTAAAGTATGCCTCCCTTGCCGGTTGATCATAGAGGATAGTCTCCGCCATCTTGATCTTTGAAATTTAGAAATTTATGAGTTAGTATATAAATAGAAAGAAAAAAAGAAGACAAGAAAGAAAAAAGACGACACATACAAGTTGAAGGCTTTGGATATAAAAAGATTTTACGTCTGCCTGACGCTCCGCAATTATCTTACCACAATCGTCAATGTTGGTCCCCAATGGAATCTCCATCAAGTCAAAAAAGTCCACTACACTTCTGTCGCCCTCTGGTTGAGCAAATGTGAATTCTGGGATCGATGACATGAAGTCAGGTTTATAGTCCAAAATGGGGTTGAGTTCGGGGTCGTTGTTTCTCAGAGGGCCTTGACCACTATAATATAACACGCCGAGTTCGAATTCTTGATCCATTTGAGAGGATTTCTTTTTTTTTTATGGTGAAGTGTTTTTTATTTCTGTTGCTGCCGCTGCTAGTTCTACTGCTGAGAGTAGTGGTGGCACGGAGTCTAAAGATTTGGGGAGCGGACAAGGACAGAAAGGTTTCTAGGCTTTGTAGAGGCGAGGTGAGGGAAGAAGGTGTTGGCGGCGGCTTTGCTGATATATAGTCGCTACTCGTGACGAGATTGTTACCGGAAATGGAAGGAATTGGGAAGTGTTGGTGAGCCTTTTTGCAGGTAACAAAAAAAGGTTGCTTTGATGTGTGAGAGGGTGTGGTCGGAATTGCTTAGTGGCAGAAAACAGCAAACAGTGACGAGGACTGAATGAACGTTTTAAGTATCCGCAACAGTTTTTCTGTTCCTGAGAAGGTGCAGGTGAGGTGAGGTGATGAAAATGCTTCTACAGCTCGTAGAGGCAAAAGAGAAAAGAGGGGGAAAAAAACACTGAGGAGGTCGGGAAGAGTTTTCAAGTATTTGCAGCGACGTTTCTGATGTTGAGGGAGGAGAGAACCAGAGGGAGGAGAAGTGACGATGTTGAAGGTGGGGTCAATTGAGCCAGAAGATCGAGAAACGGAAGAAAGATGTTGACGGAGAATGTCAAATTAAAGATTTCAACCACAGGAGGGAAACAGCTGACAGGAGAGAAATCAAAGATGCTCAAAGTGAGGGAGTTTTGAGCGGGAAGAATTCGAGGAGGAAGTTGAAAATGAGAAAAGGTGTTTATTGATGGGAAAAGTCGAAATCTTCTTATGGATTAATTCGAGAAACAGTGGATTATGATGCGTCAACTCAAAAGCTTCAAGTAGTTGCGTCAAAAAAACTGTTACGAACAAATCTGGGAAGAAAAATGAGGAAGAAAAGGAAGAAAAAGAAGAGAGACTGTGTGAAACTTATACCCCACCACTATTGAAGTCGTTGCCAAGATAACCAATTGATAGTAGATTAGTGCAGTCGTTGCCAAGACGATAAATCGATAATAGTGTAGCCCGATTTGGTGTGGGAAAGTTTTTGCTCTGGAGTAAAATAAAAAATAGAAAGGTGGTGAGCCCCCTTAGCGCGGGAGAGGTAATGATTGTTTTGCAGCTTTTTGGCGGATGTGGCAACGGGTTGGGTATAGTCGCATGCATCAAGTTCTCGCCGTTCACGATGCAACACCCAACCTCAATACTCGTTACTCAACCATAAGTGAAGATATTTAATGGAGAATACATAGTAGAGTTAAATAGAATATAAAGAAAGCGATTTTGAGACTACCATCTAGTATGCCCTCCATTGGCTTTGAGACACGCCTCAACCCTTAATGGCAATTTATCTAGCTTTGGTTGGGACAAGGCCCCCTACTCCTCTTGTGCAGCGATAAAGGGTTCATCATCACGATGAGGTATTCTCTGTCTATAACTTCATTCCCTTTTTAGTGCACTCTTGAGCATCTCCCATGAATTCTCTATGGCATTGAAATCTGGTGATCCAGTAGGCCAATCCTCCTCCTGACTGACAGTTTGTATCTTTATTTATCTGTACAGTATTTCAGCCAATTTTATGGAGAATAACAACAGCTTGCCACTTATCATATCTTGAAACTTTTGCAGAGTTCGTGGTGGAGTGGTTATGGTTTGACTCACCGTCAAAAAACGGCGGGAACTTGTTGCATGCGACTGTACATGTATGCAGGGATACGAGGTAGGTGTCAATGATGGATATGTGTAGGATCTCGACCGACTTTATCTCCTCCATCAATGATTGTTGCGGACCTCGATAGCTGCGCAGGATCATCGCACACTCTTCCTATCTAATCGTCAGCGGACTTTGGTTTGGCCTTGTTTAGCAGGAACGATCAAAAGTTGTCGCAAAATCAGTTTCCCTTTCCTTCCTTTTGCATGTCCCGCGATTCCGTATCGCAACCAAACTCCTCCTGTATACATACATGTATGTAACTTAATATGAAGCATGTACTGCAAGGCGACGTTGTGTATTCCAATTGTTGTAACAAGATCAAATCATTTGATGAGAAGAGATATGACAATTCATCAATAGGACTTCTCGATTACATGTAGTTTCAAGCTTTATACGACATGGTTAAGGACAGGTTGTCATATCGCCTATTCCTTTATACATATAGTATACGTGCCTGACAACCGCGTATGCGGCACGACAGTGCTAATTACATAAGGGTGTCCAGAAATGACTACAACGCCACAAGTCACCACAGGATATGAAAGGGATAACCATAAACTCAGAGAGTCAAGGATCTGTGGAACTTATCTATCTCTTGAGGAGAGTATGAACCGACTGATGGGGAGTGTGGAGGTGGCAGCGATGATTTTAACACAACCGCGCAGGGGAAACACAGCAGGCGAGGTATCAAAGGCCAACATCTTATATTCAAAGAACAGCCGCCACATCTGCATCCACTATCCTCTCGTCTCCATTACAACCAACATTCCCAAACTCTCCGCCTCGCACCAATGCGCACATAGGATTCGACGGTATGTCTTTGCTATATTCCTCCGTCACTGACCAGATCAGGGCCGGCAGAACCCACCACCTGACTCACCATAAACACCGATTTATACGCCGTCGACAACACCTGTTAGCTGAGCAGTGTTGCAGGCAGGCTTCAACACTGGAAATACCAGAGCCACCTTCACCTATGCCCTACCCCTCGAGTTAACAGCGAGGATGGCAGCGGAGAGTGAGAAGCAGAAACGCGGGGACGCAGGACGGTGACTGTTAAGTACGCATTACGCTGCAGTTCTTCACCATATCAGAGGGTGTGTTGATTAAGGCTGTCGAGATCTCAACAGCTCTTTATCACCTTTCTCTGTCCTCCTGCAAGAGTTGTTTAAGGCACTTCTGACCTCGAGCTGTTTAGGGTGCTGTGGCCGTATACTCCCGACATTGATCGCGGGTGTCACCTGTGCCAGCTAGCGGCACCAGTCGTACGGCCCATATCAACTAAACGGAATAGAACTCGCAGTTCTAGTCGAATCATAATGAGCACTTGTTCTGTGCAGCCTGCCGGCTGTAATGTTGGGATTTGAACGGCCGCTGTGATGGCTGGGTTGTAACAGCGGTGCATAAGATTAACCCTCTCTCTACATGCAGCGTATCCTGCAGAGCTATCCCCAGCGCTGTCTATCTTTTAGAAACAGCAGAGCACCAAGAGAAGCAGTCAGCAGCATTATGCTCCAAAGCACCCAGTGGTATACTATCAATGTTCGACTTTGCACCATGGCCAAAAAAAAAAAACAATTAATACTCCGATCATAACGCCTTCAACACGCAGCTACATCTCGATCCAATTCCCTCATCCTCGTGTCTATTAACATAGATTATTCGTTTGAGCCCAGCATGGTGGAATTCGAGAAATAAATTCTACTATTATTTACTCTTAGTAACACCTAGCGCCGCGCTCGTCGCACAAGGGTGAGACACCAACTAATCCTCTAATGCGCCAATCGCGAGCTCGCGTCAGTTAACAACGCTAGCTGTCTTGGCAGTAAAATTCTCTCCACAACCATGATGTTCAAACAAACCGAATCCAGGGTGATTCCAGACACAAGAGCATCATCAAACACGGTACAAAAGCTCTCTTCACCCCCCTGATCATAAAGAGGTCCAAACCCACAGAGGCTGTGTGCAACGTTGCCACCGGCGACAAAAGGGGTTTGTCACCTTGGGAAGGCGGCAACACACAGAGAGATGCAAAACGAATGACAGGAGTGGGACTTGAACCCACGCTCGTTTCCGAACCAGGAATTAGTGTTAAGATTAAGACCTTAACCTGGCGCCATAACCAACTCGGCCATCCTGCCTTGAAGAGGTGCCTATTTGCATAAGATTTTATCAGGTTGCCTTTTGAGTGTATACCGGCCGAATCAGTACGGTTGTAAGCCGATTGGCCGCGGCGGCTCTCTCACGACGCGCAAGTCGGCATGCCGACAGTTGTCGGACCGCAGAACCATATAGACCTTATTCGGCACTTTCAAGGTAGAACGCAGGGTCAATGTTCTAACAACCTGTTTTGCTTATATAAGCTTTTTATAAGACAGATATAAGCATCTATTAGGGGTTAAATAAGGATTATATAACATTCCGAAAGGTTGTTAACACCCTGTATTCTCGATAAGGACCCTTGCCGATATAAAACTCCCTCGCACCCATCCCAACCCAATACTCAAAAGTCAAAACCTACCTCACTCTCTCATCATCCAAAACCCAAGCGAACCACTCGACATTCCTCGGTCTCAGCTATCCAACCCCGACAGCTCCAAAAAGAAAGAACAAGCAAAAGATGAGTTGTAGAGTTCGGTACTCAGGATTCCCGCATGGTCACCCACTGCAGTACTAATTGAGCGATACGATGGTTGAGTATGGCAGAGCGGACGGGATGCCCTATTTTCATCGTTCTATGACCGAACACGTCGGGATGAAGCGGTCGGCGGTGAAAATCTTTGGGCGCCAGTCTTAAGTCCCAATCCTCAGACGCCAAGCCAAGATGGCCGAGTTGGTTATGGCGCCAGTCTTGGGCCCCCAATTCTTGGCGGTGATTTACTATTTTACCGTGTTGGTTCGTTGACCGATGAGCTGGATCGGCCCGCGGCCGTAAATGACTTTAATAGCTATTTTATGACCATGGTCGATCGTGCGGGTGGAAAGAGAAGACTGATTAAGTAGGGGGCATGATATTAATGGAGAAAAACATTCCGCGCGCGAATGTTTGTCAAAGTCGTATAAAGGTATTGCAAAAGTAAGTATGCTCATGGCAAATTTATAGAGTCTGGTGCCCAGATAGAAAAGACATTTATATTGCACTCTTCCGGAGAGATATTCTGTCACGCGCTAGCACTCTGGTCGAGACGTCGGTAAAGCAAGCCAGATTTGTTTTGGACCTTGTTAGAGTCAGTGATCATGAGGGTCTGCTCCGGGTCACAGTCAGTAACGGTGGACAACACGATGCACTTAAGGTGATTTATACGAAGTTTGAAGACATAGTTTCTAGAGAAGGATGTACCTAAAATCTATGGCTAGCATCAGTGCATGCATATGATGTACTATATGCTATAAATCAAGTATGTACCTTGAGCTCAGTTCCCAATTGTTTTTTTTTATTGACATGTAGAGACTCTACCTTTTGGCCCAAAAGGCCTAAAAGATACAAGAAAAGCGAGAAAACGAGACCCTATAGTTCCAAATCTCTAGTCTATCAGAAGAAATATAACAAAGCTAGCATCAGAAGTCCCTTATTGGAATTTACGGAGAAATACTATCAATACCAAGTCCTGTCCCAACTATACGTAGTGCTTATGATAGTACGTATTTTGACAGCCGGCAATATAAATTTCGCGCATGAAGCCTGTGGGTAACAAACTGTAACCTGGGCTCTTTTGCGGAGGTTATGCCAAAGAGACTTAAGCTTGTGTACGTTTAGACCCTCGATCTAGAGCTAGCAATTCCGTTATGATGTACCACCAAAACAGGGTTTTTCTAGGGGTCTCGCATAAACCTTACCAAGCCCTTAGCTAAATCACGGGATTATAAGAAGCCTATTCATCATATAAGGCCTCGGTAAGTCTGATCTAAGTATTTTTAAACTTTTCAGGATAAAATAAGACTTAAAAACGATTGAAAACGGTTTGTGTGCCCCCGAAGGGGGGGGGGGGGGGCTTTTATAAATCTATATTTTCGCTAAGGGTTTGATAAAGTCTAGGTAAGGCTTATTTTCTTACGAGTTCCGGTGGTAAAACCATTTTTAGCCTCTATTCTTGATCACAGATTATCACTCGCATCTACACACTCCACCGCTTAATTCCACGCACTGAGATCGAGATCTAGAGCGCGATCATGAAACATAAGGATTCTTAGAATTTCAACCACTCTATCGCCGCATACAAGTATATACGAGAACTTCTTCTCGGATCATTGGTTGCCGAACTCAATATCCTCGCATCTTATGGCGATTGTGATCTACAGCGCAAAGGTTCTTCTATACATAGTGCCGGACCGCGACAGGCATTAAAGATATTTTCAGAAACCCGGTCACAGAAATCTACCTGCAAGAATCAGAACATCGCGTACTGTCCTGTCTGTCCAAATATTAAGTACTTACCCGCCGAGAATCAAGTCTGCAGGTACCCGGGTCGGTATGCATGGCATGGGCTAAACTTAAAAAAAGGGCACCTTGGCACGGACGCCACCGAAGAGTGATTCTTCATGATGTAGCCAAATCTATCCAACCAAATATATTTCCTCCGATGACGCAACGTGTTTGCTTTTGACGACGCGTTTGAGAATCCCTCCTTGCTTTCGGCATCGGCTCCATCCTCTCTCTTCGAGCCGATGCTTTCTTCTAAAAAAAGATGGGGTATTAAAAAAAAGTGATCGACATCTGTTGCAAGTAACTCTTACCAGACCCCAAAAGAAAGTAGATACTATGAATCAATCATTCTATCGTGATATTAACTACTTTATAGTCCTCGATTAACCCATCTCCGGATATGCGAGAACAATTATCTCAGGAGGTGATGAGTCTCGAGATGGGTACCATGTCACGACGCTGTCAAAGAACATGAAGAATCACTTCAATCATTACAGCAACTTGTCCAATCGATTTGATCAAACTACATAACTGGTGTATCATCAAGACAACGTTCAAGGATTTGAAGCTCGCCCCCCATGCACCATATTCTGAAAAGCGAATATGGCCAAATTGCAAAAGGCTATGAGCCAGTCAAATAGTACCACAGAATCCAGATCGGTCAGATCATTGGCTGATCAATAACATTCAATCTTCAAAGCTTCTGCAAGCCGCAAATCTTCATTACAGCATCGGCCATGTGTTGGCTCTGCATCCATACCAATCCCTAACTATCAATGTCCCCAATAATCACAATCGATCACTCGCTCAATATCTAGCCCTATCCCCGCAAGCTAGTCCCGGTAACTTGCAGGAACTGGGGAAATTTGGCCATTATATTCAGAACAGGTCACTCGGAGACAATTTGGTTTCTCCAGTCAGAGCGCGTGGATCGTTCGTCTCGCACCAAAGAACCCTGGAAATGTCAGTGCAGCACGGACAATGGTTATGGTTATATATTACCTTTTTCATAAGAAAGCAAAGGTGATTAAGGATTAACTAACGTTCATTTATGAAAGATTTAATCCTACATACTGATATGGGAATATAAAGGAAGTCGAGACCATGATGCTTACACCACTCCCATTGTCCCTTCGATCGATATATCATGATGATGAGCAAAACAGCCTAATATCAACAGTCGGTTCAATCACGCTCAACGTTCACATGCTGCCCAATCTCGTCCGTTATGCCTGCAAATCTACAGATATAAAGTGCCTCTAGTTAATCTATCTCGGCATGAATAGCCAGACAAGATGAGGTAGCGACTCGTGGTAAAAGTCCCCACAAAAGAAGGCCCTTCTTTGGTACGCGTGTAAATCATGACTACACAGCCGGGCGGCCGCAGAGTCCCGGAGACGGCTTCGCTGAAAAGGAATTGGCGAAGCGATGAGACCTGGTCAGGTTCGTACCCTGCGATATCTCCTCTGCATGCCCCCACTCGGAATAATCCTCTTGGAATCGGCTGATGGCGCGTCCCTGATGGCCTGATCCTTGCTCACTTGGGAACTGGGGTGCATTGAAGTCTGTGCGGGGCAAGACTTGGCATTGATCTGCCCCTTTCTCGTCTGGTATGTTGTTTTTCCAACAATTCTTCAAGACTGAGAGGGAGGGCGTGGAAGGAAATGGAAGGCAAAAAGAATAATGAAATATTGGCACGGTGTGCAAACTACGAATACACTTGGTTTCAACTAACAATCGTAAAACATATATATTAGCAGACTAAGTTCTGCAAGACATTGCCTGGAGTATTGGTGACGCCCTATCAATAGCTGGGATGGACTTGACGGTTTACTCGGATTTCCCTGGGAAAATAGTGGAGATTCATTCAGTCAATACAATTGTGGACTCGTATGCAGAGTGTCTACATAATTAGAGCTGTCTAGCGCTCCACTTGACTTTCACTAGGATTCCCCTCGCTGTTCGTAGTTGCTAGTAAGGTTCTGCTGATGTATCTACGCAGAAATTCTAGGTACGTACCATTTACGGTTTGGAGAGAACAGTAAGGAATTCATATCAAGGAGACATGCAGCTGCGGCGTCGATAAATGATTGCGTACATACACCGTACCTACTCTCCCATGTGACGAAACTAGTCCGGCATTTTGGTCCATAAGTCCAGAATGAGATTTCTAAGACATTATTCTACAGTCCAGCTCGTATGCGTTTCTTTTTGGCAGTGCCCCTTCGAATTGAATTTTGTTCATGTCGTACAAATCATTACCCAATACGTCCTTCTACAGCTCGCTTGAAGTTTTGAAGCATCCTCAACCCCGTTTCAGGAAAGGCTAAACTCGCCAGAAACTGCCCCTCATGCAGGAACTTCTACACAAGCGATACCCCGGGACATCTTCCGGCAGCCGATTAGTAGGTGCTTTGAGTGCTAGCTTCGTTATTCCAGATTTCTCACAGGAATTCAACTAACTGATTGCTCCTGCGCGGGCCGTTTAACTTGACAGGGAGAGCCCCGCTAAGCCGAGACACCGAAGATGATCTTCAACTACTCTTTCATGGTATATAGTATGTCGTTAAGTAATAGTTAGTTGAGTCGAGGGTTACCTACCTTACCAGGGTTCTACTCTGTAACGAAAAAGGAGGAGGAGGGGGGATGGATGGGTATATACCTCGTTACATAGATCTTAATTCTGTTCTTTGATCAGGCATTCACCCAGCTTCTAGTTTGCTTGAGTCCGGTTGGGTTTCCCCTTCCTTTTCTACCGGTGTATTTCTCTCTCTATACACAGATTTTACTTGTTTGGTGCTGGCCACTGTTTTTCTCCCCATCACACTCTTTTTTTTGTTACTCACCGCACCTGTCTGTCTTTCCTGCGTATTCATCCAGTTTAAGGCAGTTTCTGTTTTGGCTTCCATCTTACAAAATCTATAACTATATCGGATTCGCCTTTTAATTCGAATTCATCCACCCGCCGACCACCCCCCCCGGTGGATTTCCCCACATTTCAATCAATACTTTAACATCAAAAAGAGAAAAAATCACCAGATTATCGCGTGGAAATACACTCGTTCGGGAATTTCACCATAGGGAAAATGGCGACAACTAGTGCAACAGCGCCAATGGTGAGTGGAATAGGAGGACCACCGCAGGGTGGAAATGGGACCACAGGCGCGGGTGAGGCGCCGGGAAAAACAGGCGATATGGGACGGGTACCAGAGCTGCTTGCAGTCACATCGATATTGACGGTTTCTATGATAATCGTCGTTGTGCTGCGGATATATTTGAAACTGCAAACAGGAATAAAATCAGTGCGGTTGGTGGATTGGATGCACGTACTTGCTGCTGTATGTCAACCAAAAAGACTGGGTGGTTTAATGAATTTGTTCAACTCGCTAATTAGGATATTTGATTTTGCAGTTATTCTCAGTTGCGGTATCAGTTGCTGTAGCCATCTCTGTTCGATTCGGCGCAGGCAGACACAGATTTGAGATAACAGGAGATGACACCACTCAAGGTCTTAAAGTAAGTCTTCCAATTATCATTCAAGGCCCATCTCCTAACAAAATTCGTGCAGTATTACTGGATTTCCAAACTTCTTTACATCGCCGCTACCTATGCCGTCAAGATGGCCGTCTTTACCACCCTCCTCATTGTCGCTAGTACCCCGCCCCAGCAAGCACGGAAATTCCTCAAAACCATGTTGTACTTTGCTATGGTTTTCATGACTGCATACTCGGTAGTTTTCTGGGTTGCCGCAGTGATAGAGTGTCGACCTGCTAGGTATATATTTGACAAGTCTGGTACGGGACAGTGCATTCCCGGAAATTTGGTAAAGCAATTCGCAAATGTGCATGCTTCGATGAATACGGCGATGGATCTATTTTTCGTACTATTACCTGTGTTTATGGTAATATACGGTGTCCGACGGTCAACAAGGGAGAAACTTGCCGTTGCTGGAGTATTTATACTCGCTTTCTTGTTTGTAACCTCTTCCCATATGCTCCTACGTAGGCCAGCACGCTAACAAAGACATCTCTCTTCAGCTCAGTAGCCGCTGCTGCTGTTCATACACTCTACGAATTCGGATACCACGAGACCACTGAAGTCCTCTACGACTCCTCCAACTTACTTATTTGGGAAATGGTAGAGATTAACGTTGGTCTTATTGCAATCAATCTCCCATCCCTCTCCCCATTTTTCAAAACCTGGCTACAGCCTCTTCGCTCGCCCAACCGCAGTTCAACTTCAGCATCGACAAGCCAGAACCCACCAACGCCAACACCATCAGCCCTCCTTTCAATGTCCCACGTAAATCGCTCCGACATCAACCGCTCGGAAAGCCAGCGCCAGATCATGGACGATCACAACCGGGATGTTGAAAATGACCCTTACGTCCCGCAGAGACCAACAGCGCCATTCGTGTTCGCGTCGAGTTCGTCGGCAAGATACTCGTCAGACTCGAAAACGAACCTCAGCGAAATTATGGTCCAGATGGACTTTCCGCTAGAGGAGCACCCGGCCTTCAAGGAAAGAGAGAAACCGGTGTTACGCCCACCACCGCAGAGCGCACAGCAGCCGGTACCGGGGGGGCATAGAAAGATGCCGACTCCTATGTTTTAGTTGTGGGTTTTGTGTTTTATGCGTTGATGCAATGATCTGATACTGCACTCTGGTACCAGCCTGTACTGCGAGAGTTATTTTATTGATTTTATGACATTTTTTTTTTTGGGGGGGGGGTGTGTGGATTGGTTATGGCAGCGACTACTTTACTTTTACATTTACTTTTCACCTTAACTACTACTACTACTGGCTGTATAGCTACCACATGGAGTGTATATACTTTACCTTCTTCTATTAACTATTTCCCCGACTGGATCGTGCAATCTTCAAATTGACAGCTCTTTATACCCTCCACCCAAATTGAATTGCCATGAAACACGCGTTTGTGATAAATAACCCGACTATCGATCATCTCCTTCCCATCATCCCCCCACCCTCCCGCCAACTCTACATCAGATCTACTATTCAAACACGCAAGGACAGATAGATTGCTAGATTTTTCTAGAAATGACGGAGATATGGGGGGTTGCCACAGTGGGGGCGCAGGAGGGTTGTGGTCTGATACATGAATTCTCACACCGTTGCCAATTTTCGTCACGGAATATCACTCGATGTACGCGTTTTGGCAAATGGGGTAGGTGGAGTGATTCAAATGCCGAAATTACCATCCGATGTGGGGCCAGATTTTGTCAATGGCTATGTCAAGTGGAAGTGGATAAATAATCACCGCGAAATAATCGGGTCCAGCGCTCATTGTTCCGGAATATATGGGTAGGGACTCCACATCAATTGAAACGGAAACGCACCAGAGTAAAACTCGAGGAGCCATCCCACCCAGCCAAAAGACTTATTTACCCACTCAGTATATTCTGTCCCTTAAGCTGTCAAAATATGCTGGGCCTTTTTTGTGGGGGTCAAATGTAAGGTTTTGCTAACAAATTTGTATCATTTATTCGACCTGGGTCAATCTCCCACCAATGAGTAGCCTGGACTTGCTGTGGCTTGTTGACTCCCACAGAAAAGGGTTAGAATCAACGGCTTAAGGAATGGCCTACAAAACATTAATGAAACTAGCCAAGGACTCTCGGCAGAAAGAAGCAGAAGTCACAAGTCTCAAATAACCCTTGATTCACAACAGTCGAAAAAAGTGTAAAAGAACGGATCTTTGAGTTCGGTACCCAGGATTCCCGCATGGTCACCCACTGCAGTACTAACTAGGCGATACGACGTTTGAGTATGGCAGAGCGGACGGGATGCCCTATTTTCGTCGTTCTATGACCGAACACGGCGGGATAGAGCGGGCGGCGGTGAAAAGTTTGCTAGTGCCTTGGCATATACCGACAGGATTTATGATCTACTTAATGGCTCAAACTTCAGTTGAGAAAAAGCCTTTTCGACATCAAATAAACGTAATTAAGGGACCGTTCGGTGATAATATAATATCATGATATTCGACGATATTGAAATTTTCGCTATATTGTATCTTGTGGTATTCTAGCAACCACTTTTGTTGCCATTTCACAACTATTAGAAGCCCCAATATCACGATTTACAAAATATAGGTGAGGCCCAAATTTTTGAACTGTGATAACGATACTTTTGTTGCTCTGGGTTCAACCCACCCCGCCTTTTCTTTTTGTCACCAACAAGTACATGTCCTTAAAATCTAATAAGACTTAAAATCTAATAAGACTTAAAATCTAATAAACCTTATAATCCAATAAGCCTTATAATCCGAAACAATCCTTATTGGAGATCATGCTTAGTGGCCTGAGTTCATTATTGTAGACTTAAAAATAAATAAGCCTTATACTACGAAAACCCTTATTTAACCCTTATTTGACCCATATATAACGCTTTTTTTACCCAGAAAACCGGTAAAGTAACCCATGGAGTCAGAGTCAAACAGAACAGCTTTGCGTTAAGAATAAAAGATTAATTGTCGATAATCCTCACGTGTTCGGTCATAGAACGACGAAAATAGGGCATCCCGTCCGCTCTGCCATACTCAAACGTCGTATCGCCTAGTTAGTACTGCAGTGGGTGACCATGCGGGAATCCTGGGTACCGAACTCAAAGATCCATTCTTTTACACTTCTTTTTGCAGATTGCAGGTACGTTGTATATAGGCATCAATTCGATCAGGATAAGTACTTGTATATGCTCCTCATCAGACATGACTTCGGTGTCACTATCGTCACCACAACTCTAGCTAGTTCGCCCTTGAACTAAAATGAGACTTTGGGAAATGATTTTTATGCAACTATTATGCTTGTGTCGATCGAGGTGCAACAGTATGGGCTGTGATAAAAAGCTAGTAAGGCATTTTTCGCTCACTCTTATAACTGTTCTATTAAGTAAGTATAAACATCAATAATACCGAGCAATTGCATCCTGTATGTATTTGTTTTCAGTAAATCCGGCCATTGTTGTAATGCAAATTCTTTTTCAATGTTTACTTTACTCTAGCCTCTTGGCACACACCCAGTGTGAACCGCAAGAAAATTTACTAGAGGCAAAAATCTAGGAAGCCTTCGATCCCCACCCTAAGAGACAAAAAAGGGTTGTTCATACCACTCTCAGCTGTTCTTTTTCAAGAGTGTAACTGAAGGAGTACAACACACGATTTGTGACAGAAGTGGGACTTGAACCCACGCTCGTTTCCGAACCAGGAATTGATGTTAAGATTAAGACCTTAACCTGGCGCCATAACCAACTCGGCCATCCTGCCATGATCATGCAGCCCTAACAGGCATTCCAAAAGCATCTGGGCTAGTTTCTTGATTGCAGCTTTCTACAATCACATAACGTCAAAGTGGCCCAACACCCCCACAAACGAAGCCGATCCACTACTTCCACCATTTGGAAAGATAATCTCAGTAGCAGGAAAAGATCCGGGGGATCTTCAACATGAACCTTCTAGTTCGGGCCGCAGGCTACAGCTCCTAATGTAACTAAATTAATGGGTACGTGCAAAGCCGACTTTACTACTCGGAATAACGGCACTTCATTATGTACCATGTTATATCACAAAGACTCGACATTATCACATCACCACTGCACAGAAACCGATATTCCACAACATGTCTACGCATGATCGACAGATGATGTGTCATGGGTAACTACTGAGGTCTTTGCTCGGAGTAGAGACTTCACAATTATTGGACTTCACGAAATGTCTAGGCCGCAATTGCCACCTGAGTAGAGTACCGCACATCGTTTCTCTCCTGAATGTTCCGATAAGATATCTCAGCGTATTGGTCAAGAGCTTGCTCTGAGTTTTCGTGGTCAGCGCATCACGACAGCGAACAATATATTCGCTCATGTGATCGACGAGACCAATGCTAAACCCTAACCCTGGCCTGGTACCAATGATTCAATGATCCACGAGCTGCTTCCTGCGTTCGTTTGCGCATTCTTCAGGTCTCCTTATTTATCCACGATAAGGCTTTCCATGTCAGCACTCTAAAAACCATATGTCGATCCTTTGCTCAGAAAATACGGGTAGATGGGCGGGGGACGGACTCAATGACGAGTTCTCGGAGCAACTGATCTCCTGAGCACAAATAGGAAGCCAGTCAGCCAGCCAGGTATCGTGGTTGTGGTTGCTAGCTGCTGCTGGTCGTAGAAAAGTCAAGTACCGGTACACGTCCGCGGGTATCGGGTCAATGAGAACTAAGAAGGCGAAGAAAAACTTTTTCCCTTCGTTCTCATCTCGATCGAGATGCAGCTGGGCTGGCTGTCGACCTGTAACCCGTTTGTGGAATTTGTGAACTTTCACATGTTGCAGATGTACATAGAGAATCCAGTCAATCACTACATGCGTCTGATTTTCGCTCAAACCGAAGATTGCATGTTGCACCTACCAGCTACCTACCTTCCTGACGTACTTACTCTACGAAGGGAGACCAGTTACCGGGCTTGTGTAGGCATATCTTATCATAAGCGAGAACAGTGCGTACCAGGGTTTGAGTTCTACGTCGTGGCCTTTTTATAGGACTCTGGTGGTTGATTTGGTAGACTTTAGTTTCTTGCTCCACCTAGGAGCTGGCGGTGAGCGAGCAATTGCCGCTTCCATGGGATTTGTTCTCTCTCCATGGCCATCATTGATGAAGTCACATTTTTTTTTCCTGTGAATTCAGCTGGCTCTTGCCACCTTTACAAGTGGCCCATAGAGTAGCAAATCTAGTAGATAAACCCTATACCTTGAGCCTCAGGTCACAAATGATGGGTAAAAAAGGACGTTATGTGGGTTGGTATTCACCCATTTATCCAGCAGGACCGGGGAGGGATTCCCCCTGTCGATACTCTATCTGACGTATGGGTCAATGACGGCCCTATTGTGTGCAGATGTACAAAATAATTAAAGCATGTGTTATGTGCGTACTGTAACTCGCAGCTAGCTCTATCTCGCGATGGCCAGGGCGATGATATGGCACACTAACACCGGGTAAGGTGAAAAACCACGCTTGGGTTAGATCTATAGCTAGCTATCAAACTAGCTAACTAGTAGGTTGGATGCGATTAGAATATACCTCTGGAGATATACGGCATTTCGGATAATTAAGCATGTCACTGGGAGGTTTATGTGAGGCAGTGCTGTAGCTGTCTTTGGCTCGATATATGGGGTTTGAATATTCGCAAAAGTCCTGTAATGAAAAGAAAACAATATCTAGCGCAGTCTTTTTTTGAGTTTCTCGGCCGGCTGGAAGCTATTGTCTGTAGTTTTGATTTCGCCCGAATTTCTTTTTAATATATTAGGTTTTTTCGTCCCTTCGATCCTGATAACCTCACTCCATTGGCGTTTCTATTAATTGCAATGATGTAGCTATCAATGATCGGTTATAGTAGGCGCGGATTATTAATATAGGGTTAGGGCTCTGCCTGTACATACCTCAATAATCTATTCTCTACCAAGGCACGTCAATACTTTACCAGCACCACCCTGAAACATGACAGAGGGAGAAACAAATTGTCGGGTGCGTATGCAGGTGTGTAAACATTCTTCTTTGAACCCGATACCCGTTTCTCGGGGCGCAATGTACAAGCTTAAGCCTGGGTAGGCCACACACATAGATTGAAATGGAGCACACCTATATCTCCTCTTCTCGTTTTTTTGCCTCCGGCCCTTATTCCGTCACCTTTTATTGGAGCTCCTGCGAATACCTCGGCGTGTGGGTGATGGTGGGTACCTGGGTCAAGGGGTGTTTTTTTTTTTTTTTTTCCCCTTTCCCCACGTAGGTACCCTACTCACGACCAGGCGCAGGGTTAGGCTTCAGCTAATCAGGACATACGTAGCTATATCGTAGCCGCATAGGGTACTGACGGGCACCGGTCCGTAGCGTGCGCATACTCTACCAGGTGCGAGTGATCGAGATGGGAACGCAGAAAGGGAATAGAAAAATGGTTTTGAAAATTCATCTTATCGACTGACCCAGTGGATATCTTGCGGGGGCAAACGTGTAGGGTATCCAAAGCCTTGTAGGTAGCGAGAGGCACACATACCTTTCAAGGATTAAGGAGCAGTGGGGGCCGTTTTGAAGAAGAACAGATGACACTGCGCGTGCTTCGCCAGTTTGAATCCTCTGTTCCAGCTGCAATGTATTTCCAGATTCCTAGAAATGCAGCTATTCGATTCGCGAATTCGGTAAATTCTTCAGCTTTTCTGCTCCAATGTCCGTAAAGCCTTTTAACTACCGGCGTGCGCAAGTCTGCCACTCGCTGTCGTCTCTGTCTCGTATGCTTGAGATAATCAATCAATCGCGAAACTCCCCACGGGGTTAGGGTTTAGTATGGTACGGTTTTCCTTATCACAAGCGAGGACTTGGTAATCTATCATTTACATGTTCTGTGCTGTGCACACATGCACGGATATATACGCAATCTCAGCCCAATATCGGTACAGCCGTTGCGGATATTAAGTACATTGCATATCCACATATCCACCCAAAGCACTATATGAGGTGCTATAACTTACCTATCTCAAAGGCGCATATTAAACACCAACTAGATGATTAGACGGTCCATTTAGAGAGTGTGAAGAAAATAAAGATGTGATCTTTTTTCACCCTTCCATCTCCGCGTCTGAGTGAAAGGGTGGGGTGAGGTGAGTTTGTTTTTATGCTCCAGACCGTTCTTTTTCAAACGCATCTGGGGTTCTTTTGAAGATTCCTTCTCATCCCCCGTAAATTGCGTTGAAGATTTAAAAGTTGAGTTGGGGCGGTTCTGATGTTCTTTTTCGGATAAAGTATCTCTTTCTGTCTAGCTAAGTAGACTGACACCTATGACGGTAGACTACCCTAGAATACTCCCAGGTTCACCCTCGGCCGAGCAGTGATGGGGGAGGTACCGACCCTACGATGTCTCGGATTTCTCGGTACGGAGAATACTGTTTGTTTGACGTGTTCACAGGTTAGGCTGGGTTGCTATTTAGAGGTAGGTATTTGTGGTTAGACGTTGGACTCTTGCTCCCTTCAGTCCCAGGTGGACCTACCCCTGACCCTGTTGATTCAACGGCGCTGAAGGTTCCGGAATAGTCTCTGGAGTGGGGCTGGGGTTGGTGATCTGGCGTGACCCACCCATGTCTTACGCGCGCTCTGATTTTGTTCCACAATATATGGCAGAGCGCGCTTTTTCCTCCTCTATTACGTTTTTTTCGTCAGTGGGGGAAAATTGCATATATACTTCTGAATACGGTGTAGGGAAAAAAGAAAGTTGTAGGGAAAGCCACACCGTTACTCGTAGCTTCATAGCGTTTCCGAACACGACCAATATTGCATGACATACAAAAAGGTGGATTTGGCGCTTTTTTGTATGGTATGCAATATTAGTCGTGTTCGGAAACGTCATGAAGCTACGAGTAGAACTCCATATGCAGGGCAGCGGCAGCGGACTTGAGACACTGTTAAAGCTTAGCGCCGCCAAAGTGTCAGATACAAGATGTCAGAAAAGATGCAAAACCGGGAATAAAGTAAAAGGCATATACAGAAGGCATGCCATACATAAGTGATCCTCATATGTATGGCATGCCTTACACCGACCTTGAATCCTAGTAGGTACAAAGGTGAGAATACTAATGTTGTGTGATATATTCCCATAGTGGGGTTGGTGTTGGTGTGTGCATACAACTAGGTGATGGGATGGAATGCTTGAATCGAGACTGAAAAGAAGCGCGTTAGTTCGTAACCATAGGGCGGTTTCATAAGATCGGCCCGAGTGTTTTGATATCTTGATTATGTTTAGGAGTTATTGTATCTCTAGACGCGATGGCGAAATTTCTCGGAGGGCCAGGGTCGGGCACTGTCTGTGAGCAACGTTAAACGTTGTACTTTAGCCTCCCCGAGCAGCAGAAGATCTATCTTTACTCGGAATCGGATGGAATGCCACAGCTGTGACTTGTTCGACAGCTCAACCAGGTTGTGCTAGGGGGGGGGGGGGGGATTTAGCTAGGCGATCCTTTCATCAAGAACAATAACCACAGTAGCGAAATAAGGGACGATGTTTGGAGGAAAAATACGGAAGTTGATAAGCATTGGGGTTTTGTCCCATTACCATGTTGGGTTTGACCTCACGCGGAAAGTTCCGCCGGAGATTTTCGCAGGCAATAGGAGAATGGTGCATGCATACCTAGGCAACTCGTTCAGACCAAGCATCCATCCAAGCTAGACCGGCCCGAGGAGCATTTTTTGTGGTTTGTTTGTGTGTGGCTTTTATTTATGCAGCATAACGGCTCAATATAGGAGTAATATATCGCTATGGAGTTAGTAGAAAGAGGAAATCTAGAACCACTTAGATGGCCCTGTTAGAGGTATACTGCCCGATTTCAAACCTTCCCTTACTCTATTAATCCTCCTTACCCGAGATAACTACATGAGGTACATGTACTTTGTATGTTCCTTCGTTGTACCTGTGGCCCGGTCCTGGAGGCCGTGGACTATATGCATATCTTTTCTCTCTCTTTACGTCCTCTCCATATCCTTTCTTTTCTCAGATACTAGCTAGTTTCGCTTTCATGATGCCTGGCCCTCCTGTCACTACTCGTTAGTTTCAAAGGCCAATTGCAATTTCACCTGGTTTTGGTTTGACATCCTGTTATTTATGGGGAAGGTGTATATTGTTAGTCTGTCTGATCATTTCTATATATTCTTTCATATCTGCCTCTTCACTTTTTTTTTATAAAGTTGTCTACCTATTCTCTCTTATTACACAGTGCATTGAAGAATAACAGATACCCTGCATTCATATCATAAACCATTATCTATATATCAACGACGTTGGCAAATACTCCGCAAAGATGCTTTTCAAATCCGGGAAACCCCCGATTGATTGTAAAACTCTCCAATATCCCCTTCAAAAGTTAATCAGGGCTTGTGCTAACTCATGATCCGTATATAAAGACCCCACTACTATGCCCATCTGGACATGGCTATTCGACTCTTCCGCCTCCACACTCACCACATTCCCACCTTCCAAAGTATGCAGCTTCGTCGACTCGACGACACATGAATCGCTTAACTACAACACTGTCGCCGAGCTCTCCACATATGCCTCCACAGTACTCTCCCGCCACCACGGTTTGCAGCCCGGAGAAACCGTCTGCTTCTTCTCTCACAATACAATTTGGTATCCCGTTGCCATGTTTGCAGCGTTGCGCAGTGGTGGCGTGATCTCGGGAGCATCGCCGTCATACACAGAGGATGAGATGACGTTTGCGCTGAAAACTGTTAACGCCAAGTATATATTCACCGTCCCCGGCTCGGTCGAGATTGCGGTGGCAGCGGCGGCCCGTGCAGGGATTCCAAAAGATAAAATATTTCTGTTGGAGGGTATGAGGGCCGGGTATAAGACTTTGAAAGAGTTGGTAGAAGTGGGACGTAGAGAGCAAACACAGATGCCGGCATTTGATCTAGGAGGGAGGGATAGTGGGGAAGTGTGTGCGTATTTGAGCTTTAGCAGTGGGACCACGGGGTTGCCAAAAGCTGTAAGTTTTGCTCTTCTTTGAGGTAGAAATATTTGATATTAGTACTAACGGCGGTGGCGTGATGCTATAGGTTATGATTTCTCACAGAAATATGATTGCCCAGCTGATCCAAGTAGCCTCCGAAAAGGCAGCAGACGTCGACAAATTGATTGCGGCGCTGCCTTTCTTCCACAGTATGTTTTCCTATATAGCATTCATTGAGATAGTCTTTGTTTCACGACCTAACAAGCCCTTTCCTTAGTTGTCGGCCTTGCTTTCTCCCTTCACCTTCCCATTGTCCAAAACTGCGATCTGGTGCTTATGCGTGCCTTCACTTTTCCCAGCTTTCTGGCAACTATCGAAACATTTCGCATCCCCGAAGTGACTCTCGCACCTCCTATCCTCCTCCGCCTTACTCGTGACCCTAGCGTTCGCTCCTATGACCTATCCTGCGTCCGCCGTTGGCACACCGGCGCGGCCCCGCTCTCCCGCGATCTCATCCGCGAGCTCTCACGTCGCTTCCCCTGGGCTGGTATCAAACATGGCTATGGCCTCACTGAAAACTGTGGTGGTGTTACTGTCACTCCAATAACTGGCTACGGTTACGAGAATGCACACACGGTCGGGAAGCTGTTGCGTAGCACATCCGTGCGAATTGTAGGAGAGCGCGGGGAGGATCTAGGGCCACATCGGCAGGGCGAGATATGGTGTAAGGGGCCCCAAGTTACAATGGGTTATTTGGACGCCCCAGATGCTACCAGGAATACGTTTATGGAAGATGGCTGGTTACGGACGGGCGACCTAGGATGCATGGACGAGGAGGGTACTCTGACCATCACGGGCAGGCTCAAGGACCTGGTGAAGGTGAAAGGCATATCGGTATCCCCAGCAGAGATTGAGGAAGTCTTAATGGAGCATTCAGCAGTCGAAGAGTGCGCGGTTGTGGGTGTGCCTGATGCCGTATCAGGAGAGGCGCCGCGCGCTTTTGTGGTGCTTAAGGAGGAAGCTAGAGCGAGGGGTGAGACGAGTGTTGACGAGGTTGGGAGGCAGCTTGTTAGAATGGTGAGAGAGAAGAAGTATAGACCAAAGTGGCTTCGTGGTGGAGTGGTTTTTCTGGAGGAATTGCCTAGAAATCCGAGCGGAAAGATCCTAAGGAGGGTTCTAGTGGCGATGGGGGACCTGGCGGTAGTCGTGGAACCGGAAGCCCAGTTCGAGGAAGAAAGAAAAGGGAGCGGAAACGAGCTCGACCGCAAAAATTCCATGAGAGCTGGGTGGTTTGGTCAGGAAAAGGCGAAGTTGTAGTGAGGAATTGACCTGTTGATGCTTGATGATTTTATCTGCTTTTGGGTTTGGGGTGTTGGTAACGGACTAGGGAAATCATATATACAAATAGACTGTCATAAAGATATACGCTGGTAGTAGTAGCTAGAATGTCATGAAATTGTTATGAAAATATATTTTCTGTTTTTACAATCTTCGGGGAAGTTTATGGTAACACAGGGTGCGAGTGAGCGTCTGTGTTCCATAGTGTTGTGTCATGTGACCGGAAATATTCTGCAAAAAGTAAAAAAGGCTTCTAGGATACTAGGCGAATCTGGTGGCGCAGTGGGATTTTAAAATACACCCCTCTGTCTTCGTTTGCGCTTCTGCTCTTGGCTGCCGATCCTTTCCCTTATTCATTCTCGTTTTCGATGAAGGAGGAAGAAAGTTCCCACCCAACGTCTTCTCCCCACATTAACGGGTAGATTTCATTTTTGCTTCTCCTGTGACTGCACGCACGCAGACTGGCTCCGCGGAGAGCTATCGCATCCTTGTCTATGTTGGATATCGGTCATGGGAACTTATCACGAGTGCTTAGTCACTTGCAAATTGGAGAGTTCTATCAAATTTTGTGTGTGCACTGTGCGTTGTGTCGACTTGCTTGCATTTCGGATGCCTAATATATCGATAGATAAAGGTAAGATCAGAGGGTAGATGCTGTCAAGAGTAGATTGGAGTCAGTTATGACGATTTCATTCGAGCCAGAGAGGGTGTCAGACTAAGAAGGAACGTGATCCGTGTGTATACTGATAACCCGCTAAGTGCTCACTTCCTTCGTTGCAGCTGGTACAACATGTAGTTACATGCTAAATGAATGCTAGACAAACGAATCAAGTTTTGCATCTCTGTTGCATCGTGGCGTTAAAGATGAGGGGTAAGATTCTCGTTTAGGTTGAGAGTACTGTAGGTCTACCGTTATTCTGATGGCTGGAACAAAACCAATCGACAGAGAGGAAAATGGAGGAGGCCTGATCGGGCGGCAGTTTACAGATGGCCGGAATACAACATATAGAAGTCTCGTGTCTTCTACAATATGCATGAAGGCATTATAAAGGCACGACAACGAAGTAGATACGCGTCACGACCTTTAAGTCGAGTATGTACTACGCACTGACGCTGCTAGTTTAAGGGCTTACTTTTCATAAACTGCAAAGATACAGGTACAGTCTAAAAATCAGGGTGAAATCACTATGATGTACCACAGTAGCAGCACTAGACATTGATGTAGTTGAGTAGGTATATCGTATATTTCAAGAGAATACATATTACATTACATGTACATGTAGTTCCGTATTCTAGTAGAAATTTCAGCCAATCAAGTAATTGCACATCGGTATGAGCGCCGCTAGCTGTCTCGACTGACAAAAAGAACCCTTGTCCGTACGCGTCCCTCAATTACGAGTTTTGTCGTGGCCCTCGAAACGGCTCAACATCACTTAGCAGTACATTGGAGGCATACCGCAGTAAATATATATATACCCTACCCTAACACAGTAATTGTAGAAACAGGCAACTTAGTTCCAGAGACGCAAATATTGATATGAAAATCTTCAGGAGATGTTTCTACTCGGGCTGTCATTGTTTCTGCAAACCGCTTCGTCAAAAGGGGCCGTAGGTTGTAGGGCAGGCACTTTAAAATTATGCTATACGTAGGGAGGAGGGTTTATTATGAGCATGCGGTCACTAAAACAATCCACACCTCATTCTGCCGGCCTCTTCAATCAAGAAGAGGCCGGAAGAACAAAATAAAAAGATTTGTGACAGAAGTGGGACTTGAACCCACGCTCGTTTCCGAACCAGGAATTAGTGTTAAGATTAAGACCTTAACCTGGCGCCATAACCAACTCGGCCATCCTGCCATACTTTCTGTTCAAAAATTAACACCTATGAAGGGTTTTCTCACTATTAGCTTGCTAATGATAAACTAGCAGGATAAATTGCACATGTGGGGTAGTACTAGATGTACTTGGTTTAGTACCGTTCTTGGCGCCAAGTAACATTCCTGACTCATGGACTATCACTCGCAAATCAGCTCTTACAAATTTTTAATCGAAATATTTATGCACTTAACTGCCCTTTGATCCCTCGACAGGCGTCTAAGCGTCAGCAAATTAAAGAGACATGTCTACAAGCATTTATTAGACAATCTGATCGTCCCTCACGTTTCAGTTTTTTCAAGGCTCTGGAGAAAAAATGCAGACTAGAACCCTTGAATATTAAGGCCCGCTCGCAGCAACGGGCCAAAACAGCGTTTACAGGGGTGGAAACTACCTGTTTATTAGGCATTGACCCTTGGAAACTCCATTTTGTCTTGTTGACGGATGTGTCCTTACTTGTACACATTGCCTCGATTTCAGCTGTATGTGATATAAATCGAAGCGCATACAGTCAGTAATTTGAAAGGAACTGTGTTCGAGTTACAAAAGCCCTTGAAGGTTTAGTCTGGTGCTCACATTGCCCTCAAAATAAATAAGGATACGAACCACGCCCAAGGTTTTCAGAACCTCCATACGGAAGGAATCTTCCTCACCTCAGACTCTAATAAGTGCCGGGAAGATCAAAGAGAGACTCAATGACAACCGCAACGCATAAAAAAGTGCAAAAGATTGGATCTTGGAGTTCGGTACCCAGGATTCCCGCATGGTCACCCACTGCAGTACTAACTAGGCGATACGACGTTTGAGTATGGCAGAGCGGACGGGATGCCCTATTTTCGTCGTTCTATGACCGAACACGGCGGGATAGAGCGGGCGGCGGTGAAAAATTTGCTAGTGGCTTGGCGGACATACATGCCGCCAAATTCCGTTGGAAGAGACCAGTCTTCTCCCGTAATTTAGGGTGGTTTTATAAAGAATAATGCTAAACAGGCCTTAGTTTGAGTGGCTGCGCTGCAAGTCATGTCTGCAACCGTTTCGTTGACAATAAGCCTCCCGTAAGTGTGATATACATTTAACGCCCGATTTGGTAAAACAAATAAGCCTCCAGTAAGGATTTACTGCCAAATAAATGTTAAATAAGGCCTTATTGACGAAAAACGGTGGTATTAGCCTTAATTTGGGAGAAGGCTCTTTCTTGGTAAGAGTTTTTCAAAAATAAGGCATATATATGGCTTATTTTATGTATAAGTATTAGATTTAGATGATTATTATCAAATGGCTTAAGTCTTTATACCTGATACAACTTATCCATCAAATAATGCTTTTTTAAGGCTTTTCGGTGAATAAGGTTTATATAAGGCTTAAAAATTCGCATTATATTGGCCATATATTAATTCCAGCACCGGAATTTCAGTTCCCCTATGGCTCAGTGGGTAGCATGAGGTAGATGCTACCTGCAAGGCTCTGGGCTCAACCCCCCGCCTTTTTATTTTTGTCTTTATTTGAAAATAATCCTTAAAAATCGACATAAGCCTTATAATCCTTATAATCCTTAATAAGCCTTAAAATCCGAAAAAGCCTTAAAATCCGAAATAATCCTTATTTGAGATAATGCTTATTGGTTTGAGTTTATTCCTGGAGACGTAAAAATGGAATAAGCAATACGCTGCCAAAACGGTTAAATAAGCGTTACCTGAGCCTTATATAATGCTTATTTTTTTTTGTACCAAATCGGGCGTTAAAGTAAGCATTTTATAAAACCGAAAAAGTCTCAAAAAAGGATTTACATTTCTAAATGGTTTTGTCATCCTAGATGCTTACTAAGGGTTTGGTAAGGTTCATATAAGGCTTAGATTATACCACGTGGTTCTTGCGGTCAAGTAAAGCAGAAGGGCAAATAAGTCTCTTTCAACGAAATTCTCCGGTGCGGGTCTCGAGCCATGCACCATGACTGAATTGAATTCCTGCTACAAACTATTTGTACTCTCTTGATCGACGTGATAGATCTGGGCAATACATTTGCCTAGACCTGCGTGGTTTGGTTTTTATGTTCATGAACCAATGAAGGCTAAATCACGATATATCACTCGGGCGTTCAAATACGACAAGCATTGTAAACCTGTACTCGTATTTCTCTGTGATCATCGATATACTTGTGGTAATTAAATATTAGGATTACATGGAGGTAGGATAGAATCAAATTACAATTCAAAAATGTATCTGAAAACGATTAGTAGGACATGAGGGTCAAAAGCGAGAGCCGGGAAGATCTTAAGATCTAGGGTAATCATAAAGAGCCAAACAAACCTCGCAAAGCTCCGCAGGACCCACGAACTAAAGAGTCTTATTAGCATTAAAATGTCCAATATCACCTCCTCCGGATATCTCGTCTCGGGAAGGGGGAACGATGCCTATTCCTGGTAGTTCTCGTTTCATCACGCTCAGCGTACCCTCCTATCTACCAACGCTTTATATCTGGACCCAATAAACATATCCATATAGCAATCACCTTCCGTTTTACATAAAGGGTATACTAGGGGTTGTGGTTAGCAGACCGGATAAGGCTGCAGATGCAGTAGTGCTTTTTACAGCCAAAAGGTAGGCTCATCGAGCCCGCTAATACAAATGTACCTACCAAGATTCTTCCATATTCTAACCCCAGTCATATATTAAACCCGAACCCCTTTAGACCATTTGAACCAGAAGGAGAAGCCCCTAAAACAGGCTTTATACGAGCCGGGGGGTTGAAGAGCCCCCTCCTAACACAGCGTGTAAGCACTCTGACAGCTCTGCCAGAAAGACTACCTTTCGAATTTGGTGTATAAGTTGTGGTAGTGTAATGGTACAAAGTTCTCACTTGGATGAGTGGAGTAAATGCTGCGAAGCAGGTGACAACGACTGAGGTTCGATTCCTCACCACAACGTAAAATTCATATTTTTTTTTTCTAAATTGCTTGCGCGTTTTGTATTATTGCTGATGTAGACTCATGGCCAGTATGCTTCATTTTTTGTGTCCCAATTATCAATAATACTGATGGGAGATTGTGGGAGCTCTAGAACACATCTCTCAAGTGTCTCTCTTGTCAAATCTTATCGAGTCACCACACCCCACACTCCACACACCCCACACCACAGACCACCCAGCGCACCGCATCCCCCACCGTCATAGCCATGCTAGTCCCGTCAGAAGTAGAGGCATTTCTGCCTACTGCAATACCGAGGCATCTCTCCAGGTGGCTTTTCTTTCCGCTCAAAGCTTCGATCATTCTCTATACAGTAACGTACATACGTTCCCCCAGGGCACACGCTGGGCATACGAAGTGGCCGGATGTACATGAAGAAGCTCTTGGTGCGAGCACAGGCTCCCTTCTCTCTGTTTATGCCACACACAATGAAAATAGAATGAGTTTATATCTCTCCAAGGCCCCTCGACAGCAGAATTTTCTTTACTCAAGGGCTCAAAGGAATAGTTTCTAGAATCAACTACGGGACCTCTGTTGCTCTGGGGCCCGGTTCCTGCTGGGGTAATTACTTTTTGAGGTCTCCGCTACTTGCGCGGTGCGGATTGCTCGGCGGTATCACTATTGTGGGAGTTGGATATGAATTGGTCTGTGTGTTAATCGGCCGTTTCTCTCTGTCTCGTGCCCGGCCTTCTGATTGGTTAATAATCGGGTGTGCACTTTGATTATTTCTCTTATCACGTGTTAAAACAATTCGAAAACTAGTTGCGGTGCAGTTAACTCGCAGCGGCAATGTTGCGATTGGCCGGAGCTCTAGAGCTTTTGAAGCACGGGGTTGAGATTACCTCTTGGTACATTGCAGCTATGCCGTGGTTTGATTCTGGTCGGCGATACCGGGTTAAGGGGAATAGATATAATACCGCGCGCGGCCGGAGGCCCTGTACGACCGTTGGTGACCGCAGTTCTAAAAAAAAAAAGAAAATGCCAGGTCGGTATATCGGGAAACAGAACCCGGAGCGAGAATATGGCTTGGTCATAGAAGTCGAGCCAGTTTGGAAAACCCCAGGTTGGTTGGCGGCTTAAGAACATCGGCGGAGTAATTTGGAACTCTTTATACGGATCGGGGTTTTAAGATGGCCGGTAAATACTGGGCCCCGGGTTGCTGAATCATCCAATAGAACTAGGGCACTCGGGAAGGTTTGGAAATCTTAGACTTTCTACAAGTTGGCAATAATGACAAGCAGGGTGGGGGTACATACCTGATTCAATCATGACTCAAGGCTACCGGCCGATGATGACTCGGGCCGCTTTTGTTGAGTGCTCCGCGAAAAGAGTTTTTGCGTGGTATTTATTTGAGGTTAACGCATGCGAGTGATCGCACATGACGCCAATTTCACAACATGCGCCACAACTAGATAGAGTTAAACGTGTCTGCCAAGTACCTGAAGTAGCACACGTAAAGAAGAGATATAAGGCAAAAACTGTAAATGTCGGTACGCGAACCAAGAGCTGCCCCTGCAAGGTAGCTGGACACCCGCCTTAGACGCAGAAGTGACATTGTGATGTTTCTAATCCCGCATATGGCCCCCAAAAACTTAATTTCCACCCCCCACACGGATCGAGGGGTCCCGTTCGGTGGGATCAATCGCATATGTAATTGTCGTTGCTCGATTGCTGGACTTAATATCAATGCTTTGTGTCCGGATGTGAGATTTCTCAGCACGTACGACCACCTACGCCTAGAAGCGGCTATACGCCATTCGGCCACAAGAATTATACCACCGTCTACCGGCCGTCCTTCTGAGGATCGGGCCGGGAGGTGATTTGTGGGAAGTGCAAAGCCGAGCCGCATACGCATACCTACAACTAGTGTATTCCGTTGTCTCATAATCTCACCGAGATATTGGGGAATTCATTGGGTGGATAATGAAACCCTAGCCCTGAAAAACCAAATGAGAAGCTGGGTGCGTGAAGGCGTTGAACACAACCAGGATCTGCTCCAGCTACCATGTCTATATTATGCACGGAAGTGCGCCCACCCGGCATGCCGGCCGAGTCTCGGCGTTCTTTACTCGATAGCAATTGAAAATGAGTGCGGCTCCAGTCGTCTCAGAAGAGAAAGCTGCTGGTAGCATGCAGGATGTGTTGTTGTGTAACACTTATGTTTGTTAGGGTCCTGTGCGTTAATTTGGGAGTATAAATTTATGCCGTTCTTGTGACTTACACAAAACATACTAAACGATTACGATAGAAGTAATTCGTGCAGTATTATTCAAGTGCCCGATTTAGCGGTTTCCTAGTTGCTCCTTCTTGGCCCATGCGTCTGTCTGTAGAGTTCAAGTCCTTTGCCTCTGACAAGGTACATAGGTAGATCGGTTGATCAGATCATAATAGATTATGTGGGTATATATATATCGACGCTCCAATATGGCAAGTGCTCATGCCATAGTCTTCGACTGCACGCAAAGTTTTGTACCTCGAATTAATAAACTACTTGATATAAAAATAAAAAAAAAAATATGGCAAGTGCTCGAATGAAGCTGTATGCTTTCAAAGAGCTCAGAATTGACCTTGCCTTTCATGGATTGCAAGTATAATAAAGCCTCGCCTTGAGGGATGTGTATTTGCTCTAGTACTAGGCCGATTTTTCATTTATATAGTAGCCTAAGTCACCGGACTGACATAAGTATGTACATACATATGTATTGTCATCATTGATCGCGTTGTAATTTGCACAATGCATACATGTATGTATAGACAAAGAACATATAGACTGCTGTATGAAAAAATGCAAAGGGACACGAGACCCCATATATTTCAGCCTTCTAGTAACTAGTGTTTGATTAATGATAAATTGATTCCCGATATTTATTCAACTAGGAGGCCATATTGATCTTTGTGAAAGATGATTGGATGTAAAATCCTTTATGTGTATCCTGATAGTCATCATCGGCATTTAGTTCCTACAAAGAGTTGCGGCCTTCTCGATATGGTCTGTAGTGATGAGATAAGTACCGGTTAGAGATTATACTGTGCTATAGTTGATCATACACATGCAACGGCTATGGCAAAGATCTCCACCGGTAATACTAAACTCAGTGTTTATATGTGGTTCAGTAACTCGGATGGTAGGTATCTCTAGCTTGGCGGTACATCACATTGACAACCCCAGTCATTTTCCTCCGAAGGCGCAGCCAACAGTAACTCTAGATCCCTCAAGTAAGCCATCTTTCCGCCCAACTTCCTATTTGGACAGCTGAGAAAGGATTCCATTGGGTCACCAGTGATACTCCCCTTAACCCCCACTAGACTTCCCCGCTCCCGGCAGTGGGTGGTTAAGCTTCTGCAAGGGCAGGACACCCATCTGCAATCCTGTGGGAAATGTTGGAAAGGAATAATCGAGATTGAGTGTGTATGTGACGCAATAAAGCACCTAACAAGGATCATATTCTTAAGAAAAACAATAGTATCTGGCCGACGTTGAAATGCGGGGAAATTTTGGTTCCTGAAAGTGTCATATCTAGGTTTCCGCGGTTAGAGGAGGATTATCAGGCTACTTCCATCTGAAAATTTCATTCTTAGGTGGTGGTATAAGAAGCGCATACCTAAAATAGGATTGTTTAATGTCCCATGCTGATTATTTCAACTCTCGAGCCTTGAGAAGCTGATGAGGTCCATATTATCCATAACCTGCTTTATTTATTCTGTTGAGGGTCCTAATCCCTAAGAGGACTGAACATCGTTAATCTAGCAGATTTAGGTTCATGTATGTTATCGTGATTATCCTTTGATGTAATTTCTCCTACGTAAGAAGTACCACTATTCAATTTTCTTAATCTCGCGGAGCGGATGTATAGTACTTTTAATGCAGACACTGCCAGGATGAGCTCGTAGATGTAGACCTCGGGCACTGAAACCTTCACCGTCCTTCGGATAAGACTCTGGCCTAAGTTATTTTAAGCATCCGTGTTATCCCGCTTTAGAGGGCCAATGATAATATAGAAGGATTTTAGCATCCATCAGGCTGTGTGCTATCGTCATTTATCAATCGATAAAAACCTCTTTGAACGAGCCGTTCAATATAAAGATCTTATCTAGAAAGAATATTATTCAGGGTGCATATTCTTTAGAGTATGACTTAGGCCCACTGAGGTTAGTTCTTTGGTTTAAGGATATATATTCATCCGAGCACTACCAAAGGTTGGCTGAAATAACCAATGAAACAGGGTATGAGGATACGGATATAAATATATATTCATCTTTCGGTCTCTGTACGCACGAACCACTAACTGAATCCTACTAATCATGCTTCATGGGTAAATTTTGGCGGGTGGGTAATCCACGACTTCTAAGAGGCTGCTTGATTTTTGATCAAGTCCGGATCTACCGCGAGATATGTAGAGTAGTTAATTTGAATCAGCTCGCCTCAACCATGAAAATCAAATCCGAGGATTAGAAACAAAAAAATAGGTACCTTCTAAATTTGAAGTAAGGCAGATACCATGTAACTACCAGCTCCAGTGACAAATTGTTATCTAGGTCGTCTTCTCCTTAAATTCCACCCTTCCTCATGAATTTCGGTTGGATTTGAAGAGCTCAAAACTTGAATAGAAAGAATTTATTACGCCCTGTGACGTATGATAATGATGATGGCTGCCAGTGTGGGTATGTACCCATCTCATCGCATCTCATATGGCCCCGGTGTTTATGTTGTGATACTAGCTGAGGTTAGTGGCTTCGCTTTCACATGCACTGCCAAGACTTAAATACTGGGGACTTTAAACTCGGCTTTCTGCCACAAGGCAAGCTCGACGACAAAAAGAAACAAGCAACCCCGGTGCCCCGGATAAAAGCTGCATATTCAACAAAAGCAAAGGATTGTGGGTACATACTGACGGAGAAACAAAACGAAATAGGCAATGTGCTACATAGCCGCGGTCTCGAACCGTGGTTATCTGGTCAGGTACGAGTACTTTAAACCGGCCATGAGCTGCCTAGACAATCTTCAATGAGAGATGATTGACAGGAGGAGTCCTTGAAGTGAGGCAAAAAAAGCTCTAGCCAATGGAGGGCACTGGTGGGGAATACGTTTCAAGGAATTCGTGGGAATGAGAAGGACCAGGTTCTGGGAAGGGCAGCGAATGAGGGTTGGCCGTGCCAGTAGGAGCTCTACGCAGGGTTCAGAAGTTTAAGGTCTTTGGTTTCTTGTGCAACACCATGACGGCTCTCTCTCCAGGTGTCTTGAATGACGTTTAAGTGGGTGTGAGGCGAACACAAACGTGGGGGTTTGGAGAACCCCCCCACTGAAGAAGGCTCAAAGAGAAAAAAAATATCTCAAACGGTGGATGAACTCTATGAACACCTTCCAAATGTACGATCCATCGAAGAAGCTTATCACGATGGAAGGAAAATTTCGGTCTCGAAGACTTCTACAACATAACGCATTAAGTATATCGAGATCCCGCAACTTGATGGATTTGAGGATAGAGGAATTGCTCCCCTGTTCGACAGCCGGGAATACCGAGTTGTCGGGATGGCCTAACTTGTTCCAGAAAAATAGTCCTCCACATCTCGCCGGACGTTTGGTGGTTAACCGCAAAGAAGTGCGGCTGGGTCTTGAAACCTCGAATGGACTTTTTTTTTTTGAAATCTTAGACCATCCCGAAATCTCGGTAATATCGGAGAGACCACCTCGCCTTCCGATTTCCTAGGTCCCTTAAAGGATTGGATAGAGCTCGCGAAGAAAGCGCACTTTGTCGTAGAGGGAAGTCGAGACTCGAAGGGAACGGGACTAACGGTCGCCAATGCAATTTACACTGGACATGGACACTTCAAAGGAGGCAGTGGTACCTTTGAGCGCATAGTAGTCAATATTACAAACCTACCCACATGACCATGAGGCTGGTTGCTTGGTCCAGAAGGTGAGAATAGGGGACGAAGATCTCACTTGTCGAGAAATTAAAGCCCATATCAACGATAGGTGCCTAGATAACTACGCATGAAACGGTCCAATCTTAGGACCCAACAGTAAGAATACCTAAGTTGACACATTGTGGGAGTGAGGCTCTCCCGGAGAGAGGGAAGTGGGAGAACGTCTGGATCATCAATCAGGCTGGCGAATGAGGATTTAAAGAACCCTTACGTAACTGCTCAAGCACCACACCTGCCTTTCTGAGCGATAAGCGTTTCTTATCACTGGACCGTTGAAGCGATGGGTGGAAATCTCGGCGAATTCTGAGAGAGAACACACCTATGCATATATGTACCTACGAAGAAAGAAGAGACGAAGGAGAGGAGGCTAGACGTAGGAAGTCAAAATAGACGAGTGCTTGAGAGGGGTGGAAGACGAACAATCCCTTCCTTGAAAGACATCACATTGCCCATTTGACGAAGACCTCAGCTCCAGAATCTCAGAGGCAACAAAATTTCCATCGTTTACTCAATCAGATGCCCTCTCCCTGACCCGAATCGATCTCACAGCAAAAAAGAAAGAAAGTAGGACGAAAAAGAAACACCACGATTTCACTAGGACCTCAACTCACGAAGAGAGAAGGGTTCCAAGACGACAACGATTGTCCAGCTGTCTGACCGAGTCCCCTGCAAAGGCACGGTGATATCTAATCTGCTGACTTTGGGGCTCAGAAAGAATAGCTTCTTTCTTTTTCTTTTTCTTGTTCTTTTCCTTCTCCTCTCCTCTTGGCCGTCCATCTCTTCCACGAGACTCACCTTCTCATCCATCGTCTACTCTCTTTCATCCGATCTTGTCTAATACGGATAGGTGCTGATCTCCGCCGCTGCACTTTCCCGTATCCCCTCGAGACATCCATTCCAACGCCCTATGGAATAATAAAAATTCACCCTCCTCCAGCAACCTTTACAATACATTCGCAATGACTACCAAATCTATTTCATCGAATTCAAATGCCACTTCTGGCGTACACAAGCGCCGCCGCCGTGCAACAAATGACGATGGCGCCCATGCCCACGTAGCGACGAGCGACTCGCCACCACCTGTTCCCGCCCAGAAACCATCGCCGCCGACCACCTCCGGTGCTGGCGGGGGGTCCTCTTCGTTCAGAAACGTGAGTGCGTGTAATCGCTGCCGTCTGCGAAAGAATCGCTGTGATCAGAGACTACCGGCTTGTTTGTCCTGCGAAAAGGCTGGGGTGAAATGTGTGGGGTACGACCCGATTACTAAGAGAGAGATACCTCGAAGGTGGGTAGTATTCTTATAATAATGCCCCTGATGATCCGGGGACTTCTCTCGATTGCTCCGTATCTCTATTGCGGAATTTGCGGGAAACCCCGTGCTGAACCAACCCGGAGGTGATCTGAGCAGTTACGTGCACTACCTTGAGACCCGATCGGCGTACCTGGAGTCATTATTGACCGCGAACAACATTCCATTCTCTCCGGCGGAATCCTTTCCCGATCTTGCTCCGCCTCCTCCTCCTCTAATAACGACTACCCCCACAACAGGGACATCAACTGCCGCTCCCGAGTTTCCACCCCCACCATCTTCCCAGCAACAATCCCAGACGCCCATCGATCCGGCACTGACCAGCACCGAGATCCCTCGAATCGCCGTTCCAGAGCCGAAAGTTAAGCGCGAAAGATCGCCGCAAAACTCAGATTCATTGGAAGAAAAGAAGTTAGACAACCTGGTGTCAGATATCGGGCTTGTGTCGTTTGCTGGTGCAAGCGACCCGAGATATCTAGGCTCCGTCTCAGGCATTTCGTTCGCGAGAGTGGTGTTTGCTGCTGTAAAGAGCAGCGCAACAGGTAATAGCAATCATGATCAAAATAGCTCCGCGGCTGAAGGGGTGTCCGGAGCTAGAAGAAATAAACCTAGAATTGGCTCGACCACACGGATTCGTAGCACGAGAGGATTGGGAATCGGAGCCTCCGGGGCTTCTGGGAAAGAGGAGGACCTAGACGTGGATGATGCTGAAGACACACAGATGAGGGATTCGTTTTTCGGGCTTCACACAAAACCCACTATCACACCTGCGCCATTCCCCACAAGAGCATTGGCCCAGAGATTGATCAACCGGTATTTTGAGTATGCAAATCCTCAAATACCCATACTGCATATCGGAGAGTTTGAAGGGGTTCTGGACAGGATATACGGCACTAGAGATAAAAAGCTCAGTAGTGGTTCCAATGAAGGCGCCTATGGAGGCAGCCCCAAGGAGAAATATATGCTTAATATAGTGTGTGCTATTGGCGCGGGAATATTCCTGAAAGGGCCCGATGAAGCATCAGATGCGGAGGAATCAGAGGACGAAACGAAGGACGAAGATGGATACGAGTCACCAAAGGTGAAGGCAGAAAAGGGGAATAAAAGGAAACGGGCACAAATGCATTGCGAGCCAGAACAATACCATGCAGCAGCTGTACTCCATCTTGAAACATTCTTAAGCCAAAGCAAAGGTGGATTGGAAGAACTTCAGGCAGTTTTGTTATTGGCTGGTTATGCTCTGTTAAGACCTGTTTCCCCGGGGCTGTGGTATATTGTAGGAGTTGCTTTGCGTCTAGCGGTAGATCTTGGATTACATTACGAAGATTCGGATGCTAAGGAAGTAAAAAAGGACGGAAAGGAAGGTAGGAGGGAATGGTCGAGAGAGCTACGACGAAGACTATGGTGGTGTGTATACAGTCTTGATAGACTAGTAAGCACATGTGTTGGAAGGCCTTTCGGAATAGCGGATGAGGTCATTAGCACTAAGGTAAGCACCTCTTTCCAACTAGACTAATTGATTGGGGTGCTAATTTGGTATTATTTTTAGTTTCCCTCGATACTCGATGACCAGTATATTCATCCAACTAAAGGAATAGCTCCGCCATCGCCTAACAAAGGGTTACCATCTTACAAACTCATAGCGCATCACTACTTTCGCCTGCGTCTCTTACAGTCTGAGATACTGCAGGTTTTACAGCAGCAGTCTCATTCGTTTTCGTTCACTTCCTCAAACGCAACCGCAAATCCATGTGTGAATCCGCCTTTACCAACTAGTCCGCCAAGACAGAACGAAGATTACCCATCACATCATCCATATCATCTTCAGACGCCATATCTAAGGGGGTTCAAGACGGTTCAATGCTGGCACAAAGACATTGACCGCCGACTGAAGGAATGGATGGACTCTTCGCCCAAGACTAAAGACGAAACGGGAGTGTCGTTCTCGCTAGAATTTCTAGAACTAAATTACTGGCAGACGAAGATCATGCTATATCGACCTTGCCTATCGGTTCCTGTTCTGCTTGCAGGTGAACTGGGAGGGAGCGGAAGCTCTGCCAGGGGACGGGCGGCGGAACGAGGGCTAGGCGGTAAAAAAGATCGTGTAGAGAGGGCCGAAGAAGAGGAGAGAGTTTATCTTGTTGTTGCTGAGGCTGGTAGTAAAGTATTAAGGCTTTACAGGCACTTGCATAGAGTACACCAAGTAAACTACACATTTTTGGCTACTCATCATCTATTTATGGCTGGTAAATAATCACTCCTGAGCACCCTCCAACGCCCTAAAGACTTACTAATAAGAACAGGAATTTCATTCCTCTATGCTATATGGCACTCACCTTTAGTCAGGTCCCGTCTCTCCATGGATGAGGTCGACTTTACGATCTTGGCTGCTACTTCTGTCTTGGGCGATCTAGTGAATAAATGTCCACCCGCGGAAGCTTGTCGGGATGCATTTGAACGCATGTCAAGAGCTACAGTCCAGATGTGTTTGGCAGGGAAACGAGGGCCAATGAATAAAATATTGCCTTCAGGAACATTGACTCATCACACAGGTGTATCCGGAGCAACCGGAATGACGGCCGGGATGCAGACAAAGGTCCAGGGGATGACCCCGTTTCAGCATGATGAAGATGGAGAAGGGGAAGATGTGGAAGAAATTGAAGGGGGAAATATGCAAGAGCGAGAAGCAGATATCAAGTTCCCGGATACAGATTCGATGGTATTCAAAAACGAGTACCCTTCGGAATTTCCGCAGATGCACCAACATCAACATTCACAACAACGACATAACAGCAGGCATGGAAATGGATACCCCACGACACATCAACAGCAACAGAATCTTGCTCAACAACCCCGAAGGGGAATGATACATTTTGACGATGGATTTCGAGAACTTTTTACTCCAGCCTCCGCAGGAAACCGCTACTCGAATCCCAATAGCAGGAATGCCAATAATAATGTTCACCCCCACGTTCAGCAGCATCAACAGCCCTCTCCCCAACAGCAGCAATACGGTTTATCACCCACACATCAGGCCGAATCTATCCAGCAAACGGCTTTCCACCCCCCGTTGTCATATAGCAGCGCGGAACAACTATCACCACATTTACAGCACTCTCCACACCCACACCAACAACAGCACCAAAATATGTGGAACAAACACCAAAGCCACATGACACACTCATCCGCTGGCTCATCTCCGCCCATCCTTGCAGGACCTGGTCTACCATGTTCTGGACTGGCTAGCGAAGGTGAAGAAATGATGATAGATCCACAGTTGCAGTACCCACTGGACAACGTACCGTGGGGAAACCTGGATATGGGCACGTTTGGACTAGGAGGTCTAGACTGGGAGGGTGACAACTGGAGTGATAGCGGCAGTGCTGCGGGTGGAATCGGTGGCAGCAGCGGTAATCCAAGTGGCATGGATTTGTTTGATGGGTTTTTCTTTGGAGGTGGGGGTTCAGGGCATTAGTATTGAAGATTTCTGGAGTTCGATTTGAAGGTTTAGGTTTACGCTTAGTGTCTCTGACAGCTCGGTTCTTTTCACGGTTTTTCTTATGACGGTGGGATCAAAATAATCTCTGTTCATTTTTATGTCGTTCATAGGTGTGAAGTAATGTTTTTATTGGGGTTTTTTCTTTCTTTTGATACGAGGGCCTTTGTTGATATTTTATAGCTAAAAATTTCTTTTGTCGGGGGAGTGGAGTGGCGGAAAAGTGAGGGTTGGTTAAAAAAACGGAGCAAGCGGGGAGGGGTGCCCAAAAGCAATTGATGACTACATGACACTGTATTGATATAATGATACCCATTGTTTTTTTTTTTCGTCTCATATTTCTAGATGATATTCTGTGTTTTGTGGGGACTTGTAAGTTTTAGTGATGTTGAATAGGAATTGTCTAAAAATATCTTTAGAATCCGGTCTTGGGATGAATTATCTTATGAAAGTGGCCTTCCTTTTGAGCTGTTGAAGCCCTATGATGCTTCATCTCCACAATCAGGAGATATCACTTGAAGCACGTGCTAAGTATGAGCGATGAACAAAACACCCCACGTGAGCCTAAATATTCGAGACACAGGCAAACCAACCTGGCCTGTCAGTGATAGCAGGTACTCATGTGGTGGTTGTTGGACAGCCGCGTATCGTGGCATAGTTGTGTCGAAAGACCATCGATCTATCTATTGGTAACTCCTTTCAATTGTCTATGAGGATGTAAAACTCATTCACAAAAGTCCAAAGTCGTCCAGAAAGCGATTCCTCACACTTTTATGAACAGCTTGCCGCCGCTTCCGGAATGGCGTACCCATCGATCATAAGTAGACTGGTGTAAGAGCTGCGGATTTTGCAAGTACCGAGTACCGATGAACACATCAGTTCCTCTTGGAACCTATAGCTACATGTAGAGTTGTGACCATCAAGGATCGCCCAGTACTTTGGTCAATCCTGCAAGCCATTCAAACTGTAAGAGTTTATTCCCAACCAATGTAGCAAGCGCAATCCAAGAATTTGTTTAAGGCTGCGAAGCTTCCTCTTGTTTTGATTACTTCCAATCAAAGAACAAGCTAATTAGCACTAGAGGTAGGGGGTAACTGAAAGGTATGTAACCATATCACCTACTCGCCCCGCTGTGGCCTCGAAACCTTGACAAACCCCGCCGTCGATGGCGCCAAATATGCCACCCCCCCGAGCCCAACCGAGTCCTTAACATTACATCTATAGCTAGCGAGTATCCTCACAGATTACGAAATCTTGGAGCAGCTGTACACGCAGATCTCCTCTCACTATGCTTCAGGATCAATGGGGCGACACAGTCGAATGGCAGCTACTTTGCAATTTGAATCTCGAGACCAGTACGCAGTCTCTCCTTGTTGCCTGGAGCGCGATTTTGCGGTCGCGATAGAAGGCTGTACTAATAGAGATCGACTTCCTTGAGCTTCTTCAAGCCGTGGGCGCGCGCAGGGTCGACCGTGGGGCGCTTCATTCATGGTGCTGGGGCTCCGGGCAGCGAAGAGGGTCAGTAGTTGTAACTGAAGTTGTGATGCGGGTCTGGGTTGCTTGTGCAATTGATAGTTTTTGCCAAGTCGGAATTGTGGTTTGATATTCCCCCCCAGGACCGAGATTTTTGAAGGTTGGACCCCTAACCTCACCATCTCATGCTAAATCTTCCTTTGCTAAATTCGCTATTTAGCTGTATGCATTATATTTGTCTATATACAAGTACATAACGCATCTGTAGAAGTAGCAGCTTACATCATGGATGTCCGTCATTCTCTACAACGTATGTACATACATGTACGTTTATTCATTGCGACGAGTGATCTGTGGTGATGCTCCGGGAGCAAAAAACACAAACATCCAACAGAACATGGTGCCTCTTCCCCGTTTTTCATCAAACAATGACAAACAAAGAGCTTGCCAGTATAGAGGGTTTGCACTCCCGCGCGATCTCTGCTCCCGCTCCCAAACTCTCACTCACCAATTCGCATGAGCCCACCCAACGTAACAGTGTCAGCAACAAAGCGCCGTCGAATGTCGCTGCAGCTACCCAATTGTTCTTTCTTCCCCGGCGCTTGTTATTCGACTTTATAGTTCTACATAACCGCCCTTCTTTAGTGGTTGGGCGTCGTCGGGGGTCGTAGTGGTTAGTGCGGGGTTGTCAGAAGTGAGTTTTTTAGGCCTTGGAGAAAACCTGTGAATTTATATGTAAATGTAGTGATGTGCACTATATTATGGAGGATGAAAGCTGACCTTCTGGACAGGATAGGAGATGGGTTAGCAGAGAATTCACGGAGTCTGCTAGCGCTATAGTTGATAATATGCTTGCGGGCAGCAGGGTATAGGAAGTGGGCGCACCTAGTATTGATGCTCCCCAGCCTACACCCACGAAAGCATTTAAGTTTTGCACTACAGAGTGGTAAGAGTGGTATATATATAAATGAAGCTCTTACGCCACATGACCTACAGCATATGGTGCGTGGGGATTGGTACATACATGTATATGTATGAGAGAAAAAAGGCATCCAATGATGTCCGTATATACGAACTAGGGCATCTCTTTCCTAAAGGATGTCGGCACATCCCATTGAAAATATTTGGGGCTTGCCGTATATGTCGTGTCACCTCATTTTTAGTAAGTATTGTAAGAGTGCACTTTATTGTGGCTGAGCTTTCCAAATGAACAAGTACTCTAGAGACATATCACAAAGCATCCCCGTGATCTCCTGTACAGGCAAGGTTCGTGAAAAACTCAGAACCGGGAACGGACGCTCCTCCGCGTTGCCTTTCGGGATTTTTTCGGGAAATTTCCCGCTACCCCTGTAACCTTAACTCAACCACGAGTTGTACCACCTGCAAGATGCAGTGTAGGATGGTGAAAGGCCAGTGCGCCCACACTTTTTGAGGGCTCTTCTAGGGACCAGACGTTGTATGTGGTTTTGGAGAGAGTGTGGGGTGTAGGTCGGGATAAGTGGATTGGATTGGAAACTTCACCGATATTGTACCGCTGGTGGTGGTGTACATAGTTTACACGGGCTTTGTGCAGGTATTATTACATGAGTACTTGGGACAGGCAGAAAGAACGTGAAAGTGCAGTTTACTATTGCATGGCATTCAAGTCGCAAATAGTTCTAGAGTAGGCGCAAATCATGACATTATTTTCCGGTTTCTTGCGCCTACTCCGAGCAGAGGAAAGTAAGTTCTAGACACAGAATAATATTTGTTCCGGAAACGGTTTAATTGACTTGCCAAGCGGTAACTAACGCGAGAGATGTCTTTGCCAAGCTTTATACGACAACTCAAACTCAGTCAGCACTTTTGCAACTTGAGATATCGACTGATTGGTGTATTCTTCGACAGCGCTTGTGGCTTACGTTGTCTTTAGGATCACCCAGAAGAAGGAATACAGGGGCTCGTGGGGAGAGCATACGTGACAGTCTCATCCACGCGGAAAAGAGAGGTGTCTAGTCCAGATCACAACTATAAGAAGCATCTATATCCTCGTAGGCCAATCAATTTATCGTCCTGTCTCGTCTCCAGTTTGGGGTCGAGACAATTCATCGAGAACAGCAGAGCCTCTTGTGGTCCGAGGAAACACTAGTCTACTGTCCTGACTATAGTTCGAGCATAGTACGGGCCCCTCTTTCAAGCTCGTAGGGTTAGTGCCGCCATTGATGTAGGTACTTCTTGCGTCTTTGGCAACAGATGCAAATGCAAGGTCTTCCAAGCTTACACCATTCATCATGATTTCCGCACACTTAGGGACCGAATAAAACTGTGTTGAAACGGTCAAAGCAGCCGACATTCATGTCTTCCCAGCGGGCTAGAATTCAATTGGCTGACACCTTGCAGATGATGACGTGTTAAGCCAGCGGCTCCCCCCTCCTTCCTCAGAGTGAAAAAAAAGTACGAAGGGTGGTTCTTGAAACTCTTACAGTGGGCCACAAAACGGCGTCTTCCCCCTCCCCATACCAAGACTACTTCTCTATCATAAAATCAAACGAAAAGCTGGTTGCTTCATAAGAAGAATTAATTCCCATTACTCTGGTAAGTTTACTTGAATCATGCTTGGTTGCATCGGGGCTTACGGATAGATTTGCAGCTGCAGGAGGTAAATTAAAGGTGGAATTCAAGTGTGACGTACCCTCAACGTCTGGAAATTCGTCCATCACACTACTTCCTGTACATCAATCCTATATTTGTGCATCCATCTCCATTATTCAATCATCAACATTACACAATGATGGCTCTAATTATAACCCCTGATGAGCCCTCGACAAACGACATTAACCACTGCACCAGCTCCAACTGTCTCGACGTTGACTCCTGTCCTAAACCCTATTGCAAGCCTCAAAACACCTATATCGGGGGCCATTCCTCAACTTCTGTGGTCATCAGAACTCAGGAGGAACTCGATCGAGAGGGCATGGAGCAATCACATGTTATCCGTAGAAGACCAACGTGTAGGTTCATGAACACGGCATTCTTCAAAGATTTAAAGGCAATTGGTGGAGCGGAGGATCAAGAGGCGGAGCAGATAGATTCTGAAGAAGAAGAAGAGGAAGAAGAAGACGACGAAGACGAAGAAGAGGATCATCGTCCTCTGCAACTGAACCCCCTGGGAAATGATCTTCCGCCAGGACATAACCCTCCACTTGGATTCGGGCATCCGTCCTGGGAGCCTATCGGGGATCTCGCTGTGCAGGAAGCGGAGGAAATTATTTCCAGTCTCGAAATGATTCCCGAATTACCAGAACCTCCGGATAATCTATCGGAGCGTCTTCTATACATCGAACGGACCATCAGCGCTTTGAGTGGGGAGACCAAACACTCCGACCCCAGTGGATCTCAAACCCAGTCTGAAGGATCACAATCTCTATTTGACGAATTGTTGACTGCATCTGATGCCTCTTCCCAAACTTCCTGGGTGACGCATGTTACCTCTGAGCACCGTCCGTTGTGGGGGGAAACCAAACCAATTGGCACCAAGCTCATTGTTTCTCGATTGAACGAGGAGGAGCCTAACGACCCAGAGGACCTGAATTTGTACTATCTCCCGGACTTGAAAGAGTGGCGTCCATTCCCTGTTGAGGTTGAGGTTTGGAATGCGCCGGAACCTGTCCAAGTCTTGAAGAAAAAGTCGAGGGTTAAGCGCATTGCGAGCGCGGTTGTGACGAGGATCAAATGCGGTGCTTATGGCTATCATTCTCATGCTCCTCTTGATAAGAGGCTCATTTCCATGCCAGTCGAAGGATCCAAGAGAGGGATGATTGAAGCTCTTCTTGAGGACAAGTAGGGATCTTTGTGTCGTATTCTTTTTCTTATTGATATCCATATAATATTTGGGAGGTTTAAAATCTGGGCTTTTATTTCTTGCTTTTTCGCGGTACATTTTCTCTATTGTTTTTCTTCTAAAATCATTTTATGGGGACCTTTCATTGTTCTTTTCTGGATTACCATCTTCGGTTTTATAGTAGCTCAATTTTTTTTTAGCGGGATTAGTGCTTTCTTTTACGCCTGTTTACGAATTTCTATGATGTTTTCACGATTTTCAGCTTGTATTTTTTCTTTCCTGCTTTAGTCATGCTTACTTACGATTACATGTAGTTACTGTTACTGCTGGCTGGGTGTATCTTCATCTTTTCGTTTTCTCTTTCAAAGTTTAAGATAGCTTCTGGCTTTTCTTTTCTTTTTTCTTGGCTTCGATGATAAAATGTCTAGAATTTGACCAAGACGTTGTATATTTAATTAAACGGGGACATGCCAGAGACGTGGCTCTCTCTTGCTAGGAATTGTTATCCCACTTATCTAAACCGGTCTAACAGACCCGATGTTCCGGAATTCGCTAGGATATTGGGAAGGGAGCCGATTGGCCTAAACATGTACTAAGAAGAACGGAAAAAATGAAGAATCGATGTTCCTACCAATCATGTGCGGTGTCTCATGCCTGATTTCCAGTTACTTGATTGGCCGAAAACAGTAACCCCCGTTCAAAAGAGACTCACTAATCACACCACCAATGAAAATCAACCACTGCGACCAGCCGCCATAGTCTACTAGGTAAGTCTAATAGATTTTAAGTTAATTTACTATATACAAATGACTCCTCAGAGATTACCCAAAGATCGGATTTATGTTCCTACAAGGAGAATACGTTTGACCCGAGATATATACAATTCCGCTACTCTCACAGGCTTGGCTTCAGACCCTATATGCAGTAATTCTCCGAGCTTACCTCTCCTACACCTTGCTCTGCCTTGATTTCCCAGGTCCACCGATAGCTGGAGGGTTTTCTAGATAGATGCATCTAGATATGCCGCTTCTGTACGTGATTTCATGCGTGCTAATGCACGATTCTCATCCATGGGAGGCGTTCGCCTCATGAAACAATAATTTAATCACAGGATATCACTCGCACATGATTGCTAGTCGTAGGAACGGGCGATGATGTAATGTGTTTAGGGTGGTCCACGAAGCTGCTCGAGGCGATCAGAGACAAGTGCATCGGGGTGCCTCTACCTCGCATGGTCCGTGCCTTTGCTTGCTCGTGTAGATGGGGGTGATGCCTCGAGGCAGATCATTACTATAATTAGACCTGTCGAAGTTGCATTTTACCGTTGAAATCGTAATACCGAGATTCAATTCAAGCGAAACAATCTTGAAAAGACTGAATCTAAGAGTCCGGGAATGATAGTCAAACGTCTCATAAGAAATATCAATTCCACTCCATATATGCCACCAATACTAGTAGGATTACCCGAATCTCGAGTAGCTTGCCTTGTGGACCCCCATGCCTTGCTCTCTTGAGGTAGAGGCCTCGAAGCCACACTATGTGTTGCTCAGTCAAGGGTAGGAATATGTGTCCGGTTCTATCTTCTTCGGAAGGTCTTTGTGTCAATCCAAGCTATAGAGGTTCGTGTTATCCAAGGTTAGGGATCGAGTTGATGCCGGCGGCGCCGGCGATCTTAGCTTTCTAGAAATTCTGGTGAAAGAATTGGTGTCAGCTGTAGCCATAAAGTAATCACGATATCGAAAGATGGAGGGGTGTGTACCAGTGCCATGCCCTGATGAGGATGGGGAATCCGCAGGATAGAAATGGACTCCTTCGGAGATTTACCCCGACTCGAGAAATCATTCGACTTCAAGCCTGTCATTGCTGTCAATCATCGAGATAAACGCATGTGAAGTGAAATGGAATCTCTCTGATACCTCCCTACATGGTCTTTCTTGGCTTTGTAGGCGTGTGGTTCCAATTGAAGCGCATATCATTTTGTGTGCCACAGACAAGTTAGAATGTGCAGAGTGGTGAAAGATCTTCCTCCGCAACGGAATTCTTAGGGGAGAAGGCTGGCCGGGCTTGTTCCTTGGGTCGGCGGAAGAAAAAGCGGACATTGTGGCGGCTTTGCCAGCGCAACCTGAAAGTCGTTGAGAATACGCTATGCCCGCGGAAGGGTTACAACCGCGTACGCGTTCCCTTCTCCCTCCCTCCCCATAAATAAAAGAAAGATCGCATCAAGGGCCATGGACCTTGTGAGAGTCGAAAGATTCATTGGTGGAAGGGAGGAGTTGGCGTTGATCGTTCGCTAAACTATGAGTGGTCTCTACCTGTCTGGTATCTAACTCAGGCGATGCTCACTCCCCTCTTTTTTGCAAAGCGCAGGCATATTCTGCCCCAGAAGCTCTGGGGCATGAGAAGTGTATAAATCGAGTGATAATTCATGTGAGAGGGAACACATTGGCTACATGCACTATTCTATGTACTTAGCTAGACCATTTAGAGAAGGTTGATGCGCAATCTGGCAAGGAGCGCAGACCCTAAGCCTCGCGGGGAGTCGACACTAGTCTCGCGGTTGATGTTTCGGGATTGGGCTGTCTCGTGCCCAGACTTCCTATGATTCTGATTGGTCAATAATCGGGTGTGTACTTCCATCATAGAAGAAGCTGCGTGAGGTACGAACCTTGGCGCCAATACGAGTGATATACCATGATCCAGGCTATGGGACATACCAACAAGCCATAGCTGAGTGCACGTATATATCTGGCGGCAGCCTGATCTATATCTCAGCGTAAGTACGGATAGTTCCCTGACCTCGGCGAGGTGGCACGTAAGTTATTCCTCACCTAGCTCGGCGAGGTGACTTATACAAGCTCCTCACCTCGACGAGACAGCGAGTAAAGTATTGCTATGTGGCTACATGTACGCGTACTTCCTGGCCATAAGTAAGACTTAGAGGGATCTCACAGTGATCGCAGACGATATACTTCGCGCTGTATGGTCATACCTTGACATATCCAGCAGAATTGCTTTCTTTTCTCCAGGGTATGAAGGGAAGGTTGAACAGTGAACAGTTCTATGACAACATATAAGGGTTCTTAAGGCCTACCATTGTGCCTCAGTTTATATATATGTAATGTGATGTTAGGAGTAGAGAGAAAGAAAGCCAATACATAAATGCACACAGAGTCCGGATCCTTTGAAATCTAAGAAAGCTGTGCAGATATTCCAATATGATCTTTCCTCAATTCACATCTATTCTTGCGGTAGAATTTCCCATGAATCTTGGATCTTATACATCGCTGCTCAAATTATTGAACATGTGGAGGGGCATTCAAACTAGAGATTGATATTCCAAAGCCACTTTCATAATTAAACAGTAATCACCCACTAAATTGCTGCCGACGGCCTGGTTAAGGCCAGAAACGCGCTAGCCGTTCTCCCACAACTGAGATTCCTTTTGCCCCGCTATTCTTCTGTCCCACTCTCTTTCCCTCTTGTTTCCCTTTTCCCCACAAACATCCACAATTCTGGTGAAGTTTGCCTGGGAAATCAATCATCCTTCGCCGAAAATCGCTTCTCTGAAATAAGCCATCCCGCCCAAAGTAAGTGACGACCTCCGACTCTCCCACTTGTTATCAATCCGTCAATTTATTGTTCTTGAGCTCACAATGGATCGTACAGGCTTTATCACGTACAGTGCGTGTGCTGTAGAGTTCGTGCTGAAGAAAACTCAGAGCAGCGAATAAGTAAGTAATCATGATTGACCTTCCAATGATTGCCCTCATGCTTTAACTTATTATCATTCAGCTAGCTATGGATGACCAGAATCAAGTTTATGGCCAGATGAGCACCACGAACAGCTCTATAAGCCATATAGAATATGCCGATCAAAGCCAATTGCAAACGATCGAAGAAAAAAGCCCTGAGGGTCGCCTCTCAACCACTCAAGAGCGGTCTGACCGAGTCAGGTCCCATCTAGCGAATCGTAAGTATATATATATATCCTCCATAAAAATAAAACAAACGGAAAGAAGAAACATAACTAAAATCTTCCAGTGCCCCCAAGCGCTTCCACTAATCATCGTACGCGCTCCTCAAACGCCAAAAGTTTTGATCTGGCACCATCGACTACACCTCCACCTACTGAGTGGGAACAGTATTTCGAGGCTAGGTCGACCCGCATCCGCAAGGAGCGGGAGATGAAAGCGACTAGCACTCAGCGTGGAAAATACTGGCATGCGCTGTTGCAGGAATACCGGGACATTCCTCCTCTCCACCAAGAAACGGAAGAGGATAGGCGCCAGTCCGAAATCATGCGCTTGAAGAAGAAGAGCTTGATGGAATCCCGCTCCAACGGCAGTTCTGGCAAAAAGTTTCGCTTTTGGGAAAGGTGATCCCAGTGCACATGCATCATGTAAGTACGATATATATCTCGCAGCTAAGAATATGTGCTGATGTTTTTCTCAGACTTTCTATCCAAGTGAGGTGCAATTGGCTTACAAGGTTAATTTTCTTTGCGTAAAGTGGTAAGTTCTTTACATGGTTATATATCATGGCTTCTTCATGGTTTTCCACTCGACTAACCTCGATATATCGCAGGAATGATTCAACATATATTTTTAGTCTTCTCTCCTTTCATTATTTTTAAAACAATAGGAGAGTTTTAGGAGGCATTGGGGTAATAAAACATAGCGGTTTCTATGGGTTCTAAGTGTCCTAGCTTGTGTGTGCTCCTGACCTTTGATAACTAGCGTGAGGTATGATATCGTGACTAGCCGATATTCTCCATATTCCTATTCTTGACAGACTATTTGGAAAGAAGTTACTCAGCCTAGTGTCTATATATTAAGTCGCGAAGAAGCTTAAGTACTTTGGCATCACTTAGATACATGACCGCCACCTTAATAAACCGAGCTCTTCACTAGTAATTAAACTTCAAATTAAAATCTTAAACGCCTCTAGCCTATGCTTAACCAGAGTTCTCGAGATTCACAGGTCTTGAGGCTGAAAGAAATATACGTTTTGAAGCTCTTTTCTGGCATATTTAATAGTGTCTATGTTGGTATTATTTTAATCCTAGATTAGAGGAATGTTAGTTAAGCCAAAAGCAAAGTCGAGGTGAGGTCAAGTTCTGCTTGGCATACGTAAATTTAGTGTTGTGAAACACAAGAACCCAGCCCAGCAGATCGCTTGGCGAAAATTCCCACCACAACCCAACTGCACCCCACCATCACAGAATTTCTTACTATTCACGTACCTCTAACCCCATTTCACCCCCAATCAAGAGCTCAAGCAACAATGGGAAAGAGCAACAGGAATAACTGGCGCGTATGTTTCCCTTATTCTTTTGATTTCCTACGGAATCTTCTGGCTGACCAATTCTCCAACATAGTCGAGGAGAGAGAATAAGAGCGGACAAGGCTCTGGGTCGAAGGGTGCGGACACACGCGGCGATGCATATGTCTCGATCCCAACAGAGAATGAAAAATATGAGAAGTTTTACAAGGAGTCTGGCCTGATCCCAGAAGAGGAATGGGAGGAGTTCTGGAGCACGTTGAAGAGAACTTTACCGACTACCTTCCGGTTCACTGGGAGCAAAGGGTAGGAATTCTTTTTTTTGTTCTTATCTTATAGCTAGACTGGAGAGCGACACTGACTGGTAACCGTATAGCCATGCGCTGAACGTTTTGAAGACACTCCAAGAAGTCCACGTCCCCCATCTCTCAGGAATCATTTGGGAAGGCCAACCCGTCGCGCCTCCCACTCCGCTCCCATGGTTCCCTGACAATCTTGGTATTTATTTCACTCTCAGGTTTCTAGAAACCATGCTAAACTAAAATCCAGCTTGGCAAATGACCGCCGGAAAGGCAGTCATCCGTCGCTGCGCTCCCTTCAAGAAATTCCAGAATTTCCTTGTCGCCGAAACCACAGTTGGCAACATCTCTCGTCAAGAGGCAGTCTCTATGATTCCACCATTATTGATGGACATTGAGCCGCACCACACTGTTCTTGACATGTGTGCTGCCCCGGGATCAAAGACGGCCCAGCTCATCGAGGCTATTCACGCTGGCGAGGAAGCACGCGTCGAAGCGGCCGTTGCGCAGGGGGACGCGGCGCCTGAAGGGAGCTCTGACAGCGGTGGGAGACCTACTGGTCTTGTTATTGCGAACGACGCAGACTACAGGAGGAGTCACATGCTGATTCATCAGACTAAGCGTCTGAATTCCCCGAACTTGATCGTTACCAACCATGATGCGACATGGTTTCCTAGTATTCGGGTTAAGGAAGAGAACGGGACTGTGGAGTACCTGAAGTTCGATCGTATTCTTGCAGATGTACCATGTACTGGTGACGGCACGCCAAGAAAGAACTATGGTATTTGGAGGGACTGGACTCCCAATGGTGCTTTCAACCTGCATCTCACCCAGGTCCGAATCTTGGTTCGTGGGTTGCAGATGTTGAAGGTCGGTGGAAGAATTGTTTATTCGACCTGCTCAATGAACCCCGTCGAGAATGAAGCCGTACTTGCTGCTGCTATCGATAGATGCGGTGGTGTAGAAAAGGTAAACATTGTCGACGTCAGCGACAGGCTGCCAGAGTTGAAAAGACGACCTGGTGTGTCTGAATGGAGAATCTGCGACAAGGATGGTGCCTGGTTCTCCACCTGGGAGGAGGTAGAAAATGATAAGAAATCCGTGGAGCGAATGAGCAGAATGACAAGAGAGATGTTCCCCACCGAGAACAAGAAATCCCTTGATGACCCAACGAGGGTACCTCTTGAAAGGGCGATCCGTGTCTATCCCCATCTTCAAGACACTGGCGGATTTTTTATCACAGTGTTGGAAAAGAAGCAGGAGATCAGGGCGATCAAGCCTGAGGCAGGCGGAAGAAAAAAGATGGCCGCCATAGCCAAGGCCCAGGCAGGGAAAGAACTTGATGAGGAGGCAGCCAGCGAGGCTCCTGAGGCTGCTGAAGGCGCCGAAATTGCGACCGAAGAAACACCTGCACCAGTTACTCCCGCTGTAGTAGAAGAGTCAGTGCCTTCTGAAGCTCCAGAATCTCCCACAAAACGTAAAATCGAGACTGTTGACGCCGCCCCTCCTACACCACCAGCGGCCAAGAAGACACGACTAGAGGACACTGCTGAGGCAGAACCCAAGGGCGAAGCTTCTGAGCCATGGGCTTCAAAGAAGACCGGTGAAAAGACAGAGGCCAAACAAGAAGGTGCTCCCCAAAAAGTGGGCAGGAAGAACGGCGGCCAACCAATCGAGGAACCTTTCAAGTATCTTTCGCCCGAACACTCAGTAATCAAGCAAGTATTTGACTTTTATGGCTTATCACCACGCTTCCCCCGCGACTGCTTTCTCGTCCGTAACGCGGAGGGAATCCCAAGCCGCGCAATTTACTTTACGTGCAATCTGGCCAAGACCATTCTCACCATGAATGAAGGGAAGAATATTAAGTTCATCCATTGCGGAGTCAAGGCATTCTTCAAACAGGATGTCCAAGAGCCTGACGTATGCCCATGGAGAATCCAGAACGAGGGACTTCCAATCATTGAAGGTTGGATCGGCGAGGGCCGTGTTGTCCGCGCCAAGCAGAAGAGCACCGTCAAGGGTCTCCTCAAAGAGCTTTTCCCGAAAGTCAATGCTGAGGGATACGAAGGCGACGCCAGCACTATCGCGGAGATTGAGGAGCAGGTCAGGAACTTGAGCATGGGATGCTGTGTTCTTAAGGTTGAGAAGGGCACTGGGGAGGAGTCATTTGCGGACCCTCTGGTCCTGCCATTGTGGAAGAGTCGTCACAGCTGCAACCTCATGTTGCCTAAGGATGAGCGAAAGTAAGCTTGCCAATTTTTTAGGTTGTGGTGACGGGAAATTTTCTAACAAAACCGATTTGTATAGGGCAATGTTGATGCGTTTCTTCAACGATGAGGGAGAAATCATTGACTCAACCAACAAGAACAAACAATCCTCTCAGAAGAAGCCCGACACCTCAGTTGACACAGAAATGGCCGAGGCCGAAGAAGGGAAGGGTGAGGGCTATGGCGAAGAGGAACCCGGAATGGGTGAACCGATGCCTATGAGTGCCTTCGAGGAGCCCACTTCAAAGGTGCTTGAAGAGAACGACGTCAAAGAAATTGTCAAAGAAAAAGAAGACAAACGCGAGGTTGGGATTCTGAAGAAGGAAGTTTTGCAAGGCTCGGAGGAGGCGGCAGCTGAAAAAATGGTGACTGAGGAGATTGTGAAGGAGGAGCTTGGCGATGCTGCCGTGTAAAACATTTTCTTTTTCTTTTTCTTATGGGATTTTGACGAGCGATATCTAGCACTAAGGTAAAATGTTTGAGTGCTTCAAAACTGGGATGGGAACAAAGGGATTTTTTTTTCAAAAGTATGACGAAATAACATAGAGTTTTTTCTCGTTCAGCAATCTTCAAATTTTTGATAGAGAGGCCAAGATACAAAACGATCTTGTTTGTTTTTCGTGGAAGGGCCAGAATTATGAGAACGTTTATCGAATGAGTGATCGTGAGTGGTTTACGGCCTGCTGTTCATAAGCCCCATACATCGCTCTGGAATACAACAAAGTATTCTTCTGAATAAGTCCCAATGCGTCATTCAAATGGATAGGAAATTACCCAGAACTACATGGTACTTTCTTCCTTTGTTGAGAGAGCTTAAAAGATAAGTGATCACGGACGATTTTAATGTGACAAATGAATAGGTATTTATCAAAGGTACATGTATGTACCTTATCCACAGATCATAGAGCTCCTATTTAGCTCTTGAAATATGGAGCACGATCCAAGTACTCTTGATCTATCCAACTTTCATTAACAAGTGCTTAAAATAGTACAGAATTCTTCCTCAGAAAAATCAGCTACTCTTAACATAATCTCTCTCGAAGAGGTTTGCTGAGTGCCAGTTTCCTCCCCCAGTCTTCTCTCACTCCAATTTCTCCACATAGTTCTCCATAATCCTTCAGCGGGATCTAGCTACCAACTCTCACTATATTGTCCTCGGTCATGTTTATTCTCTCTATTATCCATACCAGCTAGATCCGGTTTACAACCTTCCCTTAAGTCTGGACAACTACTCCCTCTATTCAGAGGCTGAAGATTCATCACATTATCAAGTTTCTGAGAGGAGATCTCACGAGCGTCCGACTCGCCGTTTCTATCAGAACAGAGCCAAAGGTCTCCATCTAATGAGTTGACAGTACCCACAGATTCTTCAGAGGGAAGCTTAATCTCAAGAGCTGCACCAGCTCCCCCCATTGCTTGCGACAGATTTGCCGCTGCCCGGTCAAATATCTCACGTATCTTTGCGGCCAACGCTTCACTTTCGGCTGAATTTCCCTCCTCGTTCACAACTGAATCTCTCTCGGGGGTTTTATTTCCTGAATTGGATGTTCGGGTGCCGCTGGCTCCTTTCCGAATTTACAAAGGTTCTGCGTCACACTGCTCAAGCAACCAACTCCATTTACCTGAGGTCCAGAGAAGTCATTTTCTTCATAAGAATAGCCTTTCTTGCTTCTATCTATTGAGGGTACTACGGGGTGCGGATGCAGACGCGGCCGGTGGCTGCGACTATCGATAGGTGATCGTTTCTCAAAGTTTTTTGAAGACCTGGTCTCGAGAGGATTTGCGATCGGGTTGAATGTCCCATATGGCACTGAGCATTTATTAACTCCAGAATGAACAAGGGGCGTAGTCTCCTTTAAATTTTCCCCAGAGAGCCTTCTTGTTATTTTTGATAATGGTATGGGTCTAGGCTTAGATTCAGCTTCACTGCCCAAAGATACTGTTAAGGGTTCAATAGACAGGTCGCCCTCATTCTTCTTTCCTATCGATGTCTCTAAGTTAACTCTTGATGTAACGTCCTCTTTTTCGTTTGCTTCCGATAACCGTAAATGGTCTACCGAGTCGTTATTACGAACAGATATTGGCGACCTTTTGACAATTTCCTCCGTCGTTGTCATTGTAGACGACTGGTTTTGACTTGATTGTGACAGTGAGGTATGATATTCTAGTCTCCGTCTTATGTGACTGTTTCCCCCATAGGTTCTCCAGCTAATCCCGAAGTCATAGAACAGCGTTTCAAGCCTTGATGGAAATTCACCAATTTTCTTTGAAATGTGCCCTCTCGCTCTTTTAGTAGAAAATAAAAACGTTTCTTCCTCTTGGGCCGCATTTAATTCTATCGTGTCAATATATGCTAACATCAAGTTAGTCTTCCGTTAACATTTTTGGGTCGAATCTCACCTCTGTTCGTGAGTATCAATCCTTCGACCTTATCAAGATAGAACTCGGTCTCATCATCGGTTTGGTTCTTTGGATACGATGTGACTATTGAGTTTTCTTGGGGAATATTCCTCAAGCATAATAAACACCTGCACCAAAAGCCATAAAAATAGCAACAATGATCTCTAACGTCTTTTGCGTTTGAGAAGATCAAACTTGCAAACTTCTCGGAATAGTCGATGGTAATTTCCACATCAGACATGGGAATATCCTGAGCAGCAATAACCTCCATGTATCCGCGCCGCTGGCTCCATTTGAGATATGCATTTGCGACGCAAGCATGGTTGATTCTGGATATATTCTTAAAAACCGCTGTACTGTCATCATGGATAAATTGTAGATTCGTCAGGTAGATCCCTAATAATTCAAGTACGGATGTTGGCCCGGGTGCAGTCCTACGACTGCATACATGATTCTGAGCTCGTGTAAGTAGCTTCTGTCGTGCATTGAAGAGCATTAAGAATACTTCTTGATCCTCTTTCGATAACAGTTTGAAGGCCTCGACAATTGGATGTTCTTCTTTACCAGCGCGATTCTCCTTCCTGAAATCCTTTGCGAGTCCTTTCCAAAGATTTTTTATGAACTGTGCCTCGGGCTGGCTCTTGATTATGATAAAAGGTTTCTCGGTGAAGATCAGTTCCCCGGACCGGAAAGCTCGTCTGCTATATAGGGTCGTACCCGTTTTAGCTGGGTTATTTTCTGCGGATACCACAACATATTCTGGTGCCATCTTTTCGGTTTAGAAAAAACTATCTTATCGCTTAAAGTGTTTCCTCGTTGTGTATTACGGTATTCTCGGCGGTGGTGGTACGCTTTTCTAGAGTACAGAATACTGCAATCCTGTATTGAAAGTTCGTAGCTTACACCATTGTAATAGCTATCCCAAGCTGAATGTGAGCAGTGATAAATGTGTTTTAGGGAGAAAAAAAAAGGGGATAGGAAATTTCCTTGGAGTAACATACGAAGACTTGTGTTTTTAACTGCGAGGACAGATTTCAACCATTAATCATCCATTTAGAGCTCGTTTGGCAACAGGTCAAAACAGAGTTTACAAGAGCGGAAGTATACAACTTCGCGACTCTTTTATTAGGCTCACCATTCTAGACATTAACACTTAAAGAACTCAACACATCCACGTCAGCGCCTGTCTTACGCTAGAGTATGATCTTATTATAATTAAAGTAGATTGGAGATAAAGAAGCTAAAGATACGTACTTAGTATATAGTAGTGATGGCGCAAATAAGCTACTGCTCAGCGTCAAGAGAAGAGATATATCTGACAACGGAATTCTAAAAGGTAGGGGAAGTTAAGTTGACAAATATAAATAGGTGGGGATGAAAGAGCGATGTGGCGGAGCAAGAAGGTATACTTAAATCTAAGATTAAGATAAGTTCATCATGAGGCATCACTCGATCGCCAACGAGACGAGGTCTGTTTGAGTATTTGGTTGATTGATTGATTGATTACTTAATTAATTATATGCAACCCGGAGGTTATAAAAATATAACAAACAAATTTTCCTCCCCAGAACGTCCCTTCATCCACCGCCATCTCAACAAAAATAAATATAAGAAAATAACTGTCACTCCCACTTAACTTCAATTTTAATTATCTCCCTTCTCCCATCCTCCAATCTTTTACCATGTAACGTCCCACCCATTCTCATGTGTGTAGCCGTGAAATATTTCCTGTCTATCTTTAGTACCCTAGTTTTCAGTTTGATGATCCCAACCCTGATTGTCTCTGTACTCTTCCACATTTCGTGCCCGTTTTTCTCTAGAACTAGGATTGCCTGGCCTTTTCTGTGTCAGTGCCATGCCCAGCCGTCAACTGAATATTGTTCCCTGTTGCTGTTGTTCCACTCATTGACTTCCGTTTCGATTTCTCTAGCTCGTTCGCTGTTTGAGTATCTGGTCCATGTAGCCATATAAATTTTATCTTTCTTCTGTGAGAAGGTAGTCCCCAGTCCTCGCCATTCCCAGTCTCACTCGCCCCCCCTCCTTCTCCTTCCATCCTTCCCCCAATTCCAGTACACATGCAATCCGACCTGCTTATCGTAAATAGTACACGCCAAGTTCAGAGTATACCCCCACTTCACAAGTACATCTCATCTCTTTTTTTCCCCGACCGATACAAGAAAATCTCGTCCATTCGTTCCATAGATTACATATTTGTAAGGGCATCAGAAAGTAAAGGAACCTGTCCAAGTTTTCCAGCACAACACAGTTGTGAATACAGCAGTCCAATCGAAAGAGGGCTAAAGCTGCTAAAAAAAAAAGTAAACATAATCTCGGAGGCCACACTCTCTTTTTTACCCACTGAATTATTCCGTTCGAAACAAAGACCAGAGTACAAGAGGTAAAAAGTAGAAGAGACCCGAGAAGAATAAGAATAAAGGGGGGGGATCACATTGTATGACGCTATCAACAGGCAAAAGCCAAACCATGAAAAGCCGAGTGAAAAAAAAAGATATTGAAAGGAACCCTGAAGAAACATCGATTGAGAGAGCCCGCGGCCGTGATAAAGATGGGGAGTAAGGAGGTAGAGAGAAATAAGACAAAGATATCAATAAACGCCGTGGTTGTGCAAAAATATGCAATGCAAGACCGTTTTTCCAGCCCAACTATACTATATAGGTAAGAAAAAAAGAGCCCAAGGAACGGTTACCAGATAAAACCCTTGAAAACTAAAAAAAAATAAAAAAGCAGAATTTCATATCATATCATGCCACACGCTTCCCCAACAAGAGACAGAAAAATAAAGAGGCCCTTTTACATAAACTGCCCAGACTGTGTAGGGTCCAGCAAAAGGTCTTTGATGGTCGAGCTAAGTTCTTTGAAGTCAACCGGCTTGGACACGTATCTCGAGAACCCTGCAGCAATACAACGGTCTGCAACATCGGACATGACGTTTGCTGACAAGGCAACTATTGGCACTCTCGGGGCATTGTGTGTCTGTTCCCAAGCTCTAATTTCCATCGTAGCTTGGAAACCGTCCTTCCTCGGCATATGAAGATCGCACTAACCACATCGTTAGAATTACTCGGAAAGTTATTTCAGCAGGGTGGGAAAACTTACTAGGATGAGACCATAGTGCCCAGGGTTTTGAGAAAACACTTTTTCCACGCATTCCTCTCCATCACTTGCCGTATCAACCTCTAGCCCCACCCTTGCCAGGAATCGCAGAAGAACCTTCTGATTAACCGTGTTGTCTTCCACGAGCAGGACGCGATGGCCTCGGTTTCCAACTTCCTGCTCCATCTGGCTAAACACTCTCTTCTGAGTCTCGACAACTTGTTGAGCAGAGTCCCTGTTCCTATCCATTGACGCATCTCTTTCATTCGCCGGGTCAAAGATAACACCAAAACGAGAAGGCTTGATTGGCTTGTAGATGAACTGCAGTCTTTGTCCCATACGCTCGCAATTCTGTGGCGCGCCTTGCATTACCGCTGTACGTTGCGTGGGGTTAGTCAAGACAAGCATAGTTGTCAGCGAATGAAACGAGCTGCCCAGTATTTGATCTATGAGAGCAATAATCTCCGCGTGTTCTGGGAGGTTGACAACGATATGGGTAAACACAACTGGGTCATCGCCACCAATCAAATCTTTGCACTCGTCGTATTTGGAAGCCGTGGTAATCTGGTTGGGGATATTCTTTGGTAACGTAATCTTGATGTGATGGGCTATAGCGATACGTGAATAATGTTGTTCCGATACAATCAAAATTGAGAACATTGGCGGAGTAACTGCACGACCAAGTTCCGAATCGACTGAGGGCTTCTTCACCGACGCTTCTGTTTCCGAAGGCGTATCAGTTGAAGCAGGTGGGGAGTAAGCTTTGAATTTCTGTTGGGCCTCTGTGGGGAGGGCAAGCCGCATGGAGACAGGATCTGCAGAAGAGGACATCGGAAGGTGAGCCAATGCTGACATAGAGGACCCAGTTGAGGCGGAGCGGAACGAACTTATCGAGGGGTCCGAACTTGCCGATGATGCAGGAGCAGATGAAGGCCCATCACTAAAGGTAAGACCAGGCGGTGTATCTGATGGGAATTCCGTGATCCTTTCAGTGATCGTATCCGACTCTAGAATACCCTGGCGTCTGCCCTGAGCAGCGAGGTTGGGCGTAATGCCGGGTGGAATGCCTTGTGGGATAGGCGGGATAGTATCCGGGGTAGCAACTGCAGAGGACCCTTCACCCTGGGGTTTCTCTCTAGGCAACTTGAACTTGGCGCTGCAGATGAATGTCCTACGAATAGTTAGCAAATATTGTACCGATTAAAGGCTGGGGCGAAACATACGATCCCTTGCCCTTCTCACTACTAGCGGACATTCGCCCCCCGTGAAGTTCGACCAGCTGTCTTGAAATCACCAGCCCTAAACCACTGCCACCATGTGCCCTCGTACTAGACCCGTCAATTTGGCTGAAAGGCTTAAACATTAACTCTTCATCTTTCTTATCAAATCCTGGGCCAGTGTCGTGGCACTCAAATTGCAGCATAACATCATCATCTCCGATTTTATCATCTTGGATAACAGAGCACCTAGAGAACACTTCACCCTTGGACGTGAATTTTATAGCGTTCTGAAATCACCACAAAGAGGGTTAGCTAATCATGCCTCATAGGAAAAAGGTTTTCCTAACCAAGGCGGCGGTGCCAACTTACGCCAATGACATTCAAAAGCACTTGTCTCAGCCGCACACGATCTCCGCACACGACAGGCGGCACATCTTCTTCGACGATAAAATTCAACTCTAGATCCTTCGCTATTGCCATGGTACTCAAAAGCTCATTGGCATCTTCTATCAGGGAATGAATCCTGAACCACTCCGGATTCAATCGCATCATTCCTGCTTCAACCTTTGACAGATCTAGGATATCGTTGATTACGCTGAGCAATCCATCAGAGCTCTGGGATATTGTGTGGCAGTAGTCTAACTGCTCCCCATTTAAGGTGGTATCAAGCAAAAAGTTGACCATTCCAGAAATCCCGATAAGAGGAGTTCCTACACATCAGGAAGGATCAGCAATGCCGAATTTACTGCTGCGGGTAGATGATACTCACGAATTTCATGACTCATATTAGCCAAGAACCTAGTCTTACTCTCCATCGTCTTCTGCGCTGCCTCATTCGCCTCTTTTAACTTTTGCTCTAGTAACTTGTGATCGTTGATATCGGTACAGGTACCGAACCACTGGCCTTCTCCCGTTCCAAAGTTTGTCTCAACACTAACGCATCTCACCAAATGCCACCTATAGTTTCCATGCTTGTCCCTCAGGCGCAGCTCGGTTGAAAATGTGGGCTTCTCCTCCTCGATGTCTACTCCAGTCGGATCCTTGAAGCCACCATCATATGCGGAAGACCCGTACGAGTTAGGCGAGAACCCGGAAGTCTCAAAGCCTGGACTGGCTATGTCACCACCAGGGCTCACTGATCGCGGACTTACTGAACCGCCTCCACCAGCCAGGCCCGGTAATGCACACTTGTATCTATCATTGGGATGGACGTGTTCCATAAAGCCCAATCTTAACGCCTGTGCTAGCGTCTGTCCAGAATATCCCAACCATTGGGTGTTTGCATATGAGATGCCGTCGACGGCCGTAGCAGCAAACACGATTTGCGGGCTTGAGTTGGCAAGGGACCTATATTTACTTTCTGATTCTGCCATTTCCGCCTGCCTTGCCGCGTCCACCTCTGCAATCCGCTGATCATGGATGTCCATATTTGTGCCAAACCAGTGAACAATGATACCACGAGAATCACGCAACGGGACTGCCCGGATCATGAACCACCGGTAGACACCATCAAACCTGCGAACACGAACCTGATGAGAAAAGGGCTCGCCCTTGCGCACAGCGATCCCCCAGCGTTTGATGTAATCCTCCCGATCATCTGGATGAAAGGCCTCCCATGGCCCTTTCATAAACTCATCAACGGTAGCGCCTCTATAAGCTAGCATCCTGGCATTCACCCAGGTGGTTTCGCCGGTGTAGGGAGCCGCAGTAAATACATGTACGGGGATAGAGTCAATGATTGTCCTAAGAAGCTTGTTAGACGGAGGGGGCATCTGATGATTCTGTGAAGTTGCGCCTGCTGTAGACATCCTGGTTGATCCACGCCTTCCTGTTCCCAGCGGTGTTCCAGGCAACGAAGTCGTTGCAGCCAGCGATTGGAAAGTGGCAGAGTAATCTGCTCCGTATGAGTGTAGCAGGGTATGCGGATAATTGTGGCCCACGATTTTGAGCGCAGGCTTCCTTTTCCTTGGGAAACGGCGTCGATTCGGTGCCGATTCTGATCCCGGTGACACCGAGGGCGACTCCACAGTTCCACTGCTCTGGCTTCCAAGGTCTTCCAACACTGGTGTCTTTTCCGAGTCTGCCAGGTCCTTCAGGACATGATCCGGCAGTGGCGAGCTCCTGGGTATTTCCCTCTTATGCGTGATGGCGCCCTGTTCTCCCTTCTTAAACTTGACCGTCCCGGCCGAGCTAGCGCCTTCGTCCTCCTCCATCTGCAACTGCACTTCCAAACTTACCGTTGAGCCCTCGATTTTAGTTGTTGCCATCGCTGCTGCTGCTGCCGCTCGAATACTAGCATAGGTCGGAATATTACCACTGTTTTGTCTACTAAAAATCTTTCTCTTTTCGCGGGGAGGCTGAAAGTACCCTTCCAGATTTTCACCCCCGGGACTAACCGGCGTACTAGCCTGAGACCTAATGCTCTCCTGGTCACTCCCTTGTTGTCTCGGTCCTCCTAATCCTCCAATATCCCATCCCGGACTGGCGACTCTCGATGTGCTGTCTTTGGACATTGTGCTGAGCTCGCTGGGACTGGTGACACTAGCGCCTTCGACAATATCTGGTGATTTCAGCCCATATCTCAAAGATGAATGCAGACCAGAATCAATATCGGGTGCGTGTCTTCTCAAAGGTCGTCTATATTGTAAATGACTTAACTGATTCACAACGTTCGAGTGGTTCTGTGCTAGTGAGAAGGCTGTGGCTGCTAGAGGCGCAAAATGGGACAATGAGTGAATAAGGTTTCTAGGGTAAGGGATAACAGGGCTCAGCATAGATAATATCGCTATAGGGGATTTTTTGTGTCCTGCCATGTTGTGCCTGGAAAGGATATCGTTATTTGGCAAGCCGAAGCTTCCCCTGAAAGGAGATTCACCCCCACTAGTAGAAGTCGCGGTTCCCCCACCGGCTGCCGCAGAAGCTGAGGGATTTAGTGACTTTGAAAAGCTTGGGTGTATGAGTGGAATGTGGATTACTGTCCAGGCACTCTCGAATCCAATTGCATTTACGGGTTCCTGTGCTGAGTATACTGGGCTGTTGGACTGTGGGTTAAATGTCTCCTCGTCCACTTTTGGCGGGGCAAAAAATGGGTTCTCGGTGGGGTCCTGCTTCGGCGCCGGCGAAGGAGCTGGGGATTGGCTCCACGGCGACGTCAGGGCTTGTTCATATTCTTCATACGAGGAAGCCCTGTCGAGACCTTGTGAGTGATTTGAGACATTTTGCAAATGTTGCTGCGCGGAATATAATTGCATCATAGGGTTGTGGGTACGATACCCGTCCTTCTGCGCACTCTTCTTCTTCCGACGCATCCCCTTCCCCACAAGATACAGCGGTGTCGGCGGCTGCGAGGACAGCTGCAATGGTGAACTGATTGAGCTGAGATCTAGCTTTTCTACCCCTTGAATCGATGCCTGTTCGGGGATCGATCCCTTCTTTGGTTTAGGGCGCTGTTCGTTAGAAAATGCTCGGGACGGGGAAGACTTTGGGGTGTTAGCAGCCACGAATTCTGCTTCTCGCCGGCGCTTGTCCCTCTCTTCAAGGTGTGTTTTGATATCTCTATATTCTCGCCCTAAAACAACAACTTTTCCTCTCTGCAAGACCCTACTAACACCAGTTCCATCCAGCAAAGCATCCGCCTCATAGTTCAGCGGCTGCAGAGTCGGAAACACCCTCCCACGCTGCTCATCCTCCTCTATTCCCTGAGCATATGCCATATTCTGTTTCTGGCGCCCAAACTCCGGGGGCAATGGTGGTGGCTGTGGGGGTTCTAATGGAGATAGGCCACTCGTCTCTGAGAGCCAATCGGAATTGTTTGCATCCTCGCTGTGGGGGTCTGATGGGCCAATAGTAACTGGGGCAAAAGGTTCATCTGAATTTCTCTCAAGCTGTATAGGCTCGGTATTGTCCTCATCCGGATCACACATGCCACCAAAGAAGCCACCTTCCATCCTCCCGTTCATATCCATTGTGTTATTTCTTTCTTTTGGAATCGGAACACTATGGTTTCCGTCACTGTCCTCCCCCATAGACGCTTCCTCCTGGTCACCCACGAATCCCCGCTCATCGCCCATATATGTCAACGACAAACAGTCGTCCTCGGCTACGTTAAATGTTGCTTTTTGCCCCCATGGGGTATTTTCGAGATCTGTAGAATCTGATGGCACTGCAAGAGTAACTCTCTCCGCCTTATAGCACGTCGTGGCAATCTTTACAATATTGCTCCAAAAGGCATCGATACCGGCCTCAGAATGAAGCAGCAGAGCAAGATCGTACATGTTTGGGGTTGGGAAATCGGGGTTCTCAAAGGGGGTAATTGGTTGGGTACCTTGAGGCTGAAAAGCAAACGACGCCGGCGTAGTAGTACCGGACGGAAGGATCCTGTCATGTGGTCCCATCCCAGGGGACATTGTCGTGTTGAACGCCGTGGCTACACTGTTCCCCGTAAGGCTCCTAGGCATCTGCGGGAATGGGTACGATGATGTTGCTGAGATGGATGATTCCTGCTGTTTCGACTTTGTAGCCGCTGCTGCGGCGGTGTTGCTGTTATTCTTCGCCCCAGCAGCAGGAGATCTGCCCATGTCTCCGCCGGCACGGTTTTCCTTTGGCGTTGGGGGCGACCCTGGCGACGAAGCGGTGATGGTCTGGTCTAGGCGGCTCTTCTTGCGATTCCGGGCCTGAGAGCGTATCACAGCCTTCCGAGAAATTAACATCGCAAACAATCGAGAGACCAGCAACCCGGCCGTGAGCAATGAGAACAGCAGTAACAGGAGGGTTGCCGGAGGAGGAGGATTCGACAGCAGGAGGTATACCTCTTTCAAGCTCTCGATCTGTGCAGCACCAGGTCCGTTGTTTCGGTTGCCATAGGCACCACCACCAGCAGCATCCCCACCAACATTATTAACCCCACCACCAATCACCCCTCCTCCAGGACCTCGACTACTACTACTTCCCGTACCACCAGCTTTGTTCGACGACGAAGACGATTGCATTGAATTTTGGGCATTTGTTTGGATATTTCGTGGGAATACAGTCTTTGGATACGCGGGTGGCGACGCAGGCGGCGATCTCATGGCGGGTGGTTTCCCCCCTCTTTTTGTTTTGTTTTCTTTATTTCTCCTTCTCCTGGCGTTGTTGTCTTGCGCGGGGGGAGGCGTGCTGTGTGTTTGTTGCAACTAGGTGGTACTTCCACTTCTCTTCTCTCTTTCTGGGAAGATATGACGTCGGTAACTACCGGCAGATTGACAGCGACATTAAAATAACAAATAAAATAAGACTGTTTGTTTCTCTTTTTATCTGGCCCAAAAAAGAAGTGATTAAGACAGCTTTTCTCTTTTTTTTTTCTCTCTCTCTTTTTGGTTTTGCGTACTGCACAGGGGGGGGAGTAGTAGTAAGTAGTAGTGAGTAGTAGTAGTGACGACTATTCCGGTCAGCCAAAGGGTGGGCGGTAGCAGTAATAGTAGTAGCAGTAGTAGTCGGCGGGTGTGGGTGCGGTAGATAGGTAGTGGTAGTAGAAGAAAAAAAAGGTATGTAGTAAGTATCTGGTTTACCGGTTACCAACTTCCTGTTGCAAGCAAAGGCACACAGGCACACACACACAAGAAAAAAAAGGAGAACGAGAGGGAAAGAGAGGAGGAAAGGAAAAAGAATTCCCGCAAAAAGAAAAAAAAAAAAAAAGGGTTCCGTGCAAACGGGTAGGGAGCAGAGCAGAGCAGAGAGGCCAGAGAGAAAGAGAGAGATGTATGTTGTTGTTGACGGCGATGACGGGGGTGGCGGGTTTTTTGTGTGAGAGGAGCGTTAAAAAAGGGAAAGTAAAAAAAAAAAAACTAGGGTATGGCTGGGGAGGGGGGTGATGATGATGATGATGATGGGTTGGATGGATCTAGCTGGGCAGGGCAGGGCAGGCAAGGACCGGCAAGGGCAAATTGATATAAACTGTTCTGGTCTTCCTTCGGTCTCTCTCTCCAGATCCCCTATTGTCCTCTGCTTTCCTTACAACTCAAGCTGATGCTCGGTATATCCTCTTTGTTTCTTTTGCCCTTTTTTTGCCTTCCTAGCTAGCTAGGCTGCTCCCCTGGATATAATCCCTTCTGTACAAAAATAGGATAGATATAGATAAGGGGGTGGGTATTAATGGGAAGTATACGTGGGAGGGCAGTGGTAGAGAGGATTGAAGGATTGAAGGATTGAAAGATTGAAGGATTGAAGGAAAACGAAGACCTCAATTAAGTGAAAACGAGAAGGGGAGGGGTAGCGAGAGGGTCGAAGTCGAAGGGAAGGGGGGGAGGTTTTTTACCAGTCAAGAAGATCAATAATATTCGAATCGATTGTTTTTCTTCCTCGACCCAGCTTCCGGATATCGATAGATGTATATTACCAAACCCCACTGACCTGAACCACCAGAAATTGTTTTTTCTTCTTTCTTTTCTTCTATCGATGGAGAGAAGAATTATACCAGTACCGGTTTTCCTTTTTTTCTGGTAGGAAAGAAAGAGAGAGGGGATCGATGGGATGGGAATGGGTAGTAAAAGGTAGTAAGGTAGTAGTAGTAGCAGCTAAGTACTTACACGTATGTATGTAGGTAGATTTGGGGGGGGGGGGGGGGGGGTTGCGGTGCGCGCACGCAGCAGCAGCAGGCAATCAATCAAGCAGGCAGACAAGGGATCGAATCTTGAATTGGTGGTTTGTGGACGACGGTAGAAAAAGGAACCTGAGGCGGGTGCGGACCGGTGATGCAGCGGCGGGAAAAGGTTGTTATGAAAGGCCAACAAAAAAAATGAAAAAAGAGAAGGCACAATTCACAGGTAGATTCAGAGAGACAGAGAAAGAATGCTTCCCAGCAGTACCAACTCCGTGAAAGGAAGGAAGGGGGCGTTGGTGGGAGGAGGGGGAAAGAAGAGTCGAAAGGAAGAGGAAAAAAATTAGGACTTGCAAAACGAAATCACTTTTCTTTCTTTCTTTTCTTTCTTTCTTTCTTTCTTTCTCTCTTTCGTTCTCTTCACACGCGCGCACGCAAGCAAGCACACTAGGCAGGTCCAGAGATGGAATGGATGGATGGACAGATGGGGGGGGGGACCTTGGTGCAAAGTTCCTCCAAAAAGAAAAAAAGAAAAACAAATACGTCAAACGCAAATGCAAACGAGGGTTCTGGCTGCAAAAACTTCCCTGTGGGCAAGAAAAAAAATACTACCTAGCTAGGCGAAAAAGCCCCGGGACTTCTCTCTTTTGGGGGGGGGGGAGGGGATGGGGATATCGGGTGGTGTATACCTAATACGCTGGATAGATGAAGCGGAAGAGGATTGGGAAGGGGGGTGGGTATATTACGGTAGAAAGAGAGAGGTTTGTCAGGTAGTTAGCTGCTCTGTCTTTTTCTTTCGATGAGGTTGTGGAGGCGGAGGGGGCAGGTTTGTGTGGAGAGCTAGCTAGGTAGTGGTTTGTAGGCAAGTAGGTCCAGAGGGCTGCAGCAGAGAGTCCTGACAAAAGTCCTGGCTGGACACTGAGGATCCCTATTCAACCTGTGCTGTGTGCTGTGCTCTGCCTTCCTCCTATTCCTATGTATGTGGTGTGTGGATTATGTAGATACGCAGGATAAAGAGGTATCTGTACGTTGTGGAGCTGCTGCTGTCGTTCGAAAGAGAGGTAGATAGTAAACAGATAGGTACGGATTGTATCCAGAGTCACACTTTTGCAATAAGTGTAAGTAATAGTGTGTATGTGTATGTATGTGCGACAGGATTGATGGTAGCAAAAGAACCAAAAGGGTCGCGAGATTCGAAGCAGAGCGTTCTGTGCTGCCTGCCTCAAGTACCTACCTGCCTGCCTTCTGCAAAGCGCCTCCCTCCCTCGCTCCCCTCCACACGGGAGGAAAGGGACTTGCAAACAGGGATGCACATCAAGATCCAGTCCGGGGCCTGGGAAAACGAACAGAGAAAAAAGAAGATTAAGCAGCAACCGACGTCATTCCGCAGGGTCCTACTCTATTTTGTGCCTAGTGGGAACACGCCATTGGGGGGTGGGAGGGGGGTTGGAGGGGAGGGAGAGTGGGAGAGTGGGAGAGGCTGGCCAACTTGCAGGGTAACCACCTGACTTCTCGATTGAGAGATACCTAGATAACTACTAGCGTCATAGGCAGCAGACAACACCTGTCCTTGAAAGACAGAGGGGGATGGATGGGATATCCAGCCAGGATTGATGGATGGATGGATGGATGGATGGATGGATGGGCCATGATGGGCAAAATTTCGAGAGGTTAATTCGTTGGATGCAGAGTGAAATTGGGCCCCGTAGACTCGCAATGTAGAGCTGATGATTGAATAAAATACATTATTTTAGCTAACTGTTTCTACCCATGACTGTCTGAATCGTTTCATGCTTCCCGAAATACAGCTCAAGAATGGCATCTCCAGCCAATTCCATCGACGTAGGTTAGATATCGTGCCTTAGTCGAAACTCTACTAGTAAAAGTACTGCTTGCTTGCCTAATGCTCTACAACTTTGAGTGTAGAGTCGTTAATTAGTTGGGTAAGAGGAGCATGGTGCCTGTACCTATCTCTGGAAGGAATTAAGAAAACCTCGAGATGCCGTCGCTAGCTAGCTATGAATTAAAAAGGCAACCTCCATCCACCACCACCCCCCGCACCTCAACCCCCCAGGCCCTGTGTCTCATCACGGTGTCGAACCTGTTTCCACCCGACCGGCCCCCCGCTTCTGTCTCCTTTGCTAGAATGAAAAACCGATCACGATCATCGATCGAGAGATTACTTACCGTACCAGCGTATGTAACTCTTCTCAACCTACCGTCCACCAGTGTCCGTCAGTCAGTCCTCTTTTTTTTCTTTCTTCCTTTAACCTGCTTATGCACGTTCCATAGCCTATTTTATCTATATATGCGGTGAGTTATGATTGTGGTTGTGGTGTTTGTGGTGGTGGTTGTGGAGGAGGTGGTGGTGGTGGTGGTGGTGGTGCGTAGGTCCAGGTCAATTAAATGCAAGCCTGTGTTTGTAGCTATCGTAGGGCTCGAATCAATGCCAGCTACATGTAGGTAGAGTAGGTATGTATGTACTGTATGTACCGTGCTCTACTAGAGCCGCATTTCCCCAAAAGCATTAACCGTACCCGCAATTTCGCAAAGACTTTTTTTCAGCCTCTGACGTTGGTCTGGCTTGCCCGGCTGGCATGCTGGTCCGCACACACATAGCACCTCGGTAATGAAACGGTCAGGGAGGCTTGCGCGGAACGCCCCGTACGTACTTCTACTCTGGGCTGCTGTCCTTAGTAAAGTATGAATACTCAAATCTCGTGACGAGTGTGGCTGTTTCTGCTTCTGTACCTTACTGACTAACTACTCTGTGTGTGTGCCCTCGGATTGGACTGACCCATGGGCTCTGAGGGGACGGACACGATACGATACCGACAGGGAGCGGGAGAAGTAACCCGAGCCAAACCACATCAAAGGTACACTCGTACAAAGAAGCCTTAACGACAACTCGGATATCAACCGCAGAGAGCAGTACTCCAGAGTAGAGCAGAGCAGATAGCTGGCCATCCCCGGAAATTGTTTCCCAGGGCAATTTAAGGACCATATCTTATTTATCAACGCCTACTCTGTCTGTTCTACTTACATCCCCTGCTCTCTAGATCTGCACACTGCACTGCACTGCACTATCTTCGTTATCTCCACAGCCAGCAGCAGCAACCCCCACTCTGACTTTAGCCACACCAACGTCTGTACCTCCCCCCCCCGCCAGCAAGCCTCAATTGTGCAACGGCTAGTTAATTAATTACCAGCACGCGGGTAGAGCAGATATCATATCTTTTTGACCACCTAGCCGGGTCCTGCTCTATCTACAAGGACGGCCTGGCAAACTGATCGTCGAGCAAAGCAATTGTTTATTATCACTATTATTACTCTAGCTATATGCACGGATGGACCCTATGTCGTCAGTCGCACGTAACAACACGTTTTGAAATCTAGAGCATGTAGCCAAGTTACCACAATCCGGATCCCAGCCAAAGTGCACATTTCTCTTTTGGGGAATAACCGGGGGATGGGTTTCACAAGCAAAGAAAACACCAAAGCAAAAGTAACAACTCACAAAGGGATCTATCTAGAGGTGCATCAATATCATCAACCCCGCCGCCTCACCTCACCAACCCCAAATTGGCTGGAATACCTGCCGCCGTCGGCGGCCGTCCATCCGGGCGTACGGTACTCCTTCTCTTTCCTGAGCATGCTTTCGGTCTTTTTGCGCTCTGCGGCTTCGCGCTCGTCGCGCTCGCGGCGCAGTTTGGCCATTGTGTCTTCTTTTGCTTCTGCTTGGCGGGATCTCGAGGGGCGGTGGTGGGATGTAGTTGTGGTGCTGTCGTGACGGCGAGAGGAGTCGTGCTTGCGTGAGTGGTGCATGTGATGCCCGCTTCTGTCTCTGCTGCGGCTACGGCTTTTATGCCTATGCCTATCCCTACTGCGACTACGGCTTCTATGCCTATGTCTATCCCTATGCCTATCTTTGTCGTGTTGGCCTCTATCAGGGCTCGCGCTCCTACTCCTATCTCTCTTTCTCTCCCTGACTGTATTCACACCCCTCTTCTCCCTCTTCTCCCTCTCCAACATCTCCAACACACCCGCCCCCACCCCAGCCTCCCTTTCCCGTCCCCTCCTCCACTCCCTCCTCTCCTCTTCCACCTCCCTCACACCCTTCACCCCCCGCCTCACTATCGCCAATGGATCTCCCCAGTCCTTCCTTTTCTCCTCCCGCTTCTCCTCCCACTCTGTCTTCTTCTTCTTTCCCTCATCCTCTCCGTCAAGCGTTGAGTACCACGGCCGTCGCTCATCCCCTACCCGCCCTAGCCCATTGGTAACCGGCCCCTCTCGCGCCTTACGCTCTGCCTCGTGCTCGGCGTTTTTCTCGGCGACTTTGGGTGGGGCTCCAAAGAGGTTGATGTGTCCGTCGGCGCCTATGAGATCTGGCTCGGTCTTGCGCTGGGCTTTGTCGGGCTGCCTACTATCCTCGGGCACAGTGAAGTCTCCACGGTCCCTTCTCTTACTGCTACCCCCTGTAGACCCTCCTGTCACTGCCGTTGCCACTTCTTCTTCACGAGGAGGTGGGGGAGGCGCACGCCCCTCGGCGCGCGCGCGGAGAACACTTATGCGGTGCTCTGCGTCGGCCTCCTGCATGCGCTGCTCTCTAGCCTCTTCGGCGGCGCGAGCGGCGGCCTCGTCCTGGCGGACGCGCTCAATGTTTTTTGTGGAGTATACATGGTAGGATTTGTGTTGGAGGAGGTTCAGCGGCATCTATGTGAGTATGGGTGGGTGTGGGGGGTGATTGTGGTAGACTTGGTAGACTGTGAGAAGGTTATGAAACTTCGATCCAAGTGATGTCACGTGACTGGGTGTGGAAATGTTGAGTAAATTCAGTCCGAGTGATGCCCTGTGAGTGAGTGCTGAGTGTGTTGTGATGATTCGTGATGTTTATGGTTGTGGTTGTGGAGACTCTGAGCAGCGGCGTTGATGGATGACGTTGAGGACCAATGCGGACTAGCCAGCCAGCAGGTAGAGTAGACGAGATGCAGGTTAGTGTGGGGTCAGGGCCGGGGCTGATGAGCTCAGGGTGGCTAACCACGATGGAGCAAAGTATGGCTGAGACCTAGCTTGACCGCACGGGGGAAAGATGGGTGGATGGGTGGATGGATGGATGGATCGATGGACGGGTGTGTGGTGGATGGGTGGGAGAAGAAGGTGTCAGAGGGGTGCCAGTGTTCTCTCCTCTTTCTGGAACGCCAACGGACTGTGGGCCAATGATGTCATTTCCTACGAACCCCCCTCACCCATACACATACATACATAAAACCTTTGCCCCCCGCCTAACCACAGCAGCAACCGATGCAAAACCGTTGACAGCTGCCTACTGTACTCCAACTAACCAGCTCACAGGCCAGTCACACTCACAGCCAACCACAGCAAGATGCCTTCCTTGGCTGTTATAAGCTTTCGATCCTCTTCTTCGTCGTCTTCTTCTTCTTACGGAGAACCGTCTAGAAAGTACTACATACCAGCAATCGATCATGCGCGTCACTATAGAGTAACTCGTACTCTGCCTACTGACTGATATACATGGGTGATTTTGATGAAAGCATAAACCGCTTATCCGGCAGCGCCGGTGCTCGCGCGCCAACATGATAATCGATTCTGAACCACCACCGGCACCATAAACAATCCACCCCCCACGATCCATCCTCCATCCCCCCTGCGCAGACCTCTCACTCACTCAAGGTCTCACACCACGGCCCGCTAACGCAGCCTCCGACCGCAACGGTATTCTGCCCGCACACACACACTTCCTCACACACACACGGCGGATACAGATGCCTGGGGGAGAGGGAGGGAGGGAGGGTATCTTTTTTTTCTTCTCGACACAATAAGTATTTAAACCTAGTTGTGACTTTGGAGTGTATGACAATATGCGACCTGACGACATACACGCTGTTTTTCTATGAGCTGGCTCGGTAGTTGTGGGCTTTTACCCTTTGATAATGACGACGGCGGTGTTTGAGGTGTGTACTAGTAAAGTACTTTTAAGGCCATGGGACATGGGGCGGTGGTGGTCGTGGTCGTGGTGGTGGGTTGTAGATCATGTGATTGATCATTTTTATATCCGTGATGATGATGATGATGATGATGATGATGAGAAGAGAGGAACTCGAGGGCATGAAACACGTGTACTCTACCTACCTGTATGTACTGGAAGGAGAAGAGAAAAAGTGACAACCTCGACAGCACCGACACTGACATCGCGAGATTCAATTCACAGTTGCAGTTGCAGTTACAATTATGTAACCATGCCCCATGGCCATCCCTCCAAAGCGGTCGGTGGTGGTCTACACAGAGCCACACAAAAAAAAAGAACAAGAAACCAAACCCTCCCCATGCAGAAAGAGTCCCTGCATCCCCTCCACTACCATGCGGCTCTGTCTGCCTGTCTGTGCCCCCATGACATCATCGACAACGACAACCTTGTGCGTGCAGCAGCAGCGGGACTTTCCGAGCTCCGAAGGTTGGGGCGATCGGAAAACACGTCCCTAATTTAAACAAAACCACCACCCAGCCAAGTTTTTTTTTCCAACTCTTCGTTTCTCTAAGCTTCTTTACCGTTCCTTCCCTTCTCTGCGGTGATGGGTTCGAACTGTCACGCGCAAAGTATGGGGGCGAGCGAGTTAGATGCTATGCCATGGCAGGTAGAGCTCATCTCTTTCCCTCTTCTCTTCTCTCCTGCTTGTTGCCTTCCCTCCCGTGGCAGGCGGGCGGGCGGAAAGAATCAGAGGGTTGTGAAAAAAACAAATAAGAATGAAACATGGCCAATGATCGGGCTGGAAATGACACACACCCCCCACTATGCAGCCAGAAAGGCAAGCAAGCTGGCTTGGCCAGTGTTCCTGCGTCGCGTTCGGGGCTTTTTTGTTTTGTTTTGTGATGGCGAGGAGAGTGCCTTGCATCCTACAATACGTAGGTGTTTATCTATTCGCAATGTGCTGTCTGGTTATCCGGTCTGTGCGGAGGCTCTTAAGTCTCGTAGAGCACATGTATCTACTGGTATCTACTACATTCGCACTGTATGTAGTTATCAAAGTAGACAGAGCGCCGGTTTCGGCAGGTAATACTAATACTGTAGGATTTGTTAATATCCTCACGGGAGACGTCATGTGCTTTCTAAACGCATTTCTAAGGCAGAGTTGCTTGATCTGCTTGCTTGACTGCGGTGCAACAAATATCAATCACCTTTTTTTTTCATGTCCTCCTGGGTCACGTTCGTCGCCGAATTTGGGCTGTTGGAAAAAAAAAAGGTCCCGGGAAAATGATACTGCCAGTCAGCTGCATGAGGATTGGCATGAGCCAATGACCAGACATAGCATTCTCACGATGAATTATCCACGAAACCCTAACCCACTACATACTCGACCTACTCTAGGCTACAGGACCTTTTCTCTTCACTTCGGCCGAACTCAACACGTACGACGTGCAAATGCAAGGCAAGTGCAAGGCAAGGCAAGGCAAAAAGAAAAACACCAAGGGAGGTGGGAGAGGCGCCGTTTATCGCGGCCGCGGAAGAGAGAGAAAAAAAATTCTACTATGTACCGCTGCAGACTGCCCAACAGGTTGGAAAATGCCCGAGGATCGTGTACCGGATGTGGGATAGGGCAGGACTCAACGTTATTTAACCTACAAGGCTAGATGTGCTCGTAGCTAGGGAGGTGGGTTAGGCCAGGGTGCAACGCATCGAGATTGAGATTCGATGGGCCCTGGCTGGGTACGGGTGATGCTAAAATCCGCCAACCGCGTGTGGGCTTACGGGCTTGTTTAGTGTCAGTTCTTGTTTCAACCTCCTCGTTGATTGTAGAGTAGCTGGGCTTGGGCTGGACGGAGAGAGGGAGGACTGGTTGGGGTTGTGGTATGTTGTTACTTATTGATTGGGAGATATATCGACATGGTCTGAGTAGAAGGGTATACGTAGAGAAGTTTTGTGTTTGTTTTGTTTTCATATACCTACATACTCTAATGTTTTGTTTCTATGGAACTAGTTGACTACTAGATCCATAGAGCACCTACTAATCCGTTCACTAGTTAGAACTTAGCGTTCTACTAGCTAAGAGCAAACCACCACCCAGCTAGGTTCCCAAGAAGCTTCGAAAAGTAGCTTCGTGATCACCAGAACCGGTGTTTCATAACTCTATAAACCAGCCTAGCTAGATACCATGGACATACGCGGCCAGCCAGTAGAACTTAAAATAGAGCACTTCCGTGCAAAGTGTACTTCGGGGGTTAGGAGATATTACGTACATGTATGTATCTAGTTAGATCTATAGACATATATTGGCAGAGGAAAAAAAATCTGTATCACACGCATGATATATATCTACCCTGATATGATGCCTTGATGCCCTGCTTGCTTGCTTGAGGTGCAGTATCTCATCTAGTCTCGTACCCAGCTAGATTGATTCTTTCTGCACAAAGAGTGACACGAACAAAGTCTGGGAATGAGACTAGTTATATCTTCATCCCCAGCCAACGCTTGATTTTTAAAAACCCGTTTCCAGGAGACACAAGTCATCCATGAGTAGCACAGTCCGAAAACGTTTCCAAGCTCAACCACACGACACTGCAGGAGCTCGCTCGATCGAGTAACACTCACATACTCACTGCAAACACGGCATTAAAACCCAATCAAAGCCGCTTTCAGCTCTGTGGATAGTATGGGGCAGTAGCGTTACATACTTGCACAACACCTCTCACTCTCTCTTTCTCTCGTCAGCACTGATGTAGAGTACATTCTACGTATACGTAGCAGTAGCTCATGATCAGTAGCACTTGTACTTGCACAACAACACCTCTCTGTCTCCTCTCTCGTTAGTACCGCTATATTTAATTCCTGTTTTTTCCTCTTCCTTCCCCTCCCTAGCTTTCTGTCACACTCTCTAAGCGATTGCGTTCCGGAAATCTTGTTTTTATATGCTGTGCGCGCAAATCAAAAAGCATATATCTGTTCCTCCCCCCCTAGCCAGCAAACCAGCCGACCCATTGGTTGACTCTCCCCCCCAACCCCCAACGGCTCTGGTCTGCAGCTGGCAATGCATGATAGGGCTGCAATCATGTACGTACATACGTAGATTCAGCTGTCATCAGCCCCGGAAGGCGCTCCGTGTACGTAGGTAGAGTACCTGTGCGCAGCTACCCTGTTCGATATCCTGCCGGCTGTTTTATCGAGATGTGCGGTCACTGCTTCTGGAGTAGCTGTGTAATGTAGGTACCTACTCAGGCAGCGAAGAATCATGAGGCGGGGGGTGGGGGGGGCGCCGGTGGTAAACATTAGAGGAGGGGTTGAGTGCAGTTTCGCAGTTTGGCTGGCGTGGAAGTGCAGTTCTTACTGCCGGCAGTACTAGGTTTGAGGCCCGAGCCATGGTACTACAGTCATGTACATTATGATGACAGCTGTCTCTTCGGTCAGGGAGGCTGTGGGTTAGGTGATTTTCTCAATAGAGATAATGCCGGAGAATAAGCCGTCATGACATCAACCTAGATCTCAGTGTACATGGCAGCAAGTGATATAATTCATGCCCACGGCCATTTTACTACACCCCGCGGCCGCCGCTACAGTCCTATAAGGGTACGCTCGGGACCGGAAATTGGTACCCTTATAGGGCGTGTACCTTTATAGTAAGCGCTATACTGTGCCCAAAAGACCCAATAAGGTCCGAGAAGTCGCGGTCGTATAGGGCGATTATTCTTATATATAGGAGCTACCCTTATATAGAGAGAGATTCGACTGTTCTACCTCGCAGTGGCAGGTATGTGAAGTTTAAAGTCAGTAAAGACCTGAGATGCTTTGAGCAAGCATGTGCCTACTACATATACCGCCATAACTCGAAAAATTGGCTAGATCAAAATTACTTGTACGGGAAACTTCTGGTGCAGATCGATGCCATTCAACCAATCACTCAAGTGGTAATCCCTGGACGGAGATAGCCAATTTTTCGAGTTTTGGCGGTACATACAGTCGAATCTCTCTATAACGGTTCGCTCGGGACCGGAAATTAGTACCCTTATGGGGTGTGTACCCTTATAGAAAGCGTTATTTTGTACTTAGAAGGGCCGATAAGGGCCGAGGAGTCGTACGTACCCTTATAGAGCGATTATTCTTATAGGAGGTACCCTTATAGAGAGATTCGACTGTATATCTGCAATTGAAAGCGAAGATGTCGAATATCTTCTGATGTGTAAATGCCCAATTCGTAATATACTTGGCCGCTATCCCTGAATTAAGTTGTTGATCATGGGCCCACTTTTGTGGGAGTTAATAAGCCTCGAGTCGTTGGCGAGAGATTGATTGATCGGCTGAGTCGAAATAAATATTATGAAAAAAAATTTATTGACAAACCTCACTTTTAACCCCACCCCCATGAAAAGGGTAAGTATGTTTCGATAGCTTAATTAAGGGTCCATAGTGAAGCTCTACTGACGAGCATTGAGTGACAGGCTCAAAACGATGAGTGTAATTGTGTATAGTTATTGCTCGGGCCTGACGCTCTGTCAGAATATGGTGGCAGCTAGGGAATAAATAACCCACGCAGAAGAAAGCATATAACCCATATCTGTTCTCAACAGCCGTTCACTTGCAATTGGATTTTACTGCAGGTGTCAACGATCACTCCTAGGCCGGTGTACGTACTCATACCTGATCTGAACACAACACAGATTGACCTCTGGAATCAAGACCCGATATTGACATTGATATCCGCAACCTACATACCAACGTGCACACTAACAATATAAACTATAGTTAGACCCTTCATGGCCGCGCCAACTCCACCGCCCAAAATTTCAGTACTAGTACCCAGTACAAATACAACAAAAAGAAAAAAGTTCCTGCTTTGTAGTTTATGAATCATGAGTCATGACTCGGCCCATTATCCAAGTTTGATATAGAAGAAAGTAAGAAATACGAATCTAACTCCACCCATTTCCCCAGCCAGAAGGTTTAAAAAAAAAGGAAGACTGTACAAAAGAAATATAAACCGCGTATAGACAATTGCAAATATTAAGTCAGCAATCGGAAAACAACAACAATAGAACACAGTTCTAGTTTTCTTATATCACACCCACAATCTGCGCCGCATGCGCATTCTTGAAAATGGCATTTAGATTTGCGCCCTCGTTCGCATCCGTTTCCGTGGTCGCCGTTGTGGCCGTCTCTGTAGTTTCCGTCGTGGTAGGTCTGCTTGAATCATTGCCGTCACCGCCCTCTGTAGAAGACCCAGCTCTCAGATTCAAACTGTTTCGTGAGTTTTGCAAATACTCGGATCCATCCTTCGTGACTGCTTCCAGCCCAAAGACCGTCGACGTATCGCTGCCATCATCGTCGCCGTCGTCGTCCCTCTCCCACACCACCTGCTTCCTCACGCCCGCCTCTTCCTTGATGGAATTGATCCTCTCCTCGGACCCGCCTATCGCCGACCCATCCACACTCCCCCGGAGCAGATCCCCACTACTTCTTCGTAGCAGATCCGCACTTCCCACAGTCCGCATAGATCCCCGACGGCTGGAAGCCGTTGGGAACTCAATCGATGTGGGCGTGCATATACGTCCGATACTCGCCGTCCTCACGTGCGAGTTGGCTGTCTTGATCTTGATCTTCTCTGGTTTGGTCACTCCGGGTGATCGCGGCCCCCCATCTACGGTAGCCACGGCATTGGCGCCAGAGATGAACCGCCCAACCGTGGCTGTCCTCTGGAGCTGCATCTCGTAGTGGAGTTCCTCAATGTCATCGACCTGCGGCGAGTACGGGCCCATGTAGACACGCGCCACCGTCGACCCCTCAGACTGTCGCCTGCGGTGTTGGGATTGTCGTGAGAGACGCTGGAGGAACTCAGGGTCCTTTTCCGGGAGTTCGGGCGAGAATGAGGTTACGCTAGGGGTTGCAGTCTTAGATCCGGAGCCCGTGCGATTGCTACTCTTACCAGATGCGAATTCGAGCTCTTTTTCGTAACCATAGCTGCTAGCAGAAGGAGGCGAAAACGGGGTTGGTTTACGATCCCCTTCTGCGAAACGAACGGTAGGCTTGTTCCCATCCTCCGGTCCCCCGGAAGATAAAGCGCGATCCCGCCGGCGCCGCAAAAACCACATCCATAGTGCGATCCCACCAATGATAACCGCCAGGCCGCCAAGTATTCCGCCTACCATGGGTCCAACGGCTGGCTTATCGCTTGTTCCCGGGGTGGTGTTGAACATCTTTATCGAAGTGCGGGAGGCGGGAACTAGGGACTTTGCACTCGGGAAAGGAGAGGGAATAGCACTGATGAGGAACTTGTTAATTGTTGGAGGGCCATTTACGAGGTACACGTGCTGAAGAAATACGCGCCCAAGGTATGCGGGGTGTTCGTCTGAGCTGGCGGAGAGGCGGAGGTATGTCTGCCCAGACTCAACCCGAGAGGTCAATGGGTTGTTTGAGAATGTATCGGTCCCAACAAGAGACGATGCAGGTACAATTATTGTGCTTGATGATGAGCCGTTCTTGAGTGTGAATTTGAGAGAGTAGTCTGTTCTCGGTGAGTCTGAGTCTAAGTAAATGTACCCATTGACGCTCTCATCAAATACTGGATCACCAATAAGCGGAAGGAGGGCTTCTAGAGCCTTTGCCGGAAGCTGGATATTGGGCGAATCATAGGCTAATGCAACCTTTGACTCTGCTGAAGAAGTGCCAGCATTTGATACAACGACTTCCTCGCTGTTCGGGCCGATATATGTCACATCAGACAAGACCACCTGGAATCCACTCGTACCATTACTATTGGTCCTAGAGAATACCACTTTTTGTCCATGGTCAATCAGTGCATCATCATATCCCCCCATCACCACTGATCCAGTATTTCCCCCTGTCCCCAAGTTCAAAGACACCACATCCATTTCCGGCACGCTTGATTTCCTTGCTCTCTGCAGCAAGCTCAACCCCACAGTCCCCATTCCCAACGTACTCTGCCACACCAGATTTATTGGCATTCCCTTCAGCTGAAACACCGCTGTGGAAATGTCACTTGTTGTCGACCATGCCAAGGATGTACTCCCAACCGCTAAACTCTGCATCTGTAAATCTGTCGCAGTATCACTGATGCCGTTCGCGGTCAGGACGTCTACGACGAAATCTGCGTCTCCGGTCTGGTTGTAGTACCCACCAGCATCTGAACGGAGATAATTCAAGCATTCTGAGTTCTGGGTATTGTCCTCCGAGCCTCGGTTTGATGCGGCAGTGGTGGTAGTGGTGATAGTATTGTTGCTAGAGAGGCCGAAAGAGAAGTATCCTGATATTGACCGCCTTGGTGGAGATTCTGTCCACAGCATCAGGGAGTAGTCGGAAGCTGCTTCGAGATCCTGTTCGCTGAAGGTTTGGGCTGCATCCCAGGGGTATTCACCATCATTGGAAATACCTCCTATTTCAAGACCTGTTTAGCATCTATAAAAAAGAAGAAATTTGGGGTAAAGCTAATGTTAACATTGAGATATTGCGATAACATATAGCTAGCTAGATATACCCACTTTCGATCACGGTAACATTTACCGCAGCATCTCCGCGGCCCTTCCTCAGACTAATATTAACCTTCTTCGAATTCGTATCTGTACTAGCCCTCCATTCGACCAGCTGCACCCCCGCCAATGACCCGCTTCCATTAGAAGATTGTACGAAATCCCCCTCGGACGGCTCCAATATCTTATTCCAGTCAGTACCCGCAGTACTACTTGTGCTACTTGTCGAGCATAGCGCGCCGGCTGGTATATATGCTGACGCCTCGCCCGTGTAAAAGGAAACTAGAAGGTCGATATCTTGTGGTGGTGAGCCAAAAGACATAGTTATTACGCCTGGGAGAGAACTAGAGTCATTTGTATTGAGATCGAATACGACCATTGATGCGGTTTCTTCTCCGAAAACTTCGAGGCATGACAGAAAAATTATTAAAAGGCCGAATTGGAAGGTCCATAATCGAGTCATTGCGTTCATTGATCCTTTTTCTTTCTCTCTTTTTTCTTTCAATATTTCGTCAACCCCTCCTCCAAATCCGAGTAGAGTCGCTAGGACACTGATATCGTCGCCCTGAAACAGTATGTAGGAGGTTGAACGAGAGCGAAGGGCTCGGGACTGGGGGGAGCGGAGAGTAGAAGTCACACTTCCCCATTTTGTTATATCTGGCTGTCCGCCTACAAATGTGGACCTGGACCGGGTTGGATGGTGGTGGTGGCTACAACTGGACAGCTAGCTACTGTACCCGAGAGGCTGGTTCACTGGGCGGTAAAAGGGACCAATAATGGTCTTTCAAAGGGTGTCACCCCGGGCACCTTTTTCTTTTTTTTTTGTTAGGGATGATGTGTGTATGTATGTATGCCCAAGTAGCTTTTGATCTAGAAAAAAAAGGGCATAAACGTCACACCTGCTGATTTGTGGAGCGGTTGTGTGTCTCTAGAGAGACGCAACTGTGATTCTCCCAGGGCCACGTCGGACATTGCTAAAATATGTGCACTCCAAGCAGGCCTCACTTTTAGAGTACCTTTGCCTAAGCAAGTCAAGTACATAATGTGGTCCTGACAGCTTCTGGAAACCAGGGCTGCGCGTGCCATGGTTTTATTTAACCTGGGCGTAGAGGATCATGTTCCTATTTAGACTCCTCGTTTAATATTTCGACAAAGCACGTAAGATCGAAGGGCGGGCAGTGCCTGGGTGGGGGCGTGTGGTAGAACGGTGTGCCTAGTTCAGCAATTACTATCGATAGATTGGTCCTCCAGGGCATATATTTGAGCAGTAGATCAGTCAAAACGGGTAATCGCGCCCTTAGACTAGTCCTCTCTAAGGTATTTAGTGAACAGCAGCCCTGCTAATCAATGCCTAGAATGGGTTATAGATATTGATTGACCCTCTCTTATCTCGTCAGGTAGAACGGCGCCGACACACCTATTCCGTCTGAATCTGCATGATGGATTCCAATTCACGCTTTGGCGCCTACCCCGGCGCATTCAGAACATACGAATGGGAGGTTAAAGAATTCCCAACAGCGTGAGGAAAGGAGTGTGATTGAGTGTTCGAACACAACAGTTGTGTATATTAGCTCCCATGCTGGAGATTAAAGGAATCGGAGGAAGGAAGGTACCGGTGTAGGTACATACTCACATGTTGCAACTTGACTGCAACGTTGGCTTTCTGCAAGGGTCGTCGTTCATGGCATGTCACAAGCCGACATACAATTGCAACAGCTTCGCTTGTATGAGGAACATCAAACGTTTATCCCCCCCTTTCTTTGCCCTTCGCGCACAAATCACATCTGGAGAGGATTATCGGCCACTGCGGGCGACCAGGCCAATCGCCCACCCCCCCGCACACAACATAACGCAACATAACGGCCGCACTGCACACTGAGCCAAGACCGAATCGACACCACCGGCAAGCTGGCTGCTGCACAGCATAGCAACGTTACTTCTGAGGCTGAAATCGTCTCATTCGGCTCGTTCATCTCGATTTGTGGGGAGGCCTTGTCTTCGCTTCTAAATATATAGCAGGGTTGTTAACTTGATGGGGTTTCGGCAACAATGCGAATTGGCCTGAAAGACTCCCACACACGCATAAGCTTGGTACGTGTGATAAGTTCTTCCTCAGCAAGCCAGGCTTATGTTATGTGAGCTTTCGGATATGACATGATATGTAAGAACTATCAGGCTTACTCTTACCCTCGTTACACTGATTCTGTCTGGGCTGTCTTGGGCCACCCAGAGGTATTTACCTACACAGGCAGGATCCAACCTACATTATCGACATGTTTCATCAACAAACAATTGTATCATGACAGCTTCGAAATTGCATATTGACTGGTCATATGGGTCATTGAACCTTGAAAGTATAGCAACTGAAGCCACAATCCTATCACCAACGGCAATCACACAAGAAGTAACAAAATTCAAGTTTTTTATCACATCGCGAAACAATTCTCAATATTTCATCCCTGGGATCCTTTCAAATGGGACTGGCCAGTTGATGTATTTGCCTGGCTGATTGGCTGATTCGGTAGACTGAAAACCCTTGTACCCTGTCTTGTCACTTGTTTCCCCTGAAGTGCAACAATCCGATACTGTACCGACTCTACCCTACTACTTAAGGCTGAAAGATAGGCCAATCGGAGATATCTTTTTAAGTGCAAGCAAGCGAGGGAAGATAGAGATGGATGATGACATTGGTGCAATTTTTGTATGGACCATGGTAGGAAATATGGTGGGATTCAGATGGATAGACATGTACATGTAGGTACTTTGCAACATCATCTCGAAATGATAATCAAAATCCTACATGCATTTAGGCACACATTTATTTCGAAGATAAGCACCATTCCTGGGCTATCTATGTCTTTGACCGGGTAACTGCTCCGGTGCCTACTATTTGATAACCAAAATACATGTAAAATTCCTGACTTTGAAGGACTTACTTACCTATCAGCGGTTTCTTTTAAGAATGTGACAAAGACTATTATATCTTAAGGAATCTGACGGAATAAAGAGGATCAGGGGCGCTTTAAACCGCTTTTAAGATGAGGCGCCGGTAATGGTGTATCCATCCCAAACAGCAACAAACCATTCGACGCATCAATGGCCCCTAATATTTCAAACTTGTCGAGTGATAACCGATGAGCCCGTCCCAATATTGTCATCCTGTCCAAGGCCGAGATGGATATTCAATTGGTCATATCGGATAAATATCTGTATTTGTGCTGTGATTTGAGTTGAATCTGCCGACTGCAAAGCACAACTATGGTGCGCTGTCATAAAAGAGTAATCGCATGGTTTTTGGGCCATCGGTGAGTTGTATACTGGCTAAACAAGAACATTCCGGTTGGTTATTAAATGCTGGGTTAGGGTTATGAATGAACGATGAGCCTGATTAATCCGCGGATGTAGGCTTTCATATGTCTCGGGACGTTCACACGGAACCTGTCACTTAACATACGGGAGACCCTGCGCCCAGAAACTGTACCGTCTATGTCAGTCCATGGGTATTGAATGATAGGGGACTAGTGGCGGTTTAATCATGCACTATCACTCGTCCATGCGTATCATCTCTTTGTTGAAATTATTGGGTGCGAGTCTAGGAGCAGTGTCCTGCCTGTCAGAGGATGGTCATGTATCTCAGAAGGCGGTCGTGCTTTCTGAATTCTATGGAAGAGCGTGGTAATAAATGTTAAAATGGAGCCATATCTTGTCTATAATTGGCATAAACTTCGGAGTATAAAGGGCCTTGATATGACCCTCTGTATGATAGTCAAGCAAGCAAAGTAAGTTTTTCAAGAAAGTCAATACCTTTCGCATATACTCTTTTATATTTTTAACATTCGATAGGAAAGCCCGATTTATCTACCCTTCAATTCCCGCCTCTCCCATTGACCTCGGCCTTTTTTTTTGTTTTACTCATTACCATTGACCTCGTTGCAGAATTAACAAGCCGGAAATTCGTTGTTACTGATCACCACAATCCATACAATTTAGTCCATAACAAAGAGCCAGAGGTATCTCGTACCCTATCTTCAGGCGGTTTGCTTGAAATATTCCCACTCGTACACTTCGATCGAGTAAAGGTCTAATCCACATACCATTCATGGCTAGGACTAGGCTTCAACAGCTTTTTTTTTTTAGGGAGGAGCTCATTTTAATCTCTAGGAGACCAATGAAAATAGATATACACTAGCTCATATTCCAGGTTTATTTGTGCACTAAGGGTGTTAGCGAGTCATCCAGATGAGTTAATCATCTATTATCACTCGATCAAGCCAAGCCATCCGTTGAACCTAGAAGCACAACTCCGCCCCTCAGCGAGCGTCCACTCGAATCTTTGGTCTAACTATCGAGCCGCTAAGTGGATGCAGCTACTCTTTGAGACATAAACATCGCTTACTCATATTGAACACCTGCTGGGATCTGCATGATAATATACTTTAAGCTATCTACATGTACCTAATCGTTGTGGAGATCCTAGGGAGGGATTGTCAAACGTAAGTGACATATAACGCCATCCTGGAATCACTCGCTTTCCCTGCTGAGTATTCACTGGGATTGAAGATCCCACTGCAGCTCGCCCCCATGTGTGCATGAGCTGCAGTAGGCTGAACTCAGACCTGCAGGGAATGGGTACGAACCAGTATATGCCTTTAATACCGTACCTCTCTCCTCCACTTCTAAGATGATCAGCTAATCGCCTCAACCGTCCAGAAGATCGACACTCACAAAGATCGGAAACTTCGGAGTAGCGTGAGCTGAAGATAGGCACCGGCTGCCTATACACCAGAATACTCCTGCTCATAGTTACGCGTAGGAAGCTCCTAGGAGAGTTAGGAACCTGTTGAGAGCTTCTAGGAGACGAGGGGTGAGGGGGCGAGGGCTGTCGGGCGATGAAGAAAACGAGGGCGAACATGCATGTGCCTTAACTCGCCCGCCCCTTATCACCATTAGCATCGTTAACCAATCATCAAACAATTCGTCGATTAAGATCGTACCCGTATCTAGCGCAAGGTAGCACTCTAGTGATAGGAAATCATCTCCTTTCTGGGCGATATATCACAGAGACCAAGCTACAAACCAGTGGGTTCGAAGACCAGGGAGCCGGCACGAAAACGGATCAAATGTCTTGCTCTGCCCAGTCAAAGACTCGATGTCTTGAACGTTCGGGAAACATAAGGCAAGGCCTTGAGCTGTGATACCACGTGGATCACATCATTCGTCCATGGCTACGGTAGCCCATCAAATCCTCTCTCGGCTCATCCTCTCGCAATCCATCCAATCATCTACCATGGCTTAGTGTTTGAGCGACTCTGAGATAACCATGGGCCCAGACAGCAGAAGTCAGGAGCCAGGAAGGAAGGCCCGTATCCACATCCAAATGCTTTCCGTACCACTTGATAGTGTTTCCGAACTCGCTCTGTACAACCATAGACCAGTCAACGCACTTTACCGGAGCGGTTAGGATTTGTCAGTGTGTAAGTTTGAATTTAGATGGCCTGTTGTACTAAAGTATCGTTTCCGGATAAGACCTTGTAGCTCTTAGAAATGCTCCCATATGTAATTAGATTCACTTATCACAATCTTCGAGAGAATCCAGTCTTTAAAGTGTTAATATCATTCGCCCTAGTGGGTTCTATAACACAATGATAAAGCAAGTGGTAAATTTACAACCGAAGTACAGAAAGAAGAACATAGGAAAGAAGAAGAAAAGAAAGCGCTAACGCAGCAGAACGTCTATCAAACGTCTAAAAAGAAGTCAAGAAACCAAGCTCAACCTACGCCATGATAATGATAAAGAAGCACAGAACCAGTCATCTAAGTCTCTCCCAGCTCCCCCTTTACCCGAAGAGTCCGTTTAATCAAACATCTTGTTCATGGCCTTGTGCGCCAACTCGACACCCAAGAAGGTGAATGCATTCGCCGGCACACTTCTTGCCAACGCCGGTCCAAGACCGGGGAAGAATGCCTTGTATCCTCCACGTGCATTAATCTCCTTCACGACACTCCCAATGGTCGGCTTGCCCTCTGCACTCTGCAGCCTACTCTTCACCGTATCGATCGGGAAGATGAGGAGCCACATTGCCATACCAGCTCCACCACCGGCAACCATAACAGCACCCATGCTCGGGTCCTCTCCTCCTGAAAGCTTCTTCTTCAGGATCTCATAAGTCGCAAAGTAAGCGGCTGAGCCGGGGCCATCACGGGCAAGTGTGGCAGCGGACCCACGGAAGACGGAGCGGACTCCGCCTTCTTTGTACAACTGACGGACGACGTCGAAACCGCCCTTGTACTTCTTCTCTCCGCCGGATTGACCTTGGATCTGGAGAAGGACCTTCACGCGCTCGAACGGGGCGGTGATGGCAGTCATGGGAATGGCGGAAAAGAATCCGGCGGCCGAGATCTGGGCAACGCTGAGGGTGTTGTTCTCGACGGTGGAGAAACGGCGAACGAGGTTCTTTCCGACGTCGTAACCCCAGAATGAGACAGCGAACATGGGCGTAACACCGATTAATGGCGCCGAAACACCGGCATATAGACCCTACAACAAAGTTACTCTTATGCTCACGTCTTTGTACTGTTCTGCGCGCTTGGGACTTACTCTGAACATGCCCTCTCTGGCTACAGTCTTGGCGACTACATCGAAAGCACCTCTGTACACTCCCTTCTCCGCAGTCTGAAGCCGTACCTTGACCAGGTCAAAGGGGTGACCTACGCATCAAGATCAGCTCCACATGCATCACGAGAAGTGGCATCAACGCGAACAAACATACCACTGATCACAGCAAAGACACCACCAACACCTCCAGCGACCAGCGAGCGCAGTCCAGCCATGGACTTTGCTGCGACTTCCACCTTAACCTCCTCGATCTTGGCCTCGACCTTCGCTGGCAGGTCTATTGATACTGATTTTGACATCTTGATCTATAGGAGGTGTCTACTTCTTCTGGTGGAATGACTGGCAGGATGAAATGACACTTGGAGCTTGGGGACTTGGGACTTGAGTGGAGTGAAGAGGAGTGAAGGGGGGCTTCTGCGTTTTATGTGCTCACGGGCCCCAGTGACAAGATTAGATCGGATCTTTATTTGTAATGTCCCCCTACGCGTTCTGCGGGGAATTCTTGAGCTCTCCCGTCCCCATGGTGGGGGTATCATCGCTGCAGGTCTCTGAACCTTGGTTGGTAGAGAGCCTCGGTGCGAACAACAACCGCAGCTCAGCTGCCACCCGCCCGCGCCAACACGTGACTTTCACATGCAAATCCTCCCTTTCGTCCGGCTGTGATGTTGAATCAGCTCCTCACGAGCGACGGATGAATGGGGATTGGTGGGGAAAGCGAGATGGACGTAATTTAAGGTTGGTTTCGGGGTCACGGCCTGTCACTCGTGGGTTCTCGGGTTATGGGAACCACGGGTAAGGCATATGGCATATCGATCGATCTCACTCTTGAGTGGGGTCCGGGTTTACTTATACACAACCATTGTTATGCCTCGAAAACATAAAGATTCTTATGGCAATTCACGTGTTACTTGCGAGCCTCTAAATCTGGGGTAGGGCTAATTCCCCGCGCTGCCCCGCGTTTCTTATCGGACGGTTTATCTATATTCCGCGCCACTGAAAATCTGACCGGAGCCCATGAACTTATGTACGTATACCTATTCAGGCTATTTAGCAATGAATGCCTTTCCTAAACTGTCAAAATTTCTGCATTGTCTCAAGTTTTATCGCCTGGTAGAACCTTTTTAGTAATCTTCAATTTCCTTATCCGAAGTCTCGCAGGGCTTGGTAATGCTTAATTCGGTAGTGTTAATACTAAGGCATCTACCCAAAAGACTATGAGAGAGGAGATGACATAGACTTTGCCCATCTTGTATTCGCCAAGTAAGCGTTGTTTTGTGGCGTCTGTGGACTTTTAAGGCTCCCATTGGATTCTGATACCGCGTTATGGGATCTCCAGTTCGAGGAGCGCATATACTGGCTTTCCTAAGAGTGTAGAAGAGCTGGCAGTCGTCACAGCTGCCGACAACTGTCAGTGTTTGAAACTGCAAGACGGTGCATCATTGGGCAACTTACTGGTAAGTATTCAGCCCAGCTGATTTCAGAGATAAAGAGCTACATGTAGTATACACATGTAGTATACTCATTATGTGTAATTCAGAGATGGGGTAGTTTTATTGAGGCGGCGTGCGTAGTATGTAGCTCTCTAGCTGGGAACACACCATCCTCGATGACAGATTGTCAAAGCGCCCTACACACGCGTAAACTAAGGAACGATCGCGTGTAGGTACATCTGTGAGTAGTCAGCGAAGCTTAAGTTGGGAAGTGATTTCTGGCTCCAAATATGACAATGTCATTGATACATACATGTACTTATGTTTCCACCACTCACCCAGACATCCCCCTCGACCGGGCAACTAACGGAGAAAGGTGAAAATCCATGTTTCGTCTGTTTTCTGGAAATCTTAATTTGCTCCATCATTATCAGGCTGGGTGTGAGGGTGTCCGGGTAAGTGGTGGAAGCGTCTGGCTGTTCAACGTATGCCGATTTACTCAAACACCAGGTTCCTCTAATCCCCCTCATTCATCAAAACTAGCATCATCATTAACAGTAACGAAGATGACCAGGTGATTTAAATCAAATGTTTACACTCCAATTTTGAAGGCTAGCCAAGGACGGGCTGACGGTCATTCCGTCTGCCAATTGATGCCAACCTTTAAGCTTTCAAATTCGAGTTGTATTCTCTTAGATGGGCATACTAGGTTTAAGTGCGGCTCGGTTCGTGGTTTCTCTGACCACCAGTGGTGCATGGTCGAAAAACCTTTTTTTTGTTTTTTGACTGGAATTTTCGTCACAGGTGCTCACTCGGAGATTTGAGCCCTATGACCGGAGATGGACACTCCCGCAAACAGCTCTAAAGGTCTTGTGATAGGATGAAGATGAAATATTTGATAGTTTCAATACCTCTACATTCAACTGTTTGGACGTCGGTTGAGTCAAATTACGTTATTGGCAAAAGCCTAATACAAGAACTTATAGACCCATAAGTCTATGGCAGTGAGCGAGGGCGACAATGGTAGTCTTGAGGTCGGCTGGGCCGGTTAAGGAATTAACCACGGAATTCCAGTGGTATTAGGAAAAACACTTTGGAGAAACTGCGAGCTGTCGGCTCTGTGATAGCTGGCCAACCGGAGATATGGAACAATCATATCGTGAGTTGAGACCCTACAGTGGGCTGAGCAAATAATCGCGCGTTATGAGGCTAAGGGCTGCGCAGTTTAGAATTGTTGCTTTTCCATGCCAGTGGATTACGGTTAAGTATGAAATACATACCTACCGCTCGCTCGTACATACTCTGCGGGACTTGTTGGCTCACGAGACTCGCTAGAGGAAGGGAGAGGAGAGTTCACTGGCTCTGTTCCTACTCGCTTCAAGCCCACCATGCAAGCCACCACTGCAAACACACCCAGCTCTACGAAGCATGCAGACACTGGCAAGAAATTTAACAACCGTTCGATCCCGAAGGTTCCTCCAGGGACTGCGACCAACGATCATTGACCCATCGACATTCTCAGTCAGCGATGTGGTCTCGACTGCTGATACTCATTCCCAGCCGTATTACGGTTTTCAATGACATTTCCGTGTAACCGGTCCCCCCGCACTCAGGAAAAAATTTGAGATCGATGTTTCAAGCCGCAACTCTTTTGGACCCCTACATAAAGTAGCTGTGTAGTTTTCAATTCGACTGACAAAACAAAACGCAGACTATCAATCGGTACCTACGCTGGAGTAGGTAGCTGAGTTAGGTAGGACATGCATGCACTGTTGATCGGATGAGAAAACGGAAAGGCAAAATTCATCATAGGCAAGACATCGATCCGTCACAATAGGAAAACAAAGCAAAACAAATCGCGGGGAGCAAGCAAACTTGGGGAAAAAGCAAAGTGAGACAACTAATTAACCAACTAGGGGAAAGGTCAATGCGCTTTGCTTGGATGGGGATTTTAGGATTTGACTTTCAGTAAAAAGGAATTATAAAGTTGCAACGAGGCAGGGCAAATAACAAATAGGAAAGGAACGGCGAGACGAGAAAAAAGGAAATAAAGGGGATGAGGATGTAGTTAGATGATGAGCCTCGATGCTGAGATGTTGGTTTGGCCTGTTCGAAGATGTTTAAGGGTAAGAAACCCTAACCCTATATTTATATAAACATGCAGTACTAGCGCTTTCTCGGGGCTCCAAACAGCTAATCTAGTAAGGACTAAAGTGAAAAGGAAAGACTTTCGTGACATCTGTAGGTATGGCGAAATCCCTTGCGCTTTAGGAGGGAAAAAAAAAAATTCGTTAGGTGGCTTTTGAATTTTGCCGGCTACTTTCGTTGTGTCTTTGGTCTTTGAGGCATCGGAAATGATCGTGGCCTCCCCCGGAGGTAGAAGTGCTCATTGGACATTTTCCACTCCCTTTTCTAGAAGTTGGTTACCAACGGCTACTACAATTGCAGTGGTACCTTACATACCGGTAGGCAAAACGCAACACATGACTGTTTTTCCCTGACACTTTTTTTCTCTTTCTTTTCTTTTTTGCCCTTGACGCTCGCTCTGATCTGACCCGGGGGTTTATTTAGAGCGGAAATCTACATATGTATGTTTCGTGCCGCCGGGGTAAAAGGTTTCCTCGGATTGGATTGGGAGGGTTATTCAAGTCGCACATAACTGAACCTATGTGGTTACAAATGTTCCATCGTGATTATGTATCACCCAAGAGCCGATACCGTGGACCGCGGCCGAAAAAATGTCACGATGTTGTGTGTGGTGGTTTGACTTGTGCGTCCGGATGGATAGTAGCTAAAACCGTCCATTATGTCCGGTGACGAACTCATTCCACTCACAAGGAAAAAAAAAATGTTTCCCTCTTTGTTGTCTGTGCTTTGCTTGTGCCATTCATCTGGTAAAAAAAAAAAAAGAAGGCTTGAGGCATGGATGAATCAAAAAAGAGGGGTCACATGCGTTACAAGCGAGGGCGGGGGTAGGCAGCGTAGGGAGGGACCCGGAGGGTACAGAAGGTTAGCAAGGGAAGGGAGGGAAGGGAAGGTAGGGAAGCTAGGGGAGGGGTACGTGCAAGGAAAACCTGCATGACATGCTGGACTCTCTCTGTCTCGAAAAGCAGGTCGGCGTCATGTCTGTCCAGATTTCTAAGGTGAGGGGTGGCGCATCGTCTCGACCTGACTGTTTGTTTCCTCATTTCAGAAGAGGGAGGGTGGTTCGACAGGGTTCTGTGTGGGGAGAGCAGGCAGAAGAAGGGTCGTTTGTTTCGATCTGTGTGGGAGGATGTAGGGTCGGTAGATTCGTAATGCGGGGGAGAAAGAAGGGTGTGCTGCATTTTTGTTAATTCCTCTGCTTTCAGGGTAAACCAACCGCCTAGCTTGTGAAGGGGAGGGTTGAGGCTGTATGTATGTGGAAAGAGCTGTCATGACATCGATCAGATCAGATACAGCAAGGCCAATGTTTGATTGTATATTTTTGACACCGATAGGTATGGGACATTTAGATTGTATGCAGTGCAGTGCAAACATGTATGTACAAAATTTGTAGGCGCACCACACACATACTCACAAGCTCCTCCTCTCTCTTCCTTTTACGTATGTACCCTTGGAGGTAGGCAATATCTTGTGTGTGTTTTATGGTACGGCCATGGGGCGGGTAGGTAGCATGGGTGCAACTGTAACACACCAGGACAGGAAATTTGTTTTTGATGGGCCATTTAATTATTTAATTGAGATTTACAGTTTTGGTAGGCGTAGGCACTGTAGATCGCCCTGTCTGCCCACCTACCTACCTACCTACCTACTCCAACTACCAGAACTGGAACCGATAATTGGCTGATAACCGGGGAATCGAAACACGTTAGCTACTCCAGAGGAGAGTTACCATCGCTTGGGTTATTGGTATTACATCAGGCTATCGATATCTGTGGGTGTGTGATGTGATTCGATTTCAGGTTTTTGGGGCGTTGTGAAATATTTCCGGCGGCGGTGAAGTGAACCACTGCTGAGGATGAGGGCTTGCTTGCCGCGCGCTCCCCCCCTCCTCCTCCTCCTCGTGCTTGGGAATTGGATTGGATTGACTTTGCCCCCCCGCCAGCTAGCTAGCCGGCCGAGTAAACTCCTCCACCGTAGCTTCCCCACATTTCTTTCTTTCTTGTTCAGCCGGAAGTCAAGTCACGATAGTTTGCCAGCCAGCTGCATCCACCACCACCTCCTCGAATTGGATTGAGTTGAGGGTGACGAGAGAATGATATTAGGTTTCCCGGTGTATGTAGATGACATAACATACAGACCGACATTCTCTAGCTTCTTGGGTCCCACCCATCCCATTCTGCTCTACGGGGTTAATTGACCTTAATTGCGTGCGGTCTTCTTACTCTTCTGCTGCTGCCACTTTCTGCCTACCTATCTCCACCCGCAGTCAATTTTTGCCTCACAAGCTTAAGCACAAAGGAAGAAAGAAGAAAATTTATTACGAGACCACTTGCTCGCGTGCCCCCCTCACCTCTCTCTCTCTCTCTCTGTGCTTCTCTGCTTTCCCATCCGTAACTACATATCTGAACGTCGTCCTCCCCTCCCCACCACCACCACCACTGGCACGATATACCTACCTACTCGACATCATCCCTCCCGGCCCTCCTAATCCCTATCCCCATCCCGTATTTCCGTACGTACCTACGCACGTCGACCGACGGCTCCCTGCAGCAGCGCAGGCAGATCTTAAATTTCCCACGCCTACCCACGCACGCACGCACGCACGCACATACATATCCCATCCAAACCCAAATCCGCGGGAGTACCGGATCTGTAGGTACTGTTCTGTTTTGTACTCTTGTGTGAGACAGACCTGGATAGCTAGGTAGCTCGGAATTCTCCGATTCAACAAAAAAAATAGAGAGAGAGAGAGAGAGAGAGAGAGACCCAGGGACCGAAACTGGACGATCAGACCCGAGCAAGCCCGTTTTTTGCTTGCTTTTTTTGCTGGTGCTTACCGAGCGAGAGAGAAAGGGTGGGAAATTCGCACGGCCGGTCTGGTCTGAGGATATAATCTTTTTTTTGCTGCCCTTGTGAAGAAGAAGGATTACTATCAGAGTTTCTCAGCCTCATATCGTCACCGCACGCACGCACGCACGCTCCTCGACCGAGTCGTTTTCCCATTCCCAGTTGGTGGACGTCGACTTCGCCTTCAGCACAGAGACATCCGTTCAAATACGACCCAATCCCCCCCCCACGCCCCTCGACACCCCAAGAGCAGGGCGCGGAATTTCGCCATCGATTCTCAAGAGGGCTGCCTATTAGTACTGCTACTACTGCTGCCTACTGCTACATACTGCTACTGCCTACTGCTACTACTACAGACGTCTGCTAGATATATATATATATATATCCACCCCCCGAGTCCCAGTCCCAGTCCCAGTCCCAGGCAGAGACAGAACTTCTCAAGAGCATAGCATCTACTATCTCAACACCATCTCCACCACTCAAGGCCTCTCTCTCACGATGCCTTCCTCAACACCCACCCACGTCTTCATCGTCCGCCACGGCGCCCGCCTCGACATGGCCGACGCCCAATGGCAGCTCTCCTCGCCCACGCCCTACGACCCGCCCCTCACCTACGGCGGCTGGACGCAGACCCGCAGCCTCGGCTCCCGCATCGCCACCCTCATCGCCAACAGGCTCAACACCCCCCACCCCGCCTCCACCACCGCCGCCCACCCGCGCAAGATCCGCATCGTCATCCACTCCTCCCCCTTCCTGCGCTGCATCCAGACAAGCGTCTCAATCGCATCCGGCATCGCGCAGCACCACCACCAGGAGATCACAAACACGCACTACGTGCACGCCGACCCCGACGACGCCGACGGCGAGGGCGACGGCGAGCTCACCGTCGACCCCGCCCCGCACGACCGCTCAGAGCACCAATTCGTCAAGCCGCTGCTGCGCCTCGACGCCTGGCTCGGCGAGTGGCTGGCCGAGGACTACTACACAGACATCACGCCGCCGCCGCCCACGCCGCTGCTCGTCGGCTCCGCGAAAGCCGACTACATCCGGCCCCCCTCCCCGCCCCCTTCCTCCTCCGCCCACCACGTACAGCACCACCACGTCCCCTCGCTCTACAACATGTCGTCGCTCGCGGCGGCGCTGCCGCCCGCGTTCACGGGCGGCTTCGTCGCCCCCACGCCCACGTGGGCCACGTCGCCGAACGGCCCCATCCCGCGCGGGTACTTCTCGCACGCGAAGCAGTACGCCGAGTTTGACATCGGCTGGGACTCGACGAGGCTGGGCGGCGGCGGCGAGTACAAGGAGGAGTGGACGGCCATGCATAAGCGCTTCAAGAACGGGTGGAACCGCCTGCTGTGGTACTATGCCACCGAGGACCCGCAGGTGGCGACCTCGCCGACGCAGTGGAAGCGCTGCGCGGCCGGCGAGGCGGCGGTGTCGAAGCCGGCTACTCCTACGCCTACACCAGCGAAGGAGCACCCGCAGCTGGCTACGGCGGCGGCCGTCAACGGCAACCCGACGCCGCCGCTCTCCGACTGCGGCGACGACGACGGCGCCGACACCGACACCGACACCGACACCGACATCGAGACGGTGCTCATCCTCGTCACGCACGGCGCCGGCTGCAACGCGCTCATCGGCGCAATCACGCACCAGCCCGTGCTCATCGACATCGGCATCGCCTCGGTGACCATGGCCGTCCGCCGCGACCACGACTCCTCCCGCTCTCACCACCACCACCACCACAGCCACTCCGCGCCCCCAACAACAGCAACCACAGACGACGCCCCCGCGGCCCCGCCGGCGAAATACGCGCTCCAGATCGTCGCGAACAACGAGCACATCCGCACGGGCGCCACGCCGACGAGCACGCCGCCCGTGTCGCCGCACCTGCGCTCCACGGCCGCGAAGCGCACGACGACCATTGGCGGGTTTACGCTGGCGGCGTCGGGCGCGGGGAAGGAGATGGCGATGTTCGGGCATCATGGGAAGCGGAGCGCGAGTACGGCCAGCTCCGGGCCCGCGCCGAAGGGGCTGTGGAGCCGCCCCGTGGATGGGGGGGATAGTCGGCCGGCGAGTAAGGATGAGAGTGTCGGTAGTGGGAGTGGCATCTTTGGGAGTAGCAGTATGTTGTTTGGCAGTGCGATTGATGGCGGGAGTAGTAGTGAGGATGAGGAGGGTGGGGGGAGTACGAACGGGAGTATTGCGGAGGAGCCGGCGGCGGGGACGGGGCTGTGGGGGAGTACTAGTGCTGTGAGGGGCAGTGGGCTGTGGGGGGATTCGGGCGCGGCCGGGTGGGAGAGGAAGAGGAGGTGGACGGCGTCGACGAGGAGTGAGTTCCAGAATTAGGGTGGAGGAGTGGTTTGCGCTGGGGTTTCGGGGGAAAAGTTTCGACTGTATTATATTGACATTTAGTTTTGTTACTGGGCGGTATCTTTTTTCTGCTTGTTTTGCGTATTTTTTTTTGCTGCGCTTTTTCTTTTACCTTTTTGTTTTTTGTTTGGAGTGGGCTCTTTTCTTTTACTTATCGGACTTTCTATTGGCGTTTATGAATCTCTATCTCCCCTTTGGCATACATACGGCGGTCTGCGATCTTATCTCTCTACTTTTTTTTTTTTTTTACTTGCATCAATATGGGTTCTTGATAATCTTTCCCTTTTTTTCTGTTTATCTGTATTCTTACTCACCCGGTACGGTTCTTCTTGTCTGTGGTGTTGGTTTGATATTGGGATTGATTGGTACGGGTGGAAAGTTTAGTTTGTCTGCACATATCAAAATCTAGCTAGCTAGCTTAACTACTACTTGTGGGGAATTACTACTTATTGATTCGAATTCTGGTGTTTTGCTCTCTCGTCTGCTTTGAAAACAACTGATGATTTATTTATCCATCTCTCCATGTGATGAGCGGGATTCCATGTGAAGCCTAGCTACATAATATAATCCACCAGCTGTAGAATGTCATCGCACAGGGTCCATCCAGTCCAGGCCATGCTCTAAGCCAAAACGGTAAATCCGAGCCCGTGCCGAGGCTCTCGGGACGGGAAGCGCGCAATCATTCGCAATCACTCGCCGCAGCCCGCACGCAGCAGCACGCTGCAGAACTTGTAGAAACCGGAGAGCACAGGCGGGGTGGTGCTGATCGTTCAATTTTCACATGCAAATTTCGTGGCGGAGCTAGAGACGTACAGAATGCACTAAGCTTTGTGCTTTCCAGCGTTCTTTGTCCGTGCGGTGTCTGTACATGTAACTAACGGTTCCTGCAGTTGCATGTCGCGGATGGGAAGACGACACGACACGACAGACAGACCGGATGTATGCAGCACGTCAGCCAAGCAGGTGTGTCTCTCTTTCCTTCACTCTCTGGAGCATCCTTTGGCTAACAGTATACGAGTGACGGAAGATGATTTGTGCTGCTGCTAATCAACGCCTCGAGGGGGGGGGGGGGGGTCGCCTCTTTAGGGCACGGCTCGGGAGGTGGGCGAATGGATGACTACATGCCTCTTCCATGTTGTAAGTTGCCCTGGCTAGGTCTGCCTGTCCTGTCGGTAGGCAGTGAAATTGTTGAGATTTTGATGCCGGGGGGGAGGTCGAGCAAGGGGACTAGAGTCGGTAGCTATGGACCTGCTCTACTGGTGTAGAAGAAAAGCAGATTGAGGCGGGGTACGGCCTGGAGTGCTCTTCCAGGGAGATGCAATTGCTACTCTACTCTACACTCGCATGAGATGCAAGACGGGGAGTACAATTGTAGGTATGTAGAGTAGAGTAGGGAGAGAGGGGTAGGTGCATGTACGAGTACGAATCAGCACGCTTTGCCTCAGAATCTCAGAGTGAAGAGACGCGTCCGACGCGTCTATAGACTCGTGGATCGTGAAGCTTTTCAAGCGTGTGGCCAGGTGTCATATCAGCCCGCCCACAACGGGCATCTAGATTCTAGATCAACCATGTAGTGATGTCGTCTGCCCAATTAGTCAGAGATGGTCCAAGCGCCTGTGGCATGACTGAATGGATCGTCTCCACCATAAACGAAGGGGTAGGGATGGACTCAATTAGGCTGATATCGATCCTTTAGCTGGACAGTCACTTTGTAGCTAGCTGTGACCGGATAACTATCTGCCCTTGGTTAATCTCATGATCTAATATATCATAGGGTTGGTGTGTTGTGTTTTGTTGCGTACCGGGTTTAAGTGCTGGAGATGGGGTGTGCATTGTAAATTCTACAGATGTTTGCCACGAATCGTCCCATTGAAGCGTACCGAGGTTTCCTGGATAAACCGGAGAAGGCAGAAACGTAAGGAAGAGTAAGCTCCTAGCTCCAATATATGCTAAGAACAGGTGTTCGGAGATAAGTACGGACTACGAAACGAAACAGCTTTGGCAAACCTGCTCCGGCCCTGTGATTATTTGGGCTAGCTGACATCGATGACAGCTCTTGGTAAGAAAAATATTGTGTAGTATGACTCTGGTCAAAGCATTGCCTGTAGCATTAGGTAAATGTATAACCTTTCTTGCCTTCTTGTTCTTCATGAGGTATCACTCGCATATCGGCGGTCGGAGTTGATTGATTGATTACTTCATTAATTGTATTGGTGGCCGCGCGGTCGGAGTGATTGATTGATTGATTGATAATTCATTGAGCGGCAGGAGTGTGTTATATAATTATTTTTAATTCCTTTATTGTATGCAGCCCGAAGGAGTGTGTTGATTGATTGATTGACAATCCATTTATTTCGGAGTATGTTGAAAAGTAGGACGAGATAGTGAAGTGACTTGACAAAGAGTCGAACTAGCTATATAGTCACGGATCGGACAAGTGTCGACATGGTAGTGATAGGTGTCGACAAAAAAGGTTCGAACAGCTCACCTCATGTATGCGTTCGACGACATTTGGGGGGCCGGGTGCCCAACACGTTTATCGCTGCAAGTTTCTTGAGCTTGACACATTTCAGAGTGTCTATATATTTACCACTTTCCTATCATGTCAGCAACGCGACGCACCTATTGTGCAGTAGCGGTTCTTTGGACTTATTTCATGTCAGTAGAGGGAGGTGAGAGATAGTAGGGAGTAGAGGTGGGCTAGACGCTACTGATAAGTAACGGCGTGGGAAGCAAAATAAGTGTTCATACCAAGATAAACCCTTGTAAGCGGGAAGGTACTCGACTGTATGAAAGCTTCACCGCGTGCCGTATAAGCACGGAAACATGAGCCCTGCCATATAAAACCTCCGCACCCGGGGAAGCAGAGAGATAGATAGCCGGATCTATGGACCCTCTGATTCTACCAACAATGGCCCACTAGCAATGGAGATGAGCCGATTTACCTCGCCGGCTATCCGAGTGACCTCCCATTCCCAAATGGCCGGTGCCGCTGGAACCGGTGCCGCTGGAACCGGTGCCGCTGGAACCGGCTTTGGTGCGGAGTGCTTCCCGTGTGTGCTGATGCTGTTTCTCGAGGCTGGAAGACTCCGACTCACATCATCGCTAATGAAAGTTCTTGATGGTGCTTAAGACTCGCTGCGAGAGTTGTCCGTAATGGTCGCTACGGGCTATGGAGAGTTCGGTAGGTGCTGAGGATGACTGCTTTGGCTGGCGAGTGATAAGTCATGATTGTAACTCAACTATCATGTGTCTGAGATTGAAAATAGTATGTAGTATCATCCCATGATCATGTAACGTATGGTTATCGAAGAGAGGAGAGAGAGGCTCAGGTCACGACGAGCCGCCAAGGTGTGAATGGTTCTCTCTAGATTGTGGTTGAACATCGGAACTGAAGGGTTAGGGGTTCCGACTCATCTTGGCACACACCAGTCCGCTAAGTATCACTTCTAGCTAGTACACAACATGGGCGAGTGGTCTAGTGGTTAGACTGCTCGTCAGGCTAGACACCGAGTGTTTGTTCTCAGGATACCAAAGGTCCGGGGTTCAAGCCAGGGGTGGGAGTAGTAACTGGATTTGGTCGCCGGTTGCAGTACTTTTTGTTCTTTTTTATGTGAAGCAGAGAAAGCGAATTGATAATTATAATTTACTCGAGGCTACATACTTTCCTTCGCTAGACGTTGTTATTCATAGCCCGACAGCCCTCGCCCCTCATAGGAGGTATTGAGTAGGCCACAAGACTTTCACACTTACTACCCTTAAGCTTAGGCTCGGTGTGGTTCTTATGATTCTTTTCCTATTTGAAAAAGATCATCCGGTTACTGTTCTTATATAGCGCGAGTAAGTGTAAAAGAATAATCTATCTCGTCTTGATTTGAGGGAAAGCAAGGTGAAGAATTGACAAATTCCAGTGAGGCCTACGTTATACCTCTCTATGATCATCTCTGAATGGATCGAGGTATATATCTAGATCTAGATCCGTTTACTTTAAACAGTAGAACCAACAGTCTCTCGAAATATTTGTACTTTAAACTTACCTGGCAAGGCGAAGCTTTGTCCCCGGGCATTTTTGGCAGTAATTGGATGCTCAGCGCGCGCAGACATTCGTAGATCTGAAACCTGCATTCTCCGATACTTTCATCTCCCTCGAGTACTAGCAACGCCTGGGGCCCCGGGTAGTGGTTCTATCCGACTGCGGCCGACTATACCGACCCAGGTAGACTAAGTCCAAAAATTAGGACGGACTGCATTGGACTGCACCGGACTGGATTGGACTTCATTGGACTGCATTGGACTGCACCGGACTGCATTGGACTGCACCGGACTGCATTGGACTACATTCGGACTGCATTGGAGAAAGTTAGACTTCGTCGGACTGCATTGGAGAGAGTTGGACTGCATCGGACTGCATTGGAGAGAGTTGGACTGCATCGGACTGCGTCGGACTGCGTCGGACTGCATTGGACTGCATTTGAGAGAATTGGACTGTGTCAGACTGCTTTGGACTGCATCGGACTGCATCGGACTGCATTGGACTGCATTCGGACTACATTGGACTACATTGGACTACATTGGACTGCATTGGACTGCATTGGAGAGAGTTGGACTGCATCGGACTGCATTGGACTGCGGAATTACACTCGTCCAGCCAAGATAGTCCTTACAAACCTTTGGACGGACGGGATGGACTATGGAAGTCTTAGTTAATAATAATATAGGCCGAAGCTCCAATGTATACACCGAGGTTCTTGTTGTTAGTACCTTTATATAACTATCTTATGCTGTGCTCCTGTTAATGCTGAAATAACTTTGAACAACTGTTACAATTACTGTTGTTACACCAGGGCTCCTGTCGATTGGTCCGATCCGGCCTAGGACTAATATATTGGTAAATTCGCAAATTGAAGTTACCGGAAATTTCTAGTGTATCGGGCTTCAGTACTCCAACTCAAGACTAGTGAATCAGAGATAACTTGAGGAGTTGTGCATATACATGCGTTAGAGGAACTATTTTGAGGCCTGAATACCCCAATTTACTAGACCCGCTTGTTTTCCGAAGCATAAATAAGTTCAAAAAGAATATAATCTTTGTGAATATAAGCTCACCAAAGTCTGTATCTGAGTTTCTTTCACTGTCATTGGCGGTGAACAAACTGGCCTAACAAGTTGAAGAATTCAGACTCTTGAATAAGCTCTAAATACCTTGTTCAACTATTACCAGGCTTTCTTGAATTGCGTAAACGATCTGTTAAGTATTGCTTGGTCTGCACCTGAATGGGCTTTAATCTTCATACCCTATCGCTCGATGCCGAGACTTTCAAGCCGGGACGATGCCTGTACAGAGGGATGGATAGTCGCGCGATACGTGCTCGTTCTATAGCACAATCCACCAAGCAACCCAAAAGTCTAAACCCCGAGGCCTCGAGTTCGAGAACGTAAAATGAACGAAGGTGTAAAATTGACCTGTCTTTGTCGATGGCTATTCTACTATACATACTGCTGCACCAAATGAACGTAGTGATGGTCACGAGATAGGATGTCTCGAGCTATCGTCTCGAAGCTTGCCTGCAAGACCCGACAATAAAGAGAGTTTGGAGGGACAATATCTTGAGAAAAGACTGAGGTTTGCCTCGAGACATAATACAAGACTTTTTAACCACTTAATATAAATACTCCATACAAGTCCAATAATAGTTCGCCAAGTCGGTACATGGTCAAATAACTTGCATCAGATAGATATGTTTATCCCAAATTTCAATAATCCTCAACGAGAGCATTATTTCTACTTGTCTTAAGCAATTGCATACGAGACTACAATTATCTCGCAATGGACTTCTCGAGACTCCCGAGACCATTTCTTTCATAGACAGTACAAGACGAAATCACTGCCAATCTGATCTCGTCTTGTCTCGTGGCCATCATTAAATAAACGGCTGCTCCAATCCTCTTGACGGCTGCTACAATGTAAACGAGTACCTGCTGTGTCTGGTGTTATAGTCGTTCGTTGGATGCCGACGAACGGGGGGGAGGAGGTGGGTTGAAGTAGGAATCATTGAATAGGCCGGTTTGGTAGTTCAGTGTCTGCTTGAAACTCCTGTTTGAGACCCCACTTGCTAGAAAACTTGGGTCAATGACTAGATCGGTAAAGAAGGGTTTCAAAGCCATGTAGTGTGAGAGACATAGGGTCCTCTGACAAAGTAAACGTATCTATAAACGAGGATAGTTAGTGGACCCCGTCCCTCTAACGGACTGGATTTGTGGTCGTGATAGTCAAACCGGTGGGTGTTTGTCCTGAGTTGAGTCATGAATCTCTGGCAACCTCCAGCAGTAGGCAATATTTGAAGTCAGAGAGGTCAGCTGAAAATCACCAGCTGAGGTGGGAACCGCAAAAACCCCGAAAAAACGTTTTCGGGGATGCTCGTGGTGACTGGATCATGATCTATGACTCGACACCACGTCTACATGCCGAGGTCCTAAAGAGATATTAACGGATAAGATATGTGGCTACATCGGGAGACACGGCAGGTGGCTTGTTTAGATTACAACCACATATCTTGTTACGAGGATAATCCTCCTACCGAGAAACGGTTATTTTTTGCTCTTCTCCATCGAGTCTATCCCGAAGTCACACCGCCCCATCAACTCATTAGGAAATAGCAAAGTTCATCAAAGTGCTGTCCAAAATCCCCCGAAGACAGTTGAGTGTTGTTGGATGATGGATAGGGCTCGGTGTATGGACCGAATTCCAGGGAGACGATCTATCATGACGGAAGTCTGGAATCGAAAGTAAGTCCGCCCAACCGCCCCCAAGCACAACAGGATAGGATCATTATCGTACCATCTCACAGTTACACTTGCTTCAAGACATTGCCAGTGAAAAAGCTAAAGAAAATTACAGTGTCGGTAAAGAGCCTGTCCTTGAAGCGAGTGATAATCTATGCCTAGTATTCTTTTTTTTCTTTTTTCTTTTCCAGACACAACTGCACCTGTGCACTGTTTTGATACAGGAACAGCGGGTAATTGATCCGGAAGAAATCCATGCATGCCATCGGCTGTGGCACTCTTGAGTGTAATCACCTCCTTGCCCTTGTGCGGCACAGCTGAGTTATCCGGATAACAGCGGGGGGCAGTTCCAGCAAGTTGCTCATCCCTTACCTTACAAGTTACGGCGTGGGTGCCAGTAATCTTCAGAGGTGTTATAGGCTGTTTTTGGTACTGCACGTGGTACACGTGGTAAGCGAGATACTTTAATAGTCGAATACAGCGGCTGCGGGCTCGAATCGCCGTCAAAATCTGCTGGAAGTGACCTGTTCCATCTGGGCAAGAAAAATTTGCGACATGAGCCACTAATGTATCTAGCATAGATTAGCGTAGAACGTTGATCCTATCCACTTGGAACCACGGGAGTATGATTCCCATAAGCTTGAGAACGCACGAAGATTACAGAAGGTGGCATACAACCCTGTTTAGTGATCCACTCGAGTGATAGTTTATGAAACTATGAAACAGACTTGAAGCATCATCATCGGAATCCCTATGTTTCCTAATGGTTCATAGGTTTTCTTAACCACTGAGCACATCTAGCTATTCCAAATACCCCGGTAGATAATACGTTTACCGTCGTGGACTCTACGAGTGGAGAGCGATATGACAATGGGTGTTTGAAGTCGGAACCCCGATGGTCAAGAATAGACTATATGAAAGTTCTGGATTCAATAAAAATCATAAATATGGTATGATATAACTCAGCTTGCTTAGATATCTTAACCTTCTAGAGTCGGGGCTTCACGAAACGGTATTTTTGTACCACACAAGATCGAAGAAGGAAGATCGACGCTAATATGCACAATGTAGATCCAGCGGCTTCATTTCTTCTCGCCTCTGCCTACAAGCTCAGTTCGACAGGGCTTTTCTTTATCTGCCGAGACACTTGGCTTCGCTCCAAGGATGCTTTGAGCAGGCTAACAACTGATCGCTCTCACTCGGAGGTCGAATATAATCATACGTTAATGTTGAGAAATCCAACAAGAATTTAACGAGTCCCGAAGCCGGCAGAAGAAAACAAGAAACTTAAATGTACGTCTAATCGTACCCCGTACCGTGCGGTATACGGTATTACGGGGGTAAACGTAAGGCATGATCCAAGTAATTAGTGGTTGGCCGCATCCACGGTAAAGAAGAGATCTGTTTCAATATGGTACCATATGTATCGACCGGAGATGATACCCTTAATGCTTCATAAAGACGATTGGTGGGAACCTTGATTGGCGGGGTTGTTCTATTCTTATAGGTGATACAGTACCCCTGAGAAGCTTAAGCATCCTTCTATTCGCACGTATCCATTCATGTGGGTGACCGAATTCGAATATACGTGTATGTGCAAGTAAGTCTTCTCCTGGAATTCAACAGTGCCGTAGATATCTCGGGGATTGCAATCAACGCTAACCCTTAAATGGAGGAATTATTGTTATATGTGCCTTGTTATATGGTCGGATCGAGACACACATACTACAACTACCGTCCAGATCGCATCAAAACAATCCGTTTCACGCCAACGTCGATCTAGCTACATTTCCTTACCTACAGTATACTCGAACCTTACCAGATTGTACCAAAGGTAAGACATCACCCCATACATTCTGGTGGGTGTAACTACAGATGGTAGGGAAGTCTTGTAATACGTGCATCACAAACTAACCGTTCATAGAAGTTGTGGTATATTCTGGTAGAAAACTCGTACGATTCTTCAAGCAAAAACACTCACCCATTTTCTCACTCGCTCTGTTGGCTGGCTGCAGAGCTACACAGATATATGCTGTAAACAGATCTTTTTAATTAAACTTGCACATACTCACATAATGGAGTATTGTCCGTAGGTATATCAAATTCCAAAAGTAAGAAATCTGAGTTCAGTATCTCTACCTAGAACCTAGTTTGAGAGTGTTACAAACCTAAACAAACGGAAATGCCGAGAAATTTTGAAGGCCACGACTCCGCGGCCTTGGGTCCTTACAGCACAGTTTCGGTTGTTTCGTGACAGATGTCCCTATTTCCGGCGGGAATATTTCTTATCAGCTTCTAGAAGTGGTGCCCCAAACATGGGAAGGGGTTCATGCACGAGTAGCCCAAGCAGGTGGATGATGTAACTTTGATGGGAATTCTAGGATGGGTATTCTAGAAGTGAGCAAGGGGAATCCCAGGAGATCCATACTAGGTACGAGATTCCCATTCTCAGAACACTACCCTCTCAGCCATTACAAATTAGATCAAAGGAAACAGAGCAACGTTAACTGGAGATGAGTATCAGTGTGAGTCGGGCCGATAAATTTGAGTCACGGGGAAGGGCGTTGGGGCTGTTATGAAACCACTATTCGTGCTGTGGAATGGGTTCGACATTCCTATCTCCATGATGAGCGTCCAGGATCCCAATATCCACTTGCCCAATTGAAGCAGAAAAGGCGATTGACAAAACAAGCAAGTGAATTTATGAAACGTCGCTACCCCCTTCGCTCATCCACAGCTAGCACCACGGGTAAAGCCACCGACGGGACCTAGCGCGACAGACGCCGACATTCCGAAAGTAGCGGCGACCCTCGCCAGGGGTTCCAGTGACCGCTCTCAAGCAAGGTCTGGTCCCGATTGATTCAGATGTTAAGGCGATACGTCTTATTCACTCCTGGGCATAAGACACTTTTTTTATTTTCTATTATTTACTTCTTTTGACAACATACATACTGACAAAAGCTCGAGCGCAGTGCATATAGAGTATCTCACACATAGCGTTTCGAGATATAACTCCCTCAGACCAAGTGAAGATGGGGGATCCCAGTTTCCACCCCAGCCACTTCAGCCTTCTTCAGCCATATCGAAAGGTGCTCAAAATAGTTGGTTAGAGCGTTTTGTCAATTCGGCAGACGATGGCAGCGTAGAGTAATTAAATTGCTCGAGAAGGGAAGCGAGAAGGTTCTCATCTATCTAGCTCCTAACAAAAAACTGCCGGACCGTTAGTGGACGTTTGACGTTAAGGATCCTTAACCAGGCTAGACTTTATCTATTAGCGCAGATCAGCCGTATTGAGGCTCTGCGGTCGCCCGTTCGTCTCGATTATTGGTGGCTTTTGTCAGTCATGATTGGCGCTTTCTTGAGACTTGGAGAAACGTTGTTCACAGTACTTTTTGTGGCTAATTTGAGTTTGGTTTTTTGACGGCAGCCTGAATGCAGATGAATCAATGCACAGATTCGACAGGCAGTTACATACATGTAGTTCTTTAGGACTCGGGGCAGAAATACACGATATTATATTATTAGACAGTAAGTACAAGTTATGTACTCTTGCAACGAATACTACATGTATGTGCCGTACGCTTTTCAGCTCCAAGCTTGTACTCACATGTGCACTCTACCGGTGGACTCACGCAGCGCTACCTAGAAGAGGGACACGACTCAACGTCGTCTAAAGCACCCGGTACTCTACTCGCCAAAAAATAAAGTCTGTGGATGAACTAAGTACCGTTGCAACGCAACCATTAGGCCAGGTACTTAATTCATCCACAGACTTTATTTTTTGGCGAGTACATATGCGTCCAGGAATATGTGCAGATATCAACATAAACCGTCTGGGCACGAACTACTAGCAATCTAGTTAGAGTTTGCATGCGTAAACGTCATAAACCAGTGGTCGGTGAAGCAAAGAACTTACTTTTTGATCATTTCTACCCCCCCCCCCCCCCCCCCCCCCTTTTTGGAACTCAGCATGTGAGCATGGCAATCATCGACCTGGCTAATAATAAGTGGCCGTGTAAGGAAACGAGTGCTTGGTAGCGAAAAAATGCCAACTAGGTATATCCAATCCCGCTTTCTGACTCTCGGCTCCTGAAGTAAACACTACAATATTGTAAGATTTTCGGTTTAATCCGCGGGAAAATTATACAAGGAAGGTTTCAGGCATCTGGACGAAGTTGGAAAGGGTGCCCTGGCAGGCAATGACGAGATGGGATAGTCCGTGCTACCCAGGTACAATCACTCTACCATGATAGAGTAACTGACCCTTGCACCTACATCACGACCGACAACACCATCACGACTTTTTTTTCACTTTCGTATTCATACAGTTGCTTTGCAACCACCGCTTTTTGCGCTTCATATTCTATTACCGGTAGTAAGTGAATTATTATTTACTTCTTCAGGCATCCCTGCTCAAGATGCAGATAATCTTCCCCCACCACCACCTTCAGCACCAGCAAGCACCCTTCCCCCGTCCCTTACCCCTTCTCGCAAATGCAGAGTATACATACTATCTGTATGTAGGGCATCTTACAGTGCATTCCGCCGGCCTCCTTGCCGATTTTGTTGACTGCCCTCCTCCTCCTCCATGCAGCTGTTCCGTATCTTGGCCTTGTACTGTTTTATGATCTCGCACCGATATGGGTGGTTGATCATGAGAGAGTGTGTCCTGGCCGGATAGGTACCTACATGAAGAGGAGGGTGAGGTGCGTGGTGTTGGAATTTTATTTACTCTTTGGAGAGCAATTTCTTTTTATCTACCCCGCCTTCCCTCCCATCTTTTTTGGCTTCCTCTTTTTTTTTTCTTGTGTTGTCTTCATACCGACATATCGGTCTCCACTTCCCTCCCCACCCCCCCCCCCCCCTTGCACAGCACTGCACTGGGTATATATTCTTCGTTTCTCTTGTTGCTGCCGCCGCCGCGACTACCCTTATATTCAGCCGGTGGTGCCTTTTATTTATTTATTTATTTATTTATATATTCTTTGTTGCCCACCTGTCAATGCTAGCTAGCTAGTAGCCCTGCTCTGTCATAATTCCTACCCCCCCCCCCCCCCCCCACAATCGATCGAGCGTGCGTCCGGCAATCAAAACTCACTTTTTATGGTGACACTGCCAGCGCCAGATGCCTTTTGCCAGTCCTGCACGTTCAAGTTCACGTCTACGCTCAGGTTCACATCATCAGCATCCAGGTGGTAATCCTCCTCCCCGTCTTCAAAAGAAGAAGGATCCAAAAGCAGAGTCTACTACTACCCTTAGTAGTATCCCTAAGAAATCGGCATTCATCCGCTACTGCTGCTTGGTCGATCTCTTGCGCGGCGGCCAGAGACAAGAGCACCTCAGGAAGAAGAACAAAAAGAAGAAGGCGGTCTTGGTCGTTGTTGTGGGCGCGGTTCATAGGCGGCGATTGTCTCCGACGCTTGTGGTGCGGGAACGGAGGCGGCGGCGCGGGCATACCAGTGCTGGGAGTGGGAAGAAGAACAAGGGCGGCCCTAGGACGAGTTATACAGGCGCAGGAGTAAGGACAGGAGCAAGAACAGGATCAGGATCAGGAACGGGAACAGGAACAGGAACAGGGGCAGGAGGATCGGCAAGGTCTTGGATTGTCAATCAGAGGGCCTCCTCCACGACCACTTCCCTGAGGGCTTCCGGCGTCACATCGGTTTATAACCCCACAGCTCCGCTCCCGCCCATACCGCAGGAAGAAGAGGAAGGAACATCGAGCTTGGGCTTGGACCGAGTAGAGGAAGTAGAAGAAGAAGAAGATACACAGGCATCATCATGCCCTCCGACAGCGGCGCGGCATCCTCGTCAGTCTCCCCAAAAGTCATCGTGCCGTCAGTCACGGTTATTGCACTTCTTGTTCTTATAACATTCATTGGCGCAGTGATCATCTTTATCCGTGCGTACAAGAAGCGACGGCAGAACCAAGCGGACGCCGAGAAGCAGGATGAGGAGGCAGCAAATGCCACCGCCGCAGCCGACACCAAGACTGGCAAGTATCGGCGGAGCGGCGCGAGTAGCAGCGTTGGCGGTGGTGGTGGTGGTGGTGGTGGAGGAGGCGGCGGTCGCGATGCGGAGGATGTGATCAGCCCGGTACCTCGCGCGGCGCACTCCCACCAGGAGGCACGGGACATTGTTGAGCAGGGCTTCCGCCGGAGCCGGCGGTCGGGCGACGACGGAGTTGAGCGGGGTGTGGTATTTGGGCAGGGCTACAGCGTGTGGAATGGGCCCGGGCAGCAGCAGCAGGACGAAGGTGCGGCGCCGGTCATTGGCAAGATTGAGCGCATCATGGGCAACCCGCTGTCAAACGACTTCTACACCGACCGTGCGAGTGGCAGCGGCCACTCGCGCAATAACAGCGCTGCAAAGGCAGCAGCAAAGGAGAAGAAGAGGGAGTCGAAGAGACACAGCTACCCCGTGGTCAACACGAAGAATGTACCGCTGAGGACATCTTCGGCGAGGCCGACCACGGCGCTGGAGCTGGACACGAACCTGTCGCCCGTGTCGCCGGACGAGACAGAGCTGTCGACTGCGCGCGACTTCTCGCCCTACAGCGGAGACAATGGCGTCTTCAAGTCGCTGTCACCGCCCCCAGCGGTACCAGCTGCCATTGCGCTGCGGTATCCGAACGTGACGGCCCTAGTGCGAGCGAACATCCCCGGCGAGTCGGCGTCGAAGCGGTCGTCGTTCCGCTCATCGCATCGGACGTCAAACCGGTTCTCGTACACGCAGCTGCACGACGGGACAAACCTCTCGGACCACATCTCGTCGCAGTACAGCCGCTCAAAGAAGGAGCAGAAGTCGCCGTCTCCCGTCCACATCGAGAACGTCAATACACCCGATCCCCTCCCAAGTCCGCCTGCCTGGGCGGCGTTTGGCGGGTTTGGCACCTCACGGAACTCGAAATCATCGTCTTCGCAGCCATCCAGGATCTCCACAATCTCCTCCGGTACCGACAAGTCCGCAGGGCAATCCGTCAAGAGCTACGGCCACGGTCACAGGCTCTCGTGGAACGGCAGGAGCGTCCTAGACCTCGACCCCGCCCCGCCACCCGTGCCCTCGAAACACTCAACACCCCCACCGCCACCCCCACCGCCTATCGTCCCCTCCTCCCCTACCCCCTCATCCCCCTCCCGTCCACTCCGCCGCAAGGACAGAAACATCCCCATCGAGCCCACCTCACCACCAAAGTTCGCAACAGCCCCAAGAGTCCGCACATCCGCCTTCGGGCCCTCCCGCCAAAAGAACTACCCGCAGCTCCCGCCCATCCCTCCAGACCCAGAAGACGTCGCCAGCGGCCAGCTGTTCCTGCCAACGCTCATGTCCCGCTCCGGGTCGAACTCAAAGATGTCGGTCCTCTCAGTGCCATCCACAATCTCGTCGTTAAACACCATCAACACCATCACCCGCTCCACAACAGGGCTCTCGCCCACGCCCGCGCGCCAGTATACACCGCGCAACACGCCAGAGCCGTTGGCGGTGGTGCCGGACAGGAGGAGTATTGGTGCGAGCACGATACTGACGGAGACGAGCGAGACGTCGAATATGACGGCGGCGGAGCTCGAGCTGGAGATGAGGAAGATTAGGGATCGGGCGAAGAGGGCGTCGGAGGAGAGGAGAGGCAGTAGGATGAGGCATGAGCAGAGTTGGTTGGCGGAGGAGGAGGCGGAGAGTTCGAGGCGGGGCCCGGGGGTCGGGCATCGCTTCTTTTGAGGATTGAGTATTGAGTACACGCACATATGATATTGGTTTCTCGTTTTGGTTTTGGCATGTGGTTTTCGTTGTTAAAAATTTTATGGGGGTTATTATTAACTGGGCGATTCTATTTCTATCTGCATCTGTGGTAGCGGTAGCGGGTGTTTTTTTCTTTTTCATTTCTTTTTACTTATTTTCTTCTCTCAATTTTCATGGCTGGTTGGGGGATGCATTTCTCTTCTCTTCTTTTCTTTCAATTCTTTGTATATATTTATTTCTTCTTCGGCGGGGCGCATCTAGGATGGGCAGATTTTTTTTTTTTTTTTTTTTTATTTCCTTAGTGGCTAGTGTTTATTTTCTTTCCTCTTTTATGCATCATTATCATGGGTCAAAAATCACCTACTTTTCATACTTCTTGCTCGAGCGCATTCTGTCTGTTTTTGTATGCATATTTATCACAGCGACCTGGTGTTTTTGGATTGTAGTGTGTGTCTGTTAGGGGGGTTAAGTACATGTAGTAGCAGCGTACACTCGTTTCTCTCTCTCTTTATGTCTTTTTTGTCTATCATAGCATTCTTATAGGAGGAGGGGGGCGCTGGTTGGTCTGTGTGGTCGTGGTTGATCTCTCTCTATAGCTAGCTAGCTAGTACGTACATCATTATCATTATCAGAGACGAATAAAAACACACTAAACAGATACTGGGGTGTTCCTTGGTGTTGCGCACTTTTTGGAGGTTGTTTTGATCAGCTATTGCGTACTCTGAACATCCCTTCGCAGATTAGCCAACTAGCTCTATGTAGTCAATGAGCTACTACATGTAGTAGTGAGGGGATATGCTCGACATTACTACCACCACCATGGCTGGCCAGGGTCGGCGATGTTTCCATTCGCGAAATCACGTGCGCTAGATCCTATCTGCTTAGCTATATCTAGCCTAACCCCCCTTAACCATAAGATATTGAATGAAGCCTCTCTCTTTTTTTTGTGTCGTCGTCGTCGTCGTTGTTGTTGTTGTTGTTGCTGGCGGGCGTGTGGTAGATAGCGTAGTAAGAGGCAAGGTTTATTAATCTATTTAGACGTTCCACGTACGCCCTTGCAAACACGGGATGCCATGGACCGGGGAGGGGCGCTCGTTATATAAAACTGCATATACTTGTATAGATCGATACCATAGAGCTATTGCGTCTTCAGGGCCAAGGTATCGGTGAAGAGAGATAGAGAGTACCTAAGGTACTATACTATAGTAGTAATTGAGGTTGGGGAGTTTTTTTTTTGGGGGGGGGGGGGGGATGGTTGATGGTGCGTCATGGACCATCACTCGCAGGCTGTTTCCGGATGCGGGATAGCTGCGTACTGGGCTTCCCGGCACCCGTCGGAAGGGGTCAGTGATAGAAATACCTACTGTGCCGGCGGCAACGGAGCACAGGTAATATCCGAGTATTAAGGTACATAGGCGAGAAGCGAAACAGGGCGTTTCAGTTTTTGAGGTAGAGTAGCTCGGTAAGGTATAGTTGTACCTACTCTATCTTGCCGCTGTTGTCGAGATTAAGGCGCGGGCCCTATTGTGGTCATGCTCAGGGGCAGCTTAATTCTTGGACCTCGGGAGCGCGGTGGGTATGTAAGGGACCCACCACCGTCCCTGGTAGAGAGTTACATAATAGATGGCGAAAGGGTGGTTGTGGGGACGTCTGTGTGCGCTGTGTATCGAGTAGTCGATCGGGTTCCTGCGTAGGGGATGGGGATTGCCTGTTTCGTTTATCGGACGGTAAACTGAGATATTAATCCTGGAATTTGGAGTCCGGGAGATAAGATAAGGCTAATAATTGATGGTAGAGGGGAACATGGGCATAGGTGATTAATTGGGAAGGGAAGGGATCTTAGCTTTAAGCGTAAGGAGATATCGTACCCGCGATATTACAGAATATTTTGATGGGGAGAAGCCCACGTGTACTAATAGCAATCAGGTGGTAGAATAGAGTTCTGTAGCCAATGTCTGGTATGATGGTAAACTAGAGACGTTTGGAGGTACAGCGATAGCTTGCTATAAGGTACCTTCTACAGGGGTAATCGCTCTATAAGGGTAGTATTTCTCGGTCCTTTTTGCCCGGCTTTCAGCGCTGGCACCCTTTATATAAGGGTAATCTCTCTATAACGGTACCAAACTCCGGTCCCGAGCGTACCCTTATAGAAAGCTTTCGTTTTAGAAGTATTCTGCCTCTTCTGGGGAGACGTCAACGAAGCGGAATTCTCGTTCACTACATGTATGTAGTGCATGGATGGACAAGGTAACAGTTTTGAGAACCAGAGATGGTGACTCGTGAGAATTGAGTACACGACCCTCTTCGTTCTAGTGTGGCTTCGTGGTCATAAACATACCAAAACATCCGGAACATACAGCAGAAATAGACTGCAAGGACGTGGGGTTTGGAATTGATTGTTTTTTATTTTTGTTTCTTGTGCTTTGCACTAGTAGTGGACCGCGAGTTGTATTTTGGATTATATATATAGGTATCAATCAAGTGTGCAATAATTGTGGAAGGCCTTCCACGGGGGGGGTCCTTCGGCCCCCGTCCTCCTCTTTCTGTCAGTAAAGTCGAGCCCCGATACATATTAGACAAGCTGCGAGGAATGTGTTTCCACTGAACACTTAACATACCGGTTGGAACTGAATAGCTTAGGGTAATATCACTTACCACTACACACAACTTTAGGAGTTCGGATTCAGAGCAGATGGCACTCTAGTTCTGTGGTTATTTCGAGTACATTCAGACAGTTCTGACTACATCCAGATCTCCCCCAAAGTCGGAAACAACCGGGAGACTAAGAGGAACTCTCCTCTCATGGTTATCTACCGTCTGTCTTGTCTGCAGTTGATGATGCTCCAAGCAGACATGAAATTCTATAGTTCAAAGTTCAGAATGATGAAAGAACTAAAAACGCAGCCAGACAAATGATTGGACGGCCGTTGAAAAACATCCTGAATAAATCATCAACGGCAGCGGGATATTTTCATCCAGTATTCGACTATGTATATACTCACCAAATAAACCAAAATAAAAACCAAAGAACCAAAGAAAAGAGAGAGAGAAAAAAAAAGGGAGAAAAAGCCCCAAAAGTACCCGCTAACAAACCAACACTCCGCCTTTCTCTACAACGAATCCAAATACGTCTCAAACCTCTTATCCTCCTCCTGAATCGCCTCCTTCGTCAGCTCCCTCGGCAGCGCAAACATCGCCAAACACCCGGCTATAATACACAAACACCCCGTGATGATGAACGGCGCCCGCAGGCCCCAATCGCCCTCGAATCCGCCGCAGGCCGCAATCACCATATTGAAGGTGTAGGTGCCGATGAAGCCACCGCACTTGCCGCACGCCGCCGCGATGCCGTAGAACTTGCCACGCACGCAGGTGGCGGGCGATTTTGCGGAGAGGAGCCCGATGTTGTTGCCGGGCCCGAATTCGCCGAGGGAGATGAAGAGCCTGGATGGAGAGTGCCTGTTAGCTGCTGCAATTATCATTACCCCCCCTTGTATGTAGTCTAGCTGTGCTAATCAAACCGGCCCAAGCACGACTAGCTACGGGGGGCTCACAGGAGAATATCTCTGAGAAGCCTTACCCATATAGCACAATCAGCCCCGCCGCATTCCCCTTCAGCGTGCTCCACGCCGCCGCAATCACGCCGCCGACAACCGCCTGCGCCCACACCCCCGCCGCCAACCCCCTCTGCGCCCCAAAGCGCTCACTAAACCACGCCCCCGCCACACTCCCCGGTATCAGAAACAGCTGAATGCACGCCGTGAGCCCAAACACCTTCAGCAGCGACGTCTCGCCCAGCACCGTCTTGACGATGAACGAGCTGTACAGCGAGAACGAGAACGACGACAGGTTGTAGATGAACCACACGCCGCTGCACGTCAGCAGCGGCCGCCAGTAGTAGCGCATGAGCACCCTGAACGGGACTGTGCGGTCGCGAAGCGCGTGCTGCTGCGACTGCTCGTTCTCGGGGATCAGCAGGCGGATGAAGAAGATGAGGAAGGGGAAGAGCGCGCCGAGGCCGAGGGCCACGCGCCAGACGCGGTGCAGATCGGTGCCGTAGGCGGCGAGGAGGATCACGGGCATGACGGCGGCGAATTGGAGGCCCTGGCAAAAAGGAGTTAGTATTCGACCGAGTGATACTTCGTGATGCAGCGCCCAGTAGAACTTACGAGCCCGATGTGGGTGTTGGTAAAGATGATAAAGATGAAATCACGGCCTTTCTTGCGCTGGGCGGAGGACTCGGCGCAGGCGACGGAGCCCGAGGGGTATTCACCGCCGATGCCGATGCCGAGGAAGAAGCGCCATACCATCAGTGCTTGGATCTGCACATCACAAGATATCAACCACCACTCTTCCCTCTCCAAAAAAAAAAAAAAGAAGTCCAAATGGATACAGAATATAAAACCAAACAAAAGAAAGCAGAAAGGGAAGGAAGGAGAGAAAACTCACAACCCCCACCGGCCCGGGCGTCACTCCAATTGCCGTCGCCGACATGATACTGCACACCACCAGGAAGCCACTCGAGATCAGCATCCCCATCTTCCTCGACCACCGGTCCACAATAAAGCCAAACGACAGCTGGCCCAGCACAATCCCCGCGAACCCAATCTATCATCATCTCAGTCAATCACACTTCACTACAAGTTTTTGCCAAGCCAAGCCAAGTGGGGGCGGGGTCAATGATCAAACATACAGAAGTCACAATCCTCGACTTGTCCGGCGTATAGTGCTCCGGCCAGGCCACAGCCAGAATCGTGTTTACGGCACCAATGATCTGATTTCATCCCCACACCAGGTTAGGGTTTTCCCCCCATTTAGTGAGCAAAAAAGAGGTAACTCATACTCCATTCAGATATCCGTCTGAGAAGAGGCCAGCGCCGCAGGCCATGATGGCGACGTTTGTGGACGTCTTGTCCGCCTTTGCAATTTCTGGGTCTGATGGTGCGGACTGCTCGGTCTGCTCGGCTGGGAGCAGCTCTATAGAGGTGCTGGCGGGCTTGGGTTTGGTGCTCATTGTTTTTGTCAGCTGTGGGGTTGTGGGTTTTGTTTGGGGAGAAGGGGAAAAGTATTTTCTGTGGGGGAGTGGAGTGGAGTGGAGTGGATTTGGGGGAAAGAAGCTTTATGGGTGGCGAGGTTCTGTTTCTTCCTGCTTTAGTTGATGATGAGCCAATGACCGCACGCTAGTATTTCGTAAATCTACTTCAACTCCAAGTAAAACACAACCAGCTAGCTACAAACAGAAACCTTTATATGCCATCCCCCTATCCTATCCCCCTTCCTAAACCAGATAGCTCACGACAGCCATCAAAGCCACCACCGACCACCCAAACACCACCACCAGTATGGCCAGCACAAACGCCGCCAGGTGCCTCTGGTCAGGCCCATACAGGCTCCACACCACGCCCGCAATCACGCTCAGCGACAGCGGCACCACGCCCGCGAGAACAACCTTGTCCGCCCGCCACGCCTCGACAAACTCGAGCGCATAGCGGTCCTCGTCGAGCGAGAGGCGGTGCGCCCACTCGACCCAGTGCCGCTCGCCCGTGCACTTGTACGGGTGGAGGTAGCACTCCAGGAGCCTGGTAGGCGAGTGCGTCGGCCCCTGGAAGGTCGACGAGACGTGACGTTCTGCGCGGTGATACTGTTGCACAACCATGAGCATCTCCTCGTATATGGGGGAAATGATTACGAATCGTGACATACCTCGACAACCGCAATGCGCCTCAACCCCCTCAGCGACAACGCCCGCCGCCAGAACCCGCGGAGCGAATTATAGCGGGCACGCATCTGCAGGAGCAGCTCCGCATCGTCAAAGTCGTCGTCGACGCCGTTCGGTAGCGCCAAGCGCGCGATACGCGGGTCGCGCGAGCGCCGGTGGCCATACACGCAGAGCACCAGCACGCACTCGTTGACGAGCTGCTGCAGCGTCACGGCGGGCGCATAGAGGTCTGCGTGCTGCGGGGTGCGGCAGCGGCTGCTGCCCGCGGTGCCGCCGCCGAGGATGTGGCGCGGCGAGAAGCGCGACGTCCATTGGTTGATGCTGGATGTGATGGAGCTGGTGACGGAGGGGGTGCGCGGCGGGTGGTGGTGGGCGGCGGCGGCGGGGATGGTGGGCACGGGCGGGAGGGCGTGCGTGTAGGACGCTGATTCGGTGAAGATGGAGCTGTGCGGTGCGCCGGGGCGCTGTAGCGGTAGCGGTAGATCGATGTTCAGCCACGAGCTCTGGCCCTGCCCGCCGTTCGTGCACGCCGACTGCTCCGACCCCTGCCTCGCCGGCCCCGCCAGCGGCGAGCTATTACTCGGCTGGAACTGCGCCACCTGCGTCGCAATGGACGGGAACCGCTTCTCCTTTTCCTTCTTGTTCTTGCGCTTCTTCCGCCTCACCGCCTCTTCCCTCTCTGCCCGCCGCAGCGCCCTCTCTGCAGACGCAAACAGCTCTTCGCAATTCCCTACCCCCGCCTCACCCACCAGCTCACCCCGCAGCGCCAGTGCTTCCTCCGCTGGAAACCGCGCCGTCGTGCTAGTGCGCACGAAGCCCTGCTGTTGGCTGTCGTAGATGTACATATTCTCCTCCTGGCCGCTTGTGCCGCGGGATAGTAGCTGCTGCACGGGCTTGATGCGGTGGTAGGCTTTTACTTCGCTGTCGGGGGCGGTTGTGGAGAGAGAGGTCGTGGCTGTGGGCGTGGGCGTGACGCGGTAGAGCGTGGTGACGTCGATGGCCGCCGGGCTGCCGCCGAGGGGCTTGAAGATGCTGTTGGCGCGGATGGCATAGCCGGTGAAGGGTGCTGTGGGGGTGATGCTGATGGGGAGGGTTGTGGTCGTGGGGCGGAGGATGGCATCGGTGTGGAGGGTGTAGAGGGCGCCTGTGGAGAGGGGGGGGGGGTGTTAGTTGGGTTGTGTATCTATGTGTGGGTAAGAGAGATATGGGGGTTATAGATGGTAATGACTAGACTGCGATATGTACTTACCATTGACATACATCTCCACCCCGCCCTTCTCCTCCTCCCCATTCCCCATCCCTCCATTCCCCGCCAGCATACCCTCCTCCCCCTCCCCCTCCCCCTCCTCTTCTCCTACTGTTGGCTTCCCCGAAACCTGAACCGTCTGTATCATCCCCGCGCCCACACTCCTAAACCCCACGCCCGCCGCCTCCTGCGGCGTCGTGAACGAACCCACCTCCGAGAACGACGACCGCCGTCTGAAGCCCATTGAGTGATGGCGGGAGACGGGGGTGAGAGGGCCGAGGGTGGTGTCTTCGTCCTCGATATCTACACAAGAGGGTAATTGTGTGGCTATATTATTGCTGTCCATTGCGGTGGTGTTGGTGTTGGGGTAGAGTGTACTAGAAGGGACTTTGGGTGAGCTCAGAGCAGAGGGAGGGCTGGTGTTTTGTTAGTTGTAGAAGCTCCTCCTTTTTTGATATGGCTGTGGGGGTGTAACAAAGAAAGAAGCTGTAATCTGAAACTGGGGGCGCCACAGGGGCGGGCTGTTGGGTTGGGGGACAAGAGGGAGTCAAGGTTTGGGGTCGGTGATATTGTTTCACGTTTCATGGCGGGGGATGTCACATGTGTTTCTGTCTGCCAGGGCCCGGATGGGGGATTATTGCCCGGGTGAAACTGGGAAGAAGAAGAAGAAGGAGTGGAATTACAGCTTTTAGCTTTTAAGAAGAATAGTAAGCAAACAATTTTTTTTATTTGCTAGCTGGTGGTGGCTAGCTAGCTAGAGTTGCTGTTGCTGTTGCTGTTGCTGGCCCTATGATATGATCCGCATGCCTAAACGCTATAAGCTACAAATTAATGCCCGTCCGCATCACCAACTATCACCCGTCCCCAAACAGCCACCAGCCAGCCAGACAGCCAGTCAGAGAAGAAAAAATGAACACTACCTACTAAAGAAACCCCCCCCCCCCCCCCCCCACACACACCCCTAATCCTTCGTCAACCTCGCCTCAATCCTCTCCTTCTCCTTCCTCCTCGCCTCCTCAATCTCCTCCTTCGTCGCATCATACCCCACAATCCCCGTCTGATTAAACGGGTTCTCGGGACTCTTCTCAAACTCCTTCCTAATCAACTCCTTCATCTGGTTCAACCTGAGCCCCTTGTGCTCCTCCCTCACTTCGGGTAGTCTCCGCTCCTCATACGCCGCATACGCCGCCTTGAACCTCCTCTCGGGGTGTCTGTCAACCGCCACCTTGGCCGCATCGGTCGTAAGCGATAAAGCGTCGAGCGCATCGTCGATTCCAGATGCGTTGAGAGACGCCAGTGCACCGTCCAAGCCGCCGCCGCGAGTGCGCTTCTCGGGCGCTTTGGACTTGGTCTTGGGTTTTGAGGGGAGCGAGGCCTCTTCTTCGGCGAGGGCGGCGGCGGCGGCGGCTTTGCGAGTGGCGGCTTCGCGCTTTTTGGCTTCGGCAGCTTCTCTGGTTGGTTCACGCTCTACATCAGCATCCACTCTCTCACATACATTCCCTCGCTCTCTTTGAACAAGGGGGCAGGGGGAGGAGAGAGGGGGGGGGGGGGGGGAGTTACTTCTTCCCACTATCCTTCGACCCCTTGCTCCACTCCTCGTCCTCCACGGCCGCACGCTTCGCGGTCTCGGCGCCTACTTTGGCGGCGGCCTTGTCGGCTTTGCGGGCCTGGCCGAGCGCCTTCTTGGAGTTCTCGGGCTGCTGCTTCTTTGGTCCCATTGTTGCTTGTTGCTATTTGTTTTTTGCCGTTTGCCTGTGTTTGTAGGTATGTGGGGTTTGTAGAAGGTATGAGGTATGTAGGTGGGTTTGTGGAGGCAGGTGGGTTGAGAGGAGGGGCCGTCTTTATCCCTGTGCTGCTGCTGCGGATTGCCCCATGTTCACTCACGTCATTAGTGAAACCCTAACCCTGGTCAATGATTGGGATGTGGCTTTTGGTGGGATACAGCGTTTCCCTGTAGGTACAGTAGCCGAGCATTCACCTACAAATATTCCCCGGCTGCGGGCTGAGTGCCAAACTTGTTATGGTGGAGGTCCTCTCTGCTTGGTATATTGTGTGCTCGGAAAGACTGCAACACTAATGGGGTTTTCAAGGGATTGTTGATCGATGTTTCGCCATCTGAGGTCTGTCGGGTGAAGGAAGATAAGAGCGATGATGATCATATCAAGTCAGTGGCCGCAGCTTCACTTTATAGGCATCTCAAAGCTACAGATCACATAGATATACCTCACCGGTTATAACCGCAACGTGTCTCAACACCTATATATCCCTCTAACCTGCCCCACAGCGTTTAGAGACTTGTGGCGGTGTTATCGTTACCACATGCACACTGGACTTCCCCGAATGTCGGAGCCAGAGAGCTCATCTGTAGAGTTATGCGGCTTGAAAAGCCACAAGGCCATATACACCGGGCCGGAGGTGTCGCACCTGCTAGGGCAGGACGTTGCGGCGCCTGAAACATCACTTTTTCCTATGACATGTATGCAAATAGTAGAATGGATACATATATAATGAGAGTAAAGAAATCTCCCCCGCTGATACATATGGTTTTGAACAGCTTTGTCTAGCATTCTGTAAAAAAAAGATGTTTTTTTTTTTTTTTTGGCATGTGGGGGTGGGTGGATATTGAATTTAATAATTATTCAGAGACCGGTTAGTCCTGGCTGACGATTCTGATCGATGCCATCTTGGTATGTACGTATGGGGCCTTGAGTGGTTCGGTCAGCGCAGATCCTTCAGAACGATAGGTGAAATGACCCATAGAACTGTCGACATCACCAGTAATTCCTTCATCGATTCTGATCCGGCGGTTCACGGACTTGGCACTTCATCGAGTCTGACTTGGTACTGGTTTGGCACTAATCGTGTGGTATAATCCGGTTAGAAACTAGTAGTATTATTATCCCAACAACAGGGACATCCGGGCCTGGCCAGCTTACTGGTAGCTAGTATTGTAGTGATTTCTTACAATACTACGGTACACCATGTAGTTAGGCCAGGTACTTGTGTGGGTAGTTAACCCCCCCACATGCCAAACACTGCATCCAATATGAGCACTAGTATATTCACGATTCCACTTCCAAACAACTACTAATTGAAGAACCGTGCCAAATCGTGTTTGTACATTTCCAAGTTTATGTAGCCTGGGTTATGTTAGGTATCTAGATTACAGTAACAGGCAACAAGAGAGGGAAAAGAAACCCAGAGAACTCAGCAAGAAAAAGAGAGAGAAAAGGCACATTAAAAACGCACATTAAAACCCATGAGGAAATAGTATATCACCAAACGCCCAAAACAGCACAAAAACACAAGCACACTCAAAACGCACTCTCAAAAAGCACACTCAAAGCACACTCAACCCCCCACAAAAAAAAAACCGCCTCAAAACCAAACCAAGGCCACTCATGACCGTGTCCATTAAATTCGCTAAAAAGCCCTCTGCCCCACCCCCCTCACACCACTCAAATTGACCACCCTCCCCCCACCACCCATCCCCCCCCCGGCGCCCATGGCCGCAAACGGATTCACCGTCATCGCGCCCCCATTGCCCTCCTCAGACCCGCTCTCCTCGCCCTCGGCCTTCCACCTACTGCTATTATATATCTCTGCCACTGCCGGAAACGCCCCGGACCGTCCCAACACAATCAGCGGCCCCGTCGCCTGCCTGGCAATGTAGCCCTTTATAAACCCCTGGTCACACAGGCTGACGATCGCGCTCTCGACATCAATCATATTGACCTTGAGCCCAAAGTACCCACCTTCATCCGCGCCCTCCCCGTCCTCCTCCCCGTCATCATCCTCATCAGTATCCTCCTCCTCCGCACCCAGAAACAACGGATTCCCCCCCTTCCCAGCCCCCTGCTCCTCCCCAGGGGTTCGATGCAAAAACCTCACCAGCACCAAAATCTGCCACATCCCCACCGTCGGCGGCGCCGCCTTCGCGCCCTCGGCAACCTGTGCAGCCGACAGCATGGGCGGCCTCGTAATCAGCCACGTGCGCCTAATCAGCCCGCGCCACAGCAGGATCTGGCATCTGTTTCTTAGCGCCAGATACAGCTCCCTGCGGATCCACCACTGGCGGCGCCACGTTTCCGGCCCTTCGTCGCCGAGGGCGTGGCGGAAGCCGCGGAAGTCGCCGAGGCGGATGGCGCGGCAGATAGGGTAGAACATTTGCGCGAGGCCGTGGGCCTCGGGGCGGGCCAGGAGGGACTCCGACGGGAATTTGCCCAGGATGAGGGCAGAGGTGATCATGTAGAGGAGGAGGAGGCGGCGCTGGGAGATGTCGGCGGGGCGCGTGAGGTTGTAGGAGGTTGTGAGGGTGCTGAGGGCGGTGGTGAAGTGGGCGTTGAAGAAGTGGTGGCGGCCGAGGTAGTAGGTGTAGGCGCAGCGGTCGGATTTGGGGTAGAGGTGGAGGTAGGAGGGGATCGAGGCGGCGTTGATGTTTGTGTGGATTGTTGCGCAGAGGCGGATTTGGTTCAGCTGTGGGGGGTCAGGAAGTGGTTAGTATACATGGTATATATAATATATATAAATATAGCTATTCAGTAGAGATATAGAAAGAGAGGAACAGAAGAAGAAGAAGAAGAAGAAGAAGAAGAAGAACGCACCTTGAAATACAGCTTAAACAGTAAATTCGCAATCCTCAGCGTCGCCGCCTTCTTCCCCAACGTCTGCATCGTCGGCGCCCCCGACGCCAGCGTCCTCTCCCCCAACGTCGAATTAAACGTCCTCAGCAGCACATTCATCGCCGCATGCGAGCATCCAAACCTCGGATCCCCAATCTGCGCATCAATCCTCAACGCCGCGCTCGTCAGCAGCGCCGCCGTTCCCTTCACCAGCGGAATCAGCACCCCGCCCTGCGGCGAATTGAACGCCGGATTGATCGCGCCCATGTACGTCTTCAAGCTGCTATGCCAGGCGCGCGACGTCCCCGTGTCGTACAGCACCGCGGGGTCCAGGTTGAGCACGTACTTGAGGTAGGCCGCGACCAGCTCGGTGAAGCCCATCCATTCGTCGCCGATGATCTTGTCGGTGCGGGATTGCAGGGCGGAGGGGTTGCTGCTGAGCTCGGAGCGCAGCGAGAGCATGAGGTCATTCTGGAGGACGTAGAAGGGGTCGGCGCAGAGGAGGCTGGCCAGGAGCGGGGCGTTGCGGGAGGTGCGCGCGTCCGAGACGGTCTGGAGGAAGTGCGTGAGGAGCGCGAGGTTGTTGGAGCGCGTGAAGGACGACATTGGGAGCTCTCTGGAGCTGTGGTGAGTGCGTGGGATTGCTATAGTATGTTGTGGGTGCGAGGATGCCGCGGGTATGAGATCAGACGGATGAGATTCGGTGCTGCTGCGTGAGCGAGCGAGCGAGCGAGGCGCGGGCCTTGTCAAGTCCCTGCCAAGGATATTGAAGTCTATGGACTCACGTGATCAGCAATATGTCCCCTAACCCTGGTTTGCGGGGAAGTGTCGAAGAGCACGCCCCCGGGACATCTCTGTGCTGTGGAGGAGGGCTGCGAAGAGTCTCGCGCATCTATCCGTCCAGTCTGCGGTTCTGCGGCAGGATACATACACCCGCCGCAGCACTGGAAACCCCCAGCTGCATGATGGTGACGGATGCATCACCGTTCATCACCCGGCCCGGGAAGCCCTCGACGGCGCGGTGTGCGGCGTTCTGTACTTCTATTAGGTCGCTGTGAAGAGTGAAGGGATGAACACAAGCGGGGACGGTGTATTGGAAGCCGACTCCGGCAGTCGTGCCAGTTGAATACATGTAGGTCTACATGATAACAGAGTGGCTCAACATGTGTCCGGCAGACAGAAGTCAGGACGAGCTGTTTCGAGCCGTCGGAGCTCTTCGTGAGTAACCTCGCATACACTGTTCGTGTTCGACATGCAACATAGCAAAGCGGCCAAACCTTATGGACTCCGGCTAGGGTTGGAAGAGGCTTCCATACCCGCGTCATAGATTGTCACTCGGTTTTGCCCCAGCCATGCATGTGGATTTGGATTGGCACTTGGGTCTTTGTTTCCTATTTTACGATCAAATCACTCGCTGGAACCACATCACCTCATCGATTCTTACTTGAGCGTTACAGCTTATTGCATTACCCCCACCCAATCATGGCAAGTAATAGATACAAACAATTCAGGTATTAAAAGCCCACCAACAGTCCACTTAGACCTTGTCAATTCGCTGCACAACCATGGCTGTAGCCCCACCGCCGCCGTTACAGATGGCCGCTACTCCGTATTCCCCTGGCCTGAGAAGGTAGAGCAGTGTTGTCAGGATTCGGGATCCAGAGGATCCTAGTGCGTGGCCCAAGGCGATTGCGCCGCCCTTGACGTTTACCTTTGAGGGGTCCAGTCCGAGGATCTGATGTTCATTAGAAATCGCACAACGTAGAGCTCTTTGGCTTACCGCATGGTCCATTCTGTCTTCTAGGTACTTTCGAATAGGCAGAACTCACATCCAACGTACCCACTGCCTATTGAATGTACCTACGAGGCAGATTTTGGCCAACAGTGGTATTTTATTGTTGAACTTACCTTTTCGTTCGCCTTGCTAACTGCAGCAAAAGCTTCGTTTATCTCCCATTTAGCAATATCCTTAACCTCCAACCCTGCCCTCTCGAGCGCTTTAGGAATCGCCAAGGTGGGCGCAAGTGGGAAGTCAATAGGCTTTGTTGCAGCATCCGCATAGCTAACAATCCTAGCAAGAACCCTGCTGTTTCCTCCGTACTTCTCGGCAATTGCCTTGCTCCCGATTACTAGCGCGCTTGCTCCGTCGCTAAAGGTGCTTGAATTGGCAGCGGTCACTGTTCCCCCGACTTTCTGGAATGCCGGCTTTAGGGTCGGGATTTTCTCCATCTTGATCGCCTCGTACTCCTCGTCCTTGGAGATCACCACGTCGCCCTTTCGTGAACTAACGGTTACAGGTACGACTTCTTCGTCGAAAGAGTTAGAATCCCAAGCTGCTTTGGCCCTTTTGTATGACTCGACAGTGTAAGCGTCCTGATCTTCGCGAGTTATGGAAAGCTTCTTGGCAGTGTTCTCCGCGCAGTTTCCCATGCTGCGTGCATTCAGTTAGCGTTGGGACCCAAGAGAGTTACTCGCCGTACCATTGCCACTGGGGACTTACTGGATCTGATCGTAAACATCCCAAAGCCCATCCTTAATCAACCCATCCTCCATCTGTACATGTCCAAACGGAGGTGTTGCCCTGGGGTAGTAGTATGGCACTCTGCTCATGTTCTCCATCCCACCCGCAACCTGAACTTCCGACAACCCCAGCTGTATGTCCTGCGCAGCAAGGGACACTGCCTTCAGTCCGGACGCACACACTTTATTGATCGTGACTGCCTCAGTAGTTTCCGGGAGCCCTGCATAGATGACAACCTGTCGCGCTGGGGACTGTCCGACTGAAGCTTGCAGAACGTTTCCGAAATACACATTGCTTATTTCACTGGCCGGTACACCGGATCGAGCGATTGCCTCCCGCACGGCATGGGCTCCGAGTTTGGGGGCGGGCACGTCTTTGAAGCCTCCGTTGAACTGGGCGGAGGTGGTCAGAAAACTGGAGAGGATCGTAATGGAGACGTATCTAGCTATCCATAACATACCTTTGCGGTGGGTGTCCTGGCAGCTGAGAGGATGTATGCATCTCGCACAGAACGTTGTGGAGAGGTGCTGAACTGCCGGTTTAGAAGCGAGAGTCTCTGGCTACCGGTGGAAGACTTTAATGACGGGGCTGAGGATAGCATTGATCGAGATGAGCTGGCTTTGGCAATTGTAGAGTACTTTGAGGAAAGCATGGTTCGCAGAGTAATTGATCAGGCCTAACGCTGCTGATTTGATGTCGAACTGAAAGGAAACTATCAACTACTTGATGCTAAATAGTAGCTCGAAGGTATATACTTAGGTATCGATAGGCTTCAATAGATGGATGTAGACTTTTATGAGGAATGTGGGGGTGGTCTTCAAGATCGTGAAGTTTATGCGGACCACCATATTATAAGCTTACACGTGCCATTTCACAGGGACTGTACCCCCCGCGACTAACCGGCGTTTCTAAATCCTTGTGCCTGATGACCGACTCCCGAGGCTGTCGGACAATAGTCGTGGGCATAAAAAGCAAATGAACTGTGCTATGTTTCTGCAGCCATCTGACACCTGCCAACACCTAGTGCGGCTAGATGTACTTGGCTACGACAAATTCTACGAGTCTCTGAAGCTTACAAAGTCTCCGTCCGAGGAATCTCTAATCAACAGCTTTGGCCTGGAACTTGCAGGGGACCGATTTTCACATGATTTCCCTTCCTCAGTTAGATACATACATCTACATTACATATGTAGTTAATATGAATCCGGCCGTTTTTCTCTCGAATGATTTTGATACAAATATGTCCCGGGTACAGAGAGAAATAATCATTCTCAGCCCCGAGTGCTCTATCGCTGGAATTCGTATTGAACACTCCAAATACACATGCCTGCGTAGTCTACTGAAGTACCGCTACGTGATGCAGTTCACCTTGGTGTCACAGTTATCTTGGCGTTGATTACAAAGGCTACGAAGCAGCTCCGTGCACAACTAGTCAGCTTTCTGACTTTCCCCTCCATCTACACCCTCAACCCTCAACCCTCACCGCTCACTAGCTATCGATAAGTTACTGGAAACCGATTATTTTTCAAAAACACCTCTGGAAATAAAGAACAAGTTCTTGAACTTGTCTAATCGAGACGATGTCTACCTCCGCACGTCGTCGTCTCATGCGAGACTTTAAGGTGCGCAGACCGTTTTGCAGTCAGAGCTCAAGGATGCAGTGCTATGTTTGAGAGATGTCATGTTCCAAGCTAACGGATTTCTCTTTGACTTTTTAGCGGATGCAAACTGATCCTCCAGCAGGCGTCAGTGCTTCTCCGATTAGCGATAACGTTATGACATGGTTAGCGTCCTTATCTTTGCTATGCTCTGCTGGATTGCTTCGCTCACACTATACTCGTATAGGAATGCTGTGATCATTGGGCCAGTGGACACACCCTTTGAGGATGGTACCTTTAGGCTTGTGATGCATTTCGAAGAACAATATCCGAATAAACCTCCCGGGGTGAAATTTATCAGCGAGATGTTCCATCCCAATGTCTACGCCACCGGAGAGCTCTGTTTGGATATTCTTCAGAACAGGTGGAGCCCTACCTACGATGTTGCGGCGATATTGACCAGTATACAAAGGTTTGGAGCTTCTCCCAAGTTTCTTGTAGCTCATTTTATTGACCATCATCTGTAGTCTTCTGAACGATCCAAATACATCCAGCCCTGCCAACGTCGAAGCCTCAAATCTATACAAGGACAACAAGAGGGAATATGTAAAGCGTGTCCGTGAGACTGTGGAGAAGAGCTGGGAAGGTTGATGATAGGAAAGCTGTTTGATGCACGGGGTTTCAGGTGGGAAATAAGCATAGCTATAGGGACATATCACGGAACTGGCCGGCTAGGCTATATCGTCTGATTGGGTTGAGGTGACGACTACGCAAGGTGTTGTTCCCAAAGAATCATTACTTTTTGTGCATTTGACATGTATCGTATTGATGCCTGTTTTTCTGCTAGAGAAAAACATTTCTCTTTCTTTGTTTCTTTGTTTCTTCCTTTCAATCTAACTACATACCATTCTTTTAATCTTCGGGAAAAAAAAAAGTGATGGTGCGCAAAAGGATGAATAGAAAGTAAATGGAAAAGCGGAGCTATAGCAAATACTCCCTGATGCTATTGTATAGTTTAGTCCTTTCATGACCGATCATTCGTTTCCCTCGGTTGGACTGGCAGGCCTACCTTCGACGGCAACACATGTTATTGTACGAGGAGTCTTCAGGGTCAGTAAAGACTGTGCAGTCCTAGGGTTGTCATCAAGACTTTAAAAATAATAAAATAGCACCAGTGGGGTAGATTCGGCAGTTGTCAAGCGAGGTGAAATTCCCTGATATGGTGGCTGTTGACCCAACAAAGCAAGCTGGCGGCCAAGAGCCTGGCCTGTAGGCATCTCCACCGCATAGCAACAATTTACCAGGGCAGGAAGGAGACGAGGGCAACAGATTGTGTACCTTTTATTATTATTGAGGGAACTCGACAACCACTCGTGCGTCCAGCTTTAGAACAACATTCGCATCGCCAGCAGAGAAGGAACCTTAGAGGATATCCTTCTGCTCGTGATTTCGTCTCTTTCCCTTTTGGGAATTCACCGCGAGAAACCTCCTCACTATCCCCTCTTCGTCTTCTTCCCCCGGCCCCTTCTCTGTCCCCTCCAATTTCGCAACCCCCCCCCTCCTCGCTCAACATCGTGTTCTGTTATCTGCCACGCCTCCCACTCCGCCACATTTCTTCAACTCGGGACGGTCATCACTTCATCTTCTACTGACCTATCGACCTCCAGTAATACACTTACTGGGCCCATCTCATCGCATCTCTGTGACCTACCGCGACCTTGGGTAACTTTACGTTGAAACATCTAACTCTCCTTCAATAGTAACCATGGCGTATGCATTTCCGCTCCCCTCTGTAATTCATTTCGACTTTCTACTTCAGTACATGGGCCCTACAGTTGCTAACCACCAGATACAGGAGCACGGGGAGCTACAACACCATCAAGGGTATGTCGCAGCCGCTCCCGTATGCAGCATCCCAATACAAGTTCGCTGACATGCGTTTTTTTATCTTCCCCCAGTGGTGGCTCGATTTCGACCGCAAAACAAAGTAGAAATCCGAGAAGGTGGAGAGCCGATTGTAACCTTTCCTTCAGAAGACACATGCGAGTTAGTTGTGAGTTGTCACCCCAATCCTGGTTCTCTTTCTGTTTAGCTTAGTCCCTTTTGAGCAGCTGGTCAAGTCATTGCTAACTATTTCTTCCAGAGCAAGGAAGCTGCCGGAGCTTTCACTTTTGATCGAGTGTTTGATATGAACTCTCGCCAAAGTGATGTCTTCGAATTCTCCATTAAACATACCGTCGATGATATTTTAAACGGTTACAACGGAACGGTCTTTGCCTACGGGCAGACGGGTGCGGGAAAATCGTATACCATGATGGGCGGAGATATTGACAATGACGTTTCGAAGGGTATTATTCCACGAATTGTGGAGCAGATTTTTGCGTCCATTTTAACCTCGCCGGGAAACATTGAGTATACTGTTCGAGTGTCGTACATGGAAATCTATATGGAGAGAATTCGTGATTTGCTGAACCCGGTTAACGATAATCTACCTGTGCACGAGGAGAAGAATCGCGGAGTATATGTGAAGGGACTACTCGAAATTTACGTTTCCAGTGTTCAAGAGGTCTACGAAGTTATGAGACGGGGTGGTTCAGCAAGAGCAGTAGCGGCAACGAACATGAATCAAGAATCTTCTCGATCACATTCTATATTCGTCATCCAAATCAATCAGAAGAATGTTGAGACCGGGTCGCAGAAAGCAGGTTACCTGTACTTGGTCGATCTTGCGGGTTCTGAAAAGGTTGGGAAAACAGGTGCTTCCGGACAGACACTTGAGGAGGCAAAGAAAATCAACAAGTCTCTATCGGCTTTAGGAATGGTTATTAATGCCTTGACGGACGGAAGATCGACTCACGTACCCTATCGTGACTCGAAGCTTACCCGTATTTTGCAAGAGTCTTTGGGTGGTAATTCACGTACTACTCTCATTATCAACTGCTCGCCCTCTTCTTACAATGACGACGAAACACTATCTACCCTTCGTTTCGGTATGCGGGCCAAATCCATTAAGAATAAGGCGAAAATCAATGCGGAATTATCACCGGCAGAGCTTAAAGCTTTACTTAAAAAAGCACAACATCAAAACCTCACTTATACAGAGTATATCGAATCATTGGAGGGTGAGGTGATAACTTGGCGACAAGGGGAGGCGGTTCCAAAGGAAAGATGGGTTCCTCCACTAAAAGTAGAATTGCCGAAAAGGGCAGAGGCCAAAGGTCGCCCAGGACGACCGGATACACCTTCGAAGCTTGCTACTTCGGAATCTCAAGCTCCATCACGGCCTGATAGTCGTATTGATGTTAGATCTTCTACCCCGATAACCCTCGACAAAGATGAGAGAGATGAGTTTTTAAGAAGGGAAAACGAATTGCAAGATCAGTTAGCAGACAAAGAATCGCAGTTGGCGGCCACTGATAAGACACTAAGTGATCTTAAAGAGGAATTGGCCTTCCTGAAGGAGCATGATTCCAAGACCGGTAAAGACAACGAAAAATTGGCCGGGGAGGTCAACGAGCTAAAGATGCAGTTGGAAAAGGTTTCTTTCGAGAGTAAAGAAGCACAGATCACCATGGATGGACTGAAGGAGGCTAACGCTGAATTAACTGCTGAATTGGATGAGGTCAAGCAACATCTTCTGGACGTCAAGATGTCGACAAAGGAGACGTCAGCGATGTTGGATGAGAAGGAGAAAAGGAAAGCAGAGAGAATGGCTAAGATGATGGCAGGATTTGATCTTGGTGGGGATGTCTTTTCTGATAAAGAGCGCATGATTCGGGAAGTCATCGAGAGATTAGATCTTCTGGAAGAAAACTCAGCTTCCGGCGAAGAGATAACGAGAGACGATTTGAAAGAATTGCGTGCCAAGCTCCTTGAGACTCAAGGGATCATACGACAGGCAGAGCTTTCACTCAACGAGCGTTCAGATGAGCAAGAAATAGCGCATAGACGTAGAGAAGAGTTAGAGAAGAGGCTCTTGGCAGTCGAGAGGGAATACGAAGAGCTGCTCGAAAAGAATTTGACAGACGATGACATTGCAGACGTCAAAGGTAAATTAGAACAGGCGTACCTCAGCAAACAGAGCGTTGAGGTGCAAATGCTAGAGGATTTGAAGAGGGAGGTAGCAAAGAAGAGTGAGGACAATGAAAAATTGAAGGCATCAGTGGAGGAATTACAAAGGAGAGCGAAGTCAGGTGGAGCGCCCAATGGTTCTTTGGCTGCTCTTCCAAACGGAAAAACTGTGGCACAGCAGATTGCAGAGTTCGACACTATGAAGAAGTCACTTATGCGTGACCTTCAAAACCGATGTGAAAGGGTATGTCACTTTGTGCAGTTTTAGAAGTCTTGAACCACACTAAGCCCTCGAGCAGGTTGTCGAGCTAGAAATCAGTCTTGACGAGACGCGGGAGCAATACAACAACGTACTCCGGTCGTCAAATAACCGTGCGCAGCAAAAGAAGATGGCGTTCTTAGAGCGAAACTTGGAGCAACTCACACATGTTCAAAGGCAGCTTGTTGAACAGAATAGCAGCCTCAAGAAGGAGGTTGCTATCGCCGAGCGAAAGCTTATTGCACGTAATGAGCGGATACAAAGCTTGGAAAGCCTTCTCCAAGACTCCCAAGAGAAGTTGACGGCAGCTAATCATCGGTATGTTTGTCCAATCTCGATAACATTTTGTCATTGTGGATCTAACTGATGGAAATCCTAGGTTCGAGGCTCAACTCACAGCTGTCAAAGAACGATTAGAAGCTGCCAAGGTCGGCACACGAGGCCTTGGCAACGCTTCAAGTTTCAGTCTGCAAGGCTCCCGTATCGCCAAGCCACTACGAGGCGGTGGAGGGGGTGATGCGAACGGCTCGGTCCCTGTACTCTCAGGAGTTCAAGGCTCAGCGGCCCAGCAAGAAACCCAACAGCCCAAAAGATCGTCATGGTTTTTTGACAGGAAATGATTGAAATGCGAGATTGTTGCGAGACAGATAGATGGAAATGAAAGTTCTATGAGGAATCTTGTTTTTGATAGCGCTGAAGGGTTTCGGTGACGACGGTGATGATGATGCATGATGTTTTCCTTCCACTTGACTTTTCTATTACTTTTATTGGTGGTGTGGGATTGGGGTCGGAGGGGTTAGGGTTTGAATGCGGTCATGTCCCAAGGAGTAGGTAGATTCATTGTTTGTTTTTCTTATTACTATTTCCCCGGTCCTTTTGTTGCAACTCCGGTCAAGATTTGATAAACCATTCATGTAGGATTCGTGTACAGTGCGGACGATACCTCTGCTGCATCTAGCTCTAGAATATTTCGCTCTGAAATGAAGCAGTATTTTATCGGAGTTGTAGGAGAATGTATACTGAACATTAAAACGCGGTATGAATCACTACATGTAAGTAGAAAGTCGCCTTTAGTTCTTCTAGAGTCTATGCAGACCCAGTCTGTCTCGTTTCGTTTTTTCGGGGTTGGGTGTGTCCCCTCCTTTAGGATTGTAGGTACAGTACCTGGAATGGCTATGGGTAAAATAATAAATGTCTGCACTATCATAAAACCTGTCAAATGTAAATCTACTATTGACTTTGGATGGAGTAGGTACATGTATCTAACTGGCTCCTGATAGAGTAGGAGCATTTTACGTGGTTGATTCGGTAGAACCGGGTAATAAGCAAGGGGGTACATAAGGGGGTGGATGGAAGGTGCCGTGACTCAAGCGAACAAAAGCTTCTTTCTTTCTTTTTTCTTTGTGTAGCGGAGGGCTGACGACAAAGTCTCTAATTGGCTCAAGCTAGTCTTACGTATTTATCGTATCCTTGGTACTTAACCCTACCATAGTGGTGATTGACGCACTGTGAGCCGCAAGTGCCAAGTGCCATGTCTACATGTATCTACTGTAGCTGTACCTCCTACATGTGTATCCCCGGTTCCAACGCTACACTCCCTTTCCTTTTGGTTGAAACGTTCTTCATACCTACTCTATTTTATCAACAGCCTTTTATTATTATCTGGGTAACGCATGCTGCGTTATCAACCCATCAAGTCAGCCAACCAGAGGATATCTATCGCGGTCGAAGGAATTCCAGCCATCAGTAACTGCTGTCCGTATCAATTCCCGCCATCGAGTAACCTACTCTACTGTCCTTGCATAGCTCAAGCAGGCTTGAAGTCACATCACGGGTATCCTCCTCGCATATAAATAGATTCAATTGGGTATTTAGGTACTATTGTTGCTCTTTGTAGATAGCCCCGTCTTACACTGATTGGGCTCTACAAAATCCACTTGTCTACCAAAACAAGTAACCAATCCAGCTTCATTCGTCCTTGAGTATTTACATCTATCATCTCTCTAATCGAATCTGAAAGGAGTCATTCGACATATCTCCCACACCACCCCCAACAGTTCGACCTCAACATCAACCATCATCCAATCAATCCAACCTCATTTCCTATCCTACACTCCAAAGCATAATTCATTTAGCGAGTACTGCACCCGCATCATCTTCCCCCACCTCCCAGCCCCACCAACCTCATTCCTCGTTCCCACCCACCCCCGTTCATTCGTGTCTGAGCGCTACATACAGCCAGCTATCCTCTCACGTTTTAATTATATTTTTTTCCGCTGCCAGCGTAAGCTGTACGGTTCTACTATTATCTTGTCACCACCCCCATCATGGCAACGGCATTTCCTCCAACGCCAGTCGCGTCTCCTAAGATGTCCAACACTGGTAGCCTTGTTGGTAGTCCGGAATCTTTTGTTTCCACCACTGTGACAGGGAACTTAGCTAGTATTCCTAGTACACCCGAGTCCATGACGATATCGCCTGTCTTAACAACACATGATGAATTGTGCTCTCTTACCACTCACTCGGACACTACCCTCTTCTCCTCCTCTGCCACTATTGCCATCGCCACGCCTTCTTCCTGTACCTCCTCCTCCCACCATGTTTTCCAATCTTCGTCCAGGCACCCATCGGTTCCCCACGAACCCCAGACGAACTTTAATTCCTTGCCTCCTTCCGTTCAGTTGCAGATTTTCGAATTTGCTCTCCATGATGGAGGCTACGCGAATCTGACACCTGATCTGATCGATCACAGCGATCCACGATTCATAAACCACAATTTCTACACCCTGCTTTACAGGCATATGACTTTGCGAATACTTCTACGCGTTAACAGGTTTATCCGCGCGTTATTCGAGCCTAAGCTCACTGATCCGACGGTGGTCACTAGTATGGCCCAGTTGAACGCGCTTAGCGGGTATTCTTACCCTGAACAGGACCAGAAAAGAAAAGGCCGACAAAACCCGTCTTTCCATACTGGTGATTTCAACCTTTACGACAGCCAGACCAATATCCCATGTCACGTAAAGCGAAAAAAGGTCGGGAATGGTTCAGGGAAGAGGGCCCGGAATCTGGTGCTGATAATTGCAAATCTACCTGGTATGCTTGACGCAAATGTAGGACCGCCGAGATTTCCTGAATGGTACATCCAGGACTGGATGCGGTACGACTTAGAGGCTCTAGGGGTAGAAACACTAACCGTTCTTGCACCCTCGAAAGGTAACTGAACCATCTTTTCTTTTGTTAGTTTCGTTGGAAGTGCACCTATGTTGATGCAGTCCTCGGACGACAACAGCAACCGCCGCCAATGTTCTACACTCAACTCTCCCGAATCATGATACCATAAAACATCTACATATGGAAGTAGCTACTGGAGAACCATTTTTTGCTCCTGATGTGAGATTCTATAATCACTATACCCATGATCCTTCAACAGATCACATATGCCCCCGGCTCTCCCTGCATAGCGAGCGGCTGGAGACACTCACTATACGCAACATGCATGTTTGTCGGCACCTCTTTGAGCACCAGGAGTGGCCAAAGCTCCTATCACTCAATGTAAGCTTCCATAACGGGAATCGAGGTCTGTGTTGTAGCGATGGAGCAATGCATCAACCATGGTTCGCCGAAAACGAGGTCAACATGACATGCGAAAGCCTCTGGAGGCTCTGTCAGGCAAAGCCCGATTTGGTTGTCCGGTTCCATGCGTGGTTCGACGTGTTCACTAGGACACAGGGTGAGATAGATTACTCCTGGTGTACAACCAATGGTCCATTGATCAGTAGGATTGTTCCAAATGGGAACCTCCATGGCGCGTCGATGGAATGGTGGAAGGTCCTTACCGATGGAACGGACCGTTTCCACACTCCCAGCCCTTCGCTATCTATGACGACACGCTTCATGAACGATAGCGAAGAGGTCGAAGACGGGAGTGATTTTGAAGACGATGTGGATATAGAAAACAACCAAGAGGACTATCACTATCAGGACGACAGCGACGGGTACTTTGATCTAGAAAGTTCCGTGGATGCTACTGGAATTGCTATCTCGAATGGAGCAGCGGTTCCAAGACATAGTGACACAGCAGTGGTGACAGCGCCTCTCTTCACCCTTTTACCAAAAAAACCGAGGCAAATGAAGATATTGTAATTCTTTCTCTTTCCTACATCAACCTTTTTTTTTTTTTTTTTTTTTTTGGACTGGTTTGTTTTTTGTAAAATGGCGTCGGTAGGTGGCCGCGGAATGGTGGACAGGCGTTTGATATTGAAACGAAAAAGTTTGCTTTTTGGAAAGACCCTTGAAAAGGGCTATGACTGCTTTTCCCCCTGAAATTATCAGTGCGAATGATTTTTTCTCTTATCTCAATTTCGTCCTCTCCATTTCTTTCCTCTCTTCTATTGCTCCTGCATCTTTTATTCTGTATTTTGTGGCCTGTGGAAAATATATCCAGCCATTGGTGTAAATCATTTCAGATATAGCACGAATTTTCTGGAATATGATAGATACATATCTGGGTGATTTCATTTGGTCGCATACCGGTGCAAAGTGTTCTACAGCGATGGTCGACGTGGACATACCTTTCCGGCCATCTTCCAGACAAAAAACGATGTATTAGGTGTATACATATTGAGTTTTAGATAGCTTTGGCAGCGGCATTGGTACTACATGTACCCGAAATCCTACTAATCTACTCCCTCGATGAAAAATAAACGAAACTGGGACTTGCAAATTGCCTACGGAATGTCCGTTTTGAAATTTCCACCTGGTTTTTTTTTGATGGGCCAGACACATTTGGCACGAGGCGCCATATCTCTATGGACTCGGCTAGCTTGTCATTGATGTGGCTTTGTTTCAAAGAGATTCTGCGTCTTACCTGCAACCTTAAATATCAGAGAAGTGGATTTTAGGTTTAGCACAAGACCACCCTTGCTTATACATCCTTGACTACATGTATGCATTGGCGGTTGGCAGCATGTCCCCATCACTCTGTCGAGTGCAAATCCATGATTCTAGCTCTTTGCCACTAAATCACTCCTGGTCACATAGTTGATCATCGGCAACAAGGAAAATATCATTTTTATACAAAGAGAGCATCCCTATATTACAACATCATAACACGATGTTTGCGTCAGGGGGAATATTGCAGTCAGCATCAGCAGCCTATCGGCCTTTCCACACCAATGAACCAAGGGAGTGAAGAAGGGAAGGAGCTTTCGCCAAATCTCGGATATGTGAGTAATTAACATTCAAAGCGCCCCTTCTTTACCTCTTCTCGACGTTGGTGAAGTCAATTCCGTACTTCTCGGTCAATCGAGCGCGCCTCCGGTCTTCATAGCCGGCAGGGTAGATTCCTAGTTGATGCTTCGTTACACTTTGAGGCCCCTCAAGTTGACCAATGAGCAGGGAATCTAGTTACCTCGCCCCTCACCAAGTACTTCGACAGTCTCATCCACTGGCCGTCTACGACCAGCCCTGAGCATCTCTTTTCTGGTTACCTCATCCATATTCATATCTTTGAACAGCCCGGTCAGGGAGCCACCGGTGTAGTCAAATGCACCAAGGATAAGCGCGAGCCCCGCACCGTATCCGATGACAGCAGGCATGGTGCGGACTGACATTGGCGTGAGTGACTAGAACATCGCGTAACCAATGAAAATGGAAGGGAGGTTACATACACTTGGTTCCCATAATACTACCAGCAACAAGACCTCCGAGTGCGGAGTTCAAGTAATCATCCGTCTCTCGCAGGTTCGCCGCGGCGTTACGGAAAAACATGTAAGAACCACCCATGGCCGCTACAGATATTAATATTATCCTCATGAAGCTCGAATGGGGGAGGAGGTTGGTGATAGGAGAGCACCAAGTTGACTTGAGAAGACTTACCGGCAATCCCCACGGTGCCTCCGGTCTTTGTGATGACACCCCAGGCGCCGACGTTCTGCTTCGTGAGTGTGTTCTGGATAGCGCTCATGAATAGGCCCGCTCCGCCAAAAATCAGCGTCCCCTTGGTGGCTAGACCAATTGCGTCCTTGCGCTTGAACTGGCGTGATTCCGATGGTGCCATTGTTCGTTTAAGAGTGAATTTTGGGGTGGTGGAGGTTCCGAGGTGGGGTGGGTTAGGTTACCTGCAGCCAGACGGAGGGGCAGCAATTAGTCCTGTGTTTGAAAAACCTGAGACAAGGTATCAAAATAGACAGAGAACAAGGGGAGCAAACTCACTGGATTATACCGCAGTAGCGATTGGAATGTACCGCTTGTGGACAATCTCGGTGTTGGTGATGAGCCCGGGATAATTGATAGAGGTCAATATCTATGGGAGCTGTGGCCGATGTCGTTGTAGCCGTCCAATCATCTGGCCCGCTGACTAATCCGGAAACTAATGATGTGAATGTATTTGAAACTGCGCTACTCCACATGCACTTAGACTTACCTGCTGTGGATTTAACTAATAAAATAAATTTCAGACTTGAATCTCAACCGTCTTTAGGTTTTTTTATTACAGTTACGAGGGGGTCATTATTCATTGCTACAATTGTAGCTACGCCGGGTCTGTTATTCTGCAAAAATCAGACACTTTCCCATTAAAGATAGGTAATGGTGACCGGGAGGTGTGTTTACTTAATTCTATTCAACGAAAGATACGTTTTTGCTTTAGATAGCGCGTATTGATAACTGGGTAAAGGTAGGGTAAAGGTCAGGATTTTAGAGGTCATTTGGGTTATAACCCTAAGCCTATTCAAATATTGGCCAAAGTGTGAATCGTAAACTATAATTACACCTTTGATTTCTTATAAAAGGCCAGGGTCTAGATCGATTGATCTTTTCACCTATACTAACCTATCAGATCGAGAGCTGCGGTTTTTTTTATGAAGAAGATAATAATTTGAAGGTAGGTTTTGAATTAAGATACAGGTTATAATGTATGTATTATGCCATATAAACGAACAGCCAAATACCGAAACATTATCAGACTTGATATTCCGTTGCTCTAGTCACTCCCACCGCTTATAATACGGAATATAACTATATGCCTATATCTAATGCCTTTCATGTATCCAGAACGTAGGCTCACAATAGCCTTCTGAATACAATAAGGTTCAAATAAGTGTTATTTAAGCATGTTTTAAGGATGAAATAAGGCTTAAAAAGGCTATTGTGAGCCTACGTTCCGGATAAACCTATCCGATAAGCCTTATAATTCTATGCGGTTCGACGGTAAGATAGATTTGATAGACATCCTGCGCAACCTCATACCGAATCTCACAATAGCTCCCAATTGGCAACGATGACAACAGACAGTTAGCTTAACAAAATTACAACGCCTTGCCTGTGTGAGACCATGTCGCTGTAGGCTGTTATATACCCTTCACTTAGCCAAAGGCCCTCATCTGGCAGCTATGATGGGGGACTCAGGTTGTAACCTGTTTATACACCTCTTGGATTGGGGTAGGTATGTACCCACCAATGATACAATTATTGAATTATCAATCAATCAATCAATTACCCATCAATGATCCATTGTTTGAGCGAGGGGCGATGTCTAAGTGAAGGGTACAACTTGCGTGTTCTGACCACTTTCTTTCTATCTTTAGATGTCTTGTCCAAGTTGTCTAAGCTGTCCTCCGCGGGTAAGTACATGTATGTTTTGTGGTGCTGTACTCGACACTTCATATATGTAATGAATAAATTCTCAAACGTATGCGTTACAAATAGTACATTAAAGGAGAGTGTGATTGCTACGAAATCTATCACATAAAATAGGGTGTACATCTCATTCATTTCAATTCATACGTCAATACCTCTATGATAATACTAAGGTCCCCATAAAGCGAGAAAATCTACACAGAAAAAGTTCAAACCGATAACGGGCAAATCCAGGGAAGTACACAAAGCACTCGAAATTGAGCCAAAGTTAAAATCAACAGGTATCCCCTTCATTCAAGCAGGAGATTACTCAAAGAACCCCAGCAAGCGTACAAGTAAGTGGGACTGACGGCAATTATAAAACAAGAATACACAACAAAGTCCAACTTCCCTTACAAAAATTTCTATTCTTCAAACTACCCCCTCGTCAGTCACATTTAATCAATCTTGATACTTCCGTAAATCTTCCTCACGAAAAACCAGCTTGAGAAGAAGCCAATTGATCCTGTGAGTATAAAGAACAGGAAGCCGATCAACGCGCTGTATCCTAGGTACAACACGTTGCTAGTGAAACCGCCCAAGCTCAACTTTGATATCCAGTACAGGATAGCATTTAGGAAAATGTAGATCGCACTTGCACCGGCAGTGAAGAATGATCTCCATTGCCAGTGGTAGTTCTCCGAGCACAGTAAGAAGTAGATGAGCAGGATTGTGACTGTGGAGCAAGTAATAATCTATTTCCGTTGTTATTAGGATATGTCAGGAAATAATACTGTATGAAGGGTCACAAACCATGATTCCATAGCAAATGAATAGGAATCCAAACATGTAATAGACTTTATGAAACCAGATCGAATTCATGATGAAGTATAGCTCAACAAAGATGGCTCCAAATGGCAGAATTCCCACTAAAAGCATGCTGGGAATCGGCTTTAAGTATGTGGATTGCTGTGGGATCTGTCGTGGAATCTGATTGGTACGGACAGGAGGTTGGAATGCCTGGTGCAAGAATACATCAGCTCATAAACTCTATTGGAGGACGGGAACCTTGGACCCACAGGAGCTCTGAATCCAACCCAACTTCCGCCGAAACTTAATGGTACACTAAGGATGAACCAAATACCGACCAGCACCAACATGGTGGTCAAGGGTACGGCCCCGGAAGAGTTTTCAAAGATCAAGAAAAAGTTGAGGAGGAAAAATGTGCCAAATACAATCCCGGGGATGAACACGGGGGTAAGTATGATGTTGCGCTTCCACGCTTCGCCGCCAAACGACTTGTAAGTCCGGGCGGAGATATAACCGCCGATGAAACCGAAAAGCGTATATAGAAGAATCATAACTGTCCCCAAGGACCCACGATTGGATGGCGACAAAAATCCAAGAAGCGCAAAAACAATAGTCGCTCCAGTCATGAAAAATAGCTGTGCACCAGATCCCAAGAATATCGAAAGAAGCATGGGATTCTTCGGGGGACGGAAGACATCTCCGTGAACCAATTTCCACCCAGAATCATCTTGTACGTCCTCATTCAAGTCCAATTGATTGTAACGAGCGATGTCCTTGCGCAAAGCTCTTAAAAGAACCATTCCTACCATTCCGGTAAGAAAAATGACGATAATGGCAGAATTGACAAGTGAAAACCAATGAATACGAGGGTCAAAGACATGAAGATATTTGTCCCATCTTGTGGCCCAAGCAGTGGGTGAATGCCTCCAGTATACAGTATAAGTGAATAAAACCTCTGTTTCCTGGTCCTGTGACAGAACCACAGGCGAGAGATCAGAGCAGTCTGCGCCAAAGTCACCAGCGCCTTCCCGAAGCTTAGAATTCCGGGACGAGGGCTGGACAACAACACCCACAACACGGTACTTCTTAGTCGAGCGTGAGGCCAGTTCGTGGTAGTCGATGAAGATGTCGTAGTGATTGTTAAACTCAGCGATAGGATTGTCAGACTTGGGGTTCTTGATATCACCCAGCGGGAAACCTTGAGAATAGAACTCAACATTCTCCACCTCATCCCTATTCAAAGTGGCTGCTGGCAATCCGTCTATCAGCCAATTGATATTATAATTTTGCCAGATCCGCCTATTGACAAATTTTGCTTTCCGCGGATCAAATTTTTTAACCTCGCAAAGTGGTTTACAAGTTTCGTTCTTGGCCATCTTAATATCGAAAGGCGAATCAAGAATACGGTCCCCAAACAGGATGGACCCAAGCGACTCGGAAACCTTCTTGGGACCATTTGGGGGTCTGCAGAAGTTGAAAGCGGTATGGTAGTAGTCGTAAGAGATGACGGATCGGAGCTGCTGATCAGACTGTGAGAGAGTTGGCGTAAGACGGTTGACGTTTAGGGGAACCGTGCTTCCTTCGGTGTAGTCTGTAGGAGCGACTCCTGGGAGGTAAAATGCTGCAGAGAGTGATGAAAACAGGGACACTGCCCCGATCACTGGTATCAAGGGGTTTGGTAGAAACATTGTTGTGGCTATTATACCAGAGCCTCACTGGAGTGTCGGTGATGGTGTTGTGGTGGGGGTAGGTAAGCTAATGCCCAGGCCACGAGGTGCTAAGGACACGAGCACAGCTAGGACGCAGGAGAATGAATGCTAGTAAGTGGATAGAAAATGATGAACGCACTTCCTTACATAGACTTGTATCCCCGGGACGGTGATGTGAGCTATGTAATTATAGTACGATACTGTATTGAACCAGGCTTTGGTGTTGAATGCTCCCAGCTTTCCGAATTCGTAATTAGATGAGGCTGAGAACGAGCTCCTTGCCAAGAATCCTTCTTTGCAGACATCATTGGTGTTACTCGCAGCAGGTAACAAGTACCCGAAAATGTACGTCCTAATCTGCAATTTCCATTGGATTAGAAGTCAAAAATACACCAAAAACTTGCAGCTGGATATTCGGGTACTTCATGCCTGTCGCGAGTACATATGCGCTAGTAAACTACAGATGGCTGACTCAATATCTTGGCACAGTTATGGAATGCTAGTCTCGTACCGAACCCTACTCTACACGTAGTCTCGTACCCATCCCGTACCCAAGCTGCGAGCGCAGGAAGTATATGCATGTCTACCTACTTTATCATTGACTAACAAACTAAATTTTGAAAGAATAGGATGGCGTGCAGTAACTCAAAGTCAGCAGAACAGCTGAAAGACTTTAATTATTTTCCCGCCATTCTAAGCAAGCGGAGCTCAACTATCTACGATAAAATTCACATTAAATACCAGCGAGGTACCAATCCTTCCGAGAGCACCTATCAAAAAAACAAAAAGAGGAAAAAGGAGTTGAGGAAGGCTGCAAGGGATTGCAAAGTGTTGACTGCAAACGGAAGCCTTGTGGAGCATGGTAGGAATGGTAGAAACACCGTTAAAAGAGGTGAAGTGCTGAGTCTCAAGAAGTAACCTCATATCTGTAAGAGGTTTTGGCTTGGGTGTTTATATACATGTATACCAAATCTAGCGTAGCTCTCAATCTTCATCTGGGTCATATAAATCGAGGCTCAAGGAGAGTCCCGGAGGAGGTTGCGTTTCCTTCGGTCTTTCGTGATGTTGAGATTGTACTGCCACTGTCTCTACTCTAGTTGGAGCATCTCTTGGAGGTTCCACATTTGTGCTCGCGGTCTGTCCGTTGACGGTTGGGTTCGAAAAGAAATCCGGAATAGGCAGGCCCTTCGCGCGCAATTCCTCCTCATACCCCATATGAGAAAGGGCCCCACGCTTCATGACTTCTTCACTTGGCCAAGGTGTGAATGGCATCTGGGAGGATGGATCCAGAGCAGTAACATCTTCTTCCGAAAGACCAAGAGGGAGAGCGCGAGTGGCTTGTGAGTCTGCGTGTCCTGTGTCTCCGTTGCTGTTGTTATTCATGGAGCTATTTGAGTTATCGGCGGATCCAGATGCATGGTCTGCTGATGCCGTTTGCGTGTATCTTGATGACTGCGGGGGACGTGTATATTTCGAGATTTTGCGAGCATATGTCAGGAGTTCATCGTAAGGCACCTCTTACTATGGGGTTAGAGATTTTATTTGTAGGAGCCAAGAAGAAATAAATGTCAAATACCATTGGATTGTGGGAATTTGGTCATGGGCACATTGAGAACCTCCTTCCGTGCTTCTGATAGAGTCTCAAGAAGCTCTGTGAGCTGCTTATTCAGTGTTTCTGAGGTCGCCCGAAGAGATAAAATTCTTTGGTGATTCTGCTGGTGTTCATCCACTGAACAGCGGACGTTAGCCAACGGAACCGATACTAGTCCAGTTCAGTGCGATGTGCGACGTACACTGTTCAAGGCTCTCGGTCAGAGTATCATCGGCGTTTACAACAGCTATAGCAGCTGGGGAAGACGGGTTGTACGATGACACGGATTCAACCAAACTCTCCAGGGATGTTTCAAGACTATCAAATGACCTTTGAACAATGGCGTTCATAACTTGTGGGTTCGGCGGTTCAGGTGTATCCGGGAGATTTTCTTGCTGAGCGTTGATAACGACAAAGGCTGTTGGGGGGGGGGGGGGGTTTGGGAACACTATCATTTAGTCAGCAGTAGACGGTTAGTATGTACTTGAAATTGGGCGGCATGTCCCATGTGGGGAACCCAATACCTGCACCCAGATACTACATGTGTACTTAGTACGTACGCATAGAATTGGGTAGATTATTATTTCGGTACAATACACATAGTAATTACACAGAGCCACTCTTCAAGGGATACAACATCTATATCACGTGTAGGTCCTCTTACATTCAAATACAGGAGATCTGCGGTCGTAATTCTAGATGTCGCAGGGCTGAGCAATTAACAGTTACGGCAGAAAGGTTGGATCCAATAAACTTCTTGGCTAATTTCAGCGTCCCATACAAAGCGTCTACCGTTAATGTGATAGTCTGGCCTTAGCTATGCCTCATCCTCTACCACAAGAGGAACTTGTATTGATGTGAATGATCGTAAAAGATCAAGATGAGCAGAGGGAAGTGAGGTAGCCCATCGAGTACAATAAACTGGCTACGTGCGTAATGAGCGTATTTATACGAGCCTTCTCTATGACCGCTCTCAGATATACATGTGGTGTAAGTGGTAGAAGCAGTGGCTTGTAGGGAGGAGAGCATGGTAGTGTGATGAACGCGGTGACGGCGGCGGAATTGCCGTTACCACCATTCAATTACCCCTCCCCCTCACCCATCACTAACTCCCTCCTGTACCCCAGTCTCCCACACACCACTCTCTTCCTTAAACCACCTCCATCCGCCATTACCACATCTAAAACTTGCACCTTCCCTCTTCCAATACCCCTCTATCGCCTCTGTCTCCCTGCGCTTATCTGTATCCAACAACAGTACCTGGCTCCCCTTTGCTTGTGAAGAAATTACGAAAGAACATCTTCATCCTCTCCTCGAATCCTCCAACATTCATCGGTAAAGGTTTTCAGTTCAGTTTCATAAAGTCACCGCTCACCACCCATCTCATTCTATCTGCCGTTCTTCTAAGCCTATAGCTGGTACCATACACCGCCTTATTTCGGCATGGGTAAAACGTGTGTTGCTAGAATTTTCTACCTCTCTGTAACTCCACAATGAATTCCGCGATAGGAACTCTTGAAGCCATGACTGATACTTTTGTTCATACGTAGTCAGTCTAAGCTTACGCAAGAGCAGCTTGCAGAGCTTCAAAAGGCGACATTATTCGAGCGAAAGGAGCTTCAACAGTGGTACAAGGGTACGTTTTGGCAATCACACAACGAGAAAGCGAACACATTATAACTTGTGCTCGCGCATCTCATGTCCCACATCTCTTTTCAACTCTACCCTACCTTCTTAAGTGCGGAAAGACATGAATTCGATCGAGTTTCTGCTAACTAATAATTTCCCTACTATAGGATTTCTCAAAGACTGTCCGTCCGGCTCCCTGAACAAATCGGAGTTCCAGAAGATTTACAAGCAGTTTTTCCCATTTGGAGATCCTACGACATTTGCAGACTATGTTTTCAATGTCTTTGATGCCGATCGTTCCGGCACGATAGATTTTAAAGAATTTATTGTCGCTTTGAGTGTTACTTCACGCGGTTCACTGGAAGATAAGCTCAATTGGGCATTCCAGCTTTATGACATCGATGGCGACGGCGAGATCAGTTACGAAGAAATGCTACAAATTGTTGAGGCCATTTACAAAATGGTATGCATGCTTGATACGCCCTCGCTCATTGGCAAAAACTAAATCTCTCTTCGCGGGATCTAGGTTGGCTCCATGGTGAAACTTCCGGAGGATGAGGATACACCTCAAAAGAGAGTCGCCAAGATATTCAAGATGATGGACAAAGACGAGGTTGGCTTTCTTTAAAAAGCCCCGGTCATAAGAAACACACTAATCCCATTATCTAGAACGGGAGCCTGACCTTAGATGAATTCCGTGAGGGAAGCCAAAAGGACGCCACAATTGTCTCAGCACTATCTCTCTACGATGGATTGGTTTAATTACCTCTCATCATTTTCTTCTCAGCTCCCCTCTTTTCAGTTTCTTATGTTCGTTATACCGCGAAACAGTTTTAAGAGGTGCGAGAGGTGTATCAGTAAGACCTGTGGCTCTGGCTTTGGAAACCTTTATTCAAGACGAACAATTTCAGCAAGTGGCTGATAAAGAATGAAATATTGAGGGTTCAATAAAGTGGGTGGGCAAGATCGTACGCGCAGCATCGAGGGCATCTTTTTTCTTCCACTTATTCGTCGATATTTCTATTATCCACGGCTTTTAACTTCCCTGAAGGTCAGTGCACGGAGTCGTAGGTGTTTCTCGTTTTCTACATTTCACCAGGAAAATTGTATTCCTAATGGGGGCTGATGGGTTCATTTTCATGTTTTCATATCATTACCACACTCTTCCTTTTCGAATTTTCCTTTTTTTTTTTTTGGAAAACTTTTATTCGCTACTCTAAACTTTGACTATCAGCCACTTATTCTCCTAAGCTTGCATTTTTGATAATAGAAGCTTCACTCAAGGTTCATTTCCGATTGGCCCTTGTGAGTTGCAACTTCACCCGTTATGGACTAGCAACACGACGAGTGATAAATGGTGAAGAAAGCTCTAGCTACATGTAGCGTCACTTAAACTACCAAAGCAGCTTCCATCATTGACTGATATAAAGTCAAAGACCCAAGTGATACGTTAAAGAATACCGAGCTTTACCTTTTTATTCGCGAATCAAAATACGTTTCTAGTGATTAGCGGAATGGTAGGTCACAAGGTAACTGCACATGTGTAATATAAGCTTTTGATCCTCCAATCGCAGTGAGGAGCGAACATTATCATTGAGGTATCGGGAACTCGCGTGATTGAAGTAAGCTTCCGAGCGAAGCACGCGTTCGTAGTCCCCAGATCTAAAATCGAGATCCCCAGTTTTTATGCATTAGTAAACAAGAAAACCACATTAGTTGCTGCATCCAATGCCTATTTTCTGAGAACAAGACATACTCAATCCATCACTGGTTCATATAGTAATAAAGTAATGGAATATGCCTTTTTAACCAATTTAGATTGAACAGGTTGGAAGGCCCATGTACATGTGTGGTATTGGGAGCACAAATGGACCAAGCTAGGCATGAGCTCCGAGAAAAATATTTAACCCCAGTATGTGGCGCGGATGGTTCCAATATCCTTCCTTTCACAAGCATAGGAATTCTCTACCGTTACTTGGGTGGCAGGCTTCCCGAGGCATCGACCTTGAGTTCATACATGAGATCTTTTGATAAAACATAAATATACATGGATTGGTAGTCTATTGTTGCGTGCCAGTACTCTAGGTAGTGTGGCATTAACTTATTCGACACGCAGAGCCCATGAGAACCTGTTTCCCAAATATGTATGACACAACAATGTCGTGGGTGACAAGTCATAAGTGATGGGTGGTGGGAGGGGTAAGGTTAGGGTACTAATAGAGTACCCACGCATTTCAATTATCATAACACTTAATCCGCTAGGTGATGCCCGTTTCTCAGCGCATGTAGCATGTACAGCCTCAGGTAGAATTATTGTGGAAAACAGGGACAACGATCACGCCGAGAACAGAGCGATTCTCCAACGCCACATTTCCGCAATAATTCTACCTGAGGCTGTAGCTGCATCATAGCCCCAGGATTTCCCCGTATCGTTCCTGTCCCAAACTCCCAGAATATGCAACTAAAACATGTATGCAGACGCAAGGATAGGGCGGCGTTGACAGTTTTCTGGAAACATGGTCGTTTGAACGGATCTAGAGTGGAATAGAGCATAGGTAGGGTACATACTGCTGTACGTCAGGGACCACACTGTGCACACGGTGGGAAGGTCGATCATTTGTACTCGTTTACCACGAAAAGAACCAGAAAATGTAAGTGACAGAGACAGGGATAATTTGTATGAGAGATCACCGCCACTCCATACAAATAATCCTTGCTCTGAGCAACTGTATTTTCTGGTTCTTTCCGTGGTAAACGAGTACGTAGCAGCTCAGCATCCGCCGCGGACAGGTTCACTTCACAGCCCAGAGTTATTGTGTAGGGTGTGTGAAGATAAATACTTACATCTACTCACACATACACAGCTGCCTAAACAAGAATTTTAAACACCACTCAAGTACCTACAATTGTGTGAGATTGATAAAAGGGATTACTGGAAATGTGTAGGTATGTACTATTGAGTTGTAGGGTACTATGGCTCCTTTGGTAAGTGTGAATGTAAGCCGGAGTGAAAAAGCAAACAAATGCCATCCAACGAAGCATATCCTTGAAATTTACCGACTCTCGACACAGGAGGATATACACGTATTTATGTGCACGTAGAGCAAACACTGACTGCCAACTCATAATTCACGTATCTCCCGATGTCGACTGTAACCAAAGCAAGCAAACCCCTACCAACACCACTATTTTTTTCCCCCATGGCTGCTTCCCAGGAGAGCCGAGACGAGGAGAAAAGGTGCGGCATCAATAATCGAGAAACGGAAAAGAAAGGATTGTCATAAAAGAGGGAAAATGCGCTGGCTGTTCTTAGCGACACCTCTTGAACGGACGGCACTGGCGTTCGTTCCCCACGACCTGCTCTCGTGCAACACATACTCAAATATCTGTACCTGAACTCCCTCGGTGGTCCGATCGTCGTCAACATCTCTCGTCACGATCCCTCCTCCAAAACCACGAAGGGTGATACGGCGTAGAAGCAAAAGAAGAGTTGTGAAAGACGGTGGTGAATAGGTGGATGAGAATAGACCGAGCACACGAAGAGGTCTGAGAACATTTACGCTCAACAATATCTTGTTCTCCCTCTTTCTCTCTTTACCTGCCATGAACCGCCCAACATCATTCGGATTCTCAAATCAAATGGAACGCAAGCCGGACCTCAACCAACATCGTCAGCATCATCAACCCCCAAGAACACCAAGTTATACCCTCCCATACCCATCGCCGCACCAACATGTATCGCCCACAAAGCATCTGCCACACCCTCCATCCTCTTCGAGCACACCGCCAGGTAACGATACATCTCCAATCCACTACGCCCCTTCGTCGCCACATTCTTACGGCCAAGGTCCACCCTCGCTGAGTACATCCTCTATCTCAAGCTCCTCATACGCTGGGAGTGCCGACGGTGAAAGTACCGATGATACCGAGATTGACCTGGTCGCCCTTCTGACTGAGCGATTAGCGGGTGCATTTGACCCGTTGCAATTAGATCGCAGCTTAGCTGTTCAAGCTCAAACGTGAATACTCTACTTAAAATATTCTATCTCATCAAGTGGCTGAACTTCCGTTTCTAGTTCGGGAATGCTTAATAGTAAAACGCGGGAACTTATTGCACTTCAAGAGGAAGCCCAGGCGCGGTTAGCAGAAACCAAACGGGCATTCTTGGATGGCATGAAGATTGCGAAGGAAGTTAAGTCGGATCTTGATTATGTTCACCGAAAAGTCAAGTACGCTGAATCCCGGTGTCTCTGCTCTAACCCGCTTTTATCACTTGCTAAAAATCCTACAATTAGGGTTCTGAAACAGAAAACAGAGCGGAAGTAAGTTTCCCAAACGCAATCATGCGAGTAATACTGAACGGGTTTATACAGATATCCCGTTGAATACAACATGGCACGTGATCGCATACCGCCCCCATCCCAATAACAGCTCCACCATTATGTGTAGTCAATTAGAGGGTAACAAAGGGGAATGGCGCACAAGGGAGTTCCTTCCAATCCACTCTGTTTTCAAGTACTTTTCTTTGTTCTGGATTTCAGCTTTTCAATGTTTCTTTTCTTTCCGGTGTCGGGCGTACGGAGCAAGCATTTCTGTCTTTTAATCGCATAGGTTATAGAAGTATCTGGAGTCAATGAACAGAAAATCAGGATGCGAGTACCAGGGATTGTATGGTCGTTTTTCCGACTTATGTAAAATATTCTTACGCCTATGAGGGAATGTTGCCCCTGAGCATGATATTACTTTTATCAGTGGTTGTACTCACTTCATCAGAGTTAAATTTCTGCTTACTTGCTAATAAGGTGCTGACCTAGCTCTGTTTTCAATAGGAATGGTTGGCAGCAATAGTAGGTATTGCATACTAACGTCACTCTAGGGTAGGTATTATAATTAGGTGCTACAAATATTGCTCTAATATCGCCTTGAAAGGCTATAGTCTATATAAACCTATTCTGAGAGTTATCTATTTCCTGCCTGGGGTGATCAGGCCTAAAATGTCGAGAGTTCAATGTAATTTGTGTGCAACAAGTTAGACCACAATTATGTAAATATTCTGTTCTAATAGATTATTTGGGTCCAGCCTTGAAACCTAATTCTACGCTTAATTTGAGTTCTAGGTGGGCGTAGAGCTAATAGAACTAGAATGGTGCAGGGTAAACAAGTAATGCAGGTATGATGTACTCTAGAGATAGAGGAGACTTGTAGAGGAAAGATCACTGGGTGGCCAATGCGTCGCATGCAGCTACCATGCTCAGTCGCGTATTTTCAGATCTGGTGGTCGAGGGTTCTGATTCGTTCAAGAAGGGATACAATGCTCCCAAGACCTTGACAAGCATCCAACGAATACTGTGTTTGAGTTTGCAAAGATTAAGCCATGAAATTTATCTAATTTGAACGATGCAAAAAGCTATAGGGGATGGAGGCCATCAACCTATTATTGTAGTAGTGTACCGTAAAAACTCGAATAATTCGTTGGCTCCGTGAGATCAAAGTTGCTTCTATTGGAAACCGCTGATGAAGCTCGATGCTACCCAACCAATTACTCAAGAGATAATTCCTGGGCGGAGATAACGTATTATTCGAGTTTTTTGCGGTATAGCGGATGGGTTTGTTTGTCCATTTTTGGTCCTAATAAATAAACTTACTCTATGTCAGTACTTGGACTACTGGAATTAGCTTTTCCCCACTCTGTACGTCAAGTGAGACATTTCTTCATATGTAACCGTGGCGGACAATCAAAACCCCCAATAGAAGACTTTCCTAGTGACCAATGGCGCCCGAAATCAATGATGAAGGTGATTAATGACCTACTTTCTTTTATATACAGTCACGAACTATATTATCTATTTTTCGTTGTTTTGAGTCTCAACATTAATAACATCAACTCCACGGGTGCGCCACACTGCGCACTGACATTAAAACTAAATCACGAACACTTTTGCAGAGTGGCTGTAGATATAGCTCCGTAAGAAAGAGTCCGTGAAGCAGTGGACTTCGAAATCACAGGCCCTCGGAACGATTATTCAAAGTCTTTACGAGTAGAATTAGCCGCTGTAGAATCAAGCGGGTCACAAGCAGCATTTCCGCCAAATCCCGCATTTTGGGTTCATGTAGAGTATATGCGGGTTGATATAACAAGGTTATCGCAGGGTGCTTTTACAGGAAGTAGATTTTGATACATTATGTAATGATTTACGTGCCAAGAGAGTTTCCTAAAAGCGATAGCACGACCCCCAGCCATCTCAACCTCAATCTCTGATACTCAACTCCCTAGCTAGATCCACAAACTCTCTCGATCGAGATGGAGGACGAAAATGATAATGATATCGAAACCAGCGCCCAATTGGAAGCTATGGGGTTTACATCTTTCGGCCAACAACCGAAGCGGCCCAAACATCGACACCATGGGCCTTCGGGACCTCCCGGATCCCCTCCAAGAGTCGAAATTCCAAAGGAAGCGGCTCCGGCGCCCCTGTCAGGTGATGATACGAGCGTCTGCGATGAGGCTGGAGGGTCAGAACAGCAACGACACAAAGCATCTCGTAGCTATGGGCAGGTGCGGTTCCCCCTCTTCCGTGACTACAGGTAGTATTAATCGTTTTTATAACATTGTCAATTTTTTTAGGGAGCTCGAGCTCGAGTATCCAGTAATTATGATGGCGACGTTAGTTCTGGATCTTCATCTGGAGCATTCTTTTCAAAGAGCTTCATAGAAAATCCATGGGAGAAATTAGAACAGAAGATGGGAATACCTGTAGGATTGAAGAGTTAATTCACATTGATAGCGAGAACATGGTAAAGGTTATATATAATTGGTCAAATTCCCCTGACCGGGTACACTGAGGAAATCGCAATGCTACATATAATATATGATGTCTGCTGGGTCTATACATACATGTAAGTGTGCTGGCCCTTCGCCCACGAAGCCTCGCCGCAGCTAAAGTAGACGTATATATGCCTAAAGAGTCCAAACTAGTATAACTACGTGCTGCTATTACTGTGTCCGGGCTTGTCCACGATGTGTTTAGGGCTAATCAGATATAAGTAGATATCTTTATAGACCACTAATATGAGACCTCAAGCGGTAACGGGGCCTCTTAAATCCTCTCACTGAAACTATTAGCGCAGGTTGCTGGGACTGTAATAGAGAGCGCCCAAAATTCTTCAGACTTACTATACGGGCGTGGTCCGGACAAACTATTATATAAGATGTTAACTGAGGCCAGGTACATACTATTGACTTATTCTCAGCTGCTTACAGCGAGCAGACTTTGTATCACTACTTCTCCCAGCGTGAGATGATCTTACTTTCGACGGAGTAACATGCATGATTGATATCCAGGGAGCGAGTGATATATTATGATTAGACTACTTTACATGTTGGATTCCGATTCCTTGTTGGGAAAGTACTCAAAGCAACGGCTGCGCAAGGGCTGAATCTTACCAAAATCCTTCGTTGTGTAACCCTATAAGATAATTATTTAATAGAGCGTTTAAGCTTACCTCTTTTTTTTGTCAAAAGAAAAAAGTATGCAGGCGGAGAGATACTAAAGCCGACGAAGTTATGATCGGACATAGGGTCAACAGGCCTAGGATATGGCTTCAATATTTCCTTTAAGACTCTAGTTTCGTCGGGATCCGTCGCCTGGCCGCATGTTTTGTCTTGATATTTTCTTTTTAGCAAAAAAGGTCGAGTGAGCTTAAACGCTCTAATAAATTATCTATGGATGAAAGTGGTCAAATTCATGGCCTGTACCGTGCGCCATTTAGTAAGGGAATCGCCTTGCTAACTACGGTTTATAACAACGGAGGTAATCAAAAATTAGTAATAGTTACTACAGAAGGCTACTAATAGGAGGCTGTCTTTCTGTGTTCTGCTTAGTCATCATCAACGGACTAAGCTGGAGCCTTTTTTGGTCCGGCGCTTGATTTGGCTCCAGTGGGAGGGACTATCAATGAGATTTCTCCTCCACCATTACGTTTGCTCATAGGATTATAAATTCCTGTCTAATTTAGATAATTTTGGGCGTTTTGAAAAGCTGGCCTCTTGCTCTACCATTCCCTGTGATCAAATATGCCCAAACCCGAATACTTGTACCTCGAATTCATTGTTGCAGTTGCGGAAGTAGAAGAAATAACCAGTGCATGGGCATAGGACAATATGAAGTGGAGAGGCCAACAGAGTAAAGTGAGAGCAATTAATTTGAATACATTGGAGGATAATATAACGTGAGTCTATAGGTAAGGGACTATGATGCCAAGGAATACAACCGAGACGAGAACGTAGTAGAAGATCTTCGTGACTATGGACTATGGGGCGGCTCTGTTTGATCGAACAACCAAACTGAACCTTATAACGTAGCGTAGAACAAGAATAATATTCGTGGAGTAGAATACAGAAGAAGAAGAAGAAGAATCTTATATTGCTTAGAAGCCGAAGCTTATCGCACACCTAACTACCCGACTACAACCTCCACCGACTAACCCGAAAAACAAAAACAAAGTACAAAACTAACTACCGCAGCTACGAGAACTACGTACATAAAAAAGAGAAACAGCGCACAAAGAGGGCGCGAATAACAAGTGGTACAGGTAAGCAGAATCTAAGCGACAACAAAGAAACCTCCCCGTGTTAAGAATGAACCCCAAACTTCTCCGTCAACTACATAAGCGAGCACAATCCTAAACATGGTGTTCAACTGAAACGATATCATTACCAACGTTCCCTGGTGTCATATCTATGGACGAAACTTAACAGGACTGGGAAACCATGCGCACGAAGGCAGGAAAAGCCAACCGCAACAGCGTCAGGGTGGAAGCGAGGGGGGTGGTTAAGAGTGGGTCCTCGGGCATCTGGTTGTCAGGCAGCGAGAAATTGAGGAGTGGTGACCGGTAGGTCAGGTAAGAATGGGTGGGGTCGTCGGTCCCAGGAGCAACGGCTAAAGACTGTGCTCGAGTCGTGTTTAAAGTGGTGTCCTCTGGAGGGGACATGCAAAAAGGTTGAGTCTGAGACTCAGTATATATGGGGGGTCGCAATCGAAAGTGCCGACCGTGTTGTATTGAGGGGTGGTCTCGGAGACCAGTTGGGTTGGGGTGAGGGGAGCTGGCCAACTCGGTTAAGAATAGGTTGCCTGGTTAAGACCGATAGAGAGGGGTAAGGTCACGGGACCTCGGGTAAAAAATTTGACGATAGTTTCGCGACCGAAGGGTCGCTAACTTCGCGGGCTGTCGAGCGCTTTGGCAGTAGGTTCTCGCTGACTAGAGATTACTGACAGTGTGCGTACCCGACGTGTGGGATCACTCGTGCGATGAGTGAAAGTAAGGAGGGGCGAAGGCAGCTTTCGAGAGTAGCCGCTGATTTGGCGAGGGGTGAACGGTGGACGCATCCCGTGAGGGCACTGAACGAGCAAAAAAAGGGGGTGTCGAGCGAGGGGAGTTCAGGGTCCGAAGCAATTCGAGAATCAGAATAACTCCATCTCGGGGGAAAAAATTCTATCACGAGCCAGAGGCGAGCGAGTAGAATGCAGAAGAAGAAGAAGAAACTTATATTGCTTAGAAGCCGAAGCTTATCGCACACCTAACTACCCGACTACAACCTCCGCCGACTAACCCGAAAACAAAACAAGATACAAAAACTAACTACCGCAGCTACGAGAACTATGTACATAAGTAAAAATAAGAACAGCGCACGAAGAGGGCGCGAATAACAAGTGGTACAGGTAAGCAGAATCTAAGCGACAACAAAGAAACCTTCCCGTAGTAAATAAGTAAGAACCCCAGACTTCTCCGTCAACTACATTAGCGAGCACAACCCTATACATGGCGTTCAACCGAAACGGTATCATTACCAACGTTCCCGGTGTCATATCTGTGGACGAACCTTAACAGGACTGGGAAACCACGCGCACGAAGGCAGGAGAGGCCAACCGCAACAGCGTCAGGTGTGAAAGCGAGGGGGGGTGTGTCGAATGTGGGTCCTCGAGCATCTGGTTGTCAGGCAGCGAGGAATTGAGGAGTGGTGACCAGTTGGTCAAGTAAGGAGTGGGTGGGGTCGTCGGTCCCAGGAGCAATGGCTAAAGACTGTGCCCGAGTCGGAGTTGAAGTGGTGTCCTCTGGAGGGGACATGCAAAAAGGGTGGTGAGTCGGAGACTCAGTATTGTATGGGGGTCGCAATCGAAAGTGCCGACCGTATTGTGTTGAGGGGTGGTCTCGGAGACCGGTTGGGTTGGGGTGAAGGGAGCGGGCCGCTTCGGTTAAAAAATGGGTGGCCTGGTTAAGGCCGATAAAGAGGGGTAAGGTGACGGGACCTTGGGTAAAAAATTTGACGATAGTTTCGCGACCGAAAGGTCGCTAACTTCGCGGGCTGTCGAGCGCTTTGGCAGTAGGTTCTCGCTGACTGGAGATTACTGACAGTGTGCGTACCCGACGTGTGGGATCACTCGTGCGATGAGTGAAAGTAAGGAGGGGCGAAGGCGGCTTTCGAGAGTAGCCGCTGATTTGGCGAGGGGTGAACGGTGGACGCGTCCCGTGAGGGCACCGAACGAACAAAGAAGGGTGGGTGTCGAGCGAGGGAAGTTCAGGGACCGAAGCAATTCGAGAATCAGTATAACTCCATCTCGGGGGGAAGAAATCCTATCGCGAGCCAGAGGCGAGCGAGTAGAATGCAGAAGAAGAAGAAACTTATATTGTTTTGAAGTACAAGACTTATCGCACGCCGAACCGACCGCCTAAAACAAAACCGAACCAAACAAACAAAAAGAAAACAACGAACAAGAACAAAACAAGAACAAAGCAGGAACAAAACAAACACGAACAAAGGCAAGGGAATCCAAGAGCAATACGCAACAAGAAAAGCCCAAAAACAAGGAAAACTGACATATCTCAGCGGACTCGAGTGCTGGATCCATTAACGACAACAAGAACTAAACAAAATAAAAGGTAAAAGGAAACTGCCCTTCCTAATCCCGCCTCTAGTCATTTTCTTCCATCCCCTCTTCCAGGTCCGCCTCCGCCTCCGCCGACTCGTACCATTTCGAGAGTTGAGATTTCTTTGCAAATTGTAGGATGAGGTCCGTTTTCAGATTTGTGAACATCCAGTTTTCCCAGGTCATCGCTCCGGGGATTTTCTCTATCAGAGGGGCGCGGATTCGAGCCCATGCTGGGCATTCCATCAGTACGTGTTTCGCTGAGTTTTCCACACCACATTGGCATGGTTCGGGGTCTGTATGTACTGCGTGTTTGTCGATTCGGGTGGTTTGGCACCGGATTCGAAATACTTTTTTTGCTTCCGTAAGGGTGAGTTTCGCTATCTTGGGAGGGGGGCGGAATTCCCCCCGATGGTGGTAGTTCGGTATTGGTTGTGTATTCCATTCTTCCAACAGGTGGTCGCGTAGTAGTTTATTTTGATTCCACTTATCTCTCGCATTTCCGGGGGTTTGATATGGGAGTAGTAGAGAGGCGATTCGGTGTAAACCTGTTCCTTTGATATTTGCTTCTCTGTATGGGAGGAGCTCGATCAGGGATTCATTGTTGGGGTGGGTTGCATCGGTACAGAGTATTCTGGTTCCGTACTGTCTTGAACGATATGTCAGGAGGTGTTCTAGGGGGGGTAAACTTGCTTCTCGAAGGAGTTTAGCTCTCTTGGTCCATCGTGGTAGGCCTGTGATGACCCGGGCAGCTTCGTTGTATAGTGGTTCGAGGGATCTTATAATGTGGTCTGCGCCAGTCCACCAAGCCTCGGATCCGTAGAGCAGACTTGGAAGGAAGCCTTGTGTTATTAGGTGGTGAATTGTCTTAACTGTCATGCCTGGCAGGTGGGCAGTGTTCCGGATTTGATGGAGGGCTTTAAGGCCTTTTGCGATCGCTGCTTCGATGTGGGGCCGGAAGGAGAGGGTCGGATCTATCCAGACTCCTATGTATTTCAGCTTCTCTTTGGGGTATATCGCGGTATCGTTGATTTTGACTGGAAGTCGTGGTTGTTGTATGGATGATGTAGTGGGGCGGAAGAAGATCAGGTCCGATTTATCCGGGTCGTATTTGATTTGGAGTGGGTCAGCTTTTATTAGTCTTTCTCTCATTCGTTCCTCCATTCTCTTGATTATGAAGCCTGGTGTTTTGGATATTTGCACCAGCGCATCATCATCGATGTATGTTGTGTCCATCTCTTTCGGACTGCTTGTTGGGTCCAGGATTACTCCGGCGTAAATCATAAATAGAGCCGGGGACATGGGGCTACCTTGCGGGACTCCAGATTCATATGGCTGTGGTTCCTCTAGTTCGTGGTTAAATTGGAACTGTAGTTTTCTGCCGGTGTTGAATTCCTTGCACCATTCTGTTAGGTAGCTGGGGAATTTTTGTTGGTGCATGATCTCTGCGAGGAGTAGGTGGTCTACACAGTTAAATGCTCCCTGGATATCGTTGGTTAGGATCGCTGGTCTGTCCCGCCGGGCGACTCCGGTGCTGTTTTTCAGTAGTAGGTTTTGTTGTATTGGTGTTAGGGTTCTTAAGAGGGCGTCAATTGCTGAGATGGTTGGTCTCCCCCCAAATTGATTCGCCGTGAGTGTGCCTAGGATTTCCCCGGAGGTACAGAGTCTTTGAGCCACTATTTTCTCCAGGATCTTGCTGAAGCATTGTAGAAGGGATATGGGCCGGTAGGCTTTTGCTTCGTGATAATTTGCTTTGCCGGGTTTCGGGATCGGGATGCATTTTGCTACTTTCCATTCCGCTGGGTGTACTCCGTGCCGAAGCATAGCGGAGAACATGTCTTGGATTAGAGTTGTGTTTGCCTTGATTATTGCTTTGATGAAGGTGTAGGGAATGCCATCCGGGCCGGTCGCCGAGTGCACTGGGCAGGAGTCAATTGCTTTTTTGAGTTCTTCGGGGGTGACTATGTCAAAAGTGTCTCGGAGGTCAAAAGAGGGGGGTCTAATGTTTAAGGGGGGGTGGTCGGGGGACGTCCGTTTTGAGGGGAAGAGATGTGCTCTTAGAGCTTGGCATTTCCCCGCAAACGTTTCTTCACCTTGTATGGTTGGTATGATTGTGTCTCGTCTCCTTCCTGCGTTTAGGATCCTCCAGACTTCACTACCTTTCGCTTCATTTATCGTCTTTTCCCGCTGGTCCGCTTTTGCCTTCCGGATCATGACTGTCCACTCTCTGCATGCCTTCCGGTGCTCCTCCACATGGTTGGGTTTCCTCGTATTTCTCGCCTTCCTCTCTGCCGAGTTTACCTTTGCCTTCATCTGTTTCATTTTATCTGACCTCCAGGAGTTGGCTCTTACCCCCTCCTTCGAGAGTGGTGTTACTATACTGATAGTTGACCTGACCAGTTCTACGAAGAAGTCGACAGTTTGTTCCGTGAGTTCCTTGGTTTCCCATGCCTCTGCAGGGATGGAAATGTTTGACATGTGGTTCTCCAATAGCTTCCAGTCTGTTTGTCGCCACAGTCGTCTTGGTACAAAAGGTGGTTTTTCCAAGTGTAAGTGAACGGAGGTTCTCCCGTTGTCTGAGCCCGCTCCGTAGGGTTCAGTGCTCCATCGTAGGTTGTGGTCAAGTGTTGGGCCTTTTACAAATGCAAGGTCGATAGTTGTGGGCCTTTTCCCTCTGTCTCTGGGGAAATGCGTAAAGACCCCTGGTTCGTTCAGGAGGGTCAGTTTCTGTCGGGTTATCCATCGTTTTAACCGTGCGCCGTTGACGCGGTCTGCTCGAATGTTGTTTCTGTATTCATGTGAATTTACTCCGTACCACATCTGGTGGTGGCAGTTGAAGTCTCCCATTACTAGACAGTTATCAAGGGTTTGGATTGTACTTGCTATTTGAGCGAAGGGGCCACTTCGGCCTGGGGAGCTGTTACGGGCATGCCAAGCATTTACGGGAGTAAGAAGGAAGGCTAGTAGATACCCCAATACCCTCTGATACTAATGGCAATACTACTATCAACTCCGGTTCGCACCCACGAGGTGCGGTGCGATCGATATACGACCAAATGCGGAGTTGCGGTTTTCCTAGTTAAAAAACATGTTTCGACCCCAATAATAACCCCCGGAGCGTCAAACCGCCGGAGGGGAGTGTTTTGGTACCGGTGGATATATGAGGGACAGCTGGAATCAATCGGATCGAAGATCGGACCGCTCGGAGCGAATCGGCGCAAGCTGCCAGCCGACCGAGTACCTATCGGCGGTACCTGTGAGCATGAGAGGACTCTGCTATGTGGGAAAGCGATGTGGGAAGAGGCCTGAGTAGGTAGCTTTGCCGTCCGAGACCTCCGAATAGCCGACGCTGACGATTATCCACCAGACGGCCGATGGAGAAGAAACATCGACAGGGGAACGTGCATTAGAGTGGATAAATAGGTTGAGTGGTTTCAGCGGCTTTAGGAGTTTGGGTTACGGATTTAGGAGTTAAATGTTCTTGGTTGTTTCTCAGGGTCTCGGGTATGCCCCGAGTGTATTCTGTATTATTAGTAGACTGGGTCCTCGAGACATAAGCGAGGGATATAAATACTGTGTCATTCACTGACTAGCCAAACCATCATCGGCGAAATCAGAGTCTTAACAATATAAATCGTTGATACGCGAGTTACAACTTTATTTGACTATACTTCTGGAAATACTTCACTCTATCGTGACTTCGAACTCTACCTGAACTATTACGTCGAAGACGGTCGAATACTATACGCTAATTCTAGTGGATCTTTGTTGATAACGTAGCTCGCGGGGCCCGTATCGGATCAAGGAGAATTATACTCAACGTTGACTGAAGAGACCTTGGAGACTTCTACCTTTGTAGCTGTTAGCCGAACTCTGAGCTCTGCGTAGTGTACTCTTGTGGTCTGGTACGCATCCCTCACAGGAGTATATGTTTAGGATTTGGGTTTTTTTGGTTTGGATTTCTACCGTGATCGATACTATGAAATTATCGTGTGTGTAGTGGTGTTTTGGTTTGAGATTGGCATGTTTGCGGACGTATGTTGCACATTTTGTATTGGTGTTGCTGGCCGTAAAAATATAAAAGAGATTTGATTCTGGTGGGTATCCCTCTGCTGAGGTCCATGGTTCTTGTAGTAATAGAAAATAAATACTAGAGTTTGTTTCCGCTTCTTCTACCGCCGCCTTGGTGATAAGTTCGCTCCGTGCACAATTGAGTTGGTGTGCGAGCGCGGTGGTTGGAGGCCTAAGCATTATTTGTCATGTGTTGGTCGTCTTCGGGAACGGGTGTTGCTCCGATTGGGGCGGTGGCTGGTACTTGAACTACCGGAAGCGGCTCCTGGATGGGTGCGGCCGGTGGGTCTTGAGCGGGTGGGGCGTTTTCCTTTCCTTTGTTGAGGAATCGGCGTTTAACTCTTTCGGGGCATGCTGGGTCGGAGGCCTTATGAATTCCTTTACAGTTCAGACATCTGATTGGGGTGTGGGTGCATCTGTATCCTCCCTGGCATTGATTGCATGGGTGGAAGCTGGTGAGATGATCTCCGGCACAATGACCGCATCTCCCACTGTTTTTGCATTTCTCCTGGCGGTGACCGTATTCGAGGCACTTCGCGCATTGGGTGTCTGGGAAGGTTGGGAGGAAGGCCTCGATGTGGCAGCTGCGGTTAAAGAGGGATAGGAACTTAACTCCTAGTGTTTCCATTGTGACTTGTCCTGGGAGCGCGATGACCATTGATGAGTGGGTTTTCTCCATTCGAGTCTCTGCTCTGGAGATCCAGCGGGGGATTTGGGCAAGTTGGAAGTTATCTCCATAATTGCTTCTAATTTCGGATGCTACCAGTTGTCCTGCCTCGACGCCTTCTCCGACCGTTGTGGGGATTCCATGAATGAGAAACTTTGACTATTTGGAGTTTGCCCGGATGATGGCGACTGGTACTTGTAGGGTGAGGAGAGCCTCCTCAATTTCTTTGGCATACTCCATTGCCTTTGTTGCTGGGGTTACAAACTTTGTTTCCAGGATAAAGTTGTCCTTGGGTGTTCTCCTTGCTGAAATAAAGTGGCAGGATTCGTCCTGAATTCTTGCATTAACTAGGGTCCTGATCTCAGAGGGATTGACGTCGGATGGGGCAGTGGTTTCAACAATGATTTCTCTGTTGATTTTGGTATATTCTGGCTTGAAGAGAGGGTCCGCTTTTGGCTTTGCGGACTTCTTTCTTCTCTCTACAACCTGGAAATTTCCTTGAGCAGGGCCGGGTGCCGAGGCCACGGCGGCCCAGGTGCCTGCTTTCCATCCACGGGGAGGGGCTTGTTGGGGGGGTGCGGGTGGGGGGGCCTGAGGAGCTGCCTGAGGCGCTGCTTGGGGAACTGTTTGGGGGACCGCTGGAGGGGGCATTCTCTGTCCCTGCGGTTGTTGTGGTTTTCGCTGTTGTTGCTGCTGTTGCTGATGTTGATTTTGTTGTGGTTGCTGCGGTTGCTGCGGTTGTGGTTGTTTGTTGAGGAGAAGATGGATCGCCGAGTGCATGCTGGTGATCATAGTTGTTTGCGCCTCGATTTGGTGCCTCAGTGTGTCCACTGTTCTCCGGAGTGTGGTCGTTTGCTCTTCGAGGATTTCAATCCTGTCGGTGGGTGGGCAGATTCGGCTGGTGGCATGTCTAATGGCCCAGGTAATGTAGTTCAGGTCCGTCTGGGTGTGAGTGTCCTGGGGAACGATGCTTGGGTAGAGGTAGTCAATTCTCGGTTGGTATGGGTCGTTGTAGTCGGATTGTGTTGCAAAGGTCGAGGAGAATTCTTGTTCCTGAGCTCCGGATGGGGTTGGATCGGGAACCGGAGTATTCCTGTTCTGCGGAGGGGCTGTCCCTTGCTGGGAAGACTGGGTGAAAAAGGACTGGAGCGAGGCTTGTTGCGACATAATTGAATGTCCAGTTCTTCTAGCGGCGTAGAGTGATGTTTCGGAAAGGTTTCTTTTCCTTCCCTTTGGGAGGTCAAGGCTGGAGAATTCTTCGCTAGAAGCCAGTTTTCTTGGTGTTTCTTTCGCTTGGAACAAACAAACGCGACCGTACGATCGGGGGCAAAGTGGCTCAACCTGGTATGGTATACCAGGGTAAACCGAGGGGAATAAAATAAAATGTTTTGAAGCGAGGTTTGATATCAGAGAGTTCTTTGCGAGCCTTAGCGAGCAAGTAGAATACAGAGAGAGAGAGAATCTTATATTGCATAGAAGCCGAAGCTTATCGCACACCTAACTACCCAACTACAACCTCCACCGACTAACCCGAAAGCAAAAACGAAGTACAAAACTAACTACCGCAGCTACAAGAACCGCGTACATAATAAAACAAAACAGCGCACGAAGAGGGCGCGTGTGAGGGATGCGTACCAGACCACAAGAGTACACTACGCAGAGCTCAGAGTTCGGCTAACAGCTACAAAGGTAGAAGTCTCCAAGGTCTCTTCAGTCAACGTCGAGTATGAATCTCCTTGATCCGATACGGGCCCCGCGAGCTACGTTATCAACAAAGATTCACTAGAGTTAGCGTATAGAATTCGACCGTCTTCGACGTAATAGTTCAGGTAGAGTTCGAAGTCACGATAGAGTAAAGTAATTCCAAAAGTATAGTCAAATAAAGTTGTAACTCGCGTATCAACGATTTATATTGTTAAGACTCTGATTTCGCCGATAATAGTTTGGCTAGTCAGTGTTACGGGCATGCCAAGCATTTACGGGAGTGAGAGAAAGGCTAGTAGATACCCCAATACCCTTTGCTACTAACGACAACACCAGTATCAACTCCGGTTCGCACCCACGAGGTGTGGTGCGATCGATATGCGACCAAACGCGGAGTTGCGGTTTTCCTAGTTAAAAAACACGTTTTCGACCCCAATAATAACCCCCGGAGCGTCAAACCACCGGAGGGGTGTGTTTTGGTACCGGTGGATATACGAGGGACAGCTGGGATCAATCAGATCGAAGATCGGACCGCTCGGAGTGAATCGGCGCAAGCTGCCAGCCGACCGAGTACCTATCGGCGGTACCTGTGGGCATGAGAGGACTCTGCTATGTGGGAAAGCGATGTGGGAAGAGGCCTGAGTAGGTAGCCTTGCCGTCCGAGACCTCCAAAATAGCCGACGCTGACGATTATCCACCAGACGGCCGATGGAGAAGAAACATCGACAGGGAAACGTGCATTAGAGTGGATAAATAGGTTGAGGGGTTTCAGCGGCTTTAGGAGTTTGGGTTACGGACTTAGGAGTTAAATGTTCTTGGTTGTTTTTCAGGGTCTCGGGCAGGCCCCGAGTGTATGCTGTATTATTAGAAGACCGGGTCCTCGAGACATAAGCGAGGGATATAAATACTGTGTCATTCACTGACTAGCCAAACCATCATCGGCGAAATCAGAGTCTTAACAATATAAATCGTTGATACGCGAGTTACAACTTTATTTGACTATACTTTTGGAATTACTTTACTCTATTGTGACTTCGAACTCTACCTGAACTATTACGTCGAAGACGGACGAATCCTATACGCTAACTCTAGTGAATCTTTGTTGATAACGTAGCTCGCGGGGCCCGTATCGGATCAAGGAGATTCATACTCGACGTTGACTGAAGAGACCTTGGAGACTTCTACCTTTGTAGCTGTTAGCCGAACTCTGAGCTCTGCGTAGTGTACTCTTGTGGTCTGGTACGCATCCCTCACAGTATATTGTTACTCACAAGTTCACTTGGAGTAACGAAGTCACCTCAAAAAAAAAAAAAATATTATCATTATCCCCTATCACAATGACTACCCGAAGGGATAATTACTTCATAGATACCTCGGCCGTAACTGAGGAGGCCGGAGGAGAAGATTCTATGGTGATATCAAGGGCTGCTACCCCAGATCCCCTACTCCAGGGAGGACCCTCTACACACACATCAGCAAACCCGCAACCTCCGCCAGACGCTCTGGACGCTCGAGGCGCCCAGGGCGCTCGGTAGACAAACTGCCTCTCCAGAGAAGCAGCAGAGCGTTCCTGGCGCTCCCTGGCGCTTAGCATTCCGCCCTGGCGCGCACTAGGCTACTCGCGCGCCCTGGCGCGCACTAGCCCTCCCAAAGCGCCCCGACAGTGATACGCTTACCCCGACGCAATGCTCTCTCGCCTGACGCTCTCTCGACGGAATGTTCTCTCGCCTGAGACTACTACCTATCTCCTGGACGCTCCTGGAGCTCTCGCGACGCCTCAGGAAGCGTTTTGTCCGCTCCTGAACCTCTCTGACGACTCCTGGGCATATCACTAATGCTTCTGGAGCACTCCCGACTGCTCCAGCGGCGCCCGACGCACCGCATTTTACCTTTCAGCGCCATGTTTTTACCAGGCATACTACTCTTTGCTTTAGTAGGCACTGCTTTGCAGAGCATCCAAAACCGTGATTCTATTACTAAATACTAACACTACAAGCGTCTTGAAATCGCCAATCGAATATAATACAGGTATATAGGTATCTCTCCAAAGCACTCGCCGCTGCTCTCCAAAGCACTCGCCATTGCGCTCCAAAGCACTCGCCGGTGCCCTACAGATCCTTTTCCTCCTCCCCTCCCTCGCGATCCTCATCTTCATCCTCCTCGCCTTCCTCTTCCGCTTCAATGCCCCGAAGTTGAGCCTGAACCACCTCTTCCTGGCCGCCACCGTTGTCGGAGATATCCCCTGGAGCACTCGGGGGTGCTCTCCGAGCATTCCGGAATGCCGCAAGATCCGCCGCTAACGCTTCGTCGTCCTCGCTAAATCCATCTTCCGGTATCACCTCAATAGTGATACCCTTCTTCTCTCGTATCTATCAAGGTTAGCCTCCGTATGCAGAAGAGCGCTCCGCCATTGTAGCACCCATCTATAGCATACCTTCTCCCGGAGGTTATCCTTGATCACCTCCAACGTTGCCTCCTGATTCTGCCTACTCCTCCCCTTCCATGTGTTGCTCATCCTGTTGAACGTTTCTACTCGTGTGCAATGTCAGCGCGCGAATCCACTATAGCTCTGGGAGCATCTGTTACTGCTCTCAAAGCACTCGCTATAGCTGTAAGGGGATCAGGGATGCTTACTGACAACACTCTCATTCTGTGACTGGAAATGGTCAGGCTTCACGTATGTTCCCGTTGACCATGCCCGAATGCCATGCCAAATTGCAGTGGATATCAGGCAAATAAATGTAGGGGTAATCCGCTCTAGGAACTCGGGGTCTTTTACCCCTCGCATCCTGACCCCATCAAAGTATTTATAGTACAATATGTCGATAATCTCTGGCGCAAGAAACCGTAGACGGTAGGTCTAGTATCTGTTAGCAGCGTTCGCGAGTGCTCTCCAAGCATTCCGGGTGTCCGGGTGCTCTCCGAGCATTGACACCCGAGTGCTCTCTGGTCATTGACACCCGAGTGCTCTCTTAGCACCCCCGGGTGCTCTCTAGGGATTGATCATACCTCGTAATGCTGCGCAGGGCTCAAGAAGCGATCATTCTTTAAAAGATACTCTACTTGAGCAGCCCTCGCCTCAGGACTCGAGAGCTTTCCAAGCCCATAGATGGTCGAATCCGCCAGGCGCCCTTTAACCTCGTGCATCAAGTGCGAACGGACTCGGGAGTGTAGACTTCTGACCTATCGTTGTCAATTACGCTTCCAGAGCACTCGTCAACGTTTCAAGGGCATTCACCTGTTTGATAACGACCTCGTCCAGATCTACCGCACATCCCACCCTGCGACTGGCAGCTGCCCACATGTTCACTACCAGTACCGAAAGCCTCGCTGCAGGTGGAAAAGGCTCATGTAGAAGAGTGTGGTCCCCGATTAGCGTGCTGCACTCCTTCTCAATCCTCTGAGCCTGCATTGAGAGAACGTTTGCACTCCTCGAGCTAGGTAACAAGGATCTCTGAGATAGGTTGCTCGCATGAATGTTAACAGTGCTCTCAAAGCGGTCGTCAGTGCTATCGGGAATACTACTAACCTCGCTTTCTGCTATAGGAGCATTTCCTTCCCTAATAGACGACGAAAGCTGTGCAATATCGTAGACTCTTGGTTGCGCTTCTGGTAAATATACCTGAGGGCTTGAGGGAATCCGGGGACTGCTCATAGAGCTCTCGCCAACGCCCTCAAAAGGCGGGGAGGAACGATAGGGGCGGTAAGTAGGTGAGGACTCCCCGTATCGAGAGCGCAATGAGGAAAGATCGATATGGCGCGTCGAAGAGCTGTAATCATGATAATAAACAGGTTCAGAAGGCCTAGACTGTGTGGGTATTGGCGGTGCTCTCTGGGATGCATTCTGGCTGGGTGCCGAAGTGGGAGCTGCTCTCCGTACTACCTTTGCACCCGGACGTGCTCCCCTCTAAATCGTTAGCGTTTTGTCCTTAACATTAATGGGTGGGATGGAGTCGAACCTGTACCACATCCACCGACACGTCGGAGGAAGCAATAACCTCCGCTACCGCTCCGGTTGGTCTCCTCCGAGCATTGCCCAGTGCTCTGGCAGTAGTCGGCTGCACTGTACGAGGCCTCTTCCCCGTACTCTGGGATCTCTGCTGAGTGGAGGCTTGAGGTTCTTCCGACTCCTCCGGGTCGTCCAGGTTCTCCTCAGAGCTCTCCTGGGCGTTCTCTGGGGAGTCATCATACTCCGAGTGGCTGGTATCGGCGGTTTCCTCCACCTCTGGCACATCCTCCTGATGCTCCTGCACTTCAACGCTGTCAGTATTGCCATCGGGGAGATGGAATTCTACCCTTCTAGGGCTGCTTCTTCCAGTGGATGTGTCGGTAGAACACAGAAGCCCTTTACGCGCTATTGGGGCGGTTGTCGACTGACTACTCCGAGTGCGGGCTGGCAGTGGAGTCAATGGTCGGCAAGGTATCTCAGACTCGTCAGTCAGTAAATCTTCATGTTCTTCAGGTCGTCTTGGGAGTCGTGGGCGCTTTGGGGCAAGAGGTGCTGAACCGGAGGAGCGCTTGGTGGGAGCCATTCTGATGGCTAGCAGGAATATCCTCAGTGCTCTAGGAGCACTCGCGGTATCTTTGATTAGAAATCAATTCTTGGCGAGAAAATTTGCGCCGCTAATCAAGAAGAATTTGCACGGCTAATCCTCCTACGGCAGGGATCCGCTCAACCGCATCATTTGTAATCACTCGTTTTACTGCACTTTGCACTTTCTGAAGCAATACCGAGTGCTCTGAGAGCAATCTAGGAGTTTGACTCGACTCTGAAATAAAAGCAATGCAATTACGACACGGAATAATCTAATCTAATCTAATCTCATCTAATCTCATCTAATCTCATCTAATACGACAAAACATATCCATTGATATATGCTCGCAAGACAAAGGAAATCCAAAACATCAAATCGTACAGCACCTCCATCTCAGTAGCACTCGCGAGTGCTCAGAGAGCACTCCATACTGCTATTCAAAAACCCATCAATTCATATATGCTCGCAAGACAAAGGAAATCCAAAACATAAAATCGTACCGCACCTCCTCCATCTCAGTAGCAGTCGCGAGTGCTCAGAGAGCAATCTGTACAGCTTTTCAAAGGTTAGTAGTGAGAAATCCGCAGGAAGAGTGGTGAGAGACTATACCAAAGGAGACTAATGATGCCCACCACCATCACCACCACCACCGCCTCCACCGCCTCCAGCTGGCCCACCACCTCCACCACCACCACCACCACCGCCTCCACCACCGCCTCCAGAAGGTCCACCACCACCACCACCACCACCACCGCCCGGAGGTCCGCCCGGAGGAGGAGGAGGAGGAGGAGGAGGAGGAGGAGGAGGAGGAGGAGGAGGAGGAGGAGGAGGAGGTCCGCCCGGAGGAGGATTACCACCACCACCACCACCACCACCGCCGCCCGGAGGAGGATTACCACCACCACCACCACCACCACCACCACCGCCCGGAGGAGGATTGCCACCACCACGACCACCACCACCACCGCCTCCAGCAGCAGCCGCGAGTGCGTCAGCAGCTCTCTTGGCTGCTATCCCGGCAGGCGTCCAGATTACTCCCTGTGCAAAGTTTGCGTCAGCAACCCCTACACCCAGAGGATACTTCCTCAGGTATTTGGGGTCTAAGTCGTCGATAGCATCCTGCTGTCTATCGCGACGTCTAACAAGAGTCTGGATTAGCCTTTGATTACTGGCATCAGTTCTGGGCAAATATACCCTCAGTCCTTTAGCATTTATGCGGTGATTTCCCTCCTCGTAATCAGAGTCCTCTGCTGGAATATCGATCGTGGTGTAATCGTCTTCCTCGATATGAGGGAATGCTCGTGTCAGCGGCGGTGTTTCAGCACCACCCAAATTAGCACCCGCGCCCGCTCTGTGGAGTACCGCCAGTATCCTCCGAGGCCTGCCAACGCTATTCTTCAACCAACCCTCGACCTCTTCCGAATCAGTGATCTGCACCTCCATCGGCCGAACAGGAGGATTGGATGCCGGTGGAACGTTATCGAGTGCTCCCCAGATACTCCTGATTGCTCTGCCGGGTGGGGTGTGCTTCAGGATCAAATTGCAGAGCCCTGGAAACGTTATCTTGGTCAGAACTCCAATGAACGAATTCTGATTTCGTCGATGGTTCCAGTCATAGATAGGGGGCGGGGCAACCCTGGAGAATGCTCCTAGAGCATCCGGGTCTACCACCGTAACTATTATGGAAGGTCTATCGAGATCTGCGGACACTGGGTCCCGTTTACGCTTCTTAGAGCGTTGGGCGGGCAGACCACCGTCCTCATCATCATCGCTATCGTCAGCAACTTCTTTATACTCGCGATTTCCCTGCCCCCTCGATAGCTTTTCCTTCTGCCCAACATCACCGATGAGCCACTTCAAAGCGTCCGCGAGTGCTCTGCGGGTTGCGGAATCGCCTCCGTTCCACATAGGCAGGAAACCACGGAGAGGGCGTATGTTCAACACATGGAGGCATAGAGCATCGAACGCTGCTGCTCCGGAAACGGTTTTGTTGACCCAACCGGTGTTCTGCATCTCCGCTTTGAGGCTGTTGCGGATGTTAGTGTACAATTTAGGGAGGTTGATCAAACCTAAAGCCATCTTTGCTTTGTTTGCCTCAGTCATTCTGCCGGGGTATCGGGCTTGAGAGATTGGGGATGATGCTTCTGGAGCACTGGCGTATGTTACCTGAGCACGCGAGGGAGTTTCTGGGGCACGATCTCTGCGGCTTTGCCTCTGCTCTGCCGGTGAAGGGGAACTAGGTATTGGTAGCCGACGGCGACGTCGGGATTGAGAGCTCTGTGAAGCACTGGCGACTGCTTCTGGAGCAGGGGCACCAACTGGGAGTACGGTTCTACGGACAGGGGCCGACGGTTGTGGCGGCGAGCTGCCCAATTCTGGGGAAGTGCTGGAGACTCGTTGAAGTGCTCGTCCTCCTTGGGGTTTTGGGCCTGCTGCTGGGCCTGCTGCTGTCCCTGCTGCTGGTCGCTTTGCGGAGTGTGTTGCTGGGCCTGCTGGGCCTGCTGCTGTGCCTGCTGCGGAACGTTCGCTGTCGGACTCGGCTTCAGATTGCACTGATTCCCACTCTTTTGGGAAGAGTCTCGAGTGCCGAGTGGGCGGTGACGAGTGCTGAGGGGGCGGTGACGAGTGCTGTCGGGAGCTTGAAACCACTCGGGGATGCTTCCGGGAAGACGACGACTGCGGCGGGGGTGTCTCTTCTATCTCTTCTGGGATAGGCTGGAGGCTTTTCTGCTCTTTGCGAGACGAGGAAGGGGAGGACTTCTCGTTCTTCTTCTGCTCCTTCTTCTTCTCCTTCTTCTCCTTCTTCTTCTCCTTCTTCTTCTCCTTCCTTTCCTTCCTTCGGCGTTTTTTGCTATCTGATTCGTCGGTGTCTGGATCGCGATCTCGCTTCTTCTGTGAGCGCTCTGGAGTGCCCTGAGGGGAGGATGAAGGCTATAGTGAATATGTGATGAGTATGGTTCTGAAAGCAATAGGATTAAGGAGGATATACCATCTTATATATGATCGCTAGGTGTGCAGCTTGAAAGCTTGAACTTGAAACGAAACTTGAAACTTCAAGTTGAAGCCTAAACTTGAAACGTGAGCTGAATGCGCTTTCAAGAGGTATCTTGAAAGCTTAGATAGCAGGGAGGGGCTTGAAGTGATAGGTAGCGCTGGAAGATGGTTAGGAAGCTCTCACGATCTGGAAGGAGGAGAAGGGTGCTCTTATACCGAATACAATCAGCTATTCCAGGGCTCATCATGCTTCCGAGAGCACCCCCGTGTGCTATACGAGCATCCTCGGGTGCTGTACGAGCATCCTCGGGTGCTGTACGAGCACCCCCGGGCGCTCCCACCAGTGCTGCATATGGTGCTCCAAGCCGTGCTGAATGTTTGCTCCAATACATGACGTAGATCAATGCTCTAGGCGCACTCGAAGATTCTACTCTGGAGGTTTGATTCAATTGAATGACGTAGATGAATGCTCTAGGCGTACTCGGGAATGCTCTGACGGTAGTACCAACAGTGGTGTCGATTGGATTCCTATGTTGGGTTGGTGTTTGTGTTCTTGTTGGTGTCGGGGCTCTGTGCGCTATGAAGCTGAGTCGGAGAGTGTGTATCCTCTGAGCGCATATCCGATATTAGTATCGAATTTGGCGGTGAGAATGGTCTCTCCATGATCTGAATAGCATCCGCGAGTGCTCAGAGAGAGAGAGCGAATGCTGAGAGGGTAGAACGGAGCATCGTTGGCGGCATGATTGTGGTGATTGTTGTTTCTTCTCGTTGTATGCTTGTGTTTGTGTTTGCATTATTCCGTTGGAGATGTATGACGTCAAAATCAGCCTCGCTATGGTGGAGGTGCGAGCGCAAGGCTCACAATCACTTGGCGAGCGCTCTGCAGCGAGCACTCTGTAGAGCACTCTGCACAACCGCTTGGCGGCGAGAGCCTCATTGGATGACAAATCGTTCGTAGAGCACTCTGCACCGCCTGCAGGAAAGAGCCTCCGCCTTGGCAGACTGCAAATTCTCGAGTCCAATGAAATCGTCTTGCCCTTTTTGCAGCAAGAGGTACAGCTCCTCCGCGAATTTTGACAGACATCTTCGAACGATCCATCCTTTGGAAGCAGATGAATGGCTGGGAAATCAATATTCACTGCTGGAGCACGATCAACCTGCAGAGACCCCCGACAACACTGACGAGAGCCCAGAGAGCATTCCCGATTACTATTCAGACACGCATTACGATTCAGAGTCGGACATTTTCGACCAAGATTCGGGTAACAATTCGGACCTCGAATCCGAATCATATTTCGTGATGGAAGAGGCAGATGGCGATTCAAATGGGCATAGTAGGGCATCTACGACAGTTTACGAGGGTGCTGGGGAGCCACTTTACCGCTCGGAGGACTACGACGAGTGCTCACAGAGCCTTCTCCAATACCCATGGCACCCATTCCGGTCAGCATACGAGTTCAGAATAGCACGCTATTTCACACTGTCCAAAGCCTCACAGGGGAACATCGACAGCTTCTTTCTACACGCTCCGCCGAGTAGTGGCGAGTGCTCCTACAGCACTGGGCGGGGTTTTATCAAGAGGTTGGAGGAAATGAACGATATACTGGGAAAGGCGAGCTGGAATCATTCGGAGGTGGATATTGGGGGGGAGAAGATCTCTTACTACTACCGGGATCCAATGGTAGTCGTCCGATATCTTCTAGGGCAACGTGCCTTCCGGGAGTCATTGGTGTATTCGCCCGTGGTGGAGCATAATGAATTCGGCGAGCGAATGTACGGGGAAATGCATACAGGAGATTGGTGGTGGGAGATACAGGTCCGTAAACTTCACCCTGTCAACTTGAGGTGCTCTATGAGCAGTCGATGATGCTACAGGAGCAGTCGCTAATGTCTTCTCGACAGAATACGTTACCGGAGGGGTCCACTGTCGTACCAATTAGCTGCGCGTCGGATGGCACACATCTGACAAATTTCAGCGGGGACAAGAAAGCCTGGCCAATCTATCTTACCATCGGGAACATCAAGTCGTCGGTGCGCAACAAGCCCACAGGGCATTCATTCATTCTCCTAGGGCTGCTACCAGTGCCACCGAAGCTCGGAAAGAATACAACACTCGCTAATTCTGTTTTAAGACGTCAGAGTCAAATGGCACTGCATCGTGCCCTTGGGGAGATCTTTCAAAGCATTCGCGAGTGCTCTCAGGAGGGCGAGCTAATCAAATGCGCCGACGGCTACGAACGACTATGCTTTCCGGTGCTCTCGGGCTGGATCGCCGATCAACCCGAGCATTCAAACTTGCAAAACATTAGCACTAGTGCTTGCCCGAGATGCGAGGTGGAGTTTCACAATCTTGGGAGCACTCGTCGAAGCTCTATGCGCAATCACGAGGACTACAGGGAGAGGGTACAGCTATTTGGCGAGAACCCGGGCAATCTAGAACCGGTAGAATACCTTGTTGGGAGATCCGTCAAAACACTCTTCAATGCTTTCTGGGGTATGCCGAGGGTTAATCCGTACGATCTCAATAAACCGGACATACTGCACAATATTTACCTGGGGATGTTGAAGCACATGATGGAGTGGATTCAGGGTTTCTTGAAGAAGCATCATCGATTGGAGGAATTCGACAAAGCTTGGGCTTCGATTGCGCCTTACCCTGGACTAGCAGTACCAAACAAGGCATATCGTTCTACCACCCAATGGCAAGGGAAAGAGATGCGGAATCTGGGGCGGGTCGTTCTAGGAGCACTCGCGGCTGCTCTGAGAAACCCGGGAGTGGCTGTCAGGAGCGACTTCGCAAAAGCTTTGAAATGCGTTCGAAGCCTAATAGACTTCCACTTAATGGCGCAATATGGGAGTCATACAACGAGCACACTGGACTATATGGAGAGCTATCTCGAGGATTTCCATAAACACAAGGATATCTTTTTAGAATTCAGGGCGTACAAGAAGACGTTAAAGGATGCGAGAGATCGAACGAAAGCAATTAGTGGCTCCCAGAGCACCCAGCGAGGCTTGGAGGAGATCCGGGAGATTCGGGAAAGATCGCACTTCAACTTCATCAAATTGCACGTCTTAATGCACTACCGGGAGCACGTTGAGCGCTTTGGTAGCATTCCTCAATACTCCACGGACGTCAGCGAGCTTGCCCATGTACGGCAGGTAAAAGAAGCTTACAGAGCGTCCAACAAGGTTGATGCTGCGACGCAGATACTGGACTATGGAGGGAGGCGATTGGCGTTAGAGATTCGAATTCTGAATCTGAAAGACATCGTCGGAGGTTCTGAGAGCACTGACGACATCCTCTGGAGCCATCGGGATAACCTCAAGGAGTTGCTCGACATTTTCAAGATCGAGGACCGCAAGAAAACGCCAAATGAACGCTCAATAGTAGAAAGCGGACTGCCCCTGAAGCGTCTTTGCAACCCCTCCGCGAAATCGGAAAGACTTTTCAACGTGGCAGACGGACTGCAAATGAGCCATCTCACGCTATATCGCCTGATAAAGGAGTATGCCGAGGATGCGGGATGCTCTCAGAGCTTTGCCGGAAGCTCTGAGAGCATGTTGGAGCGCCGGGTGGAGGTTTTCACATGCTTGCAGGTTCCGATACCAATCTTCCAAAGGCCTGACGTATACGAGGTTCACAACATCAGGTGTACGGGAACAGCATCTTTTAGGAAGGGGAAAATAAGAAAGGATTGGGCATGGGTATCGGTAGGTTCCTCAGAGCAGTGGGGAGTGTTTCGGGGACGCTTACCAGGACGTGTGGAGGCTCTGTTCAAGGTGCGGGATAGCACAGGGCGCGCACATAGACTATGTGTAGTTGAGCTGCTTGAGGCGAAGGATCGTGGTATCGCTGATAGCTCACATGGGCTGCTGAAGGTCTGTAGGAGGAGGAGGAAGAGGATGTGGGTCGTGAATATTCGGAGTATATTAGGAATGGCCCATTTGTTCGAGGTGGATGCTGGCAATTGGCTGGTAAATACTAGGATAGATTTGCGTACGTGGAATGAATTCAGTTGAATGCTGTAAAGCATTCCCGAGTGCTATGCAGTGATGTGAGAGGATCACCGAGTGCTATGCAGTGATGTGAGAGGCTTACCGGGTGCTATCCAGTGAGAGCATTACCGAGTGCTATCCAGTGATGTGAGAGGATTACCGAGTGCTATCTAGTGATGTGAGAGGATTACCGAGTGCTATCCAGTGATATGAGAGGAATACCGAGTGCTATCCAGTGATATGAGAGGAATACCGGGTGCTATTCAGTGAATGCTCTGAGGGCAGTGGCGAGTGCTCTACGAGTGGAATGTTAGACCCAATAGGACCGTCTAATTCAAAATTCGTGTCGTTCTGCTAGTACGCATGCGGATTGGAAGAGGGAGGTGAGTATCGGCCGCTCAGTATCTGAGTCTGACTATCCAGCAAGCCAGCTCCAGGAGGGCGCGGTAGGCAGGCATTGGTCTTCCGACCAGTAAAGTCATCCTGCACCTTTTTCCAGTCCATGTTTGCTGCTTATGCATGGACATTGAGCTTTTCAGACGAGCCGTACCATGGCCTCAACCTCAAGGCTTATGCCTTTCACGAATCGACAGATACATACACGTTCGTCAAAGGTTTGGTAGCCATCTCCAGTATACACGACAGTGCTCGTATCAGTATTCCGCGACTGACCGTTCAGCGGCGTGAAGAATACCCACGTGAGATATCGTTTGAGGGACCGGCGATGCCTACCTTGCCTTTGAAGAAAGCGTATCGATTCATATGGGTCTAAGTGGGGGGTGTCCCACCTTGAATAGTATTATTAAAGATGTTTCCGCAGCTCTACGAGCATTGGTCAGTGCTATGGAAGCATTCGTGGTGCTCTCCGGACGTGAGCAATATCTCTTGGCAGTGCCTGGAAAAACTCATTGACGAAGAGTGTCTTGGCGTGGGCGATATGCTCTGGCGGTGCCTGGCGAGCAGCTCGTTGAGAATGCTCTCCTGGCGCAGATAGTACTGACGAGTGCTCTCTAGGCGTGAGCGATATGCTCTGGCAGCGCCTGGCGAGCAGCTCGTTGTGATTTGATCTCCTGGCGCAGATATTACTGACGAGTGCTGTCAGGGCGCTGACGCTGTCTCCTGGCGGGCCCCGACACGTCCGTGATTCGTTGCCAGTCCCTGGGCGGAAACTCATTAGTTGATCGTTCTTCAGACGCAGGAGGCATACCCAGGCGTGTCATGGCGGAGAGAGCATCGCCGGGTGCTCTCAGGACGAGCACCATATCGCCTGGAGGTGCATGACGCGTGAAAGTGCACGACGCGCCTAGAGAAGATTGCGGAGAGAGCATTGCTGGGTGCTCTATGGATGTAGGTGATATCGCTCAGAGTACTCTGTAGACAGTAGCATTAGCGAGTGCAAAGAAGCTCATTAGGGAGTACGAATATGCTGCTCTGACAGCGGACTGCTTGGAGCGAGTGCTCTGCTTGGATCGAGTGCTCTGCTGGAGCGAGTGCTCGAGTTGCAGTCGTGAAAAGCTCTCTTCTCTGACGTGGTCAGATGATTGGCACTGCGCTCTGGCGGAGTGTATAGACGATTATGCGCCCTGGTGCTGCCAGACAGAGAACATACTGCTCTGGGGGCGTCGGGCGCGGATGCTAGGATCGCCTGGCGCGAGCACCTTGCTGTGGCGACGCCTGGCGCGAGCACCCTGCTGTGGCGACGCCTGGCGCGAGCACCCTGCTGTGGCGACGCCTGGCGCGAGCAACCCTGCTGTGGCGACGCCTGGCGCGAGCACCCTGCTGTGGCGACGCCTGGCGTGAGGACCCTGCCCTGGCGACGCCTGGCACGAGCACTCTGCCCTGGCGGCGCCTGGCGTGCCTGGCGCCCAGGGCGTAGGCGCTGCGCCCTGAGGAATAGCAGAGTTTGCTGATGCACTAGGTCGACGAAGAGAAACTCTGCTCAAGCCCAGTTTACGAGGTCCATGCAGGAGTTTTTGGATACCCATGAGGCACAAATGAGGTATCTTGGTGCAGCTGGACAGGCCATTTGGCAGCAGCTACAAAACCTCCAGGAACAAGTGCAGGGGAGTGGGCAGGTTCTGGATAAGAAAGTACGGCAAGAAGCCATCGCCCAGAAGCAACATCTCGAATCGCTCTTTGAGCTCGTCTCCCATGTCCAACAAGAACACGAAGCAGCACGAGCCGCCGACCACGAGGTCCTGGACCGTAACCATCGAATTACCCAGAACCAACTGTTGGAGGCGGAACGGCAGCTGAGACTTGCAAGAGAAGAGCGAGAGCAGGAAAAAAGGGAACAGCGGGAACTGTTGGCACAATTCAAGCAGTCTGATGATGTAAGAAACCAACGAATAGCCGAGATGGAGGAACGTCTACGACAACATTTGTCGGTAGCACCCTCCATGGTGAGTATTCCCCTGGACCCTAATGCACCCCAAACGGTTCCTGTTGGCAATGGTAAGAAACCCGAAAATGCTGGTCCAATAGGAGGAAATGCTGGTCCAGTAGGAGGAAATGGAGGCAGGCAACCACAGGATGCCGGCCCAGTGCATGGCAATAGTGGCAGAGGACCGGTGGGAGCTGCTCCAGTTGGGGGAAATGGTGGGAATCAACCTCCACAAAACCCACCAAGAGGAAACGTTGGGGGAGATCCAGAACCTTCCGACGACGATGACGACGATAACAGTGAATGGTCGCACGGTCGGAAGAATTGGAGAACGAACCGAGGCGGAAACCGGAACTCGGCGCCGCCTGAAAATGACGATATGGTAGACTCGCTTGCCAAAATACCCTTTGAGTTCGATAATGCCAGGAAGCACAACCTGCGGCATTGGCTCATGGAGTGCGAGATCTATTTCGAGCAGAAGCCCAAGAAGTTCCGAACGGACAGAAACAAGGTACTGTTCGCTGGAACGTATACGTGTGGGTTGGCCAAGGAATGGTTCATGGAATACATCGAGACCAAGATGCTAGGACCGGCAGCCGCGGACTACGCTACTTGGACTCGGTTCCGTCAGGAGATTAGGAAACGTTTTCTAAGCACTCAAGAGGCTATGGAGAACGCGATGAAGATGCAGCAGTTTAAGTACTCTGCCAACATCGGAGACTACCTGACGAGAATGGAGATCATGAACCAGCATGCTCAGATGAAAGGAGCATCCTATCGCGCCGCCCTGCTCCAAGGGCTACCAAATGAAATCCGGGAGCACCACTCACGCTTCGATCCAACCGATGATGATTCCGAGTACATCCAACAGTTGGAACGAGCCGGCAAGGCTCATGAGGCTTATCAGGAGCAGATGAAGATGTTGGGGAAAGCAAAGTCGAGAGGAAGGGAATCGAATAATGGTGGGAACTCGCGGCAGAAGGAGAAGGGGTTTAAGATCAAGGGGAGGGCTCAGACCGAGGAGAAAGAAAAAGGGCAAGATAAAAAGAGCACCAGCAAGAACAAGTCGGGGAACAAGCCAATATACCACGACTACGACGAAGCCACCAAAGGAGTTCCACAGCCGGTCCGAGAACAGCGAAAGACCGATGGAGCCTGTGTGCGATGTGGCCGAAAGGGTCATCTTTGGAAGTGGTGTCGTTCAGATGCTAACAGCAGTGCTGTGAGGGATGCGTACCAGACCACAAGAGTACACTACGCAGAGCTCAGAGTTCGGCTAACAACTACAAAGGTAGAAGTCTCCAAGGTCTCTTCAGTCAACGTCGAGTATGATTCTCCTTGATCCGATACGGGCCCCGCGAGCTACGTTATCAACAAAGATTCACTAGAGTTAGCGTATAGAATTCGACCGTCTTCGACGTAATAGTTCAGGTAGAGTTCGAAGTCACGATAGAATAAAGTATTTCCAAAAGTATAATCAAATAAAGTTGTAACTCGCGTATCAACGATTTATATTGTTAAGACTCTGATTTCGCCGATGATGGTTTGGCTAGTCAGTGAATGACACAGTATTTATATCCCTCGCTTATGTCTCGAGAACCCAGTCTACTAATAATACAGAATACACTCGGGGCATGCCCGAGACCCTGAAAAACAACCAAGTACATTTAACTCCTAAGTCCGTAACCCAAACTCCTAAATCCGCTGAAACCCCTCAACCTATTTATCCACTCTAATGCACGTTTCCCTGTCGATGTTTCTTCTCCATCGGCCGTCTGGTGGATAATCGTCAGCGTCGGCTATTCGGAGGTCTCGGACGGCAAGGCTACCTACTCAGGCCTCTTCCCACATCGCTTTCCCACATAGCAGAGTCCTCTCATGCCCACAGGTACCGCCGATAGGTACTCGGTCGGCTGGCAGCTTGCGCCGATTCACTCCGAGCGGTCCGATCTTCGATCCGATTGATTCCAGCTGTCCCTCATATATCCACCGGTACCAAAACACTCCCCTCCGGCGGTTTGACGCTCCGGGGGTTATTATTGGGGTCGAAAACGTGTTTTTTATGACTCTGGGTTTTTTGGTCGTAATTTGGTCGCACCACACTCCGCGAGTGTGGTCAAGAGTTGATATTAGCGTACAGAGGGTATTGGGGTATCTACTAGCCTTTCTCTCACTCCCGTAAATGCTTGGCATGCCCGTAACAGCTTACCCCCCTTCTAGGGTGTCACGTCTCGGGACATCTTCTGACAGACTATGGTTCCAGTAAACCTGCTCCACATATCACCCGCGGTGTCTGTGGAGGGGAAGGACTTAGCCCCGTAGGGTACCTCTATAGTCTCAGGCGTTGGTCCTTCACGGCCTTGGGGTTCCTTCGATGGAAGTCACGGACAAGATCAAGTACTTCCTCATTCATAGCGTCCATGACTTGATACGTACAGTCACTCATCGAATAGCCCCGCCATTTCACCAGGTATTCCACTAATCCTCTTCTGCTTTTCCGGCTCCCCACAATACTTTCCACTTCGTACAGCACCTCTCCTTCCTTATCGACCTCTTCGGGAGTTGGGGGACGTTGTTCTCGGCCTGGGATACTGCTCTGTCGATACCGTTCCAAGAGTTCAATATGGAACACATTATGGATTTTGACTTGTGGCGGCAGTTCCAGTTCGCAGGCTCGTTTCCCGGCTAGTCGGATGATTTTGAACGGGCCGAGTTTCTTGTGATCGAGTTTCTTGGTGGAGCGACGTGTCTTGATATTGGTCGCATTGAGCATAACCATGTCTCCCACCTTGAAGTTAGGCGGTTCGTCCCTTTTTCGATCATAGTATTTCCCCATCTTCTCCCTGGTGTCTGTTAAGCGAGCGAGAGCAGAATCATGAACCCCTCGGATGAAGTGAGCGTACAGGTCACTAGTTGGGTTGACCACTTCGGCTTCTGTTGGCCAGTTGGTTCTTGGGTTATAACCGTAATTGGTATAAAACGGAGATTGACCCGTGGCGGTGGTAACCGAGTTGTTGTAAGCATACTCCGCCAACGGGAGTAGCTCTGCCCAATCATCTTGCTCGTAGTTGCAGAACGCTCGTAAGTAATGCTCGAGGGTTTGGTTGACTCGCTCTGTTTGCCCATCGGTCTGAGGGTGGAAAGCCGTACTCATTCTTATCCTCACGTCCAATAATTCCATAAGGGATGCCCAAAAGCTTGAAGTAAATTTGGCGTCCCTGTCGGAAACTATATCGAGAGGCAGCCCATGGAGTCGCCAGATTTGACCGAGGAATATCTTCGCTAAATCCTGCGCGGTCGTTTCTGCTACTAAGGGGATGAAGTGCGACATCTTCGAGAACCTATCGACTACTACCCAGATTTGGTTATATCCCTTTGATTCCGGTAACTGCACGACGAAGTCCATTGATATCGATTGCCAGACAGAATGTGGTGTGGACAATGGTAGAAGCGCACCGTACTTCTTATGGCGGCTGGGTTTGTTGCGCTGGCACTCGTCACATGACCGAACGTAATCATCAATCCACTCGTTCATTTTTGGCCAGTAGAAGTTACGCGTGATGAGTTCCAAAGTTTTGTCTTGTCCAAAGTGTCCTGCCACTTTCGAATCGTGTTCTGCCTGTGCGATTCGGATCTTGATACGGTCGTCTGCCGGAATGTAGAGTCGATTCTTATAGAAGAGTAGCCCGTCTTTCTCAGCGATATCCTTCATTTCCCCCAGCTTCTCTCCCTGCTCAACTCTCTCTTTCAATCCTACCCATGTCGGGTCTCCCGATGCCGCCTGCCTGACGTGATCCAGGAAATTCTTAGACCAGTCAATCACCCCCTTGGAGGCAAGCGACACCGCTGATACCACAAACTCTTCCTCCGCCAACTGTCCGGGCTTAAAGAACTTGTCTATCGGCTGTTTCCCAAGCGTGCCTCCCCCTTCAGGACGGTACTCCGGCCGTCGCGATAGTGCATCTGCCTTCCCATTTTTGGTTCCCGGGCGGTAAATAATCTTGAAGTCAAATTCCGCCAAAGATTCAGCCCACCTTGCCTGTCGTCGGTTAAGAACCTTGGTTGTTGAAAAATATTCCAAGTTCTTGTGATCCGTATATACGAGAACCGTTCGGCTAGGTCCTTCAAGGTAGTGACGCCATTGCTTGAAGGCTGACACAATTCCCAACATCTCCTTATCCCAGACGTCGTAGTTGAGTTCCGCTGGGTTAAGTTTTCGAGAATAGAAGGCAACAGGGTGAGTCTTTCCGTCAATAACCTGGGATAAAATTGCGGCGATAGCAAAATCACTTGCGTCCGTTTCCACGATAGTCTGGCGATCTGGAGAGAAGTGTACCAGGATCGGCGCAGACGTAAACAGGGTTTTGAGTTTTTCGAAGGCTGCTTGGGCCGTCATAGACCAGCCAAAGTTCTTAGCATCACCCCTGAGACAATCGGTAATGGGTTTACAGACCCCGGAGAAATTGTGGATAAACCTTCTGTAGAAGTTGGCAAAGCCCATGAAGATCTGTACTTCCTTAACGCTGCGCGGGGCTTGCCAATTCGTAACAGACATAACCTTATCCAGTGCCATGGTGACGCCTGCTGGGGCAAGAATATATCCGAGGAACTCGATTTCGGTGAGCTCGAAGAACGATTTCTTCGGGTTGGCGACCAGGTTGTATTCTTGTAGCCTGCTAAGTACTTTGCCGACCAGCTCCCTGTGTTCCTCTCGGGACTTGCTATATATTAGAATGTCATCAAGGTATACTACTACACCTTGATCCAAAAATTCCCTCAGCGCATCATTCATCATGTTCTGGAAGGTCGCCGGCGCGTTTGCCAGCCCAAAAGGCATGACGAGGTACTCAAAGTGTCCATACCGCGTACGGAAGGCTGTCTTCCACTCGTCGCCGTCTTTGATCCTGATAAGGTTGTAACCTTCCTTCAGGTCAATCTTCGAGAAGATAACCGCGCCTGCTACTCGATCTCGCAGTTCGTCCATAAGCGGTAGAGGATACCTGTTCTTGATGGACACACGGTTAAGTCCACGGTAGTCAACGCAAAGTCGCAGACTACCGTCCTTCTTCTTCACAAATAGGATTGGGGCTCCTGCCGGGGATTTGCTCGGCCTAATCTTTCCCAATCGTAACATTTTATCCAGGTACTCCCGAAGCACCTTCAGCTCGACTTCAGATAGGGAGTAGACGGGTCCCCATGGTGGCTGTTTCCCTGGTTCGAGATCTATCGCATGGTCGTAAGATCGATGCGGTGGTAATTTGTCGGCTTCTGATGGTAGGAAGACTTTAAGAAACCCATGGAGCCAAGAGGGAAGGGTCTCACGGAGGTTAACCGATTCATCTTCCAAGAGACAAATGCTACCGATGAATTGGGCCTCCGGATCGTCCAGTACACCCTCGTCCATTTCTATTTGAGGTTCCTTGTCAGTGAAGCATCGACCCTTGCAGTTCTCACCATCGTAGGTAACTTCCCCATTTGCCCCTATAACTGGCTTGTGTTCTTTCAACCACCAGTTCGGTAATATTGCATCGATGCCAAGTGGGAGAGGGGCGATCTCGAATGACAACTGTGTTTGATGCCCCCTTGACATTATAATTAATGGTTGTGTAAAGGCGTGTCCCGTGCCTTTCATAACTTCTCCCGTAAATCCAAATACCCGGGCCGGGACGTCTCGTTTCACCTTCGGGACCTCAAAACTATCAACAAAAACAGCAGACAAAACAGGACCAGTTGCACCAGTATCCAACAACACCTTACAAGGTAAACATTTTTCCGCAAAACAAAGGAACTGATTAACGATAGGTCGAGGACCATGAATAGGTTCCTCCAAAATTTTCTGTTTTTTCTCCGGTTGGGACGCTCTCCCTTCCTGCCTTTTTCTTTTCATATTTTTTTTGTTGTTTTCCGTCAGTGATAACATAGCAATCTGGGGATACTCCTGACCTGACTCATCAGAGTCCCCTTCTAAAAATCCTCGTCGAAATCCATCTCAGATTCCGATCCGCGTTCTCGCACAAACGCTTGCCCACTGGTATACTCCGCAGCAGCCGTCGCAGCCGGCTTCTTAGCACGGTGCCTCATTCGCTTTTTCTGAGGTTGGGGTTCAGGTGGTTCCATATCGTGGTCGCCATCGTCATCACGGGTACGCTTTCGGGAGAAAGAGGAGATAGATGCACTGCTGTTAGCATCTGAACGACACCATTTCCAAAGATGACCCTTTCGGCCACATCGCACACAGGCTCCATCGGTCTTTCGCTGTTCTCGGACCGGCTGTGGAACTCCTTTGGTGGCTTCGTCGTAGTCGTGGTATATTGGCTTATTCCCCGACTTGTTCTTGCTGGTGCTCTTCTTATCTTGCCCTTTTTCCTTCTCCTCAGTCTGAGCCCTCCCCTTGATCTTAAACCCCTTCTCCTTCTGCCGCGAGTTCCCACCATTATTCAATTCCCTTCCTCTCGACTCTGCTTTCCCCAACATCTTCATCTGCTCCTGATAAGCCTCGTGAGCCTTGCCGGCTCGTTCCAACTGTTGGATATACTCGGAGTCGTCATCAGTTGGGTCGAAGCGGGAGTGGCGCTCCCGGATTTCATTTGGTAGTCCTTGGAGCAAGGCGGCACGGTAGGATGCTCCTTTCATCTGAGCATGCTGGTTCATGATCTCCATTCTCGTCAGGTAGTCTCCGATGTTGGCAGAGTACTTAAACTGCTGCATCTTCATCGCGTTCTCCATAGCCTCTTGAGTGCTTAAGAAACGTTTCCTAATCTCCTGACGGAACCGAGTCCAAGTAGCGTAGTCCGCGGCTGCCGGTCCTAGCATCTTGGTCTCGATGTATTCCATGAACCATTCCTTGGCCAACCCACACGTATACGTTCCAGCGAACAGTACCTTATTTCTGTCCGTTCGGAACTTCTTGGGCTTCTGCTCGAAGTAGATCTCGCACTCCATGAGCCAATGCCGCAGGTTATGCTTCCTGGCATTATCGAACTCGAAGGGTATTTTGGCGAGCGAATCTACCATATCGTCATCTGCAGGCGGCGCCGAATTCCGGTTCCCGCCTCGGTTCCTTCTCCAATTCTTCCGACCGTGCGACCATTCACTGTTATCGTCGTCATCGTCGTCGGAAGGTTCTGGATCTCCCCCAACATTTCCTCTTGGTGGGTTCTGGGGAGGTTGATTTCCACCATTCCCGCCGACGGGGGCAGCTCCCACCGGTTTCTTGCCACTATTTCCCTGCACTGGGCCGGCATCCTCTGGTTGCCTACCTCCATTTCCTCCTACGGGACCAGCATTTCCTCCTACGGGACCAGCATTTCCTCCTACTGGACCAGCATTTTCGGGGTTCTTGCCATTACCAACAGGAACCGTTTGGGGTGCAGTAGGGTCCAGGGGAATGCTCACCATGGAGGGTGCTACCGACATATGTTGTCGTAGGCGTTCCTCCATCTCGGCTATTCGTTGGTTTCTTACATCATCAGACTGCTTGAATTGTGCCAACAGTTCTCGCTGTTCCCTTTTTTCCTGCTCTCGCTCTTCTCTTGCAAGTCTCAGCTGCCGTTCCGCCTCCAACAGTTGGTTCTGGGTAATTCGATGGTTACGATCCAGGACCTCGTGGTCGGCGGCTCGTGCTGCTTCGTGTTCTTTTTGGACATGGGAGACGAGCTCGAAGAGCGATTCAAGATGTTGCTTCTGGGCAATGGCTTCTTGTCGTACTTTCTTATCCAGAACCTGCCCACTCCCCTGCACTTGTTCCTGGAGGTTTTGTAGCTGCTGCCAAACGGCCTGTCCAGCTGCACCAAGATACCTCATTTGTGCCTCATGGGTATCCAAAAACTCCTGCATGGACCTCGTAAACTGGGCTTGAGCAGAGTTTCTCTTCGTCGACCTAGTGTGTGTAGAGGGTCCTCCCTGGAGTAGGGGATCTGGGCTAGCAGCCCTTGATATCACCATAGAATCTTCTCCTCCGGCCTCCTCAGTTACGGCCGAGGTATCTATGAAGTAATTATCCCTTCGGCCAGTCATTGTAATAGGGGATAATGATGATAGTTTTTTTTTGAGGTGACTTCGTTACTCCAAGTGAACTTGTGAGTAACAATATACTGTGAGGGATGCGTACCAGACCACAAGAGTACACTACGCAGAGCTCAGAGTTCGGCTAACAACTACAAAGGTAGAAGTCTCCAAGGTCTCTTCAGTCAACGTCGAGTATGATTCTCCTTGATCCGATACGGGCCCCGCGAGCTACGTTATCAACAAAGATTCACTAGAGTTAGCGTATAGAATTCGACCGTCTTCGACGTAATAGTTCAGGTAGAGTTCGAAGTCACGATAGAATAAAGTATTTCCAAAAGTATAATCAAATAAAGTTGTAACTCGCGTATCAACGATTTATATTGTTAAGACTCTGATTTCGCCGATGATGGTTTGGCTAGTCAGTGAATGACACAGTATTTATATCCCTCGCTTATGTCTCGAGAACCCAGTCTACTAATAATACAGAATACACTCGGGGCATGCCCGAGACCCTGAAAAACAACCAAGTACATTTAACTCCTAAGTCCGTAACCCAAACTCCTAAATCCGCTGAAACCCCTCAACCTATTTATCCACTCTAATGCACGTTTCCCTGTCGATGTTTCTTCTCCATCGGCCGTCTGGTGGATAATCGTCAGCGTCGGCTATTCGGAGGTCTCGGACGGCAAGGCTACCTACTCAGGCCTCTTCCCACATCGCTTTCCCACATAGCAGAGTCCTCTCATGCCCACAGGTACCGCCGATAGGTACTCGGTCGGCTGGCAGCTTGCGCCGATTCACTCCGAGCGGTCCGATCTTCGATCCGATTGATTCCAGCTGTCCCTCATATATCCACCGGTACCAAAACACTCCCCTCCGGCGGTTTGACGCTCCGGGGGTTATTATTGGGGTCGAAAACGTGTTTTTTATGACTCTGGATTTTTTGGTCGTAATTTGGTCGCACCACACTCCGCGAGTGTGGTCAAGAGTTGATATTAGCGTACAGAGGGTATTGGGGTATCTACTAGCCTTTCTCTCACTCCCGTAAATGCTTGGCATGCCCGTAACAAGTGCATCTATCTCCTCCTTCTCCCGAATGCGTACCCGCGATGACGATGGTGACCACGATATGGAACCACCGGAACCCCAACCTCCGAGGAAGCGAATGAGGCACCGTGCTAAGAAGCCGGCTGCGACGGCTGCTGCGGAGTACACCAGTGGGCAAGCGTTTGTGCGAGAACGCGGATCGGAATCTGAGATGGATTTCGACGAGGATTTTTAAAAGGGGACTCTGATGAGTCAGGTCAGGAGTATCCCCAGATTGCTATGTTATCACTGACGGAAAACAACAAAAAAAATATGAAAAGAAAAAGGCAGGAAGGGGGAGCGTCCCATCCGGAGAAAAAACAGAAAATTTTGGAGGAACCTATTCATGGTCCTCGACCTATCGTTAATCAGTTCCTTTGTTTTGGGGAAAAATGTTTACCTTGTAAGGTGTTGTTGGATACTGGTGCAACTGGTCCTGTTTTGTCTGCTGTTTTTGTTGATAGTTTTGAGGTCCCGAAGGTGAAACGAGACGTCCCGGCCCGGGTATTTGGATTTACGGGAGAAGTTATGAAGGGCACGGGGCACGCCTTTACACAACCGTTAATTATAATGTCAAGGGGGCATCAAACACAGTTGTCATTCGAGATCGCCCCCCTCCCACTTGGCATCGATGCAATATTACCAAACTGGTAGTTGAAAGAACATAAGCCGATTATAGGGGCAAACGGGGAAGTTTCCTACGAGGGCGAGAACTGCAAGAGTCGATGCTTCACTGACAAGGAACCTCAAGTAGAGATGGACGAGGGTGTACTGGACGATCCGGAGGCCCAATTCATCGGTAGCATTTGTCTTTTGGAAGATGAATCGGTCAACCTCCGCGAAACTCTTCCCTCTTGGCTCCATGGGTTCCTTAAAGTCTTCCTACCATCGGAAGCAGATAAATTACCACCACATCGATCTTACGACCATGCGATAGATCTTGAACCAGGGAAACAGCCACCATGGGGACCCGTTTACTCCCTATCCGAAGTCGAGCTGAAGGTGCTTCGGGAGTACCTAGATAAAATGTTGCGATTGGGAAAGATTAGGCCTAGCAAATCCCCAGCAGGAGCCCCAATCCTATCTGTGAAGAAGAAGGACGGTAGTCTGCGACTTTGCGTTGACTACCGTGGACTTAACCGTGTGTCTATCAAGAACAGGTATCCGTTACCGCTTATGGACGAGCTGCGAGATCGAGTAGCAGGCGCGGTTATCTTCTCGAAGATTGACCTGAAGGAAGGTTAAAACCTCATCAGGATCAAAGACGGCGACGAGTGGAAGACAGCCTTTCGTACGCGGTACGGGCATTTTGAGTACCTCGTCATGCCTTTTGGGCTGGCAAATGCGCCGGCGACCTTCCAGAACATGATGAATGATGCGCTGAGGGAATTCCTGGATCAAGGGGTAGTAGTATACCTTGATGATATCCTAATATATAGCAAGTCCCGAGAGGAACACAGGGAACTGGTCGGCAAAGTACTTAGCAGGCTACAAGAATACAACCTGGTCGCCAACCCGAAGAAATCGTTCTTCGAGCTCACCGAAATCGAGTTCCTCGGATACATCCTTGCCCCAGCAGGCGTCACCATGGCACTGGATAAGGTTATGTCTGTTACGAATTGGCAAGCCCCGCGTAGCGTTAAGGAAGTACAGATCTTCATGGGCTTTGCCAACTTCTACAGAAGGTTTATCCACAATTTCTCCGGGGTCTGTAAACCCATTACCGATTGTCTCAGGGGTGATGCTAAGAACTTTGTCTGGTCTATGACGGCCCAAGCAGCCTTCGAAAAACTCAAAACCCTGTTTACGTCTGCGCCGATCTTGGTACACTTCTCTCCAGATCGCCAGACTATCGTGGAAACGGACGCAAGTGATTTTGCTATCGCTGCAATTCTATCCCAGGTTATTGACGGAAAGACTCACCCTGTTGCCTTCTATTCTCGAAAACTTAACCCAGCGGAACTCAACTACGACGTCTGGGATAAGGAGATGTTGGGAATTGTGTCAGCCTTCAAGCAATGGCGTCACTACCTCGAAGGACCTAGCCGAACGGTTCTCGTATATACGGATCACAAGAACTTGGAATATTTTTCAACAACCAAGGTTCTTAACCGACGACAGGCAAGGTGGGCTGAGTCTTTGGCGGAATTTGACTTTAAGATTATTTACCGCCCAGGAACCAAAAATGGGAAGGCAGATGCACTATCGCGACGGCCGGAGTACCGTCCTGAAGGGGGAGGCACGCTTGGGAAACAGCCAATAGATAGGTTCTTTAAGCCCGGACAGTTGGCGGAGGAAGAGTTTGTGGTATCAGCGGTGTCGCTTGCCTCCAAGGGGGTGATCGACTGGTCTAAGAACTTTCTGGATCATGTCAGGCAGGCGGCATCGGGAGACCCGACATGGGTAGGAATGAAAGAGAGAGTTGAGCAAGGGGAGAAGCTGGGGGAATTGAAGGATATTGCCGAGAAAGATGGGCTACTCTTCTATAAGAACCGACTCTACATCCCGGCAGACGACCGTATCAAGATCCGAATCGCACAGGCAGAACACGACTCGAAAGTGGCAGGACACTTTGGACAAGACAAGACACTGGAACTCATCACGCGTAACTTCTATTGGCCAAAAATGAACGAGTGGATTGATGACTACGTTCGGTCATGTGACGAGTGCCAGCGCAACAAACCCAGCCGCCATAAGAAATACGGTGCGCTTCTACCACTGTCCACGCCACATTCTGTCTGGCAATCGATATCAATGGACTTCGTCGTGCAGTTACCGGAATCAAAGGGATATAATCAAATCTGGGTAGTAGTTGATAGGTTCTCGAAGATGTCGCACTTCATTCCCTTAGTAGCAGAAACGACCGCGCAGGATTTAGCGAAGATATTCCTCGGTCAAATCTGGCGACTCCATGGGCTGCCTCTTGATATAGTTTCCGACAGGGACGCCAAGTTTACTTCAAGCTTTTGGGCATCCCTTATGGAATTATTGGACGTGAGGATAAGAATGAGTACGGCTTTCCACCCTCAGACCGATGGGCAAACAGAGCGGGTCAACCAAACCCTCGAGCACTACCTACGAGCGTTCTGCAACTACGAACAAGATGATTGGGCAGAGCTACTCCCGTTGGCGGAGTATGCTTACAACAACTCGGTTACCACCGCCACGGGCCAATCTCCGTTCTATACCAATTACGGTTACAACCCGAGAACCAACTGGCCGACGGAAGCTGAAGTGGTCAACCCAACCAGTGACCTGTATGCTCACTTCATCCGAGGAGTTCACGATTCTGCTCTCGTTCGCTTAACAGACACCAGGGAAAAGATGGGGAAATACTATGATCGGAAAAGGGGCGAACCGCCTAACTTCAAGGTGGGAGATATGGTTATGCTCAACGCGACCAACATCAAGACTCGTCGTTCTACCAAGAAACTCGATCATAAGAAACTCGGCCCGTTTAAAATTGTCCGACTAGCCGGTAAACGAGCCTGCGAATTGGAACTGCCACCACAAGTCAAGATCCATAACGTATTCAACATCGAACTCTTGGAACGTTATCGACAGAGCAGTATCCCAGGCCGCGAACAACGTCTCCCAACTCCCGAGAAGGTCGATAAGGAAGGAGAGGTTTTGTATGAAGTGGAAAGTATTGTGGGAAGCCGGAAGAGTAGAAGAGGATTAGTGGAATACCTGGTGAAATGGCGGGGCTATTCGATGAGCGACTGTACTTACCAAGTCATGGACGTTATGAACGAAGAAGTACTTGATCTAGTTCGCGACTTTCATCGAAGGAACCCCAAGGCCGTGAAGGACCAACGCCTGAGACTATAGAGGTACCCTACGGGGCTAAGTCCTTCCCCTCCACAGACACCGCGGGTGATATGTGGAGCAGGTTTACTGGAACCATAGTCTCTCAGAAGATGTCCCGAGACGTGACACCCTGGAAGGGGGATAAGCTGTTACGGGCATGCCAAGCATTTACGGGAGTGAGAGAAAGGCTAGTAGATACCCCAATACCCTTTGCTACTAACGACAACACCACTATCAACTCCGGTTCGCACCCACGAGGTGTGGTGCGATCGATATGCGACCAAACGCGGAGTTGCGGTTTTCCTAGTTAAAAAACACGTTTTCGACCCCAATAATAACCCCCGGAGCGTCAAACCGCCGGAGGGGTGTGTTTTGGTACCGGTGGATATACGAGGGACAGCTGGGATCAATCAGATCGAAGATCGGACCGCTCAGAGTGAATCGGCGCAAGCTGCCAGCCGACCGAGTACCTATCGGCGGTACCTGTGGGCATGAGAGAACTCTGCTATGTGGGAAAGCGATGTGGGAAGAGGCCTGAGTAGGTAGCCTTGCCGTCCGAGACCTCCAAAATAGCCGACGCTGACGATTATCCACCAGACGGCCGATGGAGAAGAAACATCGACAGGGAAACGTGCATTAGAGTGGATAAATAGGTTGAGGGGTTTCAGCGGCTTTAGGAGTTTGGGTTACTGACTTAGGAGTTAAATGTTCTTGGTTGTTTTTCAGGGTCTCGGGCAGGCCCCGAGTGTATGCTGTATTATTAGAAGACCGGGTCCTCGAGACATAAGCGAGGGATATAAATACTGTGTCATTCACTGACTAGCCAAACCATCATCGGCGAAATCAGAGTCTTAACAATATAAATCGTTGATACGCGAGTTACAACTTTATTTGACTATACTTTTGAAAATACTTTATTCTATTGTGACTTCGAACTCTACCTGAACTATTACGTCGAAGACGGTCGAACATCACACGCTAACTCTAGTGAATCTTTGTTGATAACGTAGCTCGCGGGGCCCGTATCGGATCAAGGAGAATCATACTCGACGTTGACTGAAGAGACCTTGGAGACTTCTACCTTTGTAGCTGTTAGCCGAACTCTGAGCTCTGTGTAGTGTACTCTTGTGGTCTGGTACGCATCCCTCACAGTCAGTGAATGACACAGTATTTATATCCCTCGCTTATGTCTCGAGGACCCAGTCTACTAATAATACAGAATACACTCGGGGCATGCCCGAGACCCTGAAAAACAACCAAGAACTTTTAACTCCTAAGTCCGTAACCCAAACTCCTAAAGCCGCTGAAACCCCTCAACCTATTTATCCACTCTAATGCACGTTTCCCTGTCGATGTTTCTTCTCCATCGGCCGTCTGGTGGATAATCGTCAACGTCGGTTATTCGGAGGTCTCGGACGGCAAGGCTACCTACTCAGGCCTCTTCCCACATCGCTTTCCCACATAGCAGAGTTCTCTCATGCCCACAGGTACCGCTGATAGGTACTCGGTCGGCTGGCAGCTTGCGCCGATTCGCTCCGAGCGGTCCGATCTTCGATCCGATTGATTCCAGCTGTCCCTCATATATCCACCGGTACCAAAGCACTCCCCTCCGGCGGTTTGACGCTCCGGGGGTTATTATTGGGGTCGAAAACGTGTTTTTTAACTAGGAAAACTGCAACTCCGCATTTGGTCGTATATCGATCGCACCGCACCTCGTGGATGCGAACCGGAGTTGACATTTAGCATACAGAGGGTATTGGGGTATCTATTTAGCCTTTTCTCTTACTCCCGTAAATACTTGGCATGCCCGTAACAGCTTACCCCCCTTCCAGGGTGTCACGTCTCGGGACATCTTCTGACAGACTATGGTTCCAGTAAACCTGCTCCACATATCACCCGTGGTGTCTGTGGAGGGGAAGGACTTAGCCCCGTGGGGTACCTCTATAGTCTCAGGCGTTGGTCCTTCACGGCCTTGGGGTTCCTTCGATGAAAGTCGCGGACTAGAGTAAGTACGTCCTCATTCATAACGTCCATGACTTGGTAAGTACAGTCGCTCATCGAATAGCCCCGCCATTTCACCAGGTATTCCACTAATCCTCTTCTGCTCTTCCGGCTTCCCACGATACTTTCCACTTCGTACAGCACCTCTCCTTCCTTATCGATCTCTTCAGGAGTTGGGGGACGTTGTTCTCGGCCTGGGATACTGCTTTGTCGATAACGTTCCAAGAGTTCAATGTGGAACACGTTATGGATTTTGACTTGTGGTGGCAGTTCCAATTCACAGGCTCATTTCCCGGCTAGTCGGATAATCTTGAACGGACCGAGTTTCTTATGATCGAGTTTCTTGGTGGAGCGACGTGTCTTGATATTGGCCGCGTTGAGCATGACCATGTCGCCTATCTTGAAGTTCGGCAGTTCGTCCCTTTTCCGATCATAGTATTTCACCATCTTTTCCCTGGTGTCTATTAAGCGAGCGAGAGCGGAATCGTGAACTCCTCGGATAAAGTGAGCGTACAGGTCACTGGTTGGGTTGACCACTTCGGCTTCCGTCGGCCAGTTGGTTCTTGGGTTATAACTGTAATTGGTATAGAACGGAGATTGACCCGTGGCGGTGGTAACCGAGTTGTTGTAAGCATACTCCGCCAACGGGAGTAGCTCTGCCCAATCATCTTGTTCGTAGTTGCAGAACGCTCGTAAGTAGTGCTCGAGGGTTTGATTAACTCGCTCTGTTTGCCCATCGGTCTGAGGGTGGAAAGCCGTACTCATTCTTATCCTCACGTCCAATAATTCCATAAGGGATGCCCAAAAGCTTGAAGTAAATTTGGCGTCCCTGTCGGAAACTATATCGAGAGGCAGCCCATGGAGTCGCCAGATTTGACCGAGGAATATCTTCGCTAAATCCTGCGCGGTCGTTTCTGCTACTAAGGGAATGAAGTGCGACATCTTCGAGAACCTATCGACTACTACCCAAATTTGATTGTATCCTTTTGATTCCGGTAACTGCACGACGAAGTCCATTGATATCGATTGCCAGACAGAATGTGGCGTGGACAGTGGTAGAAGCGCACCGTATTTCTTATGGCGGCTGGGTTTGTTGCGCTGGCACTCGTCACATGACCGAACGTAATCGTCTATCCACTCGTTCATTTTTGGCCAATAGAAGTTGCGCGTAATAAGTTCCAAAGTTTTGTCTTGTCCAAAGTGTCCTGCCACCTTCGAATCGTGTTCTGACTGTGCAATTCGGATCTTGATACCGTCGTCTGCCGGAATGTAGAGTCGGTTCTTATAAAATAGTAGCCCGTCTTTCTCAACAATATCCTTCAATTCCCCCAGCTTCTCTCCTTGCTCAACTCTCTCTTTCATTCCTACCCATGTCGGGTCTCCCGATGCCGCCTGCCTGACATGATCCAGAAAGTTCTTAGACCAGTCAATCACCCCCTTGGCGGCAAGCGACACCGCTGATACCACAAACTCTTCCTCCGCCAACTGTCCGGGCTTAAAGAACCTGTCTATCGGCTGTTTCCCAAGCGTGCCTCCCCCTTCAGGACGGTACTCCGGCCGTCGCGATAGTGCATCTGCCTTCCCATTTTTGGTTCCCGGGCGGTAAACAATCTTAAAGTCAAATTCCGCCAAAGACTCAGCCCACCTTGCCTGTCGTCGGTTAAGAACCTTGGTTGTTGAGAAATATTCCAAGTTCTTATGATCCGTGTAGACGAGGACCGTTCGGCTAGGTCCTTCGAGGTAGTGACGCCATTGCTTGAAGGCTGACACAATTCCTAGCATCTCCTTATCCCAGACGTCGTAGTTGAGTTCCGCTGGGTTAAGCTTTCGAGAATAAAAGGCAACAGGGTGAGTCTTTCCATCAATAACCTGGGATAGAATTGCGGCAATAGCAAAATCACTTGCGTCCGTTTCCACGATAGTCTGGCGATCTGGAGAGAAGTGTACCAAGATCGGCGCAGACGTAAACAGGATTTTGAGTTTTTCGAAGGCTGCTTGGGCCGTCATAGACCAGACAAAGTTCTTAGCATCACCCCTGAGACAATCGGTAATGGGTTTACAGACCCCGGAGAAATTGTGGATAAACCTTCTGTAGAAGTTGGCAAAGCCCATAAAGATCTGTACTTCCTTAACGCTGCGCGGGGCTTGCCAATTCGTAACAGACATGACCTTATCCAGTGCCATGGTGACGCCTGCTGGGGCAAGGATGTATCCGAGGAACTCGATTTCGGTGAGCTCGAAGAACGATTTCTTCGGGTTGGCGACCAGGTTGTATTCTTGTAGCCTGCTAAGTACTTTGCCGACCAGCTCCCTGTGTTCCTCTCGAGACTTGCTATATATTAGGATATCATCAAGGTATACTACTACACCTTGATCCAAAAATTCCCTCAGCGCATCATTCATCATGTTCTGGAAGGTCGCCGGCGCATTTGCCAGCCCAAAAGGCATGACGAGGTACTCAAAATGCCCGTACCGCGTACGGAATGCTGTTTTCCACTCGTCGCCGTCTTTGATCCTGATGAGGTTGTAACCTTCCTTCAGGTCAATCTTCGAGAAGATAACCGCGCCTGCCACTCGATCTCGCAGCTCGTCCATAAGCGGTAACGGATACCTGTTCTTGATGGACACACGGTTAAGTCCACGGTAGTCAACGCAAAGTCGCAGACTACCGTCCTTCTTCTTCACAAATAGGATTGGGGCTCCTGCTGGGGATTTGCTCGGCCTAATCTTTCCCAATCGCAACATTTTATCCAGGTACTCCCGAAGCACCTTCAGCTCGACTTCGGATAGGGAGTAAACGGGTCCCCATGGTGGCTGTTTCCCTGGTTCAAGATCTATCGCATGGTCGTAGGATCGATGCGGTGGTAATTTGTCTGCTTCCGATGGTAGGAAGACTTTAAGGAACCCATGGAGCCAAGGGAGAAGAGTCTCACGGAGGTTAACCGATTCATCTTCCAAGAGACAAATGCTACCGATGAATTGGGCCTCCGGATCGTCCAGTACGCCCTCGTCCATTTCTATTTGAGGTTCCTTGTCAGTGAAGCATCGACTCTTGCAGTTCTCACCATCGTAGGAAACTTCCCCATTTGCCCCTATAACCGGCTTATGTTCTTTCAACCACCAGTTCGGTAATATTGCATCGATGCCAAGTGGGAGGGGGGCGATCTCGAATGACAACTGTGTTTGATGCCCCCTTGACATTATAATTAATGGTTGTGTAAAGGCGTGTCCCGTGCCCTTCATAACTTCTCCCGTAAATCCAAATACCCGGGCCGGGACGTCTCGTTTCACCTTCGGGACCTCAAAACTATCAACAAAAACAGCAGACAAAACAGGACCAGTTGCACCAGTATCCAACAACACCTTACAGGGTAAACATTTTTCCGTAAAACAAAGGAACTGATTAACGATAGGTCGAGGACCATGAATAGGTTCCTCCAAAATTTTCTGTTTTTTCTCCGGTTGGGACGCTCTCCCTTCCTGCCTTTTTCTTTTCATATTTTTTTTGTTGTTTTCCGTCAGTGATAACATAGCAATCTGGGGATACTCCTGACCTGACTCATCAGAGTCCCCTTTTAAAAATCCTCGTCGAAATCCATCTCAGATTCCGATCCGCGTTCTCGCACAAACGCTTGCCCACTGGTGTACTCCGCAGCAGCCGTCGCAGCCGGCTTTCTAGCACGGTGCCTCATACGCTTTCTCTGAGGTTGGGGTTCCGGTGGTTCCATATCGTGGTCGCCATCGTCATCGCGGGTACGCTTTCGGGAGAAAGAGGAGATAGATGCACTGCTGTTAGCATCTGAACGACACCATTTCCAAAGATGACCCTTTCGGCCACATCGCACACAGGCTCCATCGGTCTTTCGCTGTTCTCGGACCGGCTGTGGAACTCCTTTGGTGGCTTCGTCGTAGTCGTGGTATATTGGCTTATTCCCCGACTTGTTCTTGCTGGTGCTCTTCTTATCTTGCCCTTTTTCTTTCTCCTCAGTCTGAGCCCTCCCCTTGATCTTAAACCCTTTCTCCTTCTGCCGCGAGTTCCCACCATTATTCGATTCCCTTCCTATCGACTCTGCTTTCCCCAACATCTTCATCTGCTCCTGATAAGCCTCATGAGCCTTGCCGGCTCGTTCCAACTGTTGGATATACTCGGAGTCGTCATCGGTTGGATCGAAGCGTGAGTGACGCTCCCGGATTTCATTTGGTAGCCCTTGGAGCAGGGCGGCGCGATAGGATGCTCCTTTCATCTGGGCATGCTGGTTCATGATCTCCATTCTCGTCAGGTAGTCCCCGATGTTAGCAGAGTACTTAAACTGCTGCATCTTCATCGCGTTTTCCATAGCCTCTTGAGTGCTTAAGAAGCGTTTCCTGATCTCCTGACGGAACCGAGTCCAAGTAGCGTAGTCGGCGGCTGCCGGACCTAGCATCTTGGTCTCGATATACTCCATAAACCATTCCTTTGCCAACCCACACGTATACGTTCCAGCGAACAGCACCTTGTTTCTGTCCGTTCGGAACTTCTTGGGCTTTTGCTCGAAGTAGATCTCGCACTCCATGAGCCAATGCCGCAGGTTATGCTTCCTGGCATTATCGAATTCAAAGTGTATTTTGGCGAGCGAGTCTACCATATCTTCATCCTCAGGCGGCGCCGAATTCCGGTTTCCGCCTCGGTTCGTTCTCCAATTCTTCCGACCATGCGACCATTCGCTGTTATCGTCGTCATCGTCGTCGGAAGGTTCTGGGTCTCCCCCAACGTTTCCTCTTGGTGGTTTCTGGGGAGGCTGATTTCCACCATTCCCGCCGACTGGAGCAGCTCCCACCGGTCCTTTGCCACCATTTCCCTGCACGGGGCCGGCATTGTCTGGTTGCTTGCCTCCATTTCCTCCGACGGGGCCAGCATTTCCTCCTACTGGGCCAGCATTTTCGGGATTCTTGCCATTGCCAACAGGAACCGTTTGGGGTGCATTAGGGTCCAAGGGAATACTCACCATGGAGGGCGCTACCGACAAATGTTGTCGTAGACGTTCCTCCATCTCGGCTATTTGTTGGTTTCTCACGTCATCGGACTGCTTAAATTGTGCCAACAGTTCCCGCTGTTCCCTTTTCTCCTGCTCTCGCTCTTCTCTTACAATTCTCAGCTGTCGTTCCGCCTCCAACAGTTGGTCCTGGGTTATTCGATGGTTACGGTCCAGAATCTCGTGGTCGGCGGCTCGTGCAGTTTCTTGCATTTGTCGAACATTTTCGACGAGCTCGAAGAGCGATTCGAGATGTTGCTTCTGGGCGATGGCTTCTTGCCGTGCTTTCTTATCCAGAATTTGCCCACTCCCCTGCACTTGTTCCTGGAGGTTTTGTGGCTGCTGCCAAACGGCCTGTCCAGCTGTACCAAGATACCTCATTTGTGCCTCATGGGTATCCAAAAACTCCTGCATGGACCTCGTAAACTGGGCTTGAGTAGAGCGTTTACTCGTTGACCTAGTGTGTGTAGAGGGTCCTCCCTGGAGTAGGGGATCGGGGCTAACAGCCTCAGATAGTACCATAGCGTCCTCTGCGGCCTCGTCTGTTACGGCCGAGGTGTCTACGAAATAATCCCTTCGGAATGCCATTGTGGTAAGGGATACTGATGATAGTTCTTCTTTTTTTTTGAGGTGACTTCGTTACTCCAAGTGAACTTGTGAGTAACAATATACTGTGAGGGATGCGTACCAGACCACAAGAGTACACTACGCAGAGCTCAGAGTTCGGCTAACAGCTACAAAGGTAGAAGTCTCCAAGGTCTCTTCAGTCAACGTCGAGTATGAATCTCCTTGATCCGATACGGGCCCCGCGAGCTACGTTATCAACAAAGATTCACTAGAGTTAGCGTATAGGATTCGTCTGTCTTCGACGTAATAGTTCAGGTAGAGTTCGAAGTCACGATAGAGTGAAGTATTTCCAAAAGTATAGTCAAATAAAGTTGTAACTCGCGTATCAACGATTTATATTGTTAAGACTCTGATTTCGCCGATAATAGTTTGGCTAGTCAGTGAATGACACAGTATTTATATCCCTCGCTTATCTCTCGAGGACCCAGTCTACTAATAATACAGAATACACTCGGGGCCTGCCCGAGACCCTGAAAAACAACCAAGAACATTTAACTCCTAAATCCGTAACCCAAACTCCTAGAGCCGCTAAAACCCCTCAACCTATTTATCCACTCTAATGCACATTTCCCTGTCGATGTTTCTTCTCCATCGGCCATCTGGTGGATAATCGTCAGCGTCGGCTATTCGGAGGTCTCGGACGGCAAGGTTACCTACTCAGGCCTCTTCCCACATCGCTTTCCCACATAGCAGTGTCCTCTCATGCCCACAGGTACCGCCGATAGGTACTCGGTCGGCTGGCAGCTTGCGCCGATTCACTCCGAGCGGTCCGATCTTCGATCCGATTGATTCCAGCTGTCCCTCATATATCCACCGGTACCAAAGCACTCCCCTCCGGCGGTTTGACGCTCCGGGGGTTATTATTGGGGTCGAAAACGTGTTTTTTAACTAGGAAAACCGCAACTCCGCGTTTGGTCGTATATCGATCGCACCGCACCTCGTGGATGCGAACCGGAGTTGACATTTAGCATACAGAGGGTATTGGGGTATCTATTTAGCCTTTTCTCTTACTCCCGTAAATACTTGGCATGCCCGTAACAGCGCGAATAACAAGTGTTACAGGTAAGCAGAATCTAAGCGACAACAAAGAAACCTCCCCGTAGTAAGAATAAAAAACCCCAAACTTCTCCGTCAACTACATTAGCGAGCACAATCCTATACGTAGTGTTCAATCGAAACGATATCATTACCAACGTTCCCGGTGTCATATCTGTGGACGAACCTTAACAGGACTGGGAAACCACGCGCACGAAGGCAGGAAAAGCCAACCGCAACAGCGTCAGGGGTGAAAGCGAGGGGGGGTGGGTTGAGTATTGGTCCTCGAGCATCTGCTTGTCAAACAGCGAGGAAGTAAAGAGTGGTGACCGGTAGGTCAAGCAAGGAGTGGGTGGGGTCATCGGTCCCTGGAGCAACGGCTAAAGACTGTGCCCGAGTCGTGTTTGAAGTAGTGTCCTCTGGAGGGGACATGCAAAAAGGGTTGAGCCGAAGGCTCAGTATGTATGGGGGTCGCAATCGAAAGTGCCGACCGTATTGTGTTGAGGGTGGTCTCGGAGACCGGTTGGGTTGGGGTGAGGGGAGCGGGCCGCCTCGGGTAAAAAGGGTTGCCTGGTTAAGGCCGATAAAGAGGGGTAAGGTCACGGGACCTCGGGTAAAAAATTTGACGATAGTTTCGCGACCGAGAGATCGCTAACTTCGCGGGCTGTCGAGCGCTTTGGCAGTAGGTTCTCGCTGACTGGAGATTACTGACAGTGTGCGTACCCAACGTGTGGGATCACTCGTGCGATGAGTGAAAGTAAGGAGGGGCGAAGGCGGCTTTCGAGAGTAGCCGCTGGTTTGGCGAGGGGTGAACGGTGGACGCGACCCGTGAGGGCACCGAACGAGCAAAGAATGGGGGGTGTCGAGCGAGGGAAGTTCAGGGACCGAAGCAATTCGAGAATCAGTATAACTCCATCTCGGGGGGAAGAAATCCTACCGCGAGCCAGAGGCGAGCGGGTAGAATACAGAAGAAGAAGAAGAAGAAACTTATATTGCTTTGAAGTACAAGACTTATCGCACGCCGACCCAACCGCCTAAAACACAAATCAAGCCGAACAAAAGAAAGAAAGAAAAGAAAACAACAAACATAAACGCAAACGAACAAGAACAAGAACAAAACAAGCACAAGCGAGCACGAACAGTAACAAGGAAATTCCAGAACAATACTCGACCAGAAAACCCAACGACAAGGAGAAATAGCATATCTCAGCGGACTCGAGCGCTGGACCCATCAAAAACAGAACATAAAAACAAATTTAAAGGGTAAAAGGAAACTGCCCTTCCTAATCCCGTCCCTAATCATTTTCTTCCATCCCCTCTTCCAGGTCCGCCTCCGCCTCCGCCGACTCGTACCATTTCGAGAGTTGAGATTGTTTTGCAAATTGTAGGATGAGGTCCGTTCTCAGGTTTGTAAACATCCAGTTTTCCCAGGTCATCGCTCCGGGGATCTTCTCTATCAGGGGGGTGCGGATTCGAGCCCACGCTGGGCATTCCATAAGTATGTGTTTCGCTGAGTTTTCCATACCACACTGGCATGGTTCGGGGTCTGTATATACTGCGTGTTTGTCGATTCGGGTGGTTTGGCACCGGATTCGAAATACTTTTTTTGCTTCCGTAAGGGTGAGTTTCGCTATCTTGGGAGGGGGGCGGAATTCCCCCCGGTGGTGGTAGTTCGGTATTGATTGAGTGTTCCATTCTTCCAACAGGTGGTCGCGTAGAAGTTTATTTTGGTTCCACTTATCTCTCGCATTTCCGGGGGTCTGGTATGGGAGTAGTAGGGAAGCGATTCGGTGTAGGCCTGTTCCTTTGATATTTGCTTCTTTGTAAGGGAGGAGCTCGATCAGGGATTCATTGTTGGGGTGGGTTGCCTCGGAGCAGAGTATTCTGGTTCCGTACTTTCTTGAGCGGTATGTCAGGAGGTGTTCTAAGGGGGGTAGGCCTGCTTCTCGGAGGAGTTTAGCTCTTTTGGTCCATCGTGGTAGGCCGGTGATGATCCGGGCCGCTTCATTATATAGTGGTTCGAGGGATCTTATAATGTGGTCTGCGCCAGTCCACCAAGCCTCGGATCCGTAGAGTAGGCTTGGGAGGAAGCCTTGTGTTATGATATGATGGATTGTTTTGACCGTTATGCCTGGCAAGCGGGCTGTGTACCGAATCTGGTGGAGGGCTTTAAGGCCTTTTGCGATCGCTGCTTCGATGTGGGGCCGAAAGGAGAGGGTCGGATCTATCCAGACTCCTACATATTTCAGTCTTTCCTTGGGGTGTATATTGATATTGTTAACTTTGACCGGAAGTCGTGGTTGTTGTGTGGATGATGTGGTGGGCCGGAAGAAGATCAGGTCGGATTTATCCGGGTCGTATTTAATTTGGAGTGGCTCAGCTTTTGTTAGTCTCTCTCTCATTCGTTCCTCCATTCTCTTGATTGTGAAGCCTGGTGTTTTGGATATTTGCACCAGCACATCATCATCGATGTAAGTAGTGTCCATCTCTTTCGGGCTGCTTGTTGGGTCCAGGATTACTCCAGCATAGATCATAAATAGCACCGGGGACATGGGGCTACCTTGCGGCACTCCAGAATCATAGGGCTGTGGCTCTTCTAGCTCATGGTTGAATTGAAACTGTAGTTTTCTGCCGGTATTGAATTCCTTGCACCATTCTGTTAAGTAGGTAGGGAATTTTTGTTGTTGCATGATTTCTGCGAGGAGTAGGTGGTCAACGCAGTTAAATGCTCCTTGGATATCATTGGTTAGGATCGCTGGTCTGTCTCGCCGAGCGACTCCGGTGCTGTTTTTCAGTAGTAGGTTTTGTTGTATTGGCGTTAAGGTTCTCAGCAGGGCGTCGATTGCCGAGATGGTTGGTCTTCCTCCAGATTGATTCGCTGAGAGTGTGCCTAGAATTTCTCCAGCGGTGCAGAGTCTTTGGGCCACTATCTTCTCCAGGATTTTGCTGAAACATTGTAGAAGGGAAATGGGCCGGTAGGCTTTTGCTTCATGATAGTTTGCTTTACCGGGTTTCGGGATCGGGATACACTTAGCTATTTTCCATTCCGCTGGGTGTACGCCGTGCCGGAGCATGGCGGAGAACATGTCTTGGATTAGAGTTGTGTTTGCTTTGACTATTGCTTTAATAAAGGTATAAGGAATGCCGTCCGGGCCGGTCGCCGAGTGCGCTGGACAGGAGTCGATTGCTTTATTAAGTTCTTCGGGGGTGACTATGTCGAAGGTGTTGCTAAGGTCAAAAGAAGGGGGTCTAATGTTTAGGGGGGGGTGGTCGGGGGACGTCCGTTTCGAGGGGAAAAGTTGGGCTCTTAGAGCTTGACACTTCCCCGCAAACGTTTCTTCACCTTGTATGGTTGGTATGATTGTGTCTCTTCTTCTTCCTACGTTTAGGATTCTCCAGACTTCACTACCTTTCGCCTCGTTCATCGTCTTTTCCCGCTGATCCGCTTTTGCTTTCCGGATCATGACTGTCCATTCTCTGCAAGCCTTCCGGTGTTCCTCCACGTGATTGGGTTTCCTTGTGTTCCTCGCCTTCCTTTCTGCTGCATTTACCTTTGCCTTCATTTGTTTCATTTCATCTGACCACCAGGAGTTGGCTCTTACCCCCTCCTTCGAGAGCGGTGTTACTATGCTGACTGTTGACCTGACCAGTTCTAGAAAGAAATCGACAGTCTGTTCCGTAAGTTCCTTGGTTTCCCATGCCTCTGCAGGGATGGAAATGTTTGACATGTGGTTTTCCAATAGCTTCCAGTCTGTTTGTCGCCACATTCGTCTTGGTACAAAAGGTGGTTTCTCCAAGTGTAAGTGAACGGAGGTTCTCCCATGGTCTGAGCCCGCTCCGTAGGGTTCAGTGCTCCATCGTAGGTTGTGATCGAGTATTGGGCCTTTTACAAATGTAAGGTCGATGGTTGTGGGCCTTTTCCCTCTGTCTCTGGGGAAATGCGTAAAGACGCCTGGTTCGTTCAGGAGGGATAGTTTCTGTCGGGTTATCCATCGTTTTAGTCGTGCACCATTGACGCGGTCTGCTCGAATATTGTTTCTGTATTCATGTGAATTTACTCCGTACCACATTTGATGGTGGCAGTTGAAGTCTCCCATTACTAGACAATTATCAAGGGTTTGGATTGTACTTGCTATTTGACCGAAGGGGCCACTTCGGCCTGGGGAGTATATGTTTAGGATTTGGGTTTTCTTGTTCTGGATTTCTACCGTAATCGATACTATGAAATTATCGTGTGTGTAGTGGTGTTTTGGTTTGAGGTTGGCATGTTTGCGGACGTATGTTGCGCATTTTGTATTGGTATTGCTGGCTGTAAAAATATAAAAGAGATTTGATTCTGGTGGGTATCCCTCTGCTGAGGTCCATGGTTCTTGTAATAATAGGAAATAAATACTAGAGTCTGTTTCCGCTTCTTCTACCGCCGCCTTGGTAATGAGTTCGCTCCGTGCACAGTTGAGTTGGTGTGCGAGCGCGGTGGTTCGAGGCCTAAGCATTATTTGTCATGGGTTGGTCATCTTCGGGAACGGGTGTGGCTCCGACTGGGGCGGTGGCTGGTACTTGAACTATTGGAAGCAGCTCTTGGACGGGTGCGGCCGGTGGGTCTTGAGCGGGTGGGGCATTTTCCTTCCCTTTATTGAGGAATCGGCGTTTGGCTCTCTCGGGGCATGCTGGGTCGGAGGCCTTATGAGCTCCTTTACAGTTCAGGCATCTGATTGGAGTGTGGGTGCATCTATATCCTCCCTGGCATTGATTGCATGGGTGGAAACTGGTAAGGTGACCTCCGGCGCAGTGGCCGCATTTCCCATTGTTCTTGCATTTCTCTTGGCGGTGGCCGTACTCGAGGCACTTTGCACACTGAGTATCCGGGAAGGTTGGGAGTAAGGCCTCGATGTGGCAGCTTCGGTTGAAGAGAGATAGGAATTTAACTCCTAGTGTTTCCATTGTAATTTGTCCTGGGAGCGCGATGACCATTGATGAGTGGGTTTTCTCCATTCGAGTCTCTGCTCTGGAGATCCAGCGGGGAACCTGTGCAAGTTGGAAGTTCTCTCCATAGTTGCTTCTGATTTCTGATGCTACCAATTGTCCCGCCTCGATGCCCTCCCCGACCGTTGTGGGAATTCCATGGAGGAGAAACTTTGACCATTTAGAGTTTGCGCGGATGACAGCGACCGGTACCTGTAGGGTGAGGAGGGCCTCCTCAATTTCTTTGGCATATTCCATTGCCTTTGTTGCAGGGGTGACGAACTTTGTTTCCAGGATGAAGTTGTCCTTGGGTGTTCTCCTTGCTGAAATGAAATGGCAGGATTCGTCCTGAATCCTTGCGTTGACTAGGGTCCTGATCTCAGAGGGGTTGACGTCGGATGGGGCAGTGGTTTCAACAATGATCTCCCTGTTGATTTTGGTGTACTCTGGTTTGAAGAGGGGGTCCGCTTTTGCCTTTGCGGACTTCTTTTTCCTCTCGACAACCTGGAAGTTTCCTTGGGCAGGACCGGGTGCCGAGGCCACGGCGGCCCAGGTGCCTGCCTTCCATCCCCGGGGTGGGGCTTGTTGGGGGGGTGCGGGTGGGGGGGCCCGAGGAGCTGCCTGTGGCGCTGCTTGGGGAACTGTTTGTGGGGCCGCTGGAGGGGGCATTCTCTGTCCTTGCGGTTGTTGTGGTTTTCGCTGTTGTTGCTGTTGTTGCTGTTGTTGCTGTTGTTGCGGTTGCTGCGGTTCCTGCGGTTGCGGTTGTTTGCTGAGGAGGGCGTGGATCGCCGAATGCATATTGGTGATCATGTTTGTCTGCGCCTCGATCTGGTGTTTCAGTGTATCCACTGTTCTCCGGAGTGTAGTTGTTTGCTCTTCGAGGATTTCAATTCTGTCGGAGGGTGGGCAGATTCGGCTGGTGGCATGTCTAATGGCCCAGGTGATGTAGTTCAGGTCCGTCTGGGTGTGGGTGTCCTGGGGGACAATGCTCGGGTAGAGGTAGTCAATTCTCGGCTGGTAGGGGTCGTTATAGTCGGATTCTGTTGCAAAGGTCGAGGAGAATTCCTGTTCCTGAGCTCCGGATGGGGTTGGGTCGGGAACCTGAGTGTTCCTGTTCTGCGAGGGGGCTGTCCCTTGTTGGGAAGACTGGGTGAAGAAGGACTGGAGCGAAGCTTGCTGCGACATAACTGAATGTCCAGTTCTCCTGGCGGCGTAGAGTGAAGTTTCGGATAGGTTTCTTTTCCTTCCCTTTGGGAGGTCAAGGCTGGAGAATTCTTCGCTAGAAGCCAGTTTTCGTGGTGTTTCTTTCGCTAGGAACAACAAACGCGACCGTACGATCGGGGGCGAAGTGGCTCAACCTGGTATGGTATACCAGGGTAAACCGAGGGGAATAAAATAAAATGTTTTTAAAGCGAGGTTAATTGTCAGGGAGTTCTTTGCGAGCCTTAGCGAGCAAGTAGAATACAGAGGTTGCGTAAAGAAAGAAGGAAAAAGAGAAAACAAGTAAAAGCATAAGACAACGCCCCCTTATATATCCAACCATAGTCCAATGATGACTAATACCTCCACTTAACAGAAACTAAAAGAACATAACAGAAATCCCAATTACAAATCCTAATCCCACTGCACAATACCTCCTCTTCTTGTTCCAGTTTATCCCCTAACCGAAACACATAGCTGCCATTACAAACCACACCCCCCTCTAAGGCCTACCTCCTGGTAGGCTTAGGCTTCCCTGGATAACGCTCGTGGAATCGTTTGACGATATCAGGTGAATGCTCAAGGTCCAATAGTGGTTGCCAGGAAGCTTCATCATACCCCACTGTTACAGGCATGCCAAGCATTTACGGGAGTGAGAGAAAGGCTAGTAGATACCCCAATACCTCTTGATACTAATGGCAACACCACTATCAACTCCGGTTCGCACCCACGAGGTGTGGTGCGATCGATATGCGACCAAATGCGGAGTTGCGGTTTTCCTAGTTAAAAAACACGTTTTCGACCCCAATAATAACCCCCGGAGCGTCAAACCGCCGGAGGGGAGTGTTTTGGCACCGGTGGATATATGAGGGACAGCTGGAATCAATCGGATCGAAGATCGGACTGCTCGGAGTGAATCGGCGCAAGCTGCCAGCCGACCGAGTACCCATCGGCGGTACCTGTGGGCATGAGAGGACTCTGCTATGTGGGAAAGCGATGTGGGAAGAGGCCTGAGTAGGTAGCCTTGCCGTCCGAGACCTCCGAATAGCCGACGCTGACGATTATCCACCAGACGGCCGATGGAGAAGAAACATCGACAGGGAAACGTGCATTAGAGTGGATAAATAGGTTGAGGGGTTTCTGCGGGTTTAGGAGTTTGGGTTACGGACTTAGGAGTTAAATGTGCTTGGTTGTTTTTCAGGGTCTCGGGCATGCCCCGAGTGTATTCTGTATTATTATAGACTGGGTCCTCGAGACATAAGCAAGGGATATAAATACTGTGTCATTCACTGACTAGCCAAACCATCATCGGCGAAATCAGAGTCTTAACAATATAAATCGTTGATACGCGAGTTACAACTTTATTTGACTATACTTTCTGAATTACTTTACTCTATCGTGACTTCGAACTCTACCTGAACTATTACGTCGAAGACGGTCGAACATCACACGCTAACTCTAGTGAATCTTTGTTGATAACGTAGCTCGCGGGGCCCGTATCGGATCAAGGAGAATCATACTCGACGTTGACTGAAGAGACCTTGGAGACTTCTACCTTTGTAGCTGTTAGCCGAACTCTGAGCTCTGCGTAGTGTACTCTTGCGGTCTGGTACGCATCCCTCACAGTATATTGTTACTCACAAGTTCACTTGGAGTAACGAAGTCACCTCGAAAGGAAGAACTATCATCATTATCCCCTATTACAATGACTGCCCGAAGGGATAATTATTTCATAGATACCTCGGCCGCAACCGAGGAGGCCGGGGGGGAAGATTCTATGGTAATATCGAGGGCTGCTAGCCCAGATCCCCTACTTACGGGAGGACCCTCCACAACAACTAGGCAATCGAGTAAACGCTCTGCTCAAGCCCAGTTCGTGAGGAATATGCAGGAATTTTTGGATACCCATGAGGCACAAATGAGGTATCTTGGTGCAGCTGGACAGGCCGTATGGCAGCAGCTACAAAACCTCCAGGAGCAAGTCCAAGGGAGTGGACAAATCCTCGATAAGAAGGTACGGCAAGAAGCCATTGCCCAAAAACAACATCTCGAGTCGCTCTTTGAGCTCGTCACCCATGTTCAACAAATGCAGGAAACCGCACGAGCCGCCGACCACGAGGTTCTGGACCGCAACCATCGGATTACCCAGAACCAACTATTGGAAGCGGAGCGACAGCTGAGGTTGGTACGAGAAGAGCGGGAGCAGGAGAAAGGTGAACAACGAGCTATGTTTGCGCAGTTCAAGCAGTCCGATGAGATAAGAAACCAACGGATAGCCGAGATGGAGGAACTACTGCGACAACATCTATCAGTAGCACCTTCCGTGGCTAGTGCTCCCTTAGACCCTAATGAACCCCAAACAGTTCCTGTTGGCAATAGCAAGAACCCCCAAAATGCTGGCCCCCAAACATCAGGGAATGGCAAGCAACCAGAAGAAGCTGGCCCAGTTGGTGGAAACGGAGGCAAGCAACCGGAGGACGCAGGCCCAATACAGGGGAACAGTGGCAGGCGCCCGGTAGGAAATGCTCCGGTAGGAGGGAATGGGGGAAATCAACCTCCCCGAAACCCACCAAGAGGGAACGTTGGGGGAGATCCAGAACCTTCCGATGACGATGACGACGATAACAGCGAATGGTCGCACGGTCGGAAGAATTGGAGAATGAACCGAGGCGGGAACCGGAATTCGGCGCCGCCCGAAGACGAGGATATGGTAGATTCGCTCGCCAAAATTCCCTTCGAGTTCGATAATGCCCGGAAGCATAACCTGCGGCATTGGCTCATGGAGTGCGAAATCTACTTCGAGCAGAAGCCAAAGAAGTTCCGAACGGACAGGAACAAAGTACTGTTCGCTGGAACATATACGTGTGGGTTGGCGAAGGAATGGTTTATGGAATACATCGAGACCAAGATGCTAGGACCGGCAGCCGCGGACTACGCTACTTGGACTCGGTTCCGTCAGGAGATTAGGAAACGTTTTCTAAGCACTCAAGAGGCTATGGAGAACGCGATGAAGATGCAGCAGTTTAAGTACTCTACTAACATCGGAGACTACCTGACGAGAATGGAGATCATGAACCAGCACGCTCAGATGAAAGGAGCATCCTATCGCGCCGCCCTGCTCCAAGGACTACCAAATGAAATCCGGGAGCGCCACTCACGCTTCGATCCAACCGATGACGACTCCGAGTACATCCAACAGTTGGAACGAGCCGGCAAGGCTCATGAAGCTTATCAAGAGCAGATGAAGATGTTGGGGAAAGCGGAGTCGAGAGGAAGGGAGACGAATAATGGTGGGAACTCGCGGCAAAAGGAGAAGGGGTTTAAGATCAAGGGGAGGGCTCAGACTGAGGAGAAAGAAAAGGGGCAAGATAAGAAGAGTACTAGCAAGAACAAGTCGGGGAATAAGCCAATATACCACGACTACGACGAAGCCACCAAAGGAGTTCCACAGCCGGTCCGAGAACAGCGAAAGACCGATGGAGCCTGTGTGCGATGTGGCCGAAAGGGTCATCTTTGGAAGTGGTGTCGTTCAGATGCTAACAGCAGTGCATCTATCTCCTCTTTCTCCCGAAAGCGTACCCGCGATGACGATGGCGACCACGATATGGAACCACCGGAACCCCAACCTCAGAGAAAGCGAATGAGGCACCGTGCTAAGAAGCCGGCTGCGACGGCTGCTGCGGAGTACACCAGTGGGCAAGCGTTTGTGCGAGAACGCGGATCGGAATCTGAGATGGATTTCGATGAGGATTTTTAAAAGGGGACTCTGATGAGTCAGGTCAGGAGTATCCCCAGATTGCTATGTTATTACTGACGGAAAACAACAAAAAAAATATGAAAAGAAAAAGGCAGGAAGGGAGAGCGTCCCAACCGGAGAAAAAACAGAAAATTTTGGAGGAACCTATTCATGGCCCTCGACCTATCGTTAATCAGTTCCTTTGTTTTGCGGAAAAATGTTTACCTTGTAAGGTGTTGTTGGATACTGGTGCAACTGGTCCTGTTTTGTCTGCTGTTTTTGTTGATAGTTTTGAGGTCCCGAAGGTGAAACGAGACGTCCCGGCCCGGGTATTTGGATTTACGGGAGAAGTTATGAAAGGCACGGGACACGCCTTTACACAACCATTAATTATAATGTCAAGGGGGCATCAAACACAGTTGTCATTCGAGATCGCCCCTCTCCCACTTGGCATCGATGCAATATTACCGAACTGGTGGTTGAAAGAACATAAGCCGGTTATAGGGGCAAATGGGGAAGTCTCCTACGACGGTGAGAACTGTAAGAGTCGATGCTTCACTGACAAGGAACCTCGAATAGAGATGAACGAGGGGGTATTGGACGATCCGGAGGCCCAATTCATCGGTAGTATTTGTCTTTTGGAAGATGAATCGGTCAACCTCCGCGAGACTCTTCCCTCTTGGCTCCATGGGTTCCTTAAGGTCTTCCTACCATCGGAAGCAGACAAACTACCACCGCATCGATCCTACGACCATGCGATAGATCTTGAACCAGGTAAACAGCCACCATGGGGACCCGTCTACTCCCTATCCGAAGTCGAGCTAAAGGTGCTTCGGGAGTACCTGGACAAAATGTTGCGATTGGGAAAGATTAGGCCAAGCAAATCCCCGGCAGGAGCCCCAATCCTTTTTGTGAAGAAGAAGGACGGTAGTCTACGACTTTGCGTTGACTACCGTGGACTTAACCGCGTGTCCATTAAGAATAGGTATCCGTTACCACTTATGGACGAACTACGGGATCGAGTGGCAGGCGCGGTTATCTTCTCGAAGATTGACCTGAAGGAAGGTTACAACCTCATCAGGATCAAAGACGGCGACGAGTGGAAGACAGCCTTCCGTACGCGGTACGGGCATTTTGAGTACCTCGTCATGCCTTTTGGGCTGGCAAATGCGCCGGCGACCTTCCAGAATATGATGAATGATGCGCTGAGGGAATTCTTGGATCAAGGTGTAGTAGTATACCTTGATGATATCCTAATATATAGCAAGTCTCGAGAGGAACATAGGGAACTGGTCGGCAAAGTACTTAGTAGGCTACAAGAATACAACCTGGTCGCCAACCCGAAGAAATCATTCTTCGAGCTCACCGAAATCGAGTTCCTCGGATACATCCTTTCCCCAGCAGGCGTCACCATGGCACTGGATAAGGTCATGTCTGTTACGAATTGGCAAGCCCCGCGCAGCGTTAAGGAAGTACAGATCTTCATGGGCTTTGCCAACTTCTACAGAAGGTTTATCCACAATTTCTCCGGGGTCTGTAAACCCATTACCGATTGTCTCAGGGGTGATGCTAAGAACTTTGTCTGGTCTATGACGGCCCAAGCAGCCTTCGAAAAACTCAAAACCCTGTTTACGTCTGCGCCGATCTTGGTACACTTCTCTCCAGATCGCCAGACTATCGTGGAAACGGACGCAAGTGATTTTGCTATCGCCGCAATTCTATCCCAGGTTATTGACGGAAAGACTCACCCTGTTGCCTTTTATTCTCGAAAACTTAACCCAGCGGAACTCAACTACGACGTCTGGGATAAGGAAATGCTAGGAATTGTGTCAGCCTTCAAGCAATGGCGTCACTACCTCGAAGGACCTAGCCGAACGGTTCTCGTCTATACGGATCACAAGAACTTAGAGTACTTCTCTACAACTAAAGTTCTTAACCGACGACAGGCAAGGTGGGCTGAGTCTTTGGCGGAATTTGACTTCAAGATTATTTACCGCCCGGGAACCAAAAATGGGAAGGCAGATGCACTATCGCGACGGCCGGAGTACCGTCCTGAAGGGGGAGGCACGCTTGGGAAACAGCCGATAGACAGGTTCTTTAAGCCCGGACAGTTGGCGGAGGAAGAGTTTGTGGTATCAGCGGTGTCGCTTGCCTCCAAGAGGGTGATCGACTGGTCTAAGAATTTTCTGGATCATGTCAGGCAGGCGGCATCGGGAGACCCGATATGGGTAGGATTGAGAGAGAGAGTTGAGCAAGGGGAGAAGCTGGGGGAACTGAAGGATATGGCTGAGAAAGACGGGCTACTCTTTTATAAGAACCGACTCTACATTCCGGCAGACGACCGTATCAAGATCCGAATCGCACAGGCAGAACACGACTCGAAGGTGGCAGGACACTTTGGACAAGACAAAACGTTGGAACTTATCACGCGCAACTTCTATTGGCCAAAAATGAACGAGTGGATTGATGATTACGTTCGGTCATGTGACGAGTGCCAGCGCAACAAACCCAGCCGCCACAAGAAATACGGTGCGCTTCTTCCACTGTCCACACCACATTCTGTCTGGCAATCAATATCAATGGACTTCGTCGTGCAGTTACCGGAATCAAAAGGATACAACCAAATCTGGGTAGTAGTCGATAGGTTCTCGAAGATGTCGCACTTCATCCCCCTAGTAGCAGAAATGACCGCGCAGGATTTAGCGAAGATATTCCTCGGTCAAATCTGGCGACTCCATGGGCTGCCTCTCGATATAGTTTCCGACAGGGACGCCAAATTTACTTCAAGCTTTTGGGCATCCCTTATGGAATTATTGGATGTGAGGATAAGAATGAGTACGGCTTTCCACCCTCAGACCGATGGGCAAACAGAGCGAGTCAACCAAACCCTCGAGCATTACCTACGAGCGTTCTGCAACTACGAACAAGACGATTGGGCAGAGCTACTCCCGTTGGCGGAGTATGCTTACAACAATTCGGTTACCACCGCCACGGGTCAATCTCCGTTCTATACCAATTACGGTTACAACCCAAGAACCAACTGGCCGACGGAAGCCGAAGTGGTCAATCCAACCAGTGACCTGTATGCTCACTTCATTCGAGGAGTTCACGATTCAGCTCTCGCTCGTTTAATAGACACCAGGGAGAAGATGGGGAAATACTACGACCGGAAAAGGGACGAACCGCCGAACTTTAAGATAGGCGACATGGTCATGCTCAATGCGGCCAATATCAAGACACGTCGCTCCACCAAGAAGCTCGATCATAAGAAACTCGGTCCGTTCAAAATTATCCGACTAGCTGGGAAACGAGCCTGTGAATTGGAACTGCCACCACAAGTCAAAGTCCATAACGTGTTCCACATCGAACTCTTGGAACGTTATCGACAAAGCAGTATCCCAGGCCGTGAACAACGTCCCCCGACTCCCGAAGAGGTTGATAAGGAAGGAGAGGTTCTTTATGAAGTAGAAAGTATTGTGGGAAGCCGGAAGAGCAGAAGAGGATTAGTGGAATACCTGGTGAAATGGCGGGGCTATTCGATGAGCGACTGTACTTACCAAGTCATGGACGTTATGAACAAAGACGTACTTGATCTAGTCCGCGACTTTCATCGAAGGAACCCCAAGGCCGTGAAGGACCAACGCCTGAGACTATAGAGGTACCCTACCGGGCTAAGTCCTTCCCCTCCACAGACACCACGGGTGATATGTGGAGCAGGTTTACTGGAACCATAGTCTGTCAGAAGATGTCCCGAGACGTGACACCCTGGAAGGGGGGTAAGCTGTTACAGGCATGCCAAGCATTTACGGGAGTGAGAGAAAGGCTAGTAGATACCCCAATACCTCTTGATACTAATGGCAACACCACTATCAACTCCGGTTCGCACCCACGAGGTGTGGTGCGATCGATATGCGACCAAATGCGGAGTTGCGGTTTTCCTAGTTAAAAAACACGTTTTCGACCCCAATAATAACCCCCGGAGCGTCAAACCGCCGGAGGGGAGTGTTTTGGCACCGGTGGATATATGAGGGACAGCTGGAATCAATCGGATCGAAGATCGGACTGCTCGGAGTGAATCGGCGCAAGCTGCCAGCCGACCGAGTACCCATCGGCGGTACCTGTGGGCATGAGAGGACTCTGCTATGTGGGAAAGCGATGTGGTAAGAGGCCTGAGTAGGTAGCCTTGCCGTCCGAGACCTCCGAATAGCCGACGCTGACGATTATCCACCAGACGGCCGATGGAGAAGAAACATCGACAGGGAAACGTGCATTAGAGTGGATAAATAGGTTGAGGGGTTTCTGCGGGTTTAGGAGTTTGGGTTACGGACTTAGGAGTTAAATGTGCTTGGTTGTTTTTCAGGGTCTCGGGCATGCCCCGAGTGTATTCTGTATTATTATAGACTGGGTCCTCGAGACATAAGCAAGGGATATAAATACTGTGTCATTCACTGACTAGCCAAACCATCATCGGCGAAATCAGAGTCTTAACAATATAAATCGTTGATACGCGAGTTACAACTTTATTTGACTATACTTTCTGAATTACTTTACTCTATCGTGACTTCGAACTCTACCTGAACTATTACGTCGAAGACGGTCGAACATCACACGCTAACTCTAGTGAATCTTTGTTGATAACGTAGCTCGCGGGGCCCGTATCGGATCAAGGAGAATCATACTCGACGTTGACTGAAGAGACCTTGGAGACTTCTACCTTTGTAGCTGTTAGCCGAACTCTGAGCTCTGCGTAGTGTACTCTTGCGGTCTGGTACGCATCCCTCACACCCACATATCGTACTAAATACTCGAACCTTCCTCTTCATTTGTAACGGGGGTCCTTTCTAAGAGAAATAGAATCGGATAGAATAGAGACGGCCGTGCAAGATAGACAATCAGGTTACAGATTATTCAAAGATACTATCGCTAGAACTCAATAATCTTTAAGGGCTCTGCTACCGATAAGAACTTGATTTTTTCTTCTGATCAAGACTCGAGAGAACAGGACTGAAGGGCGAGAATGAACCTGAGTACTTATACTCTGAAGGCCTCTATTCTCTGCTCCTAACTCCTTACTAAGTTCCGGTGAAGCCTTTCCTCGGTGCCGGAAACAATACCACCGCTACCACGCTTTTCTCTAAGCGTCAGCAGGTGTTTCCGATACCCAAGGCAACCACCCTTAGTCAAAGCGTTTGTAACACCTGCAGCCTTGGTTGCCACACAACCGAGGACCTGCATGAATGAGCTGCCGCTCAGGTGTAAGCTTAATCATTGCTGTTGAGCTTCCGCTTATTGTAGACTTCCCTAGCATAGTCCCTACCTTTCGGCGGACTTACAATGCTCAGAGGATATAGAGGATCACTGGGCAATCAGAGCTTCACTCTGGCCGGTCTTCTAGTCACTGGCGAGGCATAGACTCGTCAGTCATTGCTCCCATGAATAGATCCTCTTCCTAGCGCCCGGAATGTAGTTACTCTAACAGCTGGTAGCTAACCACACTGCCGGTACTTGCATATCACCGTGCAACTGGCTTCTAGCAATAACTCTCAGCATGTAACCGGGCCCTGTGTGTACTCATACACCAGACAGTTGAAATGGCTCCGTTACACCACTCCCCTCTTCCAGGATCTTGGTCTCCGAGATCTATAACCATTCTATTACCATCCATTCTATATGACAAGAAAATCCGTGATATGCAAGGAAATGAGAACCCAAAGGAAATAATCTACACCCCAATAATCCGCTTGTCCTTGGGTTTCTTAGGATACCTCATATGGAAATCCCGAAGGGCTTCTTCAGCACTCTTCTTGAGATGCTCCCAAGGTTCCCATGTAGCATCCTCATTCTCATCACCTTCCCACAGCACTAGGTATTCCACTCGTCTCCCTTTCTTATTGACCCGGCTATCAGCTACCTCTCGGACGACACAGGTCTGTTCTCCTTCAATCTCTTCATGTTCCGGTGGTGGAACTCTTCTCTCAGTATCTACCGGTGCTCGGTAAGGTTCCAGAAGAGAGACATGAAAGACCGGGTGGATTCCCATTTGGGGGGGAAGAGAGAGCTTGTAGGCACGGGTACCAATAGCTTCTAAGACCTTAAAGGGTCCCATCTTCTTCTGATCCAGTTTTCCCAAAGGCCACTTTGTTTGCACATTGCGCCGGTCCAACATAACTTCATCTCCGGGCTTGATTTCAGGCGGTGCCAGGGCATGAGCATCATACCACCGGGCCATCCTTAATCTAGTTTTACCCAAGCTGGCATTCATAGCCTGTCAGATAGATTCCCATTGAGATATCATGACCTCGCTCGCTGGATTGTTCCATTCTACTCCTTCCCTTGGGGCCGGCCAGTTGGTCCTGGGCTCATATCCATAGTTGGCATAAAAAGCCGATACTTTGGTAGACTCAGAGACCGCCGAGTTATATGCATACTCTGCCAAAGGCAAGAGTTCTGCCCAGTCATCCTGTTGATATGAACAGTAAGTCCGCAAGTAATGTTCCAGGGTCTGGTTAACTCTTTCTGTTTGACCGTCCGTTTGTGGGTGGAAAGATGTGGACATCTTCAGCTTCACATTGAGGAGACTCATGAGAGATTGCCAAAAGTGAGAAATGAACCTGCTATCTCTGTCCGAGACTATGTCATCAGGTAAACCATGGAGTCTCCAAACTTCCTTCAAGAACAACTTAGCCAAATCTTCCGTTTTATTGAGGGTAGGAAGAGGGATGTAGTGTGCCATCTTCGAAAAGCGGTCCACTATTACCCAGATCTTTGTAAACCCACTAGATTCCGGTAATCCCACAATGAAGTCCATAGAGATGGAAGTCCATGGCCGATAGGGTATCTCCAACGGTTGGAGCATACCAAACTTGTTATGTCTTGAGGTCTTTTTCCTCTGGCAGCTGTCACAGCTCCGGACATATTCCTCAACATCCTTATCCATGTTGGGCCAAAAGAAGTTGTTTTTTACCCGCTCAAGTGTCTTAAATTGGCCAAACTGACCCGCCACCTTAGAGTCATGGGTATCGGACAGTATTTCCATCTGAAGCTTCTTGTCTTTGGGTATATACCATCTATTCTTGTAGAAGATGAGACCGTTCTTGACCGACAAGTTCTGGTCCAAATTTGGTTTCCTTTCAACCAGGGAGCGGTGCAATTCCTGCCAGAAACTATCCTCTTTAGCAGCCGTGTATAGGCGCTCTAAGAATGTATTCTGCAATTGATTCACCCTGACAGCCGCTAGCTTTACAGGATCCAAAACCAATTGACCTGGCCTAAAAAAGATCTGTGGCTCCGGCTGCAGAGTTTCACCTCCCTCTCCAAGGCGGTGATCCCAGCACCTAGATAGCACATCAGTCTTGCCATTCTTTTCTCCCGGTCTGTAGACAACTTTGAAATTGTAGCCTGCGAGGTCTTCAGACCATCTAGCTTGCCGCCTAGTGAGAACCTTGGTAGAATTAAACTACTCCAAGTTCTTCTGGTCTGTAAAAACCGTGATCTCTTGCTCACAAGATTTGAGCATGTGTTCCCATTCCCGGAAAGAGGCTACAATAGCTCCCATTTCCTTATCATGAATGTCATAGTTGATCTCAGCAGGGGAGAACTGCTTAGAATAGAATGCCACCGGATGTAGCTTCCCATCACCCCCATACTGAGAGAGCACCGCTCCCTTGGCAAAATCACTGGCATCTGTCTCGACCACCGTTCTCCTACTAGGGTCAAAATGAAGGAGGATTGGAGCGCTTGTGAACAGCCTTTTGAGTTCTTCAAAGGCCTGCTCATGTGCTGCCGTCCAATACCATTTCTTGTCTTTTTGCAGGAGGTCAGTTAATGGTTTGCAAACTTTACTGAAGCCTTCAATAACGCGGCGATAGAAGTTTGCAAATCCGAGGAATGCCTGCACTGCCTTGATATTCTCAGGGACCAGCCATTCCTTAACTGCCTCCACCTTGTCTTCTGACATGGATACTCCTTCTTCTGAGATGTGATAGCCTAGGTACTCTACTTCTCGGACATGGAAGGATGTCTTATTGATCGAGGCACAGAGCTTACCTTCCCTAAGCTTCTGTGAAACCTTCTTGACCAGTAGCTCATGCTCTTTCTCAGTTTCCGAGTAGATGAGGATGTCGTCAATATAGACAACCACTCCTTCATCTAGTAGTTCCTTTAGCACATCATTGATCATTGCCTGGAAGGCGGAGGGAGCATTGCATAGACCAAACGGCATCACATTATACTGATACAGTCCATAGCGGGTTCTGAAAGCGGTTTTCCACTCATCACCTTCGGCTATCCTGATCAAATTGAAGCCGTTCTTCAGATCTATTTTTGTGAAGATCTTGGCCTTGAACAACCTGTCTCTGAGCTCACTCATGATAGGCAACGGGTACTTGTCCTTGACAGTGACCTTGTTCAAACCTCTGTAATCCACACAAATCCGCAATGTACCATCCTTCTTAGGAATGAACAATATGGGCGCCGCAGCAGGGCTATTAGATCTAGAGATCTTTCCTGAAGACAATTCTTTGTCCAGGTACTCTCGGAGGGCCTTCAATTCTGGAGCGGAACATGGGTACAGCGGGCCAAATGGGGGAGCGGTGCCAGGCAAGAGTTTGATCTTCAAATCATTATGGGAATGCGGCGGCATTTCCTCAATCTTCTCTTGACTGAACACATCAGCCCAATCCCGGTATAGGTGGTGTATTTTCTCAGCAATATCACCTCCGTCCTCATCATGCCATACTGAACCAACCAATTGATAGACTGTCTCTTCTTCTTCCAACATTTGGTATGGAGAGATCAGTTCGATCTTGGTAGCCGCTGGGAGACAATTCTGCTTGCAGTAGTCACTCCTCCAGCTCATGGTGTTGAGTTCCCAGTTAATGTCCGGGTTATGCTTCCTAGCCCAACTAATTGGCAGGTAACTGGTCATTCCTTCTTCCAAAGTAGCCACTTCCCATCGGAGTGTCTCTTTATGATCTCCCATAATCATGCGGACCGGGTGAGTGTAATACTCACCTCCTCCCATCATGACATCTCCTTGAGCATCAAACATTATCAGAGGTTGATCCCACCGCACTAAGGGAATTCCATGCTTTCTGACAAAACTCTGGTTGAGGATTGCTCCTGTACAACCGGTGTCAAACAGGAAAGACCCTTGGGCGCCTTCATCCTTTCCTTTGACTGTCCATGACAGTCCTGCCTTTAGTATAGGTCTTTTTCCATGTACTGGTAAGGAGGGAAGCCTCTGTTCCAACCTTCTTTGCTTAACAGCGGGTTCTGAACTTGTTTCTCTTTGTCTTTTCAACATAGCTAATAGCTTCGGGCACTACTAAGATCAGAGATCCTTTGGTTCTATTCCCAAGCGATAATATAGCAGATATATTGTGTAGTAGTGTGAGGGATGCGTATCAGACCACAAGAGTACACTACGCAGAGCTCAGAGTTCGGCTAACAGCTACAAAGGTAGAAGTCTCCAAGGTCTCTTCAGTCAACGTCGAGTATGATTCTCCTTGATCCGATACGGGCCTCGCGAGTTACGTTATCAACAAAGATTCACTAGAGTTAGGGTGTGATGTTCGACCGTCTTCGACGTAATAGTTCAGGTAGAGTTTGAAGTCACGATAGAATAAAGTATTTCCAAAAGTATAGTCAAATAAAGTTGTAACTCGCGTATCAACGATTTATATTGTTAAGACTCTGATTTCGCCAATGATGGTTTGGCTAGTCAGTGAATGACACAGTATTTATATCCCCCGCTTATGTCTCGAGGACCCAGTCTACTAATAATACAGAATACACTCGGGGCATGCCCGAGACCCTGAAAAACAACCAAGAACATTTAACTCCTAAGTCCGTAATCCAAACTCCTAAAGCCGCTGAAACCCCTCAACCTATTTATCCACTCTAATGCACGTTTCCCTGTCGATGTTTCTTCTCCATCGGCCGTTCAGGCCTCTTCCCACATCGCTTTCCCACATAGCAGAGTCCTCTCATGCCCACAGGTACCGCCGATAGGTACTTGGTCGGCTGGTAGCTTGCGCCGATTCACTCCGGGTGGTCCGATCTTCCATCCGATTGATTCCAGCTATCCCTCATATATCCACCGGTCCAAAAGCACTCCCCTCCGGCGGTTTGACGCTCAGGGGGTTATTATTGGGGTCGAAAACGTATTTTTTAACTAGGAAAACCGCAACTCCGCATTTGGTCGCATATTGATCGCACCGCACCTCATGGGTGCGCACCGCAGTTGACATTAGTGTACAGAGGGTATTGGGGTATCTACTTGGCCTTTTCTCTTACTCCCGTAAATGCTTGGCATGCCCGTAACACTTTGCCATCCGAGACCTCTGAATAGCCGACGCTGACGATTATCCACCAGATGGCCGATGGAGAAGAAACATCGACAGGGAAACGTGCATTAGAGTGGATAAATAGGTTGAGGGGTTTCAGTGGGTTTAGGAGTTTGGGTTACGGACTTAGGAGTTAAATGTTCTTGGTTGTTTTTCAGAGTCTCGGCCATGCCCCGAGTGTATTCTGTATTATTAGAAGACTGGGTCCTCGAGACATAAGCGAGGGATATAAATACTGTGTCATTCACTGACTAGCCAAACCATCATCGGCGAAATCAGAGTCTTAACAATATAAATCGTTGATACGCGAGTTACAACTTTATTTGACTATACTTTTGGAAATACTTTATTCTATCGTGACTTCGAACTCTACCTGAACTATTACGTCGAAAACGGTCGAACATCATACGCTAACTCTAGTGAATCTTTGTTGATAACGTAGCTCGCGGGGCCCGTATCGGATCAAGGAGAATCATACTCGAGATTGACTGAAGAGACCTTGGAGACTTCTACCTTTGTAGCTGTTAGCCGAACTCTGAGCTCTGCTCAGTGTACTCTTGTGGTCTGGTACGCATCCCTCACACAAACCAACGAATAGCCGAGATGGAGGAGCGTCTACGACAACATATGTCGGTAGCACCCTCCATGGTGAGTATTCCCGTGGACCCTAATGCACCCCAAACGGTTCCTGTTGGCAATGGCAAGAACCCCGAAAACGCTGGCCCAGTAGGAGGAAATGCTGGTCCCGTAGGAGGAAATGGAGGCAGGCAACCGGAGGATGCCGGCCCGGTGCAGGGGAATAGTGGCAGGAAACCGGTGGGAGCTGCCCCCGTCGGCGGGAATGGTGGAAATCAACCTCCCCAGAATCCACCAAGAGGAAATATTGGGGGAGATCCAGAACCCTTCGACGACGATGACGACGATAACAGCGAATGGTCGCATGGTCGGAAGAATTGGAGAACGAACCGAGGCGAGAACCGGAATTCGGCGCCGCCCGAAGACGAGGATATGGTAGATTCGCTCGCCAAAATACCCTTTGAGTTCGATAATGCTAGGAAACACAACCTGCGACATTGGCTCATGGAGTGCGAAATCTACTTCGAGCAGAAGCCCAAGAAGTTCCGAACGGACAGGAACAAAGTACTGTTCGCTGGAACGTATACGTGTGGGTTGGCGAAAGAATGGTTTATGGAGTACATCGAGACCAAGATGCTAGGTCCAGCAGCCGCAGCCTACGCTACTTGGACTCGATTCCGTCAGGAGATCAGAAAACGTTTCCTAAGCACTCAGGAAGCTATGGAAATGTGAGGGATGCGTACCAGACCACAAGAGTACACTACGCAGAGCTCAGAGTTCGGCTAACAGCTACAAAGGTAGAAGTCTCCAAGGTCTCTTCAGTCAACGTCGAGTATGATTCTCCTTGATCCGATACGGGCCCCGCGAGCTACGTTATCAACAAAGATTCACTAGAGTTAGCGTTTGATGTTCGACCGTCTTCGACGTAATAGTTCAGGTAGAGTTCGAAGTCACGATAGAGTAAAGTAATTCCAAAAGTATAGTCAAATAAAGTTGTAACTCGCGTATCAACGATTTATATTGTTAAGACTCTGATTTCGCCAATGATGGTTTGGCTAGTCAGTGAATGACACAGTATTTATATCCCTCGCTTATGTCTCGAGGACCCAGTCTACTAATAATACAGAATACACTCGGGGCATGCCCGAGACCCTGAAAAACAACCAAGAACATTTAACTCCTAACTCCGTAACCCAAACTCCTAAACCCGCAGAAAACCCCTCAACCTATTTACCCATTCTAATGCACGTTTCCCTGTCGATGTTTCTTCTCCATCGCCCGTCTGGTGGATAATCGTCAGTGTCGGCTATTCGGAGGTCTCGAACGGCAAAGCTACCTACTCAGGCCTCTTCCCACATCGCTTTCCCACATAGCAGAGTCCTCTCATGCCCACGGGTACCACCGATAGGTACTCGGTCGGCTGGCAGCTTGCGCCGATTTGCTCCGGGTGGTCCGATCTTCGATCCGATTGATTCCAGCTGTCCCTCATATATCCACCGGTACAAAAACACTCCTCTCCGGCGGTTTGACGCTCCGGGGGTTATTATTGGGGTCGAAAACGTGTTTTTTAACTAGGAAAACCGCAACTCCGCATTTGGTCGCGTATCGATCGCACCACACCTCGTGGGTGCGAACCGGAGTTGATAGTGGTGTTGCCATTTAGTATCAAAGGGTATTGGGGTATCTACTAGCCTTTCTCTCACTCCCATAAATGCTTGGCATGCCCGTAACAGGAAAACGCGATGAAGATGCAGCAGTTCAAGTACTCTGCTAACATCGGGGACTACCTGACGAGGATGGAGATTATGAACCAGCATGCCCAGATGAAAGGGGCATCCTACCGCGCCGCCTTGCTCCAAGGACTACCAAATGAAATGCGGGAGCGCCACTCACGCTTCGACCCAACTGATGACGACTCCGAGTACATCCAACAGTTGGAACGAGCCGGTAAGGCTCACGAGGCCTATCAAGAGCAGATGAAGATGTTGGGGAAAGCGGAGTCGAGAGGAAGGGAGTCGAATAATGGTGGGAACTCGCGGCAGAAAGAGAAGGGGTTTAAGATCAAGGGGAGGGCTCAGACTGAGGAGAAAGAAGAGGGGCAAGATAAGAAGAGCACCAGCAAGAACAAGTCGGGGAATAAGCCAATTGTAACGGGGACTGTGGGCGTAGGAACTATGAAGCCAAGGAATACAACCGAGGCGAAGACGTGGACGTAGGAGGTTCGTGGACTATGGACTATGGACTATGGGGCCGAAGGGTACACCTAAGGCGAGAACGGGGACTGTGGACTATGGACTATGGATGGTTGTACCTGGTCTAGTATACCGGGTAAACCCTGTGACATAGCGCGAACCAAATAGTATTCGTAACTGTGAAGTACAGAGGCTGCATAAAGAGAAAAGGAAAAGAAAGAGAAACAAGAAATCACGAGACAAGGCCCCCCTTATATATCCATACCCTATCCCAATGCTGACTCATACCCTCGCATAACAGAAACAGAAAGAACATAATAGAAACCCGCCTCGCTAAACCCAACCACACTGCATAATCCTTCTCCCCTTATACCCAGACAACTCACATAGCCAACCCGCCTAGCTGCCATTACAGACCACTCCCCCCTCTAAGGCCTACCTCCTGGTAGGCTTAGGCTTCCGTGGATAACATTCATGAAATCGTTTGACGATATCGGGCGAGTGTTCGACATCCGACAATGACTGCCACGAAGCTTCATCATAACCAATATACTTTAGCAAGTATTCAAATCTTCCCCGACGATCCCTGGAATCCAAAATATCCTCAACTTCCCACTCCTCCTGTTCTTCAACTTCGACCGATGGTGGTGGTAACTGTTGTTGTCCTGGTAAAGGATCGTTTGCTGCAGACGACAATAAAGAGACATGGAATATGGGATGGATTTTCATAAAACGAGGAAGTGCTAGTTCGTAGGCATAGGGACTAACAATTCGTTTAATAGCATAAGGTCTGAGACGTTTCCAATCAAGTTTCTTTGAGGGTCGCTTAGTAAGGACATGACGTGTTGATAGGAAAACCTTATCTCCCACACGATAGTAAGGAGCGGGAGTCCGACTGGTATTGGCAGACTCTTCTTGAATCCTTTGTGCTCGGAACAACTCATCTCGTAGAAAATCTAATACCTCCTTCATCTCCCGTGCGATACCATTAGCCTGATCCTCTGCTGTCGTCCTACCATGTTCTAAAGGACCGAACGTCATTCTTGGATTCCGTCCTGAATTGGCAAAGAAAGGAGATATCTTTGTTGTTTCTGAAGCGTGATTGTTGGTCGCAAATTCAGCCATTGGTAACCATCGAGCCCAGTCATCTTGTTGATAGGAAACATAACTTCGAAGATATTGTTCCATTACAGCATTGATCCTTTCCGTCTGTCCATCCGTTTGGGGGTGAAATGCGGTAGAGAACTTTGGCAATATTTCTAGGCGATCGCAAAGGGACCTCCAAAACTCCGCAACAAATTGTGTTCCTCGATCAGATACCATAGTTTCAGGTAGTCCATGTAATTTCCAAACATTTTCAATGTATAGCCTCGCTACTTCCTTTGAATCCGCCTCTTTAGTTGTCGGTATAAGGTGTCGCATTTTAGTCAACCTATCTACCACAACCAGGATTGCATTGTACCCATTGCTTTCAGGAAGATCTGTAACAAAATCCATTGACACATCCGTCCATGGTCCATCAGGTATTGGCATGGGGCGGAGTACTCCAAAGGGTGCATTGCGTAGTGCCTTGCTACGGGCACACACATTGCAATTCCTAACGTACTGGTCGACATATTTTCGCATCTGTGGCCAGTAGTACTCTCGATTCAGGAGTTCCAGAGTCTTCGCTCTGCCTGGATGGCCTGCCGATGGGTTGTCATGGTGTTCCTTTAGGAGTCTTAGCCGAAGATCGTTGTCATCCGGTACATAGAGTGCGCCACGATAAAGTAGCCGACCGTTATTGTCTTCCGTACATTCGGCAAGCGAAATCTTATTCGAGTAACGGACGCCATTCCGAAGCATTGTAAGGACTTTGTTTGGGAAACTGTCAACTTGGTAAGCATTTAAAAACAACTCTTCTACAGTGGACATTCCTTCAGCGGATTCATTTGAAAAAGAACCCGCGAACAAACTTAGCTTTGCATCTAAATTTTTTCGTTTCAACACCACTTGACTCTGATGGGTCAACCGCTCATCCCCTTCTTTAGGCAGGTCACCCGACCTCCTAGTCAATGCATCTGGTTTCGCCCCTTGTTTTCCTGGTCTAAATTGAATAACGAAATCGAAACGTGAAAGAAATTCAGACCAACGGGCTTGTCGACGGTTTAATAACTTTGTTGACATAAAATATTCGAGGTTCCTATGATCGCTGAGGACTTCGATTGGGAATTGTGCCCCTTCCAAATGATGTCGCCATTCCTCAAAACATCGTACAATTGCCAGAAGTTCTTTGTCATAGATTTCATAGTTGCATTCCGCAGGGGAATGCTTCTTTGAGAAGAAAGCAACTGGATGTAAAATTCCTTCATCATCACGTTGGGACAGGATTCCAGCAGAAACATAGTCGGATGCATCGGTTTCTATTACGATTTTCCGATCCGGATCGAAGTGCGCTAGGATGGGTGCTGTGGTGAACATCTTCTTCAATGTCTGGAATGCTCCCTCCCTTTCATCCGTCCATTCGAATTTGACATTTTTCTTTGTTAACGCTGTGAGGGGAGCAACAATTTTCGAATATCCCAAGATGAACCGTCGATAGAAATTCGCAAAACCCAAAAATACCTGAACATCGTGAAGATTCCTTGGTATAGACCATTCTAAAACATCAACAACTTTCTTCGGGTCCATCCTATTCCCATCAGGGGTGAGAATAAGGCCAAGATACTTTGTTTCCTGGACCATGAATTCACATTTTTCAGGCTTAAGGTGAACATGATTCTCATCAAGTACCTTCAAAACCTTCTGAATGTGTTCCTTGTGTTCCGACAGGGTTTCCGAATATATCAGAATATCATCCAGATATGCCGTTACGAATTGGTCAAGATAAGGTCGTAGGATATCATTGATCCAATGTTGGAATGTGGCCGGAGCGTTGGCTAATCCAAATGGCATTACTGTGTACTCGAAATGTCCATAACGAGTCCTAAACGCTGTCTTCCATTCATCTCCCTTAGCTACCCTGATCTGATTATATCCCCAACGTAGATCCAGCTTGGTGTAGTATTGCGCTTTTGATAACTTGGTCAGGGTTTCCTTTAACAATGGTAACGGATATCGATTTTTGACCGTGATTGCATTGAGACCTCGATAATCCACACAGAGCCGGAGAGTCCCATCAGTTTTCTTTACGAACAGTATGGGTGCTCCCGCTGGCGACTCACTGGCCCGAATAAATCCCTTAGGTAGGTTTTCATCAAGGTATTCCCGTAGTGCTTTTAGTTCGGTTTGGGAGAGACCATATATCGGTCCATACGGTGGTCGTTTACCTTCCTCCAATACGATCTCAATATCATGTGACGGCCGATGTGGTGGAAGGACTGAAGCATCATATTCTTGGAAGATATGGAGACGATGGTGAAACTCCTTTGGTACTAGTTGCTTGACGTCGACAGTGGATTTCTCAACTGCTGAAACGACAACAGTATGATGTTCCGGTAGAGGGATCGATATTCCATGGACAGTGACTGTCGTTCCACTGAGTGAACAGTGTTGACAACAGCTTTGAGAGTCAAAAATAAGTAAATTTTTCTTCGGCCGAATCGTAACATCGTGACGTCGCATCCAAGGTATTCCCATTACAATTGGATAGTGTCCCAGCTTCGTTACAAAACATGATGCAGTTTCCCGATGACCATGGATATCCAGCGACACATTGACAATATGGGTGATCTTTCCTGATTCAATAGGCCTCCCATCCATAACATCTACCTGACGAGGTACTTTAAGGCGGGTCATTGTAAGATTATTGTGGCGTACGAAAGATTCGTCAATAAAAGCGTATCCAGAGGCTCCGGTATCAATAAGGGCATAGGTGGGTATAAAAGAGTCGGGATTCTGAGAGACCGAACAGGTAACAACAAGAGAGTCTTCGGACATCTTGTCCTCAGACACAGCAGCAGCAGAAATAACAGAGACTGGTGGCGGGTCTAGCCCCTTTGGTTTGCCATTTTTTACCAAAGGGGCTGACCTTTTAGCGCCGGCTTTGGGGACCCATTTTCAAGTGGCTTTTCTCGCCAATTGCTGATGGTACGGGGATCGTTGGAGCGAGGGGCGAGGTAACGAGACTTAGCGGAGACATGGCGACGTGGGGGTTTGACTGTGGTGGCAGAAGCGGAGACACGGGAACGAAGGTCAGCGATGGTGGCATTGGCTTGGGCCTCCCAAGCCTTTGCAACAGAGGTGATGTGAAGAATCTCATCTTCAGCATCAGCGAGATTCTCGTCAGCGGTGGCGAGACTTTCCTGATGTAGTGCCAGGCGATACCGAAGCTCCTCCTCTTCGGCCTTAGACTCCTCAAGCTCGCCCTTGAGAGCAACGATAACTTCATCGCGGCCCCGGATAGTCTCGGTAGAGTCTTCCTGGCATTCGGACAAGGTTTGCAATAGATCGGCAGCCTTTTCGTCAGCTGCTTCAAGTTCCTTGGTGAGGCCGATAATGACCTCTTCTTGGACCGTGTCGATAACGGGTTCGGGGATTTCGGAAGGCTTGGTGAAAGCCTCCAAACATTCAGCAATGAGAATATGGGCCTCGGTAAGTTCATCACCGAAGTCTATATCCGCTGGAAGAGGACCATATGTGGTCAAAAATTCTGAAAGACGCTGCTACAACGTATCTTGAGTGGTGTCGGACATGGTCACGACCAGAGCTAAACGAGGCGGTGTTGTATTGGTTGGCTATAGAGGATGCAACCTAAGTGTAACGGGGACTGTGGGCGTAGGAACTATGAAGCCAAGGAATACAACCGAGGCGAAGACGTGGACGTAGGAGGTTCGTGGACTATGGACTATGGACTATGGGGCCGAAGGGTACACCTAAGGCGAGAACGGGGACTGTGGACTATGGACTATGGATGGTTGTACCTGGTCTAGTATACCGGGTAAACCCTGCGACGTAGCGCGAACCAAATAGTATTCGTAACTGTGAAGTACAGAGGCTGCATAAAGAGAAAAGGAAAAGAAAGAGAAACAAGAAATCACGAGACAAGGCCCCCCTTATATATCCATACCCTATCCCAATGCTGACTCATACCCTCGCATAACAGAAACAGAAAGAACATAATAGAAACCCGCTTCGCTAAACCCAACCACACTGCATAACCCTTCTCCCCTTATACCCAGACAACTCACATAGCCAACCCGCCTAGCTGCCATTACACCAATATACCACGACTATGACGAAGCCACCAAAGGAATTCCACAGCCGGTCCGAGACCAGCGAAAGACCGATGGTGTCTGTGTGCGATGTGGCCGAAAGGGTCATCTTTGGAAATGGTGTCGTTCAGATGCTAACAGCAGTGCATCTATCTCCTCTTTCTCCCGAAAGCGTACCCGTGATGACGATGGCGACCACGATATGGAACCACCGGAACCCCAACCTCAGAAAAAGCGTATGAGGCACCGTGCTAGAAAGCCGGCTGCTACGGCTGCTGCGGAGTATACCAGTGGGCAAGCGTTTGTACGAGAACGCGGATCGGAATCGGAGATGGATTTCGATGAGGATTTTTAAAAGGGGACTCTGATGAGTCAGGTCAGGAGTATCCCCAGATTGCTATGTTATCACTGACAGAAAACAACAAAAAAAATATGAAAAGAAAAGGGCAGGAAGGGAGAGCGTCCCAACCGGAGAAAAAACAGAAAATTTTGGAGGAACCCATTCACGGTCCTCGACCTATCGTTAATCAGTTCCTTTGTTTTGCGGAAAAATGTTTACCTTGTAAGGTGTTGTTGGATACTGGCGCAACTGGTCCTGTTTTGTCTGCTGTTTTTGTTGATAGATTTGAGGTCCCGAAGGTGAAACGAGACGTCCCGGCCCGGGTATTTGGATTTACGGGAGAAGTTATGAAGGGCACGGGACACGCCTTTACACAACCGTTAATTATAATGTCAAGGGGGCATCAAACACAGTTGTCATTCGAGATCGCCCCCCTCCCACTTGGCATCGATGCAATATTACCGAACTGGTGGTTGAAAGAACATAAGCCGGTTATAGGGGCAAATGGGGAAGTTTCCTACGATGGTGAGAACTGCAAGAGTCGATGCTTCACTGACAAGGAACCTCAAATAGAGATAGACGGAGGAGTACTGGACGATCCGGAGGCCCAATTCATCGGTAGCATCTGCTTACTGGAAGATGAATCGGTTAAACTCCGTGAAACTCTTCCCTCTTCGCTCCATGGGTTCCTTAAAGTCTTCCTACCATCAGAAGCAGATAAATTACCACCGCATCGATCTTACGACCATGCGATAGACCTCGAACCAGGAAAGCAGCCACCATGGGGACCCGTTTACTCCCTATCCGAAGTCGAGTTGAAGGTGCTTCGGGAGTACCTGGATAAAATGTTGCGATTGGGAAAGATTAGGACAAGCAAATCCCCGGCAGGAGCCCCAATCCTATTTGTGAAGAAGAAGGACGGTAGTCTGCGACTTTGCGTTGACTACCGTGGACTTAACCGTGTGTCCATCAAGAACAGGTATCCACTACCGCTTATGGATGAGCTGCGAGATCGAGTGGCAGGCGCGGTTATCTTCTCGAAGATTGACCTGAAGGAAGGTTACAACCTCATCAGGATTAAAGACGGCGACGAGTGGAAGACAGCCTTTCGTACGCGGTACGGGCATTTTGAGTACCTCGTCATGCCTTTATCACGGGGACCGTAGACGATAGCCTGTGGTGCCAAGGAATACAACCTAGGTAGTGACGTAGACGTGGACATAGACGTAAAGGTATACTTTGACTATAGACTATGGGTGGCTCTACCTGGTATGGTAAACCGATTGGAGCCCTATGACGTAGTGCGGACAAAGAATAGTATTCGTAGAATAAATACAGAGGTTGCGTAAAGAAGAAAGAGAAGAAGGAAAACAGACAAAAGCATGAAACAACGCCCCCTTATATATCCACCCATAATCCAACGATGACTAATACCTTCGCGTAACAGAAACCCAAAGAACATAATAGAAGTCCCCATTACAAATCCTAATTCCACTACACGATACCTCCTTCCTTTATCCCAGTTCATCACCTAGCCGAAATACATAGCTGCCGTTACAGACCACGCCCCCCTCTAAGGCCTACCTCCTGGTAGGCTTAGGCTTTCCTGGATAACGTTCGTGGAATCGTTTGACGATATCAGGTGAATGCTCAAGGTCCGATAGTGGTTGCCAGGAGGCTTCATCATATCCCATATACCGTACCAAATACTCAAATCTTCCTCTTCGTTTCCTCGAATCCAAGATATCTTCAACCTCCCACTCTTCCTGTCCTTCAATTTCAACTGGAGGTGGAGGTAGTTGTTCCTGACCGGGCAAGGGATCATTGGCTACGGGCGACAATAACGAAACGTGGAATACTGGATGTATTTTCATCGAACGAGGAAGTTCTAATTCATAGGTATAGGGATTGACCATTCGTTTAACGTTATACGGTCCAATACGTTTCCAGTCGAATTTCTTGGAAGGTCGTTTGGTTAGAATATGACGAGTCGATAGGAAAACCTTATCTCCTAAATGATATCGAGGAGCTGGAGTCCGATTCCTATTGGCTGATTCTTCTTGTATCTTTTGCGCTCGAAACATCTCTTCTTTTAGGAAATCTACTACATCCTTCATTTCCCTTGCAATATGATTCGCTTGATCCTCCGCCATCGTTCGACCATGTTCCAAAGGGTCAAAAGTCATTCTTGGATTTCTTCCTGAATTGGCATAGAATGGGGAGACCTTTGTTGTTTCGGAGGCATGATTGTTTGTTGCAAATTCAGCCATTGGTAACATTCGAGCCCAATCATCCTGTTGATAGGAAACATAGCTTCGGAGGTACTGTTCCATTACGGCATTAATTCTTTCCGTTTGTCCATCTGTTTGAGGGTGGAATGCGGTAGAGAATTTTGGTGATATTTCCAATCGATCACAAAGCGACCTCCAGAATTCTGCAACGAACTGTGTTCCTCGATCGGATACAATAGTATCTGGTAATCCGTGTAACTTCCAAACATTATTGATATATAGCCTCGCTACTTCCCTTGAATTTGCCTCTTTAGTCGTCGGTATTAAATGTCGCATCTTGGTTAATCTATCTACCACAACCAAGATTGCATTGTATCCATCGCTCTCAGGGAGATCAGTCACAAAATCCATCGAGACATCTGTCCAGGGTCCATTGGGAATCGGCATGGGGCGAAGTACTCCATAAGGTGCATTGTGTGATGCCTTGCTACGGGTGCACACATTGCAATTCCTAATATACTGATCGACAAACTTCCGCATCTGTGGCCAGTAATATTCTCGACTTAGGAGTTCCAGAGTCTTCGCTCTACCCGGATGTCCTGCAGAGGGTTTGTCGTGGTATTCTTTTAAAAGCCTTAGTCGAAGGTCATCGTCGTCTGGTACATATAGCATGCCTCGATAAAGCAGCCGACCGTTGTTATCTTCCATACATTCGGCAAGTGAGATTTTGTTTGAGTGGCGTATGCCATTCCGAAGCATATTGAGGACCTTGTTTGGGAAACTATCCACTTGGTAAGCTTTTGAAAATAACTCCTCTACAGTGGACGCTCCTTCAGCGGATTCATTTGACAAAGAACCCGCGAACAAACTTAGCTTGGTATCCAAATTTTTTCGCTTCAGAATCACTTGACTCTGATGCGTCAACCGTTCATCCCCCTCTTTAGGTAGGTCACCTGACCTCCTAGTCAATGCATCTGGTTTTGTTCCTTGTTTTCCTGGCCGAAATTGTATAACGAAATCGAAACGTGAAAGAAATTCGGACTAACGGGCTTGTCGACGATTTAATAATTTTGTTGTCATAAAATACTCAAGATTCCGATGGTCGCTAAGAACTTCAATTGGAAATTGAGCTCCCTCCAGATGATGTCGCCATTCTTCAAAACATCGTATAATTGCTAAAAGTTCTTTGTCATAAATTTCGTAGTTGCATTCTGCGGGAGAATGTTTCTTGGAAAAGAAAGCAACTGGATGTAGGATTCCTTCGTTGTCACGTTGAGATAGGATCCCTGCTGAAACATAGTCGGATGCATCGGTTTCTATTACAATTTTTCGATCCGGATTAAAATGAGCTAGGATTGGTGCCGTTGTAAACATTTTTTTCAAAGTTTGAAATGCCTCCTCCCTTTCATCCGTCCATTCGAATTTAACGTTTTTCTTTGTTAAAGCTGTAAGCGGAGCAACGATTTTTGAATATCCTAGAATAAATCGTCGATAGAAATTTGCAAATCCTAGAAATACTTGAACATCACGAAGGTTTGTCGGTGTAGTCCATTCCAAAACATCGACGACTTTCTTTGGGTCCATTCTATTCCCATTCGGAGTAAGTATTAGACCCAGGTATTTTGTTTCTTGAACCATAAATTCACATTTTTCAGGTTTAAGGTGAACATGATTCTCATCAAGTACATTTAGAACCCTTTGAATATGTTCTTTATGTTCTGATAGGGTCTCGGAATAGATAAGGATATCGTCTAAGTATGCCGTTACGAATTGATCGAGGTAGGGACGTAGAATATCATTGATCCAATGCTGAAACGTGGCAGGGGCATTAGCTAATCCAAATGGCATTACGGTATATTCGAAATGTCCATATCGAGTCCGGAATGCTGTTTTCCATTCATCTCCCTCCGCTATCCTGATTTGATTATATCCCCATCGTAAATCCAATTTAGTATAGTATTGTGCTCTTGACAACTTAGCCAGGGTTTCTTTCAACAATGGTAATGGATATCGATTTTTGATTGTAATCGCATTTAGGCCTCGATAGTCAACACAGAGTCGAAGGGTTCCATCGCTTTTCTTTACGAATAGTATGGGTGCTCCTGCTGGTGATTCACTGGCTCGAATAAATCCTTTGGGTAAATTTTCGTCAAGATATTCTCGTAGTGCTTTTAACTCAATTTGAGATAGGCCATATATAGGTCCATAGGGTGGTCGTTTGCCTTCTTCCAATACTATCTCGATGTCATGGGATGGTCGATATGGTGGGAGAATTGAAGCATCATATTCTTTGAACATATGGAGACGATGGTGAAATTCCTTCGGTACTAGTTGTTCAATATCGACAGTGGATTTTTCAGTTGCTGAAACGATGACCGTATGGTGTTCTGGTAAGGGAATCGAAATGCCATGAACAATAACAGCAGTTCCACTGAGTGAACGGTATTGACAACAGCTCCGAGAGTCAAAAACAAGTAGATTTTCTTTTGGTCGAATCGTAACATCATGTCGTCGCATCCAAGGTATCCCCATCACAATCGGATAATGTCCTAACTTCGTTACAAAACATGGCGCAATTTCTCGATGACCATGAATGTCTAGCGAGACATCGATAATGTGGGTAATTTTTCCTGACTTAATAGGCCTTCCATCTATAACGTCTACATGGCGGGGTATTTTAAGGGGGGTCATTGTAAGATTGTTGTGGCGTGCAAAAGATTCATCAATAAAAGCATATCCTGATGCTCCGGTATCAATAAGGGCGTAGGTAGGTATAAATGAATTTTTATTCTGTGAAATCGAACAAGTTACTACAAGTTGATTTCCATCCATTTCCTCCTCTGATACCGAAAAACCAGAAATACACATCCTAGAAAAATCCTTAAACGGTCCCTGGGCTAAGCCACTTAGTGCAGGGACAAATCTTTTGCCGACTCGTTATCGCTTCCATCATTTTCTTCCACTGTCAACGCTGCTCCTCTCATCACAGGCCTCCTTGGTTGATTTCCAGTTGCCCTCGCTTGGGGGCAATCCCTAACCATATGTCCAACACCTCCGCAATAAAAACATCGGCCCTCAACTAAGCGGGCGTTTCTTTCGGTAGGGGAGGGGCGACGACGCCCTCCAGATAGATCCATTGGTACATCACCTCCCGGGCGGGATGAGGGGTGACTTTCAGTAATAGGTGCATTGGCGACTGGGGCGGCAGCGCGGGGAGCAGAAACAGGACTTGCTGGTGAAGGACGAGGGGCCTGAGTAGTAGTAGTAGTCCAAGGTTTTTTACTTCCTCGCTTAGCTTCTGCCGCTCGGCGACGGTTATCCAACCGTTGCAGAAGTGTCGCACAAGCATTTACCGTTGCAGGAGTATCATGATGTATCATTGATTCATCAAGTTCCGCATTAATACCTTCCATCAAAGCCTCAATCGGAGAGACTTCATCCATACCCGACTCAGCAGCATATCGTTGGAACTCAGCAAAATAATCGGCGAACGTTCGGTTTCGTTGACGGATATTCCTAAGATTCCTCCTAGCCGTACGCATCCGATCGGGATCCCCGAAAGCAGTATCCAAAACCTCATAAATTCGTAGCATAGAGGGTAAAGCAATACCTTCTTCGCCAACATATTGTAAAAACTGATTGGCGGCAACGCCTTCCAATCTACTGAATGCATAGGATAGTTTAGACTGTAGTGTAGGATAGCGATCGGCATTTCCCAATAGCTTAATCTTCATTTGTTGCTTAAACAGGTGTAACCTTTCTCGATCACGATCCCCCTTGAATACCTCAGGGTCTGGAAGCTTCTCCGACCGATAGGTAGTATCTGTAACGGGTGGTACTGGGGGTGCAGGTGGAACATTGTCTTCGTTGGGTGCTTGCACAGGGGCGACAGCTTCAACAGGAGCCTGTTGAGCTCGGGCAGCAGCAAGATCTTGCTCAAACCTTCTCCTCGCCCTCTCGGCCTCCGCTTCTACCTCTTGTAAATCCGTTGCGTATTGAGCAAGACCATGTCGGCACTGTTGGAGAAGTGCATAGGCTTCAGTTCCAACAATATCATCGACCTGTGGATGCGCTTGAAAAAGGGCTTGGAGACTATCGCTGAGTTGTTGATAATCAATAGGTGCATGTTCCGACATTGTAAACTATGGTGTTGTATTGGTTGGCGATAGAGGACGCAACCTACGTATCACGGGGACCGTAGACGATAGCCTGTGGTGCCAAGGAATACAACCTAGGTAGTGACGTAGACGTGGACGTAGACGTAAAGGTATGCTTTGACTATAGACTATGGGTGGCTCTACCTGGTATGGTAAACCGATTAGAGCCCTATGACGTAGTGCGGACAAAGAATAGTATTCGTAGAATAAATACAGAGGTTGCGTAAAGAAGAAAGAGAAGAAGGAAAACAGACAAAAGCATGAAACAACGCCCCCTTATATATCCACCCATAATCCAACGATGACTAATACCTTCGCGTAACAGAAACCCAAAGAACATAATAGAAGTCCCCATTACAAATCCTAATTCCACTACACGATACCTCCTTCCTTTATCCCAGTTCATCACCTAGCCGAAATACATAGCTGCCGTTACAGCCTTTTGGGCTGGCAAATGCACCGGCGACCTTCCAGAACATGGTGAATGATGCGCTGAGGGAATTCTTGGATCAAGGTGTAGTAGTATACCTTGATGATATCCTAATATATAGCAAATCTCGAGAAGAACATAGGGAGCTGGTCGGCAAAGTACTTAGCAGGCTACAAGAATACAACCTGGTCGCCAACCCGAAGAAATCGTTCTTCGAGCTCACCGAAATCGGGTTCCTCGGATACATTCTTGCCCCAGCAGGCGTCACTATGGCACTGGATAAGGTTATGTCTGTTACGAATTGGCAAGCCCCGCGCAGCGTTAAAGAAGTACAAATCTTCATGGGCTTTGCCAACTTCTACAGAAGATTTATCCACAATTTCTCCGGAGTCTGTAAACCCATTACCGATTGTCTCAGGGGAGATGCTAAGAACTTTGTCTGGTCTATGACGGCCCAAGCAGCCTTCGAAAAACTCAAAACCCTGTTTACGTCTGCGCCGATCTTGGTCCATTTCTCTCCAGATCGCCAGACTATCGTGGAAACGCACGCAAGTGATTTTGCTATTGCCGCAATTCTATCCCAGGTTATTGACGGGAAGACTCACCCTGTTGCCTTTTATTCTCGAAAGCTTAACCCAGCGGAACTCAACTACGACGTCTGGGATAAGGAGATGCTAGGAATTGTGTCAGCCTTCAAGCAATGGCGTCACTACCTTGAAGGACCTAGGCGAACGGTCCTCGTCTACACGGATCATAAGAACTTGGAATATTTCTCAACAACCAAGGTTCTTAACCGACGACAGGCAAGGTGGGCTGAGTCTTTGGCGGAATTTGACTTTAAGATTATTTACCGCCCGGGAACCAAAAATGGGAAGGCAGATGCACTATCGCGACGGCCGGAGTACCGTCCTGAAGGGGGAGGCACGCTTGGGAAACAGCCGATAGACAGGTTCTTTAAGCCCGGACAGTTGGCGGAGGAAGAGTTTGTGGTATCAGCAGTGTCGCTTGCCTCCAAGGGAGTGATTGACTGGTCTAAGAACTTTCTAGATCATGTCAGGCAGGCGGCATCGGGAGACCCGACATGGGTAGGATTGAAAGAGAGAGTTGAGCAGGTAGAGAAGCTGGGGGAAATGAAGGATATCGCTGAGAAAGACGGGCTACTCTTCTATAAGAACCGACTCTACATTCCGGCAGACGACCGCATCAAGATCCGAATTGCACAGTCAGAACACGATTCGAAGGTGGCAGGACACTTTGGACAAGACAAAACTTTGGAACTCATTACGCGCAACTTCTATTGGCCAAAAATGAACGAATGGATTGACGATTACGTTCGGTCATGTGACGAGTGCCAGCGCAACAAACCCAGCCGCTATAAGAAATACGGTGCGCTTCTTCCACTGTCCACACCACATTCCGTCTGGCAATCGATATCAATGGACTTTGTCGTGCAGTTACCGGAATCAAAAGGATACAACCAAATCTGGGTAGTAGTCGATACGTTCTCAAATATGTCGCACTTCATCCCCCTAGTAGCAGAAACGACCGCGCAGGATTTAGCGAAGATATTCCTCGGTCAAATCTGGCGACTCCATGGGCTGCCTCTTGATATAGTTTCCGACAGAGATGCCAAGTTTACTTCAAGCTTTTGGGCATCCCTTATGGAATTGTTGGATGTGAGGATAAGAATGAGTACGGCTTTCCACCCTCAGACCGATGGGCAAACAGAGCGAGTCAACCAAACCCTCGAGCACTACTTACGAGCGTTCTGCAACTATGAGCAAGATGATTGGGCAGAGTTACTCCCGTTGGCGGAGTATGCTTACAACAACTCGGTTACCACCGCCACGGGTCAATCTCCGTTTTATACCAATTACGGTTATAACCCAAGAACCAACTGGCCAACAGAAGCCGAAGTGGTCAACCCAACTAGTGACCTGTACGCTCACTTCATCCGAGGGGTTCATGATTCTGCTCTCACTCGCTTAACAGACACCAGGGAGAAGATGGGGAAATACTATGATCGAAAAAGGGATGAACCGCCTAACTTCAAGGTGGGAGACATGGTTATGCTCAATGCGACCAATATCAAGACACGTCGCTCCACCAAGAAACTCGATCACAAGAAACTCGGCCCGTTCAAAATCATCCGACTAGCCGGGAAACGAGCCTGCGAACTGGAACTGCCGCCACAAGTCAAGATCCATAATGTGTTCCATATTGAACTCTTGGAACGGTATCGACAGAGCAGTATCCCAGGCCGTGAACAACGTCCCCCAACTCCCGAGGAGGTCGATAAGGAAGGAGAGGTGCTGTACGAAGTGGAAAGTATCGTGGGGAGTCGGAAAAGCAGAAGAGGATTAGTGGAATACCTGGTGAAATGGCGGGGCTATTCGATGAGTGACTGTACGTATCAAGTCATGGACGCTATGGATGAGGAAGTACTTGACCTTGTCCGCGACTTCCATCGAAGGAACCCCAAGGCCGTGAAGGACCAACGCCTGAGACTATAGAGGTACCCTACGGGGCTAAGTCCTTCCCCTCCACAGACACCGCGGGTGATATGTGGAGCAGGTTTACTGGAACCATAGTCTGTCAGAAGATGTCCCGAGACGTGACACCCTGGAAGGGGGGTGAGCTGTTACGGGCATGCCAAGCATTTACGGGAGTGAGAGAAAGGCTAGTAGATACCCCAATACTCTCTGTACGCTAATATCAACTCTTGACCACACTCGCGGAGTGTGGTGCGACCAAATTACGACCAAAAAACCCAGAGTCATAAAAAACACGTTTTCGACCCCAATAATAACCCCCGGAGCGTCAAACCGCCGGAGGGGAGTGTTTTGGTACCGGTGGATATATGAGGGACAGCTAGAATCAATCGGATCGAAGATCGGACCACTCGGAGCGAATCGGCGCAAGCTGCCAGCCGACCGAGTACCTATCGGCGGTACCTGTGGGCATGAGAGGACTCTGCTATGTGGGAAAGCGATGTGGGAAGAGGCCTGAGTAGGTAGCCTTGCCGTCCGAGACCTCCGAATAGCCGACGCTGACGATTATCCACCAGACAGCCGATGGGGAAGAAACATCGACAGGGAAACGTGCATTAGAGTGGATAAATAGGTTGAGGGGTTTCAGTGGATTTAGGAGTTTGGGTTACGGAGTTAGGAGTTAAATGTTCTTGGTTGTTTTTCAGGGTCTCGGGCATGCCCCGAGTGTATTCTGTATTATTAGTAGATTGGGTCCTCGAGACATAAGCGAGGGATATAAATACTGTGTCATTCACTGACTAGCCAAACCATCATTGGCGAAATCAGAGTCTTAACAATATAAATCGTTGATACGCGAATTACAACTTTATTTTGACTATACTTTTGGAATTACTTTACTCTATCGTGACTTCGAACTCTACCTGAACTATTACGTCGAAGACGGTCGAATTCTATACGCTAACTCTAGTGAATCTTTGTTGATAACGTAGCTCGCGGGGCCCGTATCGGATCAAGGAGATTCATACTCGACGTTGACTGAAGAGACCTTGGGGACTTCTACCTTTGTAGCTGTTAGCCGAACTCTGAGCTCTGCGTAGTGTACTCTTGTGGTCTGGTACGCATCCCTCACAGCCAGGCAGCACAGAATGCTCTGATGGCGGAAGCTCTTGAGTACATGAGGATGGAGGTCAACTCTGTTCAGGAAGAACTCCGGAAGTATGCGGAGAGAGATGAACTGGATGCCGATGCCATGGAGATTGAGTGGACCAACCCGGCCACTCCACCAGACTTTGTGGCCGAGATACAGAAAGCCCTTGATGAAGGAAGACTGGTGGTGGGTAGACCAGCAACTCCGGCACCAAATCCAGGCTCCAGGTCCTCTTCCAGAGCAGCCACCAGGACAATGCAGCGGAAAACCAGTCCCTTCGCAGCATTTCCGGTCAGATCCAGTAGGAGAGTTGTTCCTATTATCCAGCCAGCGGTGGGAGCATCTCCCTTACCTCCTAGCCGCTTCGCAGGAGTAAATCCATTTCTTGGATTAGCCGACCGATCCTATGATTTTGAGGGAGAACTCTACCCAGGTGCAGGCCGAGGACCTCCCAGTCCGCTAGCCAGGAACCCGGGAAGGTTCACCATGTCTGGGGCCGCTCAACCAGCAGCAACCTCACCACTGGCCAGCAACCCGGCACCAGTAGCACCTGTGGCCCCTCCTGCTGCGGCCGCTGCTCCCCCTCCAGCCAATGTACAGGGAGGAAGCGGTGGAAACCAGAACCCTCCACCTCCTGTGGCTCGCGCTCCCGCCCCTGGAGATTCAGATAGTTCTGACAGTTCAGACTCGGAACCAGAAGGTGGTGACAGAAGAGGCTGGCGGAGATATCTTAAGAAGAAGTTGGAGAAGCAGCAAAAGGATTTGTTTGCTATGATGTCCCAGCAGTACCGACTTCCGGCCAGCTCTCCCCCTTCCTCAGCCACCAGGGCCCGAGAGCCAAAGGCACCACCACCCTCCAAGTTCCAGGGCAAGGCGGAGCAAGTGGAAACTTTCATCCGGCAATGTGAGAATGTGTTCTCCATTGAGAGCCTGTCATTTACCTCTGAGGAGGTTAAGATCCGATATGCAGGCAACTTGATGGAAGGAGAGGCAGCGATCCGATGGTATGAGGCATACCACAATTCAATTGATCAAGCCTCCGCCAACCGCCTTGCTGGAATGACGGTGACTTTGGATCTGAGATGGAAGCGCTGGGATTCCTTTGTGGATGCTTTTAGAGCAGCCTTCGGTGAAGCCATCTCTCGAGATGATGCTGTAGCCCAATGGAATACCCTTACCCACACAGCCCGAGGAGGAATAGACCTCTTCCTGAATACTAT